>NC_090928.1:453836995-454461995 GCF_040938575.1 Ambystoma mexicanum
CAGCCTGCTGGCATTGAGGCGCTGTTACAGGAATTGTATGTTTTTTAGTTGCGTAATTCTTTTTTATTATTTTCGTACTTCCGTATTTATAATGAGCTTAAATACCCAGAGGTTTCTAAGCGCAGACCTGGGGATCGAACCTGTGTTGCTTTGTGTCGTCTTGCTTCCAAGACGAACATGTTGCCGCTGAGCTATCCTCCCGGGATGTATGAAATGTACATCACATTATAGTGATATCATAACCATATTTTTCGTAGTGTACAATGCTATGTGATGCCACTTCCTGTTTTGTCAACGGGTGAAAGGGCGTGTTACATCGCTTCCCGCGATATCACTTCGGGGTGGTGGTCAAATTACATCACTTCCTGGGATGTCATCAGGGGGCCAAGGGTCATGTGATGTCACTTCCGCTACCCCTGGCATTTTGGTGAAATGACGTCCCTGTTGAGAGTGCTGCCTGGGGTTGGTGGCAGAGGTCATTGGGGGTTTTGGGGGATGGCAGGACTTGGGGGAACTACCTGGGGTTCGAGCGGTGGTGAGTGGGGGTAGTAGGAGGGAGGCAGACTAGCAGGGGCTGCCTGGGGTGGGTGGCAGAGGTCAGTGGGGCTGGTGGGAGGTGGCAGGACTTGAGCGGACTGCCTGGGGTTGGTTGTGGAGGTCAGTGGGGGTAGTGGGAGGGTGGCAGACTGGCAGGGGCTGGCTAGGGTTGGTGGCAGAGGTCAGTGGGGGTGGTGGGAGGTGGTAGGACTTGAGGATGCTGCATGTGGTTGGTGGCAGAGGTCAATGGGGGTGGTGGGAGGTTCAGGATGTGAGGAGGCTGCCATGGGTTGGTGGTGGTGGTCGAAGGTAGCAGGGCTTGAGGGAATTGCTTAGGGTTGGGGCAGATGGCAATGGATGTAGTGGGAGGTAGCAGGACTTCAAAGGGCTACCTGGGTTGGGGCAGAGGTCAATGGGGGTAGTGGGAGGGAGGCAGAGTAGCAGGGGCTGCCTGGGGTTGGGGACAGAGGTCAATGGGGATACTGGGAGGGAGGCAGACTAGCAGGGGCTGCCTGTGGTTGGTGGCAGAGGTCAGTCGGGGTGTTGGGAGGTGGCAGGACTTGGGGGACCTGCCTGGGTTTAGGGCAGAGATCAGTGGGAGGGAGGCAGACTAGCAGTTGGCTTCCTGGGGTTGGTGGCACTGGTCATTGGGGGTGTTGGGAGGTGACAGAACTTGAGTTGGCTGCTTGGGGTTGTAGGCAGAGGTTGGAGGGGGTGGTGGGAGGTGGCAGAGTTTGAGAGGGCTGCCTGGGGTTGGGGCAGAGGCCAGTTGGGGTAATGGAAGGGAGGCAGACTGACAGGGGCTGCCTGGGATGGGTGGCAGAGGTCAGGGGGTGGTGGGAGGTGGCAGGACTTGAGAGCACAGCCTGGGGTTAGTGGCAGAGGTCAGTCGGGGTCTTGGGAGGTGGCAGGTACTTGAGGGAACTGCCTGGGGTTGGGGCAGAGGTCAGTGAGGCTGGTGGGAGGTGGCAGGGTGTGAGGGGACTGCCTGGGGTTGGTGGCAGAGGTCAGTGGGGGTAGTGGGAGGGAGGCTGACTTGCAGGGGCTGGCTATGGTTGGTGGCAGAGGTCAGTGGGGGTGGTGGGAGGTGGCAGTACTTGAGGGGGCTGCACGTGGTTGTTAGTGGGGGTCAGTGGAGGTGGCGGGAGGTGGCACAATGTGAGGAGGCTGCCTGGGGTTTATGGCAGACGTTAGTCGGTGGTGGGAGGTAGCAGGACTTGGGGCAGTTGCCTAGGGTTGGGGCAGATGCCAGTGGGGGTAGTGGTATGTAGCAGGACTTGAGAGGGCTGACTGGGTTGGGGCAGAGGTCAGTGGCTGTAGTGGGGGGCAGGCAGAGTAGCATGAGCTGCCTGCAGTCGGGGTACAGAGGTCAGTGGGGCCATTGGGAGGGAGGCAGGCTGGAAGGGGCTGCCTGGGGTTGGTGGCGGAGGTCAGTCGGGGTGATGAGTGGTGGCAGGACTTGAGGGGGCTACCTTGGGTTGGGGTACAGAGATCATTGGGAGGGAGGAAGACTAGCAGGAGGATGCCTGGGTTTGGTGCAGAGATCGGTGGGGGTAGTGGGAGGGAGGCAGAATGGAAGGGGCTGCCTGGGGTTGGTGGCAGAGGTCATTCGGGGTGTTGGGAGGTGACAGGACTTGAGGGGGCTGCTTGGGGTTGAAGGCAGAGGTTGGTGTGGTAGCGGGAGGCGGCAGCGCTTGAGAGGACTGCCTGGGTTTGGGACAGAGGCCAGTTTGGGTTCTGGAAGGGAGGCAGACTGACATGGGCTGCCTGGGGTTGGTGGCAGAGGACAATGGGGTGGTGGGAGGTGGCAGGACTTGAGAGTGCTGCCTGTGGTTGGTGGCAGAGGTCAGTCAGGTTTTGGTTGGTGGCAGGACGTGAGGGAACTGGCAGGGCTGGGGAGGAGGTCAGTGGGGGTGGTGGGAGGGAGTCAGACTAAAAGGGGGTGCCTGGGGTTGTGGCAGAGGTCAGCAGAGGTGGTGGGGGTAGCAGGACTTGAGGGAGCTGCCTGGGGTTGGTGGTGGTGGTCAGTGGGGGTGGTGGGAGGTGGCATGACTTGAGGAGGCTGACTGGGGTTGGTGGCACAGGCCAGATTGGGTGGGGGGAGGTAGCAGAACTTGAGGGAGTTGCTTGGGGTTAGGGCAGAGGTCAGTGGGGTAGTGGTAGGTGGCAGGATTTGAGAGGGCTGCCTGGGGTGAGGGTGTAGGTCAGTGTGGGTATTGCGAGGGAGGCAGAGTAGCAGGGGCTGCCTGGGGTTGGGGCAGAGGTCAGTGGGGTTAGTGGGAGGGAGGGAGACTGGCAGGGGCTGCCTGGGGTTGGTGACAGAGGTCAGTTGGGGTGTTGGGAGGTGGCAGATCTTGAAGGGGCTGCTGGGATTGGGGCAGAGGTCAGTGAGGCTGGTGACAGGGCATGAGGGGACTGCCTGGGGTTGGTGGCAGAGATCAGTGGGGGTAGTGGGAGGGAGGCAGACTGGCAGGTGTGGCGTGCGGTTGGTGGAAGAGGTCATTGGGGTGTTGGAAGGTGGCAGGACTTGAGGGAATTGCCTGAGGTTGGGGCAGAGGTCAGTGAGGCTGGTGGGAGGTGACAGGGCATGAGGGGACTGCCTGGGGTTGGTGGCAGAGATCAGTGGGGTAAGGGGAGGGAGGCAGACTGGCAGGGGCTGGCTATGGTTAGTGGCAGAGGTTGGTGGGGATGGTGGGAGGTGGCAGGACTTGAGGGGGCTTCACAGGGTTGGTAGTGGAGATCAGTGAGGGTGGTTGGAGGTGGCACGATGTGAAGAAGCTGCCTGGGGTTGGTGGCAGAGGTCAGTAGGGGTGGGTGGAGGTAGCATGACTTGAGGGGGTTGCTTAGGGTTGGGGAAGAGGTCAGTGGGGGTACTGGGTGGCAGGCAGAGTAGTGGGGGATGTCTGGGGTTGGGGTATAGAGGTCAGTGGGGCCATTGGGAGGGGGGCAGGCTGACAGGGGATGTCAGGGTTTGGTGGTGGAGGTCAGTTGGTGTGATGAGTGGTGCCAGGACCTGAGGGGGCTACTTGGGGTTGGGGTAGAGATCATTGTGAGGGAGGCAGACTAGCAGAAGGCTGCCTTGGTTTGGTGCAGAGATCAGTGGTGGTAGTGGGAGGGAGACAGACTGGCAGGGGCTGCATGGGGTTGGTGGCAGAGGTCATTGGAGGTGTTGGGAGGTGACAGGACTTGAGGGGGCTGTTTGGACTTGGAGGCAGAGGTTGGCGGGGTAGTGGGAGGTGGCAGGGCTTGAGAGGGCTGCCTGGGGTTGGGGCAGAGGCCAGTTGGGATTCTGGGAGGGAGGCAGACTGACAGGGGCTGCCTGGGGCTGATTACAGAGGTCCGTGGGGTGGTGGGAGGTGGCAGGACTTGTGAGCGCTCCCTGGGGTTGGTGGCAGAGGTCAGTGGGGTTTTGGAAGGTGGCAAGACTTGAGGGAACTGGCTGGGGCTGAAGCAGTGGTCAGTGGGGATGGTAGGAGGGTGTCAGACTAGGAGGGGCTGCCTGGGGTTGTGGCAGAGGTCAGTGGACCTGGTGGGAGGTGGCTGGACTTGAGGGGACTGCCTGGGGTCAGTGGCGGAGGTCAGTGCGGGTAGTGGGAGGGAGGCAGACTGGCAGGGGCTGCCTGGGGTTGGTGGCAGAGGTCAGTGGGCATGGTGGGAGGTAGCAGGACTTGAGGGGGTCTACCTGGGGTTCGTGGTGGTGGTCAGTGAGGGTGGTGGGAGGTGGCATGACTTAAGGAGGCTGCCTAGGGTTGGTGACAGAGGTCAGTGGGGGTATTGGGAAAGAGGCAGACTGTCAGGGGCTGCCTGGGGTTGGTGGCAGAGGTCAGTGGGGGTGGTTAGGAGTGGTGGGGCTGGTGGGGCTGGTGGTGGGTGGCAGGACTTGAAGGGGTTGCCTGGGTTTGGGGAAGAGATCAGTGGGGGTATTAGGAAGGAGGCAGACTGTCAGGGGCTGCCTGGGGTTGGTGGCAGAGGTCAGTGGGGGTGGTTAGGAGTGGTGGGGCTGGTGGGGCTGGTGGTGGGTGGCAGGACTTGAAGGGGCTTCCTGGGTTTGGGGAAGAGATCAGTGGGGGTATAGGAAAGGAGGCAGACTGTCAGGGGCTTCCTGGGGTTGGTGGCAGAGGTCAGTGGTGGTGGTTAGGAGTGGTGGGGCTGGTGGGGCTGGTGGGGCTGGTGGTGGGTGGCAGGACTTGAAGGGACTCCCTTGGGTTGGGTCAGAGGTCACTGGGTGTAGTGGGAGGGTGGCAAAGTACCAGGGGATGCCTGGGGTTGGTAACAGAGGTCAGTTGGGGTGTTGGGAGATGGCAGGACTTGAGGGGCCTGCCTAGGGTTGGGAAGAGATCAGTGGGAGAGAGGCAGACCAGCAGGGGCCTGCCTGGGGTTGGGGCAGAGATCAGTGGGGGTAGTGTGAGGGAGGGAGTTGCCTGGGGTTAGGGCAGACGTCAATGGGGTAGTAGTAGGTAGCAGGATTTGAGAGGGCTGCCTGGGGTGGGCATGTAGTTCATTGTGGGTAGTGGGAGGGAAGCAGAGTAGCACAAGCAGCCTGGTGCTTGGGGGCAGAGGTCAGTGGGGGTAGTCGGAGGGAGGCAGACTGGCAGGGGCTGCCTGGGGTTGGTGGCAGAGGTCAGTGGGGGTGGTTAGGAGTGGTGGGGCTGGTGGTGGGTGCCAGGACTTGAAGGGACTGCCTTGGGTTGGGGCAAAAGGTCACTGGGTGTAGTGGGAGGGTGGCAGAGTAGCAGGGGATGCCTTGGGTTAGTGACAGAGGTCATTTGGGCTGTTGGGAGATGGCAGGACTTGAGGGGGCTGCCTGGCGTTGGGGAAGAGATCAGTGGGAGAGCGGCAGCCTCGCAGGGGCCTGCCTGGGGTTGGGGCAGAGATCAGTGGGGGTAGTGGGAGGGAGGCAGACTGGCAGGGGCGGCCTGCAGTTGGTGGAAGAGGTCAGGTGGGTTTTGGAAGGTGGCAGGACTTGAGGGAACTGGCTGGGGCTGGGACGGAGGTCAGTAGGGGTGGTGGGAGGGAGTCAGACTAGCAGGGGATGCCTGGGGTTGTGGCAGAGGTCACTGGGCCTGGTGGGAGGTGGCTGCACTTGAGAGGGCTGCCTGGGTTGAGAGTGGAGGTCAGTGGGTGTAGTGGGAGGCAGGCAGAGTAGCGGGGCTGCCTGGGGTTTGGGTACAGATGTCAATGGGACCATTGAGAGGGAGGCAAGCTGGCAGGGGCTGCCTGAGGTTGGTGGTGGAGGTCAGTCGGGGTGATGAGTGGTGGCAGGACTTGAGGGGGCTGCCTGGGGTTGGGGCAGAGATCATTGGGAGGGTGGCAGACTAGCAGGAGGCTGCCTGGGTTTGGTGTGGAGATCAGTGGTGTTATTGGGAGTGAGGCAGACTGGCAGGGGCTGCCTGGGGTTGGTGGCAGATGTCATTGGAGGTGTTGGGAGGTGACAGGACTTGAGGGGGCTGCTTGGGGTTGGAGGCAGAGGTTGGTGGGGTAGTGGGAGGGAGCCAGAGTGACAGGGCTGCCTGGGGTTGTTGGCAGAGTACAGTGGGGTGGTGGGAGGTGGCAGGACTTGAGAGCGCTGCCTGGGTTGGTGGTAGAAGAGGTCAGTGGGGTATTGGGAGGTGGAGGACTTCAGGGAACTGCCTGGGGTTGGGGCGGAGATCAGTGGGTTTTGTGGGAGGGAGTCAGACTGACAGGGGCTGCCTGGGGTTGGTGGCAGAGGTCAGTGGAGATGATGGGAAGTAGCAGGACTTGAGGGGGCTACCTGGGGTTAGTGGTGGTGGTCAGTGAGGATGGCGGGAGGTGGCAGGACTTGAGGAGGCTGCCTGGGTTTGGTGGCAGAGGTCAGTGGGGGTGGCAGGAGGTAGCAGGACTTGAGGGAGTTGCCTGGCGTTAGGACAGAGGACAGTGGGGTAGTGGTAGGTATAAGGACTTGAGAGGGGTGCCTGGGGTGGGGTGGAGGTCTGTGTGGGTAGTGGGAGGGAGGCAGAGTAGCAGGGGCTGCCTGGGGTTGGTGGCGGAGGTCAGTAGGTGTGGTGGGGAGTCGTGGGGGTGGTGGGGGGCGATGGGGCTGGTGGTGGGTGGCAGGGCTTGAGGGGGCTGCCTTGGGTTGGGGCGGAGGTCAGTGGGTGTAGTGGGAGGGGGGCAGAGTACCAGGGGATGCCTGGGGTTGGTGACAGTGGTCAGTTGGGGTGTTGGGAGGTGGCAGGACTTGAGGGGGCTGCCTGGGGTTGGGGAAGAGATCAGTGGGAGAGAGGCAGACCAGCAGGGGCCTGCCTGGGGTTGGGACAGAGATCAGTGGGAGTAGTGGGAGGGAGGCAGACTGGCAGGGGCGGCCTGCGTTTGGTGGACAAGGTCATTTGGGGTGTTGGAAGGTGGGAGGACTTGAGGGAGTTGCCTGGGGCTGGAGCAGAGGTCAGTGGGGATAGTGGGAGGCAGGCAGAGTAGCAGGGGCTGCCTGGGGTGGGGTACAGAGGTCAGTTGGGCCATTGGGAGGGAGGCAGGCTGGCAGGGGCTGCCTGGGGTTGGTGGCGGAGGTCAGTAGGGATTATGTAGGCTGGTGGGGGGTGACAGGACTTGAGAGGGCTGCCTCGGGTGGGGCAGAGGTCAGTGGGGGCAGTGAGAGAAGGGTGAACTTGAGGGTATAGCTTTAGTGTAGGGGGTGTATGCATAGTTTTGCATTTTGTTTGTACTGCTTAGAGTTAGGGGGAGGACACACAGTTTGACAGGTTGCTGTGTTGAGTTACGGGGTACAGGACGCAGTTTCACAGCAGTGCTGCTTTAAGTTATGGGGGAGGACATGCAGTTTCGCTGGGTGCTGCTTTGAGTTATAGGATACAGGCCACTATTTTGCCTGGTGCTGCTTTGCGTTCTGAGGTATGGGCTGCAGTTTTGTCGGGTGCTGCTTTGAGCTATGGGTCTACGGGCCATGGTTTTGCTGTGGTGCTGCTTAGAGTTAGGGGGGAGGATGCACAGTTTCCCTAGGTGTTCTTTGAGTTATAGGGTACGGGCCGCAGTATTGCCGGGTGCTGCTTTGAGTTAAAGGGTACAGGCTGCAATTTTTTGCAATGTAATCTTATAAATTTGACATTAAAAGAATTGAGAATGATTGTCACTTGCTCTGTGGAAGAAGCAAAAGTCCAAATGAGTTCACATCAGTTTTATTTTTACAGATTCAAAATCCAATGCAGGTCGTCACAAATGGTGGTCATGGGAATAATGCGTAACAATCACATCTTAAGTATTATCACAGGTAACATGATGCTGACAACCTGTGCACAATAAAAATCAGATTCACGTCAATGCTAGGCATCTTCCATATTTGTTATTAGTTTTGGAATAAATGTTGCTGGAAATACAATATTTTTCAAATTATGCTTGATGAAACTTGCATTTTGGATCAACATTCTGTAAAGGATTGGAGTCACGGATATGCAACATACATATTTCAAGATGGCCAACCTAAGCGAGTAATGTGAAGTTAGTCCACCTTTAATATCTATAGGAGTTTCTCTCTAAAGCTATATCCAAGATTGCACCACAGTTTAAGGACCATGCAGACTCCACTGGATATTGAAAGATGGGATAGTCCAACAGGACAGGTAAGAAGCAACATAATCTGTATTATTTCAGAATTCTCTGACAGTTCTTTTTAAATTTAACCTTTATGGATGAGTAGGCTTTATAGACAAAAGGTAGATATCTATTTAATTGCACCATACATTTAATTTAAGACGTTTCATACTTTGAAGAAAAGAAAACAAATTTGATTCAAAGAGAACATTTGAAATTATCCCTGAAATCATGGAACAAATAACAATGTAAATTAATTGGAATTTGTATTTAGAGCAGTGACACATAAATTGAATATATGATCACATATATCAGTATTTTCAAATATTGCGGAACACTTAATCAGTTTCTTCCACAGATAATGTTGCCTGTGATATATGAAAATGTATACTTCAGTGATGAAGATTACATGAGGGAATATTGCTCCAATTTGAAGAAATTAGAGGTAAACCTGTATTAGCAGATGCACTGTTATCTAATTCAGATTTTCAAACAGTGCTCTTATATTAAAACTAATGTTTCTTTTCCCTTTTCTTTTCTTTTTCAATTTCTTTTTGTTTGAAAAATGATGTTGATGTCTGTATAATTTCACGATGTTCAAATGGAATGTATACATTGTTAATATATTTTGGGAAATTATAGATAAGTAAGGTGTCTCTGAAGAAGCTCACAGGCAGCATATTAGGTCTGCAAATGCCCGAAACACATTTCATCCATTTACATTAGTTCCCCAATAAGTGCAATTTGAAGAAAAACAGTATTCCATGCATAACATAAGTGATGTTCATGCACAATTGGGAAAAAATAACAACAAGATATTTATATTTAGAAGAAAAGATTTCTGACCTAAGAAACAAACTTGTACCTTTGGAATTAGCTGATCAAGCTGATAATTGTAAAGCAATTAAAATCTTATGTTTCTATGGATATTCATTTTTGCAAGAAGTAAAAAAATTAGATTTTGATCAATATTAAATTGTTTTGTATTCAATCATTGTGGAACATTGTTCTATGAGCACATTCAAATAATCTAAAAATAGATTTTGCTTTTATGTGTATACATATCATCAGAAATAGGTATGATGTTTTCTGAGACAGGGTAGCCGCTCTTCAAATACATAACAATTCACAAAAAAGGAGGGACAGCGAAGAATTAGATGTAACCTTTCTGTAAATATTGATTAATTTCGTGCCTTCTAAGTATAGTTCTGATGTCATTGTTGTGAATTGCACTGCATGTTTCTCATGCTATTCCCCTCAGAAGGTGAAAAGGCAGAGCCAAACATGTGACCTTCAGGTCTCACAGAGGTATCCTACTGGATTCATTATAAGTGTTCACTGTGCCAGTGACCAATTGTGATGGCCTGGTGCAGTTCTTCAATGGAATGTTCTGAAGTTCGTCTGTGTGCTCTGCTGGGCCATTTTGGATATGTTTGGATCCAAGTTGATGCCCACTCTCCGGGGGATTTAGTGCTGGAGAAGGGCAATCTTGAACTCTAGGTCGGGCAAGCCTTTTTCAATGCCTACTGCGCAGAACCAGCGAAGCAAAGGCACAAGCCTACATTTCCAGCTCTCGATTATTGCTGCATGGAGAAGAGCTTTGAGATAATAATAACCGTAAGAACTCCCAGCAGAATATGGTGAAAGAGACCCATGTGTAACTTCAATTAATTCCATTTAACACAGCAGCATACTTGGGGCAAATATAGATAATGAGCAGAGCTCACATCATAAAATCCCTGCACATCCCTATCCTTTAAGTACCCCTTCTGACGTGACTGGTGCTGGACTGGCGTTTGGGGCAGAGGCAAAGATTGGAGCAGAATGAAGATTACACTGGCGTGCATGACGTTTACAGCTATATTTGCATAAAAAGAAGCAAGTTAGGCTGCAACTTGTTAGTGTCTGTGGGTTTAATGCCTTTGAGAGACTTGGGATCTGATCCATAGAAAAAGCACTAAGTCCTTGCAAAGTACTCTGTGCGTAAAAAATCGTTGTGCCTACCTTCACACAAAAGTATGTTTTGCGCATTCTGCGTATTCATGGAATTCTAACCACAAAGTAACCCTAGGTGCAAAGAAACTAGAGTAGCGCCCAGAATGCCCACGACACGCCCCCACGCAAACCAAAAGCAGCAACATATACCAACCTTTGCGCCTACCTTAGCCCCACCATCAAGCACCCAGGCAATACTGCAGGCTGCCCCCCTGCAACCAAGGCAGCACCCGACGACACTGCGTACAAACCCCTGTAACCCAAAACTGCACTCCCACAATCTGCGTACTGTGCTCTAGCACCTTGAAGCGTCTCATGTACCAGATGGAATTACCAATAATGATCTCAGACCCAAATAACCAGACACACTCAAAGAATATGGCAAAGTACCACTTTATTATCAGCATAGAAATAAAGTAGGGCAATCTGGCGAATAACAGGCAGTAATACACACACTCACACCCAAATGTGATTATACTAAGGTTTTAAACCTTGATATGCATCATCTATGACATCGCCCTACATGGAAAACTAAAACCTATTGAAGGGTGGGATTGGTTAAGGGAAAATATGTACCTATAGTATTTATAAATGTTAATAACTTAATTGGCTGACGCTTATCTGGTGGGAATGCTTTGAACCTCTAAATACGTATAATATTGATTATAGCTGAATAATGGGAGCGAGTTGGTCTTTTCAACATTGTATAGCATGTTGCTACATAGACCCTCTGATTGGTTGGCATGCTTTCCCAACCGTGGACTTTCAGCTCATTAGCAGCATGTAAGCAAAATGAAACTCAGGTGCCGTAAGCAATGTCAGACTACTCCCCACTTTCCAAATTAGTCTATCCTCTTTCATCAGTCAGGCCCAAGCCAAGGCTTCTCCTTTGTAGTTGACCTTGAAGCCTGCTCTATGTTGTCGGACATTTAAGGGAGTGTAGGCACACTATTATCTTTGTTTGCCCTTAATAAATACCCCTTGTTTTCAACTTCTGAATCACATGTGAGAAGACCACACATTTGTCCATCTTGACCTTCTATTCACTGCTATTTGATTTAATTGAAGTGGGTGTCATTACCCTTCTTGACTTCCAGAGACTTGCTCACTCATCTTACATGGGTTTTCTGCATCTTTAATTGTCTAATACTTGGCTCTTGCATATGTTTTCTCCTTCACGTAATCTGAGTGAAATATGTCTTACATACATGGCTTATCCTTTTGACTCCCCTTGTGCCTTGCAATTATTCATTGAAGTAACATTCTTAATCCCAGGCCAATAGACTTGTCTTTATTCCTCACACAAAGCTGTTTTTTCCAGCATTTCCTGACTCTGCAGCCCTGATCTGTCTCCGAGGTAGCTTGATTGGTTTTGTTACGAATCTGAAATCCATCTTTCCATCATGGCTGCTCTAGCAATATTATGTTTTCCTCAGCAGCAAGCTTCTATATGTCTCATCTACCTTGTGTTTCTGCGTATATACATTTATTAATCAACAGGTTACTTTATCTTCTTTGCATATACTATTTATTCATATTTTGTTATATGTTTCTCTTGTTACTTCAGATAAATCTTTTTTCTTTGAGTATGACGTCACTCTGCTCTTGTCAGATTTCACTTATAGCTCTATGATTTCGAATGGGGTGTGCAGACATCCTTCCACCCTTTCAGTGCAAGGGTACATTCAATATGGTTGTCTAAGTGGATATCGTCTCTCATACACTCAATGCGGTATTGGGATGATACTTGGTGTCCATTTTAGGGCTCTTCTCCTACTGTTCCAATATGACGGAGGTGAGGGGGCGGGAGTTAGGGATAACATGTCCTCCTTCTCCTCTACAGTACCTTTTTCAGTAACTCAAGGCAGCGCCTGGAAAACCTGCGTACCAACCCCTGTAATTCAAGGCAGCACCCCGCTAATATGCATACAAGCACCCGTAACTTAAAGCAGCACCTCGACTACCTGCCATCACCCCTAAATTGCTATGTTAACATTACCTTTGTGCATTGTATCCTATGTGCGTAGTGCTTTGCGCCGCCTATCATGTGTCGAGGAGTTCACAAGGCTTGCATTTGACTTTTCTCAACATGAAGTTGTGCATTGAAATCCATGAATTCGGCTGGGTTTGCGCTTGACTGGGCATGCGATTTATTTGCGTGGCACATCCCTCAACACGCCCACGCTATTTCTTGTTCTTCCTCATTTTGCCAGGAGAATGGGCAATATGCATGTGCCGCCCCCTATTTATTTCTTTGCGTAGGCTCGTCCCATGCTTTGTGTGAAGTGTTGTACAGAGCGCTCGACTGCATGTAAAGATGTAACGGACCCTCGGAGGGATCAGGAAATACATGAACAGTCTGATCCATGAATCGGGAAAAAGAGTTTTGCATGCTGAAAAGTGTGCAAAGTCACATTTCAGCATGCAAAAAATTCCATGAATCAGTCCCTTAGTATAGAATAACCCACATACATATAACATACACACGGACACACATGTATATGCAGACACACACACATGCATATTTTCCTGTTTATATTTTAATTATACCCACCACATGCACAAACCCCATCCACACACACACACACACCACAGACAAATCCGCTCATATACATAAACATAGTCATAAACATGAACATAGTCATACCATTACTGCACACAAACATGACAAGTATGTATGACATACACATACACACCATACTTTACGATGCCGTAAATAGCGGTCCAGGCGCGCACGCACGATACAACATGGCGGCATTACCGGCATGCGGTAAACCGGAGCTGATCACAAGCCATGCAGACATGCAAATAACGGCCTACTGAAGCCCGAAAAGTACCTTACCGGCATGGAGTAAATACCTGCATCTCCGAGAAGGTGTTAAGAACCCTGAGCAGTGTTTCCAAGAGCCACAGGTGCACACAATCAGCACAGGTGGAGGCAATGGAGTCTGGCACAGCACAAAAGGAGCACACCCACACACCCCACCCCCTCCCACACCAAGATGATACCAATAGTAGTAGCATTACTGGAGCTGGAGGCCCTGATTGCAAGGCTGCAACAACAACAACCACAGCCCCCACCACAGAGGATAAACAGGAGGAGAAGGAGGGTGAGACAGGCCCAGCGTGCCCCACCAGTGCAGCCACCGTTACCACGCCTGCAGCCCCCAATCCCTCGCATCAGAGCCACCCCCTTCAACCTAACACCAGAGCAGATCCACACCCTGTACCGGCTTGACCGTGACACCATCACTACCATAGTGGGCCTGATACATGACGATATAGTGAGCCTCATAGAAATACGCACCGCCATCCCCCCTCTTCTGAAGGTAGGGTCTGTGCTCCACTTCCTTGCCACAGGCACCTACCAGCACACAGTGGGGCACATGCATGGCATATCACAACCCTTATTTTCCCGGATACTGAACCAAGTGCTGAATGCCCTCCTCAAGCACACAAGGGACTACATATCCCTACCACGGACTCCCCAGGAGATATTCGATACAAAAGTTGCCTTCCATGCACTGGCAGGCATGCCAAATTGCATAGGTGCCCTCGACTGCACCCACGTGGAGTTGGTGGTCCTGCATGCCATGGAGGTGGCGTATCGCAACCGCAAGCAATACCACTTCATCAACATGCAGATGATATGCAATGCCAGCAAGATCATCACACATTGCTGTGCCCGATATCCAGGATCAACTCATGACTCTTTGGTCCTGGGGAACTCCACGCTACCACGCTATATTGAGCGACATGCTGGATGACGTGCCTGGCTGCTTGGTGAGTTGCCTGACTGGGCCATGGCAGTGCATCGGGGTTGTGAGGTGGGTGGCTGCATACTCCACCTTGGTGGGAAGGGGGGGAGATGCATACTCCACCTGGGTGGGAAGGGGGGGGAGATGCATACTCCACCTGGGTGGAAATGTTGACGCCAGTGCACGATGTGCACCTCACCGAACACTGTGCCCCAAAGCAAGTGAAACAGCACATGACTACCAAATCCCACAGTGATGAAGTAAGTCCGACACCTAACACTACATGACTAACAGGTAACCAGGTCACATCCCACAACACATGCACCACTCATCGGCGGCCCTCACACACCGTAAGGCCATCCTGCACTATGCACTGCATATGCACTATGCCGCTGCCTCTAGCATATCACCACACAGGACAGTAATCCCTGGGAGTGAATTGAAGTGAGCCTAACAGGGATACCACAGCGTGTCACTGGTTCCGCACACCCATAGGAGTGCTGCAAGTCACCATGGTACTGATCAGTGCAGAATGACGAATATGCTACTGACTACAGCCAACACTCCCTACTACCAAATCTCACAGAACACAACACATCAATTATTTTACCCCAACACTGCTGCATGCATATACGATGCACGTGCAACAAGATGTGAGTGCATACCATAAACCATCTTGAAGATGCTACCCCCTCCATCATTCCATTGCACAGGACACATAGCGGGGCCAGAAATAGGGTCAATTCATCCAGGGACATGTGCGTATGGGCAGAAATCACCTACTGCCATGTAAGACTGGTTCAGTTGTCTGCCATGAATGTATGAACACTTACCTTCATTCCCCTCTCATGCAGGTGATGGTGGCTATCCCTTGAAGCCATGGCACATGACCCCTGTCCGAAACCCACAGAACAGGCATGAGGAGGAATACAATTGTTCCCATACCCGTACATGTGTGGTGATTGAGCAGACCTTTGGCCTGTTGAAGGCACAATTTCGTTGCCTCAGCCGGTCGGGTGGGGCACTCATCTACAGCCATGAGAAGGTGTCCAAGATCAGCATGGCATGTGTAATGCTGCACAATATGTGCATCCGTCGGAACGTGCCCCTGCCCTCTGACATGGAACTGCTACCACCTGATGATGATGAGGGGGAGGAGGAGGAAGAAGGGGCAGGACAGCATCACGGTGCTGATGCACAGGAGGGACGTGCCGTGCGGCAAGCATTGATTGGACAATATTTCAGACACACAAGTCAGCAGAGGGTGTGAAGATGTCAGGACATCAGGCACTGGGTGTGGGGATACATGTAAGCTATGCACTGTGCAATATTAAATGACACTTGCGCAATGATGAATGTCCACTCTGTTTTTTTTAGATCAACAACCGGTGTATTTAAAGTGAAAATGTCAACGTGAAAAAACAAACCCTCCACCACCCACCCCCCATCCCCTTCCCACCACAACTCCCAAACACACCCTCACCCCCCTCCCCTTCCCACCACAACTCCCAAAAACACCCTCACCCCCCTCCCCCTCCCACCACAACTCCCAAACACCCCCTCACCCCCCTCCCCCTCCCACCACAACAACCCCACACTAGTTCCATAAGGTCCACATAGCCCACATTTGGATGGCAGTAATGTCACTGTGCGCTCCTGGAGCCAGGGGGAGGCATGTCCTGGCGGCGCTGCGTACGGAGCGACCGACGGAGCGGGCTAGTCTGGGTCGAGTTGCTAGTTGAGGGGGTGTCCTCATGCTGGGGCTGTTGTGCAGGATGTGCAGCCTCCAGAGCATTGGAGCTGGTTGGTGCTGTCCGTTATCACCTGGCCCAGTGCCCTAAATTCATCCCGCCATTCCTCCCTGGCCTGCCGATTGTCCTGCATAAAATCAGTGATCAGGGCTGTGAGCTGCTCAGCCCGCTGTGCATCTGCGGCTGATGTTGTGGCCCTGCTGGGGATCGGGCTGAGATGTCCTGCTGGCGCTTCCTCAAGGGAACTGGCCACAGGACTGGCATGTCCCTGCGTTGGTCCTTGGCCAGTTAGCTCAGGTGTGCCGGTGTCAGCCGAGTCACTAAAGGAGACCTGGGGGTTAGAGTGGGCATCAGGGGTGTGGATGACTTCAAATGTGTCCTCCTCAGTCGCTCCACAGATGGAATTGGGGCTGTCAGCAACATCGAGGGGGGCCGTAGCTGCCATCTCCCCAGCCACACTTGACTCCTCAGACTGTGGCGTTGGGCATGTGTCTGCAGCCAGTGCAAGTAGGGGTGGGGGTGGTGCATCCTCCACGGGCCTTGCTGGAGCCGGTGGTGTGCGTACAGGTGTTGTCTTCCTCGCTGGGAGACGGCGGCCCCTGCCTTGGCCCCTGGAAGTGCTGGGGCGGTTGCTCTCCTGCTCCTCGCTGTCATGCTCACTGCCTGTGGGGGTGGAAGAGAGGGACGGCATGAGTGATGATTTCAGAGCCAGCATTTATACATGGCTAAAATAGCACATTCAGATATTTGTGGGTTATCGGCATTTGGGTGGGGACCGGCACATAATTCAATATTTGGGTGGTAAATGCATGCATATGTCTGTGTTACTCATGTTGGCTGGGTACTGTGCTATCTAACTTGCACACTGTTTGCATCAACTTCCCTGTGTGCCTCATGGAATGGGCCACTTCGTGTGGTATGTGTCATATGGGTTACGGCCTCGCACCTGGCACTAGTCTGGGTGTCACTTGCTTCGGCATGATTGACAGGGGGGTGTGACCAACCATGCCGTGACTCCTTGGCCAGACCTTAGCAGTGACTTTCATAACATTGGCATTGGCAGTATTGACTTTGGACACTCACCTCCATCAGCGGATGACGTTGCACCACACTCTATTTCCCTGACCCCTTCAATGGATTCGGGGCCTATCATGGCCGCACATGTCTCCTCCCACGGCATTAGTTTCATGGGTGAACCTGGGCCTCCTCCAGTCTCCAAGGCCTGGCTTCTATTTGAAGAGAGTATGCTCCGCACCCCCAGCCGCAGGTCGTCCCACCTTTTGCGGCAGTCCTTTGTGGTGCGGGGGGTGTTTCCCACAGCGCTCACCTTCTGCGCCACTAGTGCCCAGAAGTCTTTTTTTTTTTTAGCACCGCCACCCTTCGCATGTCGGTGCTGAAAACAGTGTCAGCATGCTCGTGGAGGGTGTCCACTAGCATTTGCAGTTCGTCTGGGCTGATCCGCTCCTTTCGGAGGCGGGCAGCTCCCTTTTTCGGCGCTTTGGGCATTCCTCAGTAATGGTGGTAACTCTCTGGTATGTCAACAATGTGCCAGGGTTCCTGTCTGGTGAGCATGGCAATGGATTGTGTTTTTAAAGATGGCCGCCGTGCTCCTTCCAGTTCCTGTGCGATGACGCTATTTCCGGTTCCGCATTTTAACGGTGACCGTAAATAACAGTGACCGCTATTTACAGTCACTGCTAATGCCGCGTTGCTCCATGGCGGTAGTGTTCGCTACGGTGCGGTTCATGCCGGTAGGGGGGTTTTTGGGCATTTTTACACCATGGCGCTACGGTCATTACCGGTATGGCGCAAAGCTCGTGCCCGCAAACTCGTAATAGTGCGCTTTTGCGGTCTATTGCATAGCTCGGACATGCTATTTGCGCCATGCCGGTAATGGACGGAACCTACCTCCAAACTCAGAATGACCCCCATGTACATAATAAACACAGATTTGCTCCATATATTCGTATATGTGTGTCAATGTCCATGTATGTGTGTACATTAGATATGTGTGTACTGTACAATTGCATGAGTGCTTTTTACATATTTATGTATTTATTATTCATGTAACATCTCAAAAACTCTCTCATTCATTAATAACGTGGCTGGGTGATATTGAGGACTACAATTGCTCCTCAGTTCTCTCTGGGCACATAAAATCTACCCTACACTCCATTATTGAAGACTTTGCTCCCTTTTCCACCAAGCTGGTTAATCCAGAAACTCTGGCTCAGCACTGGTTTGATGAAGATATTCTTTCCCTTAGACGTTGCAGGAGGTCAGCCGATCGAAAGCATCCATCGCCATCCCTCCTGGTCACCTACAAACTCGCCCTTAAGAGCTTTAAAGCCGCAGTAACCCTGGATAAGTCCGCTTATTACAACAACAGGATAACTCAGGCCAAATCAAGTTCTTAGGAGCTCTTTGCCATTCTTCAGCAATTTAATATCGAGACTCACTCTAGGACTAACATCGTTCAGGACTCTGCTTGGTGCCAGACCATCCACGATGCCTTTGCCGCTATAATCGCGCAACAACTAGAGTTCAGGATCTCACCCAATTCGGTACTACAGGATCCCATCAGTCCAACCTCCTCTTTGGGAGCCACACCTGCTAGGCGGCACTCCCTTCCCAAATTTACTTTCTCCTTTGCCCCTTGTACAGTAGCAGAGGAAAAAAATATCCTTATTGATATGAAACCCACCACATGCAGGGGTGACGTCTGTCCCTCACACTGTTGGTTGGGTCTATTGATGCCATATGTCCCTGGATTACGAAACTTATAAATCAATCATTTGCTGAGGGACAGGCACCCACTGACCTCAAGGAAGCATGGATCACTCCACTGCTAAAAAAATGTACTCTTGATCCTCTTCAGCCGAAACATTATTGTCCCATTACCAATGTGCCCTTTTTTCCGAAAGTAATGGATCGTGTTGCTTATCTTAAGTTTCAAAAATACATTGAGGATAATTCTATCCTAGGGTCCCGTCAATCGGGCTATCGGGCACCTGAAGGCAAACCTGGCGGCCATTGTCGATCACGGTCATCTTGCACTCCTCATGCTGCTTGATCTGTCGTCCGCGTTCGACTTGGTCGACCACAAGCTTTTGGCTACTCGGTTACAATACTTGGTTGACTGCTCTGATTTAGCAACACAATGCCTTGTCTCCTTCTTGGGTCCATGTATCTCTAGAGTTGCACTTCATGATGCCTCCTCTTCTCCTACTCTGCTCACACAAGGTGTTCCACAGGGTTCTTCTCTGTAGCCTACTCTCTTCAACATCTATATTCTTCCCCTTCTTCTCCTTCTCGATGACCTGAATGTCCTTTATACCAACTATTCTTGACGATACCCAGGTCATCCCCTAACTCACTGGTACCTACTCTCGCGATTTACAGGCCATTAATGTAATCTATTCCACCATCCATTCTTGGATGGTGGAAAACTCTTTGGCCCTTAATACAGACAAGACCGAGCTACTCATTGCGGCCTTGAGTCACATGTAAAAAAATCTCTCTTCAGAATATGTTTCCTTTGCAATTTCTTAACGTCTTTCTTTCCTGTGGCTAAGACTGTTAAGACCTTGGGAGTCACATTGGATTCTAAGTTGACAATGAGACCACGTGTTGCCAAGACGTGGGCTTCATGTGGTTGGATTAATAAACAGCTTGCTCACTCACGCCCCTATCTTACAGTTAACAATGTGTACATTCTTGCCTCCGCCCTAGTCAATTCGAGGCTAGACTGTTGAACAGTCTGCTGGTAGGGCCCGCTCAATCTAACTTCTCAACACTACAGGTCACGCAGAATGGGGCGGTCAAAGCAGTACTGGGTATTTCCAACAGGCAGTCTATTACTGCTGCCAGGGAGAATCTGCACTGGCTGGCAGTCAAACAGCGTGTCTCCTTCAAAATCCTCACACTTACCTTTAAGTGCCTTACCCAGACGGCGCCCAGCTATCTCTGTAAACGCATCCACAGGTACGTTCCTACACGATCCCTGAGGTCCTTAGATAAGGCTCAATTGTGCCAACCCAGATTTCGATCAGTCAAGTTTGGAAAAACAATTTTTGACGTCTTGGCTCCTGCCTTCTTGTTCAAGGCTACCTAGCCTGCTTATTAACTTTTAGTTAGTTCTCCCCCTTCTGATGCCAGGATGCTTGTTTGTTTTCTGTGCATTTCTTTATGTTTCTTGTGCGCCTTGAGGCATTCGGGCGATGCGGCGTGTTTTCAAGAATTGAAATAAATAAAATAAAATAAATAAATAAATGTGTGTGTGTGTGTTCAGCAAACGTGTGTGTAAACACTCAGGCACACTAACATAGGCATATTTAATAACACTTATAAACAAACACATATGGTAGTCAACTCACACCATTTTTAAATAAATACATATAAAGAAGGTACATGAAGGTTATGGTTATGTCATCCAAACAAACATATATGTAACACAATCAGTTACACTTTTTCGAAAAATTCTCCTGAATTTGATTAATTCCGTTTTTTTTACAGTCTGTGGCATTTTGCCATAAACAAACATTGCATTTGATTTAAAAGAGGGAGGCGGGAAGTCCATAGCACATGAGTATGGATGCACTGGTGTGCTTAACCATTGCCCCTCACTATATATTGCCACAATGCATGCGCAGATACACATATTTGTTCATGTTTGTGTATGCGTGCTGTGTCTGTTTGTAAATCTGTGTCTGTCTACGTGTGTGAATGAGTAAAGTGTGCACAGCTGAAGATGATCCCACACGCAATGAAGTGCACAATGTGCCATTGCAATTGCTCGAATTTTGCTGTTTTGTTAAAATGTTCATTTTTAATATCTTCTGTGTTTGCAGTAAGGATCATTTCGTAAAGAAGTCCAATTCATTTTCGGCGTATTTCTTTTCTGTACACCTTTGAAAACTGTGAACATCATAACCCCGAGAGCGGGGTGCTGTAAAAGAGCACACACACCCTATCGGACTGAGACCTGGAGTTTGGCAGCCTCGGAGGCTCTTCCTAAATCTTGTCTTTCTTGGTGCCATATTGCAAAGAAAGTCGCCCGTTGCGGCGGGGGCATCTCCTGCGCAGTTTCCAGGGCGAGGGACGCCGCGCGCTGACCAGCGAGGTCACCAATGCAACTATAAAGAGCTCCAATTTAACATGAGTAGTTGGGAACCAAATAACCCCGAGGTGAGGAGGCTGATAAAAAGAGGGCAACGGCGTATTAAAGATGCATTATTTGGGGCTCTGTGGATATAATGTGCGCCTAACAACAGGGTCAGACTGATTTAATTCCCCCCAGAAAGGTCAAAGAGAGGCCTGGCTCTGCTCACCCCCTGCTCTCCATCTGTCTGCACTTGAAGCCAGACACCCTCAATAGAAGGCTCTGTCTTTGGCACTGAGGTAATCTGCAGGCCTCGGCTCTCTGAAGTGCTGGCCCACAGTGGACCAGGGGGGCTCCATCCATTCATAGCCCACTGGGAGGGGCTCAAGGTTCACTGACAATGACAGGGTTCCACAAAACACAGCAGCTATAGTGGCGAAGATGGGGCTGAGGGAAAAAAGCATTTCCTTTTAATTTCAGTAACAACTAAAGCCAGGCCTTTTACATGCATCGCCACAATGAGCCTATGTAAATGGGGCCAAGGGGGCTGACATTATGTTAATAGACAAAGAGGAGAAGCTAATGAGAGAAAAGAAAGAAAGAAGTAAAGAAAGAAAGAAACAAAGAAAGAAACAGAAAGAAACAAAGAAAGAAAGGAAGGGTGAGGGAGAAGGTCTCCCTCAAGAAAGAAAGACAGAAAAATAGATGAGACATGAGAAGAAAGAGAAAGAAATCAACAAATGTAAGAAAGAAAGAAAGAAAGAAAGAAAGAAAGAAAGAAAGAAAGAAAGAAAGAAAGAAAAAAAGAAAGAAAGAAAGACAACGAAATTAAATAATGAAGACTGGGTCAGAGCAAAATAAATAAGAAAAGCGAGGCAAAATCAGAGACAAGAAAGAAAGACAAAAAACAAATGAGGAGAAAGAAAGAAAGAAAGAAAGAAAGAAAGAAAGAAAGAAAGAAAGACAGAAAGAAAGAAAGAAAGAACGCATCAGATCGAAAAAAGTAGGAAAGACAATGGTAAAAACAGACAAGAAAAACAGACCAACAGAAAAAGAAACATGAAGAGAAGAAAGAAAGAAAGAAAGAAAGAAAGAAAGAAAGAAAGAAAGAAAGAAAGAAAGAAAGAAAGAAAGAAAGAAAAAGGCAGGAGCTCCAAATATATAAGACAAGAAAGTGAAGAGAGAAAAGGATAAGGTTTAATGATCCTCTGACACAACATAAGATTGCTGTGGACTACGTTTAGAGATTTTTACACTCAACCTGACTGATTCAAAATGTAAATCTATAATGACATGACCACGTTGAACGTACACATGTATATTTCACACAGGTACATATAAAAAAACAGCCTCACCCAACGTGCCTTTCTCATAGACGCTGTGAGCCAAATTGCACTTGCTTTGTTGGATAATAAAGTATTAAAAGTACGGCACAGTCTCTTGAAGTTTCATCGTTGGTGATGGATTTGTACAAAGGCAGGAACAGCAATTACACACTGTTGGGTCTGAGTGACAAGCCGAGTTGTGTGTGCCTGAATCAGAGCGCTGAAGCAAGGGCTACTGGGAAAAGAACATGGATTTCGCGAATCAACACAGATCAGAAGGACGATTCTGCAAGTGTCCAGGGCCGCGGGTCTGTTGGCGAGCCGCGTGTCTCTCCTACTCTCGTTCAACTGCAAAAAAGACACGTTCCTCGCGGAAATCTACACAATACACCAGACCCTCTAAGCCCACTACCGCGGAATTTAAGCACACAATTTTACGTGTCTCTGAGAAATCAGTTTAGCCTCCAATCTCAGAAACAAGCGCCCCGATGATAGGTCAAAACTCTTGCTGGGGGCTGCAGGACACAACCGTGCAGATTCCATTTCCGGCCCGATTCTGAAGGAAGTGTACATCTTGAAAAGGTTTGGTTTTGTGGAGGGAAGACACTTTTCCAAAAAGCATCATGTTCAGTGTTGATACTAAAGAGGTGAGCCGACGATTCTGCGTTAATTGCGCCAGTTAAGTAATACAATAAGGTGCAAAACAAGACCACCCTGAGGTGTCTCTGGGTCTTGAAAAAAGGTAGGCCACGTTTCCCGAATGTCCCCTTTTACGTGATTTTAGCACCAAAAGTGAGATTTTGGGGTGTGCTGGTATGTTTTTTTTCTCGAAATAAGGGCAGCGTGTGGCATGGTAGTAGAGCTTCCTTGCTCCGAAGCTTCACTAGTTCTAGTATAGTGTCGGGAGGATAGCGCAGGGGCTACGTGCTCGCCTTCGAAACAAGACGACACGGAACACCACAGGTTCGATCCCCTGGTCCGCGCTTAGAAACCTCTGTGTTTAGTAAGCAGGTTATAAATAACCTATCATGTTGTGTCTTTATTTTCTTGTTGCAAATATACGAACGCGCTGCTACACCACTGGATGTGCCCTCTGCAAGTTGAATTCAAGAATGGGCAGTAGGCCTTTGGCTCTCTACTAGATGCTTTGGCCAGAATTGTTAACGTGAAGGGATCATGGGAGTCTTAGTTCAAAGCCAAAGGTTTCAGAGCCCTAAGCTAGGGCCACACACATGGGACTAGCAATACATATAAACTGTCAGTGCCAAATGTCTACTCTTTGGAAATTGCTGTGCAGGATCGGTGACATTTTTGCTATTGTAGAAATGTGTCTGCTATCAACGCAGTGTTCCTGTTACACCCACTTTGCAAGGCGCCCACCATGACAAACCCCGCCGTCCCTTCTGCCACCCTCAGAAAAGCAGCCGAGAGAATTTGTGAGAGGGAGGGGGCAAGTAGGCTTGTAGTGGCATTTGTGCGTCTGTTGTGGTCACCAGGATTCTTGCTGTGCTGTAAAACAAGGACATCGACTAATCAAGGACGGGGGAGACTTTCATGGCAGCGCACAACATTTGTATTAACCGAGAATATGATGGGGTTTTAAAGTGTTGTTCCTCCACAGAACAGCACTTTTTTTTAAAATGTGCACTACCTTCAAAAGTGTGCAACGAGTGTTTCTTTTCTTTCACACGTTACAGGGAGTTTTACCTCAATGTTTCACCGAGGGTGGTTGACACTGATTTCTAATGCTGTCTGCAGTCATTTCCATTGAGCAGGGTTCATCACCAGTATTTACATGATTATTTTCGATGTTAATGTGAAAATATGAAGGGCGATGTAACATTTTCTATTTCTACCCTGATAAACAGTTCAAATTTAATTTTTTGGCTTTGGCACATACAGCGGCACTTTGGGGCCACATTATGGCCAAAACAGTTGTAGAGAGAGATGAGGGAAAGAGTGCTCAGAAGCAGACTATTTGGTTGCTATTGCAATTGGCAATGCGGTGGACTGAAAGAAAATGGCTGTTTTGTGTGTCCTTCCCTACACTCTTCTTTCTTCCATTACTTTGTCTTATTCCTCCCTTATCAAAGTCGCTCTTCATTGTAGTCCTTCCAATGTGTCTTGTACCTTTGTTGTAGTCCTGAGTCCCAGTACTTCTCTTTCTTCGAATTCCTTAGCCCTAGCTCTTCGGCTTTGTCCTAGCACTGGTCCATCATTCTAGCCAGACTGTCTCTCAGTCGTTTCCACCCTAAGGTAATGATGGCGAGTCTGCCATATAGCCGCCTGAAGAGAATCATCACTGATTGCGATGTTTTTCAAGAGGAGTGTGTGAATTTGTCTAAGCGATTTACCTCGAGAGGGTATCCAGTGGAATTAGTAGAAGAAGCACAGGCAAAGTCACTCCCGATGACCAGAGAACAACTATTGACCGTTACAACCAAAAAAGAGAATACGGCTATCCTCCACATTTCTAAATTCTCTAGACAATCATTTCACGTTAAACGAATTATCCAAAAACATTGGCCCATTCTGCATTATGATCCAACTCTAGGCGAGCTGTTTCCTGAACCACCAATGATGGTATACAAACGAGGAGTCAACATCCGAGACAAAGTTGTAAAGGCAGAACGCACACTTAAGGAAACTCAGTTGACACTAGCCACAAAGAAAAAGGTACATTTCCTTGCTTATCCTGCAGTCACTGTAACAATATATCTAAGGGTGAATCTATTTCACACCCCCACAAGGGGAAAAATATCAAATTAAGACACTTCGCAACTTGTCGATCTACTGGTGTCATTTACTGCATCAAATGCCCATGCGGTTTAATCTATGTTGGGCAGACCGCCCGTTCAGCCCGAGAGAGGTGGACCGAGCACAAATCAAATATTCGCTGCAAGAATAACAAATCTCCGGTCTCGAGACATTTCACATCAGCTCGCCACACCATAGCCCAGATTAGGTTCACCATTTTGGAAGTTGTTAAGCGTCCCACCAGGGGAGGGGACTTTATGAGAATACTCACTCAAAGAGAGATGTTTTGGATTGACTTGCTTGACACTATTTCACCTAGAGGATTAAATGAGGAGTTTTCACTTAACTGCTTTGTTTGAATCTGATCTTTCTCTGGCAGGTTGATCTACCTACATGTGACTTCAATTAGTAGTGTTTATCTCTCTATTTCTTTCTTATTCTGTTAACTTGTGTTGAGCATCTTTTTTCACTTTATTAGTTATTTCTGTTTCGCTATTTTATTTGTTTTACTGTGCACACAGGGTTACATTTGTTTCATTGTTCACGCAGTACGTTTATTCGCTTGCTTAGTTTTAGTAATTGGTTTGGAATTATTGCTCATTTATCTTTTTATTTATCCGCTGCCTTTCTCACCTATTTCCCTTCATCATCTGTTTTGCCCAGGTGTTGTGGATTCACTTCCATTAATTGGGTGCTAGTTCACGCTTTAGATTTATTTATTTGGCTCTCTTGACTTAGTTCTTCATAGATGGCGCCGTATTTTAGTTTATATTTGTTCCCTCCTCTAAATGTAAGTGTTTCTTTTTATCTTTACTATTACTCTTTACTAACGGTATACTGTGCATTCAGTGGTGCACAGCTACCGTTTGTTCCCCCCATGCCTCCGCGATTAGAACGTTCCGTCCACAACCCTGGGGGTCATGTGACATCTCTTTGTCATATGACTCATTATGAGTCATTACTACTTAACACACGTCCGGCATCAGCGTGCAGAGCTACTGGAGCGGTGACGTGCGCGGATGTTCTTTGCGTTTTTCCATGGTGAGTTTGGAAGTTCTATTTAGGCTTTGTTATTTATGTGGGGGCACTTTCATCCGTGCGCCAAGTTTAAGGCTTCTTCTTTACTTTTTGCCACTTGGTGCTTTGAATGAATGTACCTTGGACCACTTTTTCCTTGCTCAGTTTTTGGTAATTATCTTGGGTGTGCACTCCATGTGCATTACCTGCCTCATGCGTTTTCTTTGGTTTGTTCTTTGTTTGTTTACCTGTATGGCACATTTCTAGAGTGATAGCCCAAGAGTTTTTGCTATAGTTAGATGCTTAGGCTAGCTTAGTGGTAATTCTTGTTTCTTTTTCTTTTTTAGTACACGTAGTACTGTACTTGTAGTTTTCCGCACAAGATTGGCATTACTTGGGTACTTCCTCGATTGACTCTTGAAGTGTCTAGGATTGAAGCTGGACCTTTCCTGATTGCTTCAGCTGTAACCCCGAATATCTTAATACAGTTAAGCGACTGCAGCTCAATTTTGTGGTAAGCAGCTCGATTGTGAACTGTCTCTCCAGCAGGTTTTAATTTTCTTTGACCTAAAAGGTTTTTGTCTCACACAAACGGCTATACATATTCATTTATTTATTACACCAGGTTTATGACCTCGAAAAAAGTTTATTTGCACCTCAGCAGTTTGTGGATTCTTCTCCACACAGCACCGCTGTACATCAGATTCAGCACGCCCGTGTTTATTTCAGGTATTCGCTTTTTTTGAGCCTACTCATTTTCCCATCTCTTTTTGGAGTCACACCCTTGGTTAAATCGATCTTTATATCTTGATTACCTATGTGTATTTTAATGTGGATTTTCATGTACTTTTATGAATTAGCTAAAATCATTGTACTCTTGCACTTAGCGGTGTTGGATTGCTCAATCTTTGTGTACATCCTTGTTTTAACATTGTGAATCAATATACTGATGTTGTACTTTTGATGCATACATTTTCAGATTACTTTGCTCCTGAAGAAGGGGTTATTCCCCAAAACGCGTAGAGCATCTGATCATCTGAGTTCATTACCACGAAATTCATCATTTGAAAATTTGGATTGTATATTATTATTTCAGTTGCTAATTTGTATATATTCTTCTCATGATCAATGGCTTATTTCTATGTATTGAATGCCTTTATTCCTTTATGTTGATTTGAAGTGATTTTTACAGTACTTAGAACTGTTTGCTTTGATTAAAGTTTGACTTATTAGAAGATTACACTCTTTTTTCATTATTATTGACTGATAGTGCATCAGTATCAATGGTGTGCAGGGGATGGGAGTGTCTCTAGATGTAGACACTTTTCCTTGTTTCAGTTTTTGCACAAACCCCGTGTCAGGGTTTGTATTCCTCCCCAGCACCCGTACTTTCTGAAGTTGTTTAATCTTCAATGTACATTTGTTAATTTGGTGTGCACCTATCCAAACCCTTCATTGCTCTCAGTCGCATTCCCTCAGCAAGTCACAGCCTTCCTCTCTTTGTCTCCTGTAGCACCCCTCTATCTTTTCGTCTTTTCCCTTCCCACGTCCCTCTTTGTCTCCCTCCGTCACTCTTTCTCTCTAGTTTGCTCTCTCATTCCCTTCCTCTTGTTGCCAGGTGGAATGGAAAGGACATAAGGGAAGGGTACACATAAATGAAAGACTGCATGGAGATTTTGTAACAGGGCTAGACCCTAAAAGTATAGTGTGATTGTAGGATGTTTTCATCAGGCGACATCTAATTCAAGGGAACTTTAAACCAACCCCAAACAACGCGCGCACCATCTTCCTTCATTTAATCAAGTTCCTTTTATGAATTTGGGGCCCCCAATTTAATAACATTGATTCCTTACGGCTTCCCCCACCGTTCTGGTGCAACAAACAAACAGGGTTGCACAGAAGATCTCATTTATTAACCAAATAGAAATAATTCAATCAGATTACAGATAAACAAACCTGTTCATTCATAAAAGGCCAATGAAAAGAAAGAACACGCTAGTCACTACAATTTTCAATGCTACAGTTGTGGAACTAGAGACTGTAGTAGCACACACTTCACCACAGGTATGTATGAATTTAATTCACCCTGAGCATGCAGGCGCCATGGATTGAGTGAATGATACCTGTGGTGAAGTGTGTGTGTTACTAAAGTCTCTAATTCCACAACTGTAGCATTGTAAACTGAAGTGACAAATGAGTTGATCATTTCTTATCCATGGCCTTTTATGAAGGAACACTTTTGTTTATCTGTAATCTGATTCAATTATTTCTATTTGGTTAATAAATGTACCTTCTGTGCAACCCTGTTTGTTTATTGTCCTGAAAGGGGAGGGACTCTGTAAGTAATTGGTGTTTTTAAATTGGGGGTCCCAAATTCATAAAAAGAACTTGATTAAATACGAAAAATTGTGCGCGCCTGGTTTGTGGTGGGTGAAATGTTCCCATGAATTAGATGTCACCCGATTAAAATATTCTACGGAACTGGATGTTCCACCGAGATATGATTTTTGGGATAACTATTGCCATTGCAAAAATAGATATTTTTAACCTAAATTGTGCAGGACCCACTAATGTGCGTGGAAGCTTTGTGTTGCAGTGAATTATATGGTATTGATACAGCAGCTTCCTCGGGAAGCCCTCCGGTGAGCACAGAAGTAGAAATTGTTACATAGAAAATTATTGGGGTTTGAATTGGTGTTGTAAGTGATTGAGCGACAGTGGTAAAATAGCAGTAAGACAAGTTTGCATTTCTGTATAGTGAGAATTGCTGGAGGAAAATGGCTATATTTAAACAGAGAAATGTCTGACATAGCAGTACCTGTGGCAAAAGCCCATGCTCTTTCAAAATTATATTTGAAAGGGGATTGGACAGCCACAGATATTGATCTTTGGAAGACAGAGATGGTAGACAGAATCGCCTCAGTGGACATTTGAGATGAACATGGCACATTAAACCAATACCTACATATCAAAAAATGTGTCATGGGCGCCCCTCTTTGAGAACGACCATGGCACAAATTGCCTGTTGTATGGGATGGTACCCACTCTAGAGTCTGCAGCCACCTTTTAGCTCACTGTACTTTTCACAGATGGGAAATATCAATTTGCATATCAGTCTTTGTTCCGCCCACATAGGCAGTCCAGCACCGAAATGCTAGGCATATTCCCTTCTGAACAAGAGTACCAACAGCAACCCCATACACGTGTTTCAGCCTTGTTGGGCCTCATCAGTGAGGTGGAGCTGAGCCTCTCTGAGCACAGTGAGCAAGGGGTCCATGTCTGGATGAACTTAGGACACTTAAGGTGACTAAACCTAAGGCCCTTGAAAAAATAAAAAAATGTGTCATGGGCGCCCCTCTTTGCGAACGAACACACTCAAAAATGGCATGTTCTATGGGATGGTACCCACTGTGGAGTCCGCAGCCGCATTTTTGCTCACTGTATCTTTCACAGATGGGTAATATCCATTTGCATATCAGTCTTTGTCCTGCCCACATGGGCAGTCCAGCACCGAAAAGGGCCTTAGGATTAGTCACCCTAAGTGTCCTCGGGACATCCAGACGTGGACCCTTTGCTCACTGTGCTCAGAGAGGCACAGCTCTACCTCACTGATGATGCCCAACAAGGCTAAAATACGTGTATGGGGTTGCTGTTGGTACTCTTGTTCAGAAGGGAATGACCATAGCATTTCAGTGCTGGACTGTCCATGTGGGCGGGACTGAAAGGTACAGTGAGCTAAAATGTAGCAGCAGACTGTAGAGTGGGTACCGTCCTATAGAGCAGGCAATATTTGCCATGTTCGTTCTCAGAGGGGCGTCCATGACTACATTTTGATTTTTTCAAGGGCCTTAGGATTAATCACCCTAAGTGTCCTAGGGTCATCCAGACGTGGACCCCTTGCTCACTGTGCTCAGAGAGGCTCCACCTCACTGATGATGCCCAACAAGGCTGAAACACGTGTATGGGATTGCTGTTGGTACTCTTTTCAGAAGGGAATTGCCATAGCATTTCAGGGCTGGACTGTCCATGTGGGCGGGACAAAGACTGATATGCAAATAGATATTTCATATCTGTGAAAGGTACAGTGAGCTAAAATGTGGCTGCGGACTCTAGAGTGGGTACCATCCCATACAACAGGCAATTTTTGCCCTGTTCGTTCTCATAGTGGGGCGCCCATGACAACAATTTGATTTTTTCAAGGGCCTTAGGATTAGTCACCTTAAGTGTCCTAGGGTCATCCAGATGTGGGCCGCTTGCTCACTGTGCTCAGAGAGGCACAGCTCCACTTCACTGCTGATGCCCAACAAGGATGGAAACCCGTGTATGGGGTTGCTGTTGGTACTCTTGTTCAGAAGGGAATTGCCATAGCATTTTGTGCTGGACTGTCCATGTGGGCGGGACAAAGACTGATATGCAAATGGATATTTCCCATCTGTGAAAGGTACAGTGAGCTAAAATGTGGCTGCTGACTCTAGAAGTGGTACAATCCCATAGAACAGGCTATTTTTGCCATGTTCGTTCTCATAGAGAGGCACCCTTGACTAAATTTCAATACCTACATATGATTTCCACTGTCAAAGAAGAGAATTTTAATCTGATCTCTCTGCAGACTTGTGCTTTCACCTTCAACAGATAGAGGGCTGGTTAGCAGACAGAGAGGATCAGATTGAACAGTGCCAAGAAGCAACCCAGAACAATTCTGAAGAGCTGTTGAGTGCCAAACGGTTGTGTAGCGTCATCTGCAAGACATTGTGCAGCAGCATTAAACACTGAATGAAAACCAGGCTTCCATATTACGACAGTACAATGTCATGGAACAAATGCAAGCTGAAATGTAGACATCACGGGACGAGCTACAGAACCAAGTGACACCGTTTTTGAGTCTCCAGGAAACTTGTAATCAGTGTCTGGAGGCCCAAAATAAGTAACAAGGAAAATATAATGACAAATGTTGTCTAATAATGCCTTGTTAGAAAAAATTATGACACTGAAGCTACACACAGTGGAATTAAAACAAGAAAATAATACATTAGTTCTCAAAGAAGTTGAGGCACAAAATGAATTTGATCAAATTAACCGTATAAGTGTCACAAAAGAGCAGAGAGATCAGTTTGCACCAGAGCGTGATGCTTTAATACATGAGAAACGGCAACTGGTACAGAAAATACATCAGGCTCAGGAAAATGAGGGTTTGAACAAAGGCTCTTCCCAAATCAAATTCAATGCCTACCACAGCGAAAGTGGCGGAGGTGAAGAGTGCCCTTCCTTTGGATCTAGAGTCAGGGAGTTTGAAGAATGCTCCTCCTACCACCAAACAGAGTGACCGATAGAGGAGGCCCTCTGTCCAGTCCCAGTTGAACGACATTCAACCAGTGTTGCAAAATACCAGCCCTTCTGACACTCATAATTACAAAGTCCCTGGTACCTGGCTCTAGGCCCATCGTAGTTTACAGATACACTCCCCTACAACAGGAGAGGAATCCAAATTAAGGGGTCGTTCCCCTGGGAAATCCTAATCAGAACTTCCTGCAGAAAAGAAATCCAAACCACCCTCCAAATCAAAGTTTTCCAAATAATTTAGCTCCTTGTTCTTTTAGATTCCAGGACAATAGAGCCCAGAACCAAGGGGAGTGAAGGCCCAGAAACAGTGGAGGTACCCTCCCTCCTAAAAGATTCTGAGAATTTGTCTATGAAAAGAGAAGACAACAGAGTCTCTGGATAGAGGGGATACACCTACTCCATCTCTTATTTCAAAACTGGTGTTTACTCCGACAGATTCCCAAGCCAACTCGCATGAACTTAACCTCAAGGAAGGAAATACAGATACCCAAGGTCCTGCCCTAGAAATAAATATCAAGAACATTCATGCCCAGCTGTCAAATAATTCACACTTTCTTTGTAGACTAGTATCTGAGGAAGGTAGGTTCAATGCCCCTGTCCAGATACAAGGTCAGTGTGTCATGACCACTGTGAGGGGGCACAAGTTGTGTCACAAGCAGGCTCCCACCAGAACCCTGAGGGCCTTAAAGCCACTGAAAAGGGCTCCTGGAGCCAGTCCTGGCGCCTTTGGTACCAGGCTCATACGTAGGAAGGAAGGGCTGTTCAAACTAATTCCCATTTATGTAAATGGACCTTTAAATCCAACATGGAAGCACCCACACAGTCTAGTTCTAAGAACCAAGCCATGCGGTCTGGTGTTTTGGGTGTGGCAGGCCTGGAACTACTTTCCCTGGTACTACTTTACATGGGCAATATAAACCACACCCTGACTGCAGAACACACTTTGTGTTATTCTGCAACCCGCAGCGTGACGCTCACTGTGTCCAGCTCCTGGTCTTCAGCATCTTCCTGTAATCCTGCAAGAACAAGAACATGATTATTCTGTCTTACCTGAGAAAACACCATCCAGCACTCAGCATCGCAACGGGGCTGCAATCTGTGGAAACCGAGGGAAGAAGAAACCTCACTCACCTGTGAGTACTAGCTTAAGGACTTCCGGCGAACCGCTACCACAGCTGCTGTTCGAACATTGCGACCTGCAATAACGAGAAAGGGAAAAACAATATTAGAATGCGTGCTTCCAAAACATCGAATTCCATCAGTCTTACCTGAATTCCATCGCGCTACACCACGCTTCCATCTGGAGCACCACAGGAACATCTGCAAAGGAAAAGAGACATATTCAGGTTCGCTTTCAATATTAAACAACCGTACAGCGCTGTACTTACCTTAATGGATTCCGGGGCCTGTTTTTCATCGCGCTCTCATCCACTCGCAGCACCACAGCGGCCTGTGAGGAGAAACAGAAGAAAACACAAGTTAGCTTTAAAAGACAATAAAGGCACTGCGCTTCGCGCTTTCTCTTACCTAGAAAACGTGCCTCTACATCCGGCACACCAGCATCAAGACCTTCGCTCCTGAAAAGAAGGAGATAAAGACATTAACTAATTCCCACCATAAACAGAACAAAGACTTACAATTAACAAACCTACCTGCCTACCAGGAGATTCAGGGTCACAGCAGGCCTTGGCCCAGGGAAGGCGTACTGCACCAGTGAAGCAACTCGGGCAGCTCGCCAACAAATGTCAAGCACCCCTGCACAAGAAACGCAGGACGGATAGCTCACACTAAAAATAACTAAGATTCATCATTCAGCACTGGGCAACTACACATCCAGGGTTCCAGATCTCAGAGCCTTCCAGACGCCCCCGGGGATATCTGGTGAGCGTAACAGAACACAAAGCCTTTAAACCTTATCCACCTGGGCGTCATGGAGACATCTGAAACTGATTAGTTAGCCCAGCTTTTGGGACAACGATGCGCCGAGGTACACGCAGCCCGGCAGGAAACCAATGCCTTAAGACGAGAGTTAATAGTCACAAAAGACCGTACTGATGAACTAAGCAAACAGCTACTACAAACACAGGCGGGGCAGGCTCCATTGCCTGGATTCGCCCAACCGTCACTACACCATCATCAGTCAGTCCAGGACAGATAACGTTGTCAGGAGCAGTACCCCTGGCACCACCAGAACCATTTAATGGAGACCCCAGAAGGTACGCAACATTCATGAACCAGTGCCACCTCCAATTTCTTTGTAGGCCTGGGGCTTTCCCAAATGACCAGGCAAGGGTGGCCTTCGTGTTATCATATTTGAGTGGAAGTGCCGCAGACTGGTCGGTACCTTTAGTGTGCCGGGATGACCATTACTGCAGAACTTCATGGGTTTTCAATAGGAGATGGAAAAGTTATTTGCTCAACACTTGCATGGACAAGCTCTTGATAACGAACTCCTGTCCCTCCGCCAAGGGAATCAAGATTTGCTGACTTATATTGCTACCTTTAATAGACTGGTTTTAGAAGTGGGGTGCCAGAAGATGAAAGAACCACATTGTTTCATCAGGGCCTACGAGGAGACCTGAAGGATGTCCTTGCTCAGGTGGTAGACCCACCTAAAGACTGTGCAGAGTTTATCAACCTAGTAGTTCAGTTGGACCACAGATTACAGGATCGAAGAACAGACCGAAGTAGACTCGAAAATCGTGCCATGTACATACGTTCAAAAGATAATGTTCAACGTCCATCAGAAAATACCACAGAACCCATGCAGATTGGAGGAGTATGACCCCCTTTAACCAAGGGTGAAAGAGACAAGAGGGGGGAGCTACAGTTATGGCTATACTACAGTAAATCATGTCACTACCTCAAAGAATGGCCAGTGAAACCTCCAAGGAAGGTGGTAGGCGCTACAGAGAAAGAAGATGATGGAAAGGAATCAGAAAACTACCAGGCCCGTCAAGCATAGAGGTCTGCTTGTCGAGCGAGAAGGATGAGTCACAGACCTCACATTTCACCCTACCAGTAACCTTGATCAATCACCAACGACCGTCACGGATGCATGCCATACAGGCATATATAGACAGCGGAGCAGTTGGTAATTACATAAATCGAGATCTGGCAACAGAAATGGGTCTTCTCTTATGCACAAAACCAACAACTGAAAAGGTAATTACTGTTGACGGTAAAGAAATTGCTTCGGGACCAGTAACCCAATGCACAACAGAATTAACCCTTCTGTGTCAGGATGGACATCAAGAAGCAATCACGTTTGACCTCATCAAAGCTCCTCAGTTCCGGTTGATGTTAGGGATGCCATGGTTAGTAACTCACAATCCCCACATAGACTGGTGTGCAAACAGACTGACCTTTTCCGACAAATGCGCCCACGCTTGCTATCCGAAATCTATACCACAGCCAAACCTGAAATCTGTTTAAGGAATAGCATCAGTGATCGCGGAACCAATGGACACCTTACCAAAGGAATATCAGGATTAACAAGATGTTTTTCAGAAGGAACAGGCTAACAAATTACTGCCACATAGGCCCTATGACTGTCAGATTGACCTGATACCTGGTGCACAGGTTTCTTGTGGTCGAATTTATGCACTTACGGAAACCGAAAATCTCCACTTGAAGTCCTATCTGGTTCAATACCTGGCTAATGGGTTTATCCACCCGTCAAAGTCATCAGCATCCTTTCCCTTATTCTTCGTACCCAAGAAGGAAGGAGATTTGAGGACTTGCATTGATTACTGCTTACTTAATCAAATCACAGTAAAAAAAATGCTACCCTTTTCCCCTTATCCCGGAACTGTTGGACCAAGTAAATGATGCCCAAATCTACACCAAACTAGACCTCAGAGGAGCATACCACATTGTACGTGTTAAGAAAGGGGATGAATGGAAAACCGCGTTTCGCACGAAGTATGCCCTGTACGAATGTCAGGTAATGCCTTTCGGGCTGTGCAACGCTCCCGCAGCGTTCCAATACTTCATGAATGATGTATTACGGGAATTAATCGATGTCTGTGCCCTGGTCTATATTGACGACATCCTGGTGTATTCCCCCTCTGAAAGGGATCATGTGGAACATGTTCGCTCAGTCCTTGCAAAACTTTGCCAGCACAAACTGTACGGTAAACTTGAGAAATGCTCCTTCCCTGTCACCGAAGTTGAGTTCCTCGGTTTTGTTCTCTCGCCAAAGGGAGTCAAGATGGATTTACACAAAGTAGATGGCATCCTTAATTGGCCATCACCTTCTTCACTTAAAGGAACCCAAAGCATGCTTGACTTTGCAAATTTTTATCCCCGATTTATTCCAGATTTCTCACGGATAGTCCACCCAATCACATCGTTACTGAGAAAAACAACAAAAAATTCCAATGGACTGAAGAGGCAGAACAGGCCTTTCAAGAACTCAAGAAAAGATTCACCTCTGCGCTAATTTTATGAAATCCTCGCCCTGATCTCCCCTATGTAGTGGAAACTGATGCTTCCAGCGTAGATATGGGAGCACTTCTCTCTCAAAGAGATCAAAAGACAGGCCAATTAGACCCTGTGGCCTTTTGGTCATGTAAATTCTCACCACCAGAACTTAACTATGCAATTACAGACAAAGAATTGTTGGCAATAAAATCAGCCTTCAAAGCCTGGTGGCAGTATCTTTTAGGTGCCAGACATACCATCACAGTAATCACAGATCACCGAAACCTTCAATACCTAAAGTCAGCAAAAGCCCAATTGTCACAACAGTTGCGGTGGGCTCTATTCTTTGCAGAATACGATTACGTTATAACATACCGACTGGGAGTTCGGAATGGGAAGGCCAATGCCTTGTCTCGTATGGGTGTTGAAGAGAAAACGAACAGTGCCCTGGACCCTGTTGCCATCATCCCAAGTGATAAACTACTGGGACTCACCACCACATTGACTCTGAGTGAACTTCAAGATAAGATTCAAACCTTAATGAACCCCGAGATCTTGCAGAAATGGAATTCCCAAAATGAACATCACACGGCCCTGGATGGATTACCCTACTTCAGGGAACAACTATATCTACCAAGAAAAGATCTGCAAGAATTGGTCATGTTTAGTTATCACGATTCCCTGATCGAAGGCCATCCCGGAATTGCTAAGACTCTAGCCAAGGTTAAACGGAATTATTGGTGGCCAACCTGGCGTAAGGACATTGCTCGATTTGTTCTATCCTGTGGGATATGTGCACAGAAAATAATCACAAAAACAGAAACCAGCTGGCCTCCTGCAACCACTGGATATTCCACTGGCTCCCTGGCATACTCTTTCTCTTGATTTTATTACGGACCTACCTCCCTGTCAAGGTTTTAATACCATTCTGGTGGTTGCAGACCTGTTCTTTAAAATGGCACATTTCATTCCATTCAAAGGACTTCCTAATGCTACCGGTCTGGCAAAAGAATTTCTTGAACAGATTATAAAACTGCATGGTTTCCCCTCAGTCCTAATCTCAGATCGTGGAAGCCAATTTGTATCCAACTTCTGGAGGAAATGTTGTACCATAGCACAAATCGATGTTCGATTATCCACTAGCCATATCACCCGCAAACGGATGGACAAACAGAAAGAACAAACCAGACATTAGAACAGTATCTATGTTGCATGCTGCATCAAGTGGAAGAGAATTGGAAAGACTTGTTATGGATAGCGGAATACGCATACCTTAACTCCATGCACACCAGCATGGGACAAAGCCCGTTCTACACAATATACGGCAGACATCCACGCACCTCTGAACTAGACTCCCCCACGACCTTGGAAATGCCAGCGGTAAAGACTCTACACACAAGCATAACCCAAGCCTTCAAAAGGGCAACTGAACATTTACTGCAAGCCAAAGACAGACAAAAAAAATTCTCGAACCGCCATCGAAAGAAAGCTCCTGATTACCAAGTTGGAGATGAAGTCTGGTTGGCATCAAAACATGTGCCCATAAATGGTACCCGGACCTTTCGTCCAAGATATCTAGGACCCTATACCATCGAATACGGTGGCCGTCAAGTTAGCCTTACCACCAAGCATGCAAATTCATTCGGTGTTCCATGTGTCACTTGTAAAACATGTACAACCAGGAACCCGAGTCTTAACACCACCAAAACTTGTGTCATGAACCATCAGACACGTCCTTTCTGGACTTCCTGGTCCCTGACCCATAGGGGCTTGCACTCAGCAGTACTCCCAACATGCCCGCCGAACGCGGAACACTGTTTACCAGTTTCCGCGCCGTACGCATTAGGTTCTATAAAGCGGACACGTCCCCGCGGACCTGCGCGTCTCAATGCTACTGCTTGCCGTGGCTAGATGTGTGCTGCCGTAGTTCGCTTGTGCTTATCCTTTGATTCCTGGTTCCCGGTTACCCTAAATTCCTCCTCCTTCATTCCCCCTCTTTTTGTCCTCTATTGCATCCCGGATCTCCGTGCACTCGTCTTCCGTGTGCACTCTTCGCTGTTTCCCTGGATTTTCCTCGGACTTCCCTGGACATCTGAACGTTCCCAGGAGTCGGAACGCTGAACGCACGCTGGAACCCGAGGACCTACACAGAGGGTTATACAAGACCCGAACTGTGCGAAAGAAGACTCCATCGAAGAACTCCAACAAACAACATAGACAGGTGAGAAGGGGGGAAACCTGTGACAACCTGTGCTAGTTGATGAAGAGCCTGAATTTGAAGTTAAAAACATCCTGGATTCGAAACATACCAGATCTAAGCTATACTATTTAGTGGACTGGAAAGGGTACGGGCTTCAAGACAGAACGGAACCAAGTGAACATATTCATGCACCACGTCTGATTAAGGGGTTTCACCTGGATAACCCCACCAAACCCAGACCGGACATTAAGGATACCATGAGAGAGGCCTTGGGGGGGAGTGCTGTCATGACCACTGTGAGGGGGCACAAGTTGTGCCACAAGCAGGCTCCCACCAGAACCCTGAGGGCCTTAAAACCACTGCAAAAGGGCTCCTGGAGCCAGTCCTGGCGCCTTTGGCACCAGGCTCATATGTAGGAAGGAAAGGCTGTTCAAACTAGGTCCCATTTATGTAAATGGGACTTTAAATCCAACATAGAAGCACCCACACAGTCTGGTACTAAGAACTAAGCTTTGCGGTCTAGTGTTTTGGGTGTGGATGGCCTGGAACTACTTTCCCTGGTACTACTTTACCTGGGCTACATAAACCACACCTCGTGTTATTCTGCAACCCGCAGCGTGACGCTCACCGTGTCCAGCTCCTGGTCTTCAGCATCTTCCTGTAATCCTGCAAGAACAAGAGCAAGATTATTCTGTTTTACCTGAGAAAACACCATCCAGCACTCAGCATCTCAACTGGGCTGCAATCCGTGGAAAACGAGGGAAGAAGAAACATCACTCATCTTTGAGTACTAGATTAAGGACTTCCGGCGAACCGCTACCACAGCTGCTGTGCGAACATTGCGACCTGCAATAACGAGAAAGGGAAAAACAATATTAGAATGTGTGCTTCCAAAACATTGAATTCCATCATTCTTACCTGAATTCCATAGCCACGCTTCCATCCGGAGCACCACAGCAACTTCTGCAAAGGAAAAGAGATATATTCAGGTTCCCTTTCAATATTAAACAACTGCACAGCGCTGTACTTACCTTAACAGATTCCGGGGGCCTGTTTTTCATCGCACGCTCATCCACTCGAAGCACCACAGCGACCTATGAGGAGAAGAAGAAGAAAACACAGGTTAGCTTTAAAAGACAATAAAGGCGCTGCGCTTAGCGCTTTCTCTTACCTAGAAAACATGCCTCTCCATCCGGCACGCCAGCATCAAGACCTTTGCACCTGAAAAGAAGGAGATAAAGACATTAACGAATTCCCACTATAAACAGAACAAAGACTTACAATTAACAAAGCTACCTGCCTACCAGCCGATTCGGGGTCACAGCAGGCCTTGGCCCAAGGAAGGCATACTGCACCAGTGAAGCAACTCGGGCAGCTCGCCAACAAACGTCAAGCGCCCCTGCACAAGAAACACAGGATGGATAGCTCACCTTAAAAAAAACTAAGATTCATTATTCAGCACTGGGCAACTACCTATCAAGGGTTCCAGATCTCACAGCCTTCGAGATGCCCCCGGGGATATCAGGTGAGTATAACAAGTGTGATTTATCAGCTCTAGTAAACACAGGGTCACAGGCGACCTTGATTTGAAAACAAATGTTTGAGAAACTCAACCTGGGAAGAGGGGAGAGCCATAAAATACCTCTCAAACCTTTTCTAGGAGAACGCCAACATTTTGATGGAAAGGACATTTCTGTCATTGGGATTGCGGTTAGGTAAATCAAAATTGGGTGACACCGTCTGAAGCATCCAGTGATTGTTGTGGCACTAGAGGGCACACCCTGTTTACTGGGGAAAGGTTTCCTTCAGAGGCTGTGCCCTCTGATTGATTGCGTGCACCAGGTTCTCTGGACTCAAACACACTGTAAAAGAAGTGCCAATTATGTCAGTCTGAATGGTACTTGTCACTTAATTGAATGACAACCCAATCAAATTTAATTTAATTTTCAAAATATTCAGGTTCCTGAAATCACCATCATCTTAATAGGAGAAAGGAGTAGTGAGAGAACCTCATCCCAAATCCTAAAACTTAATCTCCCTCACAACACGTGGTTTTCCACATTGGACGGAGAAACCTTGAAGTTCTTTATTCAGACCCCAAAGAATTTCAAAGTGCTCCTGAAAACAGTTCAGGAAAATATTGTTGTAATTAGTCCGATATCCAGAAAAAGGGCAAACACTCATTGGTCCCCATTCGGCAAATTGGAGGGAAAGATTCTGTGCTTCCGAGAGTCTGTCTAAACAATGGAAAAGCTTCATAAGCGAAGCATTGTTTCAGCGACTATAAAAAGATCAGACCACTCCCTGCTATAATTTGACAAATAAATGGGAAGTTGGTCTGGAAACCCAAAATTGAAAACATGTCCTACCTAGAAGGTACATGTTAAAAATATTGATTGGAAATAAAACTATTGATCATAATTGTTGGATCGTTAGCAATGTTACTTAAGAATTTTATCTAAGTAGAGATATCTTCCATCGATTTGCAATTAATTTAGATTTGATTAATGCTAAAGTTTGGTCAGGACTGTGCGGTAACCCAATGAGCTTTGACAATGTTGAGAAAGCATTTATGTCAGCTCAACTGTTGCCTTATGCTATGAAGTCCAAACAAAAGGAGAGGTTACTATCTCAGGACAGGTGTGACAATTCACCATACCAATCAAAATATAAAGACGACAAACCCTGCAATAAGGAAGCATTCATAAACTTGAGTTATACCCTACAACAACAAGGATTGTCCCTACATCCAACACCCTTAGTCCATGTAAGTTACAACACGATTTGAATATTGGTGGATAACATTGACCCTCAAAGTATTACTTTGGGTGCAGACTCCTCAATTGGAATAGCGGTCGATTCCCAATATTATTATATTGACTTAGTGAATGAAATTGTTGGTCCAATTCCTAAAAATGGTTATGATGAAACAGACAGTGTCCAACCAGAAAACATCAACCCCCTACGTGGGGGACATTTCTTGGTGTATTCGTCATGCTCTTACAGGGTAGAATATGTTACCTGTGACATCTTGGAATATGAGGTAGTGTTTAGAGTTCATAATGACTATCTCAAATCCATTGAATCTCTTGTCCAGGTAAATACCATTAAAAAAGATCTCTCTGCCGAACTGGAGGATACTTCTGAAATATCAACGCCAGTGGTGTTTCTGGTTTTCCACCAGATGATCGAAGAACAGATCAGTCTGGCCGATGCCTGTGAAACCGATGAACAGCAACAACCACTGAGACTGGTATTGCTGGATTTCCAGAGTATCTTCTCAGTTGACTCATGATTGTGGGCATACGACCTTTCATGCAACAGCAATACCAACAGACCCTGAAATGAGTCTCGTGCTTGTAAGACAATACTGGTTGCCTCTTGAGTCCATGGAATCACTCACTGAGATTATCAGAAAACTGGAATCCCATGGCATAATTCCTCCTATCCACAGTACCCTTAATAATCCAATATTGGGGAACCTAAAACCCAATGGACAGTGGAGACTTTGTGCTGACCTGCGGGAATTGAATAGATGGGTCCACATGTCAATGTGGTCTTTTCCCTGCATCGACCAAGGACTGGCACAGATCCCAGTATCAAAAGTGTACTCAGCCCTTGACAAATTGTTATTGGACACTACCTGTGAATAGGGAAGATCAGAATAAGCTTGCCTTTACCTTTGGGGGGCAACGATAGACGTAGACCCGTATGCCCTTCGGATACATCAACTCAGGAAATGAGTTCAACTTTTTACTTCACAAGGCCATGCCTGATCTGAGCAACAGAGGAAACTTGGCCCATGTGCATGATCTGTTGTTCAAGAGCACAACTGTGGAAGAACATCTGACAGAAATCAGCTATGTTCTTACCCAGTTTAAAAAAGCTGTTGGAAAATTATCTTTCCAGAAAGCACAATATCAGAGTGAGTTTTCTGGTACACGAAAATACGACGGGGTGACTCAATCCCCAGAAAAAGAAGGTAGAGGCCTTACTCAAATTAAAGAACCCTACAACTCTGCGTGAGCTGCAAAGTCTCCTTGGATTGATTAATTATAGTTGAAAATTCATTGATGATTATGCAGAGATCACTCATCCCTTGTTCCACTTATCAAAGGCTGGGGTAAAGTGGGAGTGGGGGGTGGGAGCAAAATCCGGGGCAGTGAAATAATTGAAAATAAGCCTGTCACAAGCTCCTTGTTTGTCTTACCCCATCAAGAATAAAGGGTATTTCTTAGAGACTGGTTTCTCAGATACATGTTTGATGGTGGTGTTATACCAAAAACATGACAAAGCAAACAAGGTAATCACCTACATGAACAAAACATTATCCCCGTAGATGAAACATTCAATGATTGCAAAAAAGTACTTCTGGAAACGGTGTGGGCATTGAAAACTACCGCCCTGTTATCCAGGAGGAGCAGATCATAGTAGAAACCTCTCACCAACCATTACAATATCTGCAGAGTGATAGAATATGTGCTGGGAATGTCTCTACTTCAAGAATCACATCTTGGTTTCTGTCAATGCAGGGCTTCCCTGTATAGGTCAGGTATGGCTGTAATAAGAAGAGCCCTGTAGCCCAAGTATTGACAGACTTACATGATTGTGCTGAAGAACACTGTCTCAATGACAAAAGTCATATCATCAATAGCAACATGGAGGCATACCTGGTGTCCTCGCAAGAGGTATATGAATAAAGCACATGTCAGGGTATACCCACAGTTAATGCGGATGGGTGTTCCTACCATATTACAAAGGACGGGGAGAAAGAATTGGGTGCTGGCATTGGGAACAAGTGGGTAAATGATCTTATCAAACCCACTGTTGGTTACAAAATAGGTCTCGACGTTGTCAGGTGACAGAACAGATGGCAGTTTATCAAGTTGTCCTCACTGCTATAAACCAGAAACTCACAGAACTGGTGATTAGCACTGATTCTGATTATGTGCAAAATGGGTTTGTAGAACTCCTGATTATTTGGAGATACACAGGCATGCTTTGTGCAAATAACAAACCGTTAAAACATGGTAGATTGATTCAGACTTTTGATGATCTAGTAATGTCTATTGAAATGACCATCTATTGGAAAAAGATCAAAGGTAATTCCAAGATCCTGATAAGACTGGAAATGACTTTGCCTATCAATTGGCCAAAACAGGAACTCTATAGGGGAATTCATAGATATGCAGCACCTCCTAGCAGAAATCCAGGTCATGGCAGTGACCAGATCATGGACTCACCCTGACGGTAAACGTACAGCTGCTCAGTGAATTAGAGATGCTCCTGATGCAGACTTGATAACTGCTCAAAAAGAGCATCCTATTATTGGGAAATTCTATAAATATTTAGAAGATCCAATCAGATTTCCTCTGTTAGAATTAGACTACTAAGGAAATGAAGACCTCTGCTTTCTGATGACATTTCAGAATATGTTTATGATTCAAGATGGGCTGCTGGTGAAGAAACCCCAATCTGGGAATGACCAGTGGGTGGACCCTTCCTCCTTCCGAAGTCTGATGCTGAACTATGCCCATGATGTGGCCACTGCCGGTCATACGGGATTTCAGAAGACATTTGACATACTGCGAGACATTGCTTACTGGCCACATATGGCCAGGATCTCATCACATATTTAAAAGGATGTTCCATGTGTGCTCAGTTCCAACCAAGTTCTCCCACACACAGAACTCCTTTATAGAAAAGAGGAATGACGTTACCATGGTCTGATGTGCAAGTAGACTTCATGGGACTAGTAACTCGTCCTTCCAGATGAAACAAATACATGTTGATGGTGACATGCCTCTTCACAAAGTGGATTGAGTGCCTTCCTGATCCAAATTGTTAGGCAGAGACAGCCACCACTTTGATGATCAACCACATGTTCTCTCATTTCGGTGTTCCTCAAAGGATTGAGTCTGACAGAGGCAGTCATTTTACCAGTGAGGTGATGACTAAGATGTGGGAAATTCTAGGAGTAAAAAGAAACTCCATATTGCCTACCACTCAGCATCGATCGGGGGTGTGGAGAGATACAACAAAATAATTGTGAGTATCTTGAAGAAGTTTGTGGGCAATTCTGGACCAAATTGGGACATTCGATTGGCACTTGTCCTGATGGCCATTCAATCTACACCTTCTTCTGCCACCAAGATGTCTCCATTTGAATTGATGACTAGATGAAAAATGGTATTGTCTCAATGGCTGCTTTACCGAACCCAGGAGCAGATGTTGACAAGTGCCTCAACTACTCATGAATACATTGAGAACTTGCAGAAGCACCCACAGCATGCTTTTGCATATGCACCAAGCAATCTGGACACTTCTGCTGAAATAATGAGGTCTTACTATAACCTCAAGCCAACACAACCAGAGTACTAGGTTGGTGACAGGGTTTATCTTTATAATGTTCAGAGATACCAAGCCAAGGGGAAGAAGTTTTTACCTAACATTTCTCCTGTCGCCTATAAAATCTGTATTCCAAAAGGAGAGCTGGTTGAGGAAATATGGCTCCACATCAATACATTGAAAAGCTGTCACCTTAGGCTATCTTTGAGAATGATTCAGAAGCCATCTGAAGTTAGGCCTGAAGAAAACTATGAAGACTGAATTATAAAGACCACAAAAAGGAGTAATCAGGAAAATTAATGGGTAACTAATCAACTTAGAGTGTGAAAGAATGAATGGATGAAGATATTAGTATGAATTAATAAGTAATGTAAACATTCCATGATAAGAGGTATTGTCCTCTGTAAAAGTATGTGTCCATATGTATCATTAATCCTGCCTGTGCACCCTTCTCTGTAGACAACTAATGAAGAATTTGTTTCAGGAGCTGTGGAATAGCAAAGGAGTTCACTACCGGGGCAAAAAAGTACAATGGTGGGGGGAAAGAGGATCCCGTTGGAAAAGAAGACTTTTATCACCCCTCGAGTGGAAGGTGACAACGCCAGAGAAGAAAACTCTAGGATTGACCTGAAACAAAACAAAAAATCCAAAGATTTAGGTCAACCCGCTCACCCATCCCCTTTTACTGCCACAAGTAGTAAGATCAAGAGGGTGGGGGATTAGTGGGAAGTCTGATTTATGAGAAAAGATGCAGAGCAAGGGGTCATTTTAAAAACAATATTTAAGCTGCACGCTGTGCACAGAAGTTGGGAAACACACATGCAAATGAAATGTGCAATGGTTTGCAGCCACTCAAAACTCTAACTGACAAGGCCTGAGATGAACATTTCAAGTGCCAGAAAATAACATGAAACCTTTGTTAAAATGGGGAACTGCTTAATCTGGGGAGAAAGAGAAGTGCAGTTTAAAGAAAGGAAAAGCAAATATTTTATGCTGCTGTGTTTTGGGGGGAAAGATCAAATGAGGGGCCACAGGAAAATATAAAATTTTAAAGTGTGAACGGGACCCCATTAAAGGAAGCCAGAACTGAACTATTGACATCTGTGTTCTATTCATGCTACCGCCCCCAAAATGAGATGTGAAAACAGATCCCATGCTTTCTCACGGAGATGAACTGGTGTAGGGGGTAGTGCCATACAGGTAATGGCAGACCTGAAACTCAGTCACGGGGAGGCTGAAATGGAAATCCAACCTGCGCTGACATTTTGTGTATGTTGAATGTAAGATAATTAACTAATGAGGGTGCTGCAGATGTGTGCTGCCTAATCTGATTGCCCAGGCCTCTCTTGAAATAAGGACTATTGATAACTGAAAAAAAAGTTTCTCTGAAAATCTAACAGACCCAGGAACTGTCTGAGGGGGCAGGACAGAAGTTGTAAACCCTCCAGGGACTGCAAACTACAAGGGATGTTACCATGTTCAGGCCCATTCATAAATATCTTGCTGCTCTGTACTAACATCAGGGGCAACAGATACCAGCAAGAAAACCCAAAGATGCTAAGTGATATTTTGCACGTAAAAAAATGCAACATCAGATTCACTATTTTGTCCATAATTCTTGAACAGAACCTCATAGAAACATAGGGCCTCATTACAACTCGTGTGGAATGGGTTAACGGGTTCCGCTAATGGTTGCAGACCCATTAACACCATTCTGCACGATTACGAGGTCCCCTCGCGGGACCTGGTAAGGATGCCTGGTAAAACCAGGTGTCATTACTGGGTCCAGCGAGGGGAAGAGCGAGCTGACAACGGGCCGGTTGTTAGCTCCCTCTCCCATTCCCATTGAACCCTATGGAGGCTCAATGGGAATGGGGAAGGTCCGGGCCCGGGTTCCCTGAGGGAGGAATTACCGGGCCCTCCAAACTCAGAATGGCCCGGTAATTCCCCATTCAGGGAACCCGGTAAAGGAGCCCGGTTTGGCGGCAGCCATGCCACAGATAGCGGCATTGCTACCGCCAAACTCGTAATCAGTCCCATAGTCTCTTTTTTGAGAAATGCCCAATTTGAGATGGACTATTTAGGGCTATCAAACCAGTTTTGCTAATGTGAGTTTTAACTGTGCAAATTAGGGCACATTTGTATTTTGAGGCAAAGAAATGGCATATGCCAGGGAATTATATCTCATAGTGTTCGTAGGGGTGAGCCTGTCACTATGAGATGGGAAAATAATTTGAATCTAAATGTAGAAGTGAGTTAAATGGAAAAATCGATAATTTAGTAATTATTTGTGCTATTATGATGAGATTTGTATCATTCAATGTGTGTCACAGAGAGAAATCTGGGGTGCTGATTATTAAAGTGGTCACATAGGTGGAATTTACTGTTTCAGAATGGGAAAACATGTAATGCAAGACATCTCTGGGATGACATCATATTAAATAGGAGGAATACCTGGTGTAGAAGGTATTCCCATTGACTGCCCCTTCATTAATATGCCCAATGACTGCGGTGGGGTATGTCTACTGTGATGTCACTTTTGGAACACTGTCCAATAACATACATTGACCAATCTGATTGGGGAAAGTATACACACCTCAAAAAGGTGGAGTTACTGTTCTATGTAATATTCAACACACACTCACTCAGGTCGGGACACTGATAGACTTACTTACTCACTCACTGACTGATGGCAAAAAAGGAGAACTGATAACAAGAGGAAGGAGAAGGAATAGATTGCTCTCCTTTTCGACCCATTAATGGATTATAAGCAGAGACTGTTAGGGGTAGCAGCAGTTAAAGCCTCAGGCCTTCTTCAGTGGAAGAAATAGCAGACAGGCCGTGGAGGACAGCTAATCCCATTTTTTCTGACTGATGCCCACCTGTTCCTAGAGGAGGAGAATTGAACCAGCCCTTAAGAGGGTACTCATCTGCCTGTGATAAAGCCAAACGAAATTCACATGTGAGTATGAGCTAAAGGGGAAGCAATCCTGAGGGGAGAGATCCTAAAAAGGGAAGTAGATTAAATCCTGGCCCTGTTATTTGTTAGTACTGAGGGATAGCAATATACACTTTCAGTGTGCATCCAGAGAAGTCAGGGAACATTTCAAAAGTATATGCGCTTCTAGTAAAACATATATAATTGATAGACTAGGTCCATGGTGTGTAGATCCCCCCCACACCTTCTCTGTGCATTGTGGAAGCACAGAAGAGCATAGGACATCTCACTGTGTGCATACCTAGATGAATAAAGTGTTAAGTTGTTCCAGACCAAAGGGAGAGGGTGATAATTTGCTACTCATCCTCTCGCTGTTTAAAGTTGCCACTGAAAGGGAGAAAGGCATGCTTTTACAGGATAATTAAATAAAAACATAACGAAGAGGATCTAGCCTTCATACTTGTTGAACATACTTTCCTTTCTATAATCCACCAACATACAGGAAGGTCTAGTAGTCTGTTGCAATTGAGTCTAAAATGCTGTTGAAATACTGACATGTCTATTGAGTAAGGAGGGTGGTTGAAGTTTGAATAAAGAGGAAGTAGTGAGAATTGGACAAACAGGAATATTCTAAACTAATGTGTTATTTTGCACAAATGAAAGATTCCTCTTGGACTCTCATGCACTCAATCCATGGTGCCTGCATGCTCAGAGTGAATAAAATGCATGAATTGTGTATTACTAAGGTCTGTATTTCCACAACTGTGGCATTGAAAATGGAAGTGACTAGTGTGTTGATTATTTCTTATCCTTGGCCTTTCATGAATGAACAATTTGTAATCTGAATAAATTTTTTTCTGTTTGGTTAATAAATATATCTTCTGTGCAACCCTGTTTGTTTGTTGTACCAAAATGGGAGGGAAGCTGCAAGGAATCAATGTTTTTAAATTAGGGGTCCCAAATTTATAAAAAGAACTTGATTAAATAAAGGAAAATTATGTGTGCCTGGTTTGGGATGGGTGAAAAGTTCTCCTAAATTAGATGTTGCCCGATTAAAATATCATACATGATATAATCAATAAGAATTTCACCCTGTTATGGTAAAACAATCACCCTCTCTGATTGCATATGGATCTCTGTGAATTATTTCTACATTTTGTAACTGGAGGCTTTGCTTGGTTGGACGGTTCAAGGTTTGAATGGAACATAAGCTTTGTTATTAAGCATGAAGTGTGCAGGGAAGGACTGAATGGGTCAGCTGCCTCAGTTGTTCTGGAGGTAACTGTTAAGGCATGAATGAAAGAAATGAGCCCATCATGTTATTGGAGCTACCTTATATCAATTATACGCATCATGTTTACATAAATGCTTGCATTGGCAAAGCTGGTAAATGGTAGCTGGGACTTGGTACAGTAACATATTCCTATTTCACTGTAAACTACAGTTATCAAGAAGTCCATGCCCCCCAGCACATGGTCTGGTTTTAAAGAGAATGCAAGTCTGTATTCTATTTCAGAGTGCTTCTGTTCAAATTTCTTGCCCTGTAGTAAACCGATTGTTAGTGTTTACCCTGTTCTGTTGGACATCAAGGTGATAAAGGTGTGTTTTTCATTTTGTTCATGCTGTTTTGGGTGGTACAGATATCAAAAGCATTTTGTGGCCAGCTTTAGCGCTGTTTACATTACAGTCTTTATGCATATCAGTTGCAGATTTTAAATGTTAAAAGTATTTCATAAGGCAGCGCGGGCTAGAAGCTCAGGTAATAATAGTCACATGATGATCTGCCCTCCAGCCTGCATGTTCTTTGCGTTGTGCAGTTCCTAAGGTGATCAAAACAAATGCATGCCTGTAAATGTAAAATGCATGAGAAACTGCAGAAAAAGATTCTAAACTGTTGAATGTGCCAATGCTTAATATGAATTGGTTCAGTAAAGACATTCGCCCATGAAGTCAGTAAAAAGACCTTCATAGTGGCTGAGCGATGAACGTGCATGCTTTCTCCATTTTTAGGTCTTTCTAGAGGGTGTTTTGCTTGAGCTGTGAGTCTGGCAGCAGTATTTAGAAGGCCACTTATGTCAATCAGCTGCATGATGTTATTTCTATTATAATTTTTCTATTCAGTGTGCATTTTCCTTGTGTGTCATTATAGTGAATGAGTCTTGTAGTTGCAATGTACAAAACATTTTTTGCTTACAGGTTAGTACTTTGCACTGTAATAACATATTTTCCCTGAGGTTTGGTTTTACAAAGCTGCTGTGGTGGAGTTTGGGGGGCAGACAGTATGTTTCATTCAACATCTATGTTAAAGCAGCTTGTGATATTTCTTGTTAGTTTATTTTACATATATGTTCACAGTGGTACAATTCAGTTTATATGATGCTATTTTAGAAAAAATATCAAAGTTAGTGTGACCGCTATAATCCACTTAACTCTCACTACTCAACCTCTGATGGTCCACCTTATGTGGAAATATACAAGAATTTACAAGACAAAAGCAGCTGTGTGCAATCTGAGTGACAGAATGTCATAGATATGTAAATACGACCTGGCTGATTTCTGGCTAATATAAGCGTTACGTATATTTCTTCGAATACCATTTCACCGAATATATTTCATCGAAAATGATAAGGGAAATAGTATATGTGTAATGCATAATAGTTGGGTTTGGGGTAAGGCTATAAGTTAGGTTAGGGAAGGTGAGGAGGTATCTGGGGGTCTTCCCGCGCAGTATATAAAAACAAAAGTAGAAAAAGTAAAACGTTGATTTCGTTTTTCAGTGAAATGGATTCCGCAAAATCTCCATTAGGTGAAATATTTTTGAAGAAATAACATACATTTCATATAAGTAGATGCTGTTCAGAGAAATTAATACACAAATAAGGCTGCACGGCAAACAGGGAGTTTGACAATTTGGCATTACCTTATGAAGTGGAAGTCATTGGAATTATCTTCAGTAGCAATTCTATGATACCAAGAATTGGAAGATTGAATAGATCTTACTTTGAAAATGAAAAGGGTATGTCTTTATTGTCAAAAGACGACTTTAGACAAAAATGGTACCCTCTACATTTACAAAGATAGACCTATTGTCTTTGCCCATGGTTGTTGTTGAAGATGTCAGCTATTTGCAAAAGCCCTTTAGCTTTCTGCGCTTATGTCTGTGGATTAGTTGAACGTGCATTAACAATTTGCCTTCTTCTCCAATTTCTGGATTCTTATTTCGCTCTTCATGGTAGAATAAGAAAGAAGCATTTCTTCACACAGTGACCCTGCCTTTGTGCAAAGTAGACTATGCAGGCTTTGTTAGCTGAAGTTGCTGGATTGAAGTCACCACTCACAGCCTGTACAAGTGCACCCCTTATATTCCAAACAGTCAGGTCCTTTACAGCATCAGCAACCCCATGTTCTGATACCATGCTTTAGGGTTGGCTCATCCTTCATCATAAGGAAGCTGAGACCATTTCATGTCAGAAATGGCCTTTGTTTCTCCCTTTGTAAAAGTCTTTCTGAAACAGAAATTGACAGTTCAACAGATGGAACAATGTTTTAATTGATAGAGCAAAACTAACTGGGTTCCGGAACTGACAATCTATGTACCGGAGACTGTACCCTCTAAATGCATAAAATTAGCACCTACCAGCAACCAAAATGTTAAGAAGGAAATGCCAACACTCCTGCCTGCTAACAATACTGGTAGGTGTGAGAGGGTGTAGGCAGGGACTCAGTCAAATTAAGGGTGCAGAAATGGGGAACATCTTGATCCTGGGCTTTCCCAGAATCCAACGACCATGGAAAGATTCTCAATAGAGATAAAAGCCTTCACAAGTCTACCTAATCCCACCACAAACATGAAGGCCTACATTTCTAAGTTGCGGTCTGTTACTATATAAAATCACTGTGCCTTTAAGCAGCGTTATGGTGGCATGCAACACACTACTAATGAGGAAGAACAAACAAAAAACATCTGCATATCCAGAAGAGGGGTTTCCTTCCACACCATAAATCTCTAGAAGGAATGATGGGTCACATTTCCATACAATGGGCCTCATTACGGGTTTGCCGGTCCGGATACAATGGTACCGGTAAGCTTACCGGTACCATTGTATCCGGACTGGCAAACTGAGTTGTGCTCACGAGTGCCTTTCATTCCACCTGGTCTGACCTGGCGGAATGAAAGGCACCCGCGAGCACAGCATTTTGGATGCACAGGCATCGTTAATAACGGTGCCTGTGCATCCGGCTTCCCCATTCCCATTGAGCCCCATAGGGCAAGATTTATTTCTGGTATCCAGGAATGGGAAAATACCTGGTCCGGCAAGGCCGTAATGACCCGGTAATTGCCCATTTCTGGGCGCCGGAAAAAATGCAACTCCGGTGGCAGCCGTGCCTGTTTTACAGGCACGGCTACCGCCAGGGTTGTAATGAGGCCCAATGTCTCAAAGGAATAATCTCATGAACAAACCAATGGAAATCACTCACTTCTAGATGCTCCCGCTGGGCTTCTCCAGACCCTAAACATTTAACGGACGATTTGGATACACATTCTTTGGGTCTCGCCTCAGAACAAACTATCTCTTCTATCAAAAATATCATGCACCATTTGTATTGAAGGATATCACAGGACCTTGAGCACATTTGTAGATATGTTTATATTTTTAAAGCAAAATGTATTTAAAAGAATAATGCAATTCTACCAATTAGTCTCCAGCTTTGCCCTGGAGACCATTACAATGTATATGTAACCAAAACAATTATGAATACAAATGCCATTTTACCTGCCTATATGAATCTCACTATTATCAATCCACAAAAGCATTCACCTTTTATTTTAACAGTCTGCCTTTAAATATATTTTATTCTAAAAGATACTGGATATTCTAAACATTTCTACTCTGAATTGGCTCCTCTAGACAACATAACTTAACTTATGACATGTTAACATAAGGCAAATATACGCATTCACTTATTTAAAGAATTTGAAACCACTTTACTCATTTTTCTGCAATATCCAAACAAAAATGGTACCATAGAAAGACTGCATCAATTATCATTAAAATATATATATATAATGCACCAACTCTCTTGTGCTGGTGTCAGATATTGAATGTATTAGATATGTAAAGGCCACTTGATATATAGAGAATGACCAGCAAGCATTGGACTATATGTTAAGCCATGTACATGCAAACAGTGACTTGTTTGCATAGGCTACGGTAAGCTTGAAGTAATAAGTAATGTCCTTGGGAATCTGTATGTTATATTTTGAACACACATGTATACTGCATTCTTAGAATGTGTTGGCACAGCTCTCCAAATGCATGTGTATGTGGTATTCACGAAACATCGATGTGTTCCTTGCAATCTAGATGCATGCACAGTTTTAAAGGGGTCTGCATGTGATGTGTTCAGTCTCTTTGTACTTCTGGGCTGGAAATTACCTATTCTCCATGAACAGATACTTAGTTGAAAACCCCCTTTTCTTACCCCTTACACCTAAATCTGCATGTGAACTGAAAGAAGAGGGCATGCAGGGTTTTCACGTTGCAAAATTCTGAATAAATAGAATGAATTCTTGCAGCATATATTCTGTAGCGCAAACATCTGGTCTGTAACTATAATCTCCACTTCTTGCATTAAATGCATGATATCTCTTAGATGACAGTGAGTCATGATTTCACTATGATCTAGATGATTCAACACTGGCTTCAACTACTAACCATATTTGAAATGCTACTTACATTTACAAAGGCAATTTCACATTAAAGTGGCATCTAAATATATTCAGTTTTAAATTTTGTCTTTCTATACAGAATAGATTAGGCTTTAAAGAACAATATCTCATGTTGTATACAATATAGATGGGGGAATAAAGGTCATGCATTTATCAACCCCTGCATTCCTGTTTCCAAATTGCACTTCCTCGCAATGACCTTATTTTGTCCTTCCAGATTTTAACCTGATTAATGTGGATGATTTGTGGTTGGTTGGGGTTTAATTTACCTTTCCAGATGTAACTTCTGGTTTTGGGATAGCCAGCAGGGAGCCCACTCAGCAGGATAGCATTATCATTATTATTATGGTATTTAATGAATGTGGACCTAGCTTCTAGAAGCAATAGAGCACTTTACAAAAATATACAACAATACAGATACATAACGGAGTGCCTTACAGAGGTGTACAACATTACAGATGCATAACTGAGTACTTTTCTGAGGTAACAACAGAACAGATATATAGCAGGCGTAGGATACAGAGGGGCACAGAGGAGAGGTACAGCTGCACTGGGTGGAGGGAGGAGAGGGGCAGCGGCATCTAGTGAGTCAGATGGCACAAGAAGCAACGTGATGGCCTGGGTGTTGAGGAGGAGAGGCTCCTTGAAGATGGGTGTCTTGCTTTCTTTTCTGAATTCTAGGACTGTGGGGCCGAGTCAGATGCTGACGGCGAGGAGGTTGCATAGTCTTGGGGCGTAGGCAGAGAAGGCTTGTTTTCTGGTCCTTTCCTTTTTACGGTGGCAGCTTTCAAGTTTGCACGTGTCCTGACTTCTGGTGATGCGCTGTCCGCCAGAGATGCTGAGTTGCTCCGCAAGGCAGCTGGGTGACATGAGGGCGATTACTTTATAGATGATGCAGTAAGACTTGAAGGTGATTTGTGCGTGTAGTGGGAACCAGTGAAGGTCGATGAGGGCTGGGGTGATGTGGTCAGATCTGTGTAGACCCTTGATAAGGTGTGTGGCCATGCATAGGACACTTCTCAAGGGCACAAAGGCAGACAACAGGAGACCTTCAAGGAGTGCATTGCCCCCATCCAGGTGGGATAGGACCAGTGCTTGAACGGTGGATCTAAAGCTGTCTGGAGGCAGGAAGGGCTTGACCTTCAGCAGGAGGGAGAGTTGATACCAAGATGTCTGAGTTTTCTTAGCAATGTATGTGTTGAAGGAGAGGTGTTTGTCGATGTGGAACCTGAGGGACTTGGGGCAGGAGGTGAGTCCGGGTGTGAAGCCCTGAGAGTTCATGGTGGATAACCATGTCTGTATGTCTGGGTGTTTGGTGCTGTTGGTGAGGAGTAGGAATTTGATCTTGGAGGTGTTGAGCTTCAAGTATGCACTGGACATCGAAGACTGGATCAGCGAGAGGCAGGTTTTGAGCCTATGGATGTCCTTGATGGAGTTGATCTTGAGATATAGCTGTGTGTCGTCGGCAACATTGGTGGATGTGGACATTGTGTGTGGCCAGGAGGGATCCCAGCAGCTCTGTGCATAGATTGAAGGTCACTGGGAAGAGGATGGAACCCTGTGGGACTCCACAGTTGACGGGTAGCATTGGCGATCTAGAGGAGTCCTTCTGAACAAACTGCTTGAGGTTGGAGAGGTAGGAGTTGAACCAGCGTAGGTCAAGGTTGTTGATCCACATGCGCTGATGTAGGTTGTCCATAAGTGCCTGGTGGTCCACTGTGTAAAAAGCAGCCGAGCGGTCAAGTTTAACCAGGAGGCTGTGGTGGCAGTCGTCAAGGATGCTGAGGGAATCGTCTACCACCTCTATTGTTTATGTCTCTGTGCTGCATCTGGATATGAGTCCAGATTGATATGTTTGGTAGAGGGTGTTTGTGTCAATGTGTTGCTGCAGTTGTGTGGCTACCGCTTTCTCGATGACCTTACCTAGGAAGGGAAGATGGGTAGTTGCGCAATAGTTGCCTACGTTGTCAGGATCCAAAGTGGGTTTCTTTAGTAGAGGGACGATTTGTTTGTTTTAAGGGTTGATGGGAAGGTGCCTTGACTTAGAGAGATGCTTATGAACTCCAGGTATGAAAGGAGAACTTCTGCGGGGATGGTCTTGAGGATGGATGATGGGAGGATGTCATCTGTATACGATGTGGCTTTGAGGATGGCCAGGGTTTCTACCAGGTCCTATGTTGAGAGTGTCTTGAATGTTCTTCAGGGTGTTGAGATTTCATGAGGAGGATGTGAGGTGGGTCTGAGGATGCAGGGCTGGTGTATATGTGCTGGCGAATCTTGCTGAATTTGTAGATGAAGAAGATATCGACTGCATTGGATTGTTTTCCGATGGAGTGTGCTATGGCAGGGTTTGGTAGCGGGTTGATGCAGTGTTTGACCACTTTGAAGAGGGCTCTGCTTTTGTGGTTGGTTTCTGCTAAGGTATTCTTATAGTGGGAGGCCTTGGCTGTGTTGATTAGTTGTCTGCGGGTTGCTCAGAGTTCCTTGAGGAGAGCCAGGCCAGATGCAGTCCTGAAGCAGCGCCAGATTTTCTTTTGTTTCCTGATGACTCTTTTGCTGAGGTTGAGTTATTGTGTGTACCAGGGTGCTGATGTTTTTTTCTCACAGGTGCATAGATTCTGAGACATGTGTCGGTCAATGGAGGCTGAGAGGGTGTCTTTGAGTGCTTCCAGTAGAGAGTCGCAGTTCAGTTTGGAGTGTTCGGTCCATGTAAGGTGTAGGTTGGTAAGTTCCTTTGTGGGGGCTTCAACTGGGAAGTTCTTGAAGGACCTGAAGGTTTGTCTGCTGGATTGCTACTGGAAGTGCTTGACTGGGGTGGTGTGCAGGATGTTGAAAGGCACAGCTAGGTGGTCTGACCAGTCAAGCAGGAGAGGAGAGCTGTAGTGGAAGGAATACAGTGTGGTGATGATTAGGTTGAGGATGTCACCTTTCTCGCGTGTTGGGTCTTTTGTGTGCTGTGTGAGGCTGAGGGTGTCAAGAAGGCTAAGGAGAGCTTCCTTCATCGGTTTGGTGACCTTGTTGCCTGGGAGGTTGAAGTCGCCTAGGAAGATGTTGTTTGTGTGTGTGAAAGACATGATGGTGACCAGGTCAGTGAAGTCTCCGATGAAGGCAGTGTTGGGATTGGGTGGTCTGTAGCTGAGATGGAAGATGACTGTGTCCATCAGGGAGAGCGGGAAGTGGCAGGAGAAGACTGCAAAGGAGCCAATGTTGTCTATATTGAGCCTGGTGCAGGGCCACAATGTCTTGTGGATGATTGCAAGTCCTCCCCCAGTCTTGTTCAGCTGGTCTCACTGTAGTCATCCGGGACAAAGATGTCTAGGATGTGGGTGGAGGTGGGTGTCAGGCAGGTCTTGGTGATGAATATGGTGTCAAGGTTGTGTGTAGCGATGAGGTCAGCGATGTCGGCTGCATGAGTGATAGCTTAGCGGATGTTGGCAAGCATCAACTTCTGTGTTGTCGACAGTGAGGGGGTGTTGATGGGCTTGAGGCTGATTTGGGTGATGTTGTTGCATTGTGGAGTTCATGCCTTAGAAGAGGGGTGATGTTGTTGGTGTTGTCTGATCATGGCGTGGATGGCCTGTGGGGACGGAGGGAGAAAACGCATGTCTGCGTGTGCTTACCTATTGTCTGAGCAGGGGCTTGGGCCCAGGGTCCTCCTGGTCTGAACAAGTCCAAACAGGAATTTTCCTTTTCTTTGTTTCTCTTCACTTCGGTTGCCTGGGCAAGAGACACCCTTGATCTAAGAGTTTAGAGCAGAAAGCAAGAAGCAGGGCTAAGGAGGTGGGTGGGGCTGAGGGCAGGTGACCTAGATCCACTTGCACCTGCTCACCAACTGCAAAGGAAAAGAGGCTGGCAGGCATTTATTCAGGAAACCCCCGTTTAGGTGGCTTATTTGGAAACCAATCACCAAGTGCAGACTGGTCTTCCGTCTATGGCCTGTTCTACTCTCTGCATGGTGTCAATTCTTCCTAAATAAAAATGGGGAATTCTGGGATGCACCAGTACAGTTGTACATGTAGACCTGACCCTTCTCTGGACTCAATATATAACCGCAACAAAAATATAGTTCAAGTATATTGAGGTACATGTCATTTGTGAGATATCACTCGTCACTTCGACTTGCAGCAAATTAGTATGTGGTAATACCCTTTCGTTTTTCATTCATAAAAATGCTTTATTCTATTGTCAAAAAACACAATATTTACTCAGATATATAAATCATTCCATGTAAAATCATTCATGAAGATACATCTACTGTGCAAAGTGCAACATTTGTCTAAAATGCTAGCATGACAACAGCATCCTTGTATAATGTATATCTTTTCTAAATAACAGATTAAATGACCTATGTTGGATAATAGGCACATATAGCATTATATGGCCTTCTGCCCAACATGTTTCTGTTCATATGCCCACTTAATGGGGAACATTCCTCAGTCACTGACCACCATTCAGTGCAGACCTTTTCTCGCCAATCTTTTATAAAAAAATGTTTGGCCAAAACTTGCTATTATTTGGCAGTTTCTCCTGGACTATCCATATAAATTGCATACGGTTTACTGCGAGTTGAAGTGACGAGTGATATCTCACAACTGCAGTTTATTTCAATACAACTGAACTATCTTTTTTTTTGGAAACATTTTTTGTGGTCAATCCTTCCTTATCATGTCAGCTCATCAGGCGTCATAATCATCTCATTCTCCTTCCTTTTTCCTTCCTTCTTTCTTTATATTTCTCCCTCCCTATCTCCCATGTGTCTCAATGTCTCAAATAAACATACTTTATACCTCTGCCTTGTGACAAAGGTGTGGTTTCCAGCTACATGTTCAGAAAAGGTGGGAAGAAAACGCTACTCTTGTTTAAAATGAGGATTATATATTTTTTTGAATAACCTTTGACTAAGATATGGGAGCTTTATGAAACTAATATTTTCAGACTCTGCAAGTCGGAGAGCACGTTTTGTGTCCATGAATCATTGAATTCTGATCATTTTTGAAAAATGTATCAGTCTGGGACCCTTATTGCTTATTACATCATGTGATGGATACTACCTCTGGCTACAACATATCAATATCTGAGGTCAATCAGATGGCAGTACATCGCCTAAATACTCCCCTTTGTATGCCATCTATGCATCTAGATCAGGCTTTTTTGTCTTCCTGACCTAAATTATATAACATCCCTTTAAGATTTCAGACAGAATGTCTGTTTCCAGTGCACTTACATTTCAGTCACTTTTCGCTTCAACCTCTTGCGCTAATGCAGTTTTTATTAGAGATTTGAATTGAAATATGTGACAGGTTCTCTTTGAAGCTAGACCCTGTATCCCTTATGTAATCTCTGTGCAAGTATTTATAGGGTTAACCCCTTAAAAACCAGTCTTCAATATTTGAATTGAGGATGGTGATACAAATTGATTCATACTAATCTATATTTGTTCACCTCTTCACCAAATGTGTGTTTCAGTTATAGCACAAAGTATGTTCTGGGGTAAGGCGTGATCTGTGGGGCTTTGGCCAGGTCTGTTCGTTAATAAGAGTCCACTTTAGCAGTAAAGAGACAGTCAGGCATGCTGCAGTAGAGGTGGGGGAGCCGGAGCCGGCTCAAGCCTGCTTAGAGCTAAATGATGGCTCCAGCTCAGCTCGAATGCATCTGTGAAAGAAGAGCCCAACTGCAGCTGAGACAAGCATCACCTCATCCTCCATTATATTCATAGAGTAAAGGAAAGTGACACAGCAGCCCAGTGACAGGTAAAGAACTGCAGGCAATCATCTACTTGCAGACTACTTTGTTTATCTCTTGCCAGAAATTGCATATTGGGGTAAAACTAAAGATTCAGAGCATGTGTGGTCTAAAACCTGCAAAATTACAAATTGTGCAACCAGAAAACGTAGCTTCCAAACTTGAACAATGAGTGCAAACTTCTGTAAGTCACTCTACTTAAATGTGCCTTTTTTCCTTTGGCTTCCACAATTTGGTTTATTTAGAAGGGAGTCTGGCAAGTGTGCACTACATTAAAGCCACAAATATATAGTGTATTAAACTAAACTGTTTGCGCCAGAGATAATAAAAACATTGATCATTTATGTTGTGCAAGCCAACCGCTGGCTGATGTATCCCTTAAATTGCCCATTGCTCTGTCATTTATGAGCCATGTTTTTCTTCTAACGGAAAAGTGGAATAGATGATGTAATGCAGTGTTTGGTAAGCAAAAGATTTTGCATGGGCGTTTACCTTTATTGTATAAGGAGCCTCCGGGGCAATTGCTTTTACTCTGCCCCTGGGCTATGGGCAGTGGCCATGGGTTCTACATGCACTATCCAGTTTGTGAATGAGATGTTGGGAGATCACAATGGTCTTGGCCAAGGCGGTTGCTTGTCTTGACATGATGCTTTTCACTTACCACACAGACCATTAGATTGTGTTCTCAATCTCCCGCCATCTAGGATGTGTGAATGCTACCGGTTGCTCCTACTTGTGCCAGCGGAAAGCCTGAGGATAGCTCCCAGTGGGTTTTAACCCACAAGAAGCTGTGCAATATAACCAGTTTCAAGTATTTGTGCAAAAACATGAATACATGTTGCAGATTTTTTGTTCTGTTTCAGTTACAAAACAGGGGATATTTTAGGCTGACATTACTTTGAATTCTGTTACATATAGAGTTTCATTCAGGACAGTGAAAATAAATCTAGAATCAATGTTTTGCTTTATATAAGGTTTTATATATTTGCTTGGTTAGTTTATATTTTTCAGGAATTATTCACGATATTTGTGGTCCTCCTGGCGTGTATCACCCTGTTTGGCACATGCAGCTATCCATTCCAAAATGGTGCTGCCTGTACCGGCAGGAAACCATCTTCCCACTCTAGTTGTTTTTTCTGATGTTGTTCAAACACTTCTGGTTTTCACAGACCTTATATCGGCAGCTGCCTTCAGTGCCTTGGGTCTCAACGAGATGGGGATATCGCCAGAAATGAGGGCGTCTAGAGTGTGACTGGCAGAGTGGGTTGGTGTTGATGAGGGCATCCACGCTGAGCTTGTTGGTTGCCTTCATGACCATCAATCTTTATTCTGGGCTTCCAGAGGCACAGAAACTGCTCTACCGAACACCTGTAAAGCCATGCTTGCAAATCTCGACTCTAACTCTCCCGTTGTTCTTATTCTCCTTGATCTCTCCTCTGCCTTTGACACGGTCAACCATTCTATCGTCATAAAACAACTCTGTGACTGACCTCTTTCCTCACTACCCACCCTTCCCAGCTGCAACTGGGCCCTTTCTCGTCCATCACCACCACACTCTCTACCTCTGGTGTTCCCCAGTGCTCTATCCTATCACCTTGGCTCTTCAATATCTATCTCCACCCTCTTGCTCACCTGATATCCTCCTTCTCTCTTCATTTCCAATGTTATGCTGATGACACACAGCTTTCCTTCAAACTTCCCTCTACTACCTCCTCTTCCTCCTCTCTCACCCCTGACTGTTTGTCTGCCATTCAGGCATTGTGTGCAGCTAACCATCTCTGTCTTAATGCCAGTAAGATGGAAATCCTTCTCATTGGAACACCTGTGCCCTACTTTTCACCCACCCTCTGGCCACCCTTTCTAGGCCCTCTACCCCCACCATCCTGTGAGGCCAAAAACCTCTGGGTCATCTTCGACTCCGCTCTCTCCCTCACATAATGGACCTTACCAAGAAGTCCCACATCCAACTCCACCTTCTCAGAGGCATTCTCCCTTTCCTCACCTCCCTCCAGAAGCTCAATGTCTCCAGTGCTCTGGTCCTCTCTAAGCTGGACTACTGGAACAGCCTCTTTTTTGTTCAATCTCCCTCTCTCCTCCTTACGCCCCCTCCAGCTCTCCAGAATAGGGCTGAAAGACATATCCCTGGGACCATATCTCTCCAGCCCTAAAATCTCTCCACTGGCTCCTGGTGGCTGCAAGGATCAAATTCAAGATCCTCTGCATCATCCACAAGGCTTTCTGGGGCCTGGGACCAGGCTTTCTTCAACTTTCCCTGCCTAAATACTACCCTGCTAGTGCCCTACACTCCTCTAACTCTAACTCCTTCACCGTCAAGCGCTTCGCCAAGCAGAGAGTGGGGGGCAGGTCTCTCTCCTCGGCTGGTGCCTCCCTTTGGAACAAACCAACACAGTCAGTCCTCAGCTGCCCAGTCTCGCAGAAAATCCCAGGTGAGCTCAACTACTGACAATATAGTTAATTGTGCACTTGTAAGTCATCATTATGAAACAGCATTATTTTAGGTCCTTAAAAACGCAGCCTTTGACATATTTATACCAGCTGGAGATAAGATCTGTGGCCAAGTCACTAAACTGCAGACTGACATCAAATCCCATTTAAGAGAACATGTTTAATACTGGACAAATCATTACATTACACCATGCATACCATCCAAAATCAGGATTCCAGGCATAAGGCCTGATTCACAGAAGCCTTTGACAATGGTGCAATCCCATTGAACAATTCTCTGTGAATCAGTCCCATAGAGTTTCTGTTGTGTGGGCAGGGAGGCAGGACATCAGGTATGTGTTTGTTCTGTGGGGCACTGGGAGGAGGATGCCAGGTATTTGTTTTTTGATGAGCGATTTCAGGAGGCAGGATGAGAGGTATGGGTTTTGTGTTGGGATGTAGGGAGGCAGACAGCAATCTATGCATCTGTTGCCTGCTCCGCTCGCTTTTGGCTCCTAGAGTTGAGCCAGGCCCCATGGCTTGGCTCTGGCTCAGCTCCAATCGTGAGTTCTTTGTCTCACCAACCTCTATGCTGCAGTGAGGTAGAGAATATGCCGCAAACATAGAGACTGTGCTTGTGCTGCAGCAAACCACAAAATGTGAAGGCACAGAGTCCAGACTTGAGCTCGGGGGATCGTTTTTCAGTAAATGGCGATTCAACATAAATGCAAATAGCTTCATGCTCTTTGCTAGCTCGAGCACTGTGCAGATACCGATGGAACGGATCTTCTCCAGGCGTCAAAGGCCAGGCGCTTGCTGCAGCAGAGCCTACTGTAATTGTTGTTATTTTCGTATGAGGCTATAACTACTGTACTGCATGCTTTTTGATCATACCCAACCCAACCCGTGCCCTTTCGATGTTCACAAACAATGCAGAGTCCTAAGTTTAATTCACACTAAGATAGTCCATCTTTGCTGCAGCTACCGGTGCTCAGGGCATGATCCTTGTTAGGTCCAGGGAGACTCAGTGACCCACCTTAAGGAACCCTTCCAGGGATCATGTCACTTTGAAATCCACTGTTTAAAAGAAAGGATCTTATTACACATTGATTTCCACTCTTTTGGCTCTAGTACTGCTATAAAGTGCCACCCCCCAAGAACCAGATCTCTTCATTGGAAGAACAAAATAAGGAAACAAAATATTTCACTGCAAATGCAGAATATGTGTAAATAAGGAGACAAAATATTTCCCCCTAAAAGTATAGAACTACTTGAAACCATGAATCAAACATTTTGCCAAGAATTAATCGAAATGTTGCTAAAATAACGCTAATTTAAACATTTGAAATATTGCAACCAAAAGCAATACACCATTAAGTACAGTTTAAGACCAACTTCCTCAAAGCAGTACTATAGCATGTAAAATCCTTTGTGACCTAAAATAGTACTGGCAAATAAGTGAACACACCATCGCGATTGTGCTTTTAGGGCACGACCTCACCAGAACAGGCAACAGGCTGTTGTGGCTTCTGCATCAGGCGGCCGATAAATGAGTAGTAGCAGGCTCAATAATGGGAATGGAGGCGGATTTTGCTGGAGGTCCCAAGAGGATAAAGTGGGCCTGACTATCCAAAGCGAGAGGGGGAGGGCCCTAAGAGCCTGCTGTGAGCAAGGTGCATGATGGGAACCTGCCCTACTATTCCATAAGTTCTAGTTTCAACTTCAAAGGTATCCACATTGTTTTAGGTTAGTGTTATCATTTGGTTGACTTTTTAGCACAATATTTTTTTTCACCTTTTTCCCCATAGAAGTGTTTTGTCAGACTGAGAGTTGGATGCTTAATGCTGTATTTGTGAAAAGTATTTTACTTGTGTCACTTTGATAAGAAAACCCTCGCTGATGGAGCTACAAACCCACAACCATGCATTGATATTTACTATTGGTGTTTAATATTAAAATGTAAAATAATACAGCTGAAATATGAATACAATATCAGATTTATAACATACTGACCAACCAGTTTGAAGAATGACTTCATAACTATAACAACTATTGGTATCCGGTCATTTTTTCGAAAACTTATTTTCGAAACACCATTTTTTTTAAAACATTTTGCCGAAATTCTTTTTTTCGAGTGTATTATTTTTGTACTTTATATGTTTTTTTCGGTTTCGTAAGTTTAAAAAAAGTGTTAAAAAAGGGGTTTGGGAGACCCCCCATTTAAAAAAAAATTACAAAAAATAGACATTCGAAAAAAAATTAATTCGGTAAAATTGTTTCGAGAAAATGGCATTCGAAAATATGCCATTCGAAAAAGTGACTATAAACCCAACTAATTTCTAAATTTGGATCATGTCTAATAAGTGTTCTTTCCATGATGACAATTTTACGATTGCAAAAACTGGTACTTATTGTAAGTATAGGCCAACAAAAACATAACTCCAGGAGCTGTGAAACTGTAACATGGATTTCATAAGCGTGGTTTCACATCGATTCCGGCCCTTGTTTGAATGGTTAACGGTCTCGAGGTGGGGAATTCGCTTACCTGAAGGACTGGAGAAGGAGTGGGATAGCTGAGATGATGCTCATAGGATAAGTCAGATGAGCCGACTTATGCATTCAAGGAGCAGCAAAGACTAGAAGGCAAACATCATATCAGATCGAGAGAGATGTGCTCTTGTGAGGATACTGGTGATCTTCTCGTTGCTGGATCTCTGTCGATTTTCCTCTGCATCATAGGGAAATCACTTTTTCACATGCTCACTTGATCGTCCTTTCACTCAATCATTCAGTCATTAAATCACTTTCTCACTCATTCACTCACTCACTTTTTCACTCACTCAATCACTTTTCCACTCACTCACAAAATCACACACTCACTGAATCACTTTATCACTCACTCACTCTCTCATTTCTTCACTCCTCATTTTGTTCATATGTTGCATCCCACAGGGAGGACCACACGTTCACCCCTATCACAATGCTCCCAGAGGTGGTATGCAGGACATACTTCTTATCCAACTTTATAAAGCCAAATTAGCACCCCTAACTTGCCAGTTACCAAACAGATCTGAACAGATTCGTCAATCACGTTGATCAAGAGCGAGTCACCGCACAGCTTCCTGCGTTGCATGTAGTCCTTCATTTCTTTTGTTTTCCACACATACTCTCTACATTCTAATTTCTTAGCACTGCCATGCCCGACGTTCTGTATGCTAGTGGCACACATCACTCAGTGTCTTAATTCCAGGTGCCACTGATTCCCAGGCTGTGTTTAACCCCAGGATCTTCCATTCACGCCACATACCTACTGGTAGTCTGGTGGTGCCTTAGACAAGAGTCTGCCTGAAAGGCTAAGTCACTCTTGATCACACTACACACCATTAGGCCGACTAGATGCCACCAGTTCCTCTACAGAGAACTCATGCAAAGCCAAGCCAGGCAGCATCTCTGCAACTTCTGCGGCAGCGTTTGCGGGGTAGTGGACCCAGCCCCCATCCTTAACCCTCCGTTTTGCAGGAAACATCACGCTGTCATCCCACAAGCTCCCGGCGCACTGGTGTACAGAACTAAAGCCTTGGAACCAAATCATTCTCAAATTGCACCTCACCCCTTTTCTGTGCTGCATGTGCTGCTGCATCTCTGTGTCTGGAGTAGAACAAGTTGGAGATAATGGGTCACGGTGGCTGCCCTGGATTTTTCTGCAGAATCAGGGATTGGTGACCACGTTCACCAACGAGATGATCTGACAGTTGAGGCTCATCGTGCAGCCAGAGCAGCATCTCGTACGATTAGTATTTTATTTCCTCTTGCTCAGTTCCCTGTGTCTTTCCCAAAAATCACCCCTTCTTTCAACAGTGTCTACATTCCAGGCTGTCAGCCATTTTCTGCACATTCTTAAGTTCCTGCCGTAGCCTTCTAGTTAGTTATTATGACTTGGTTTTCTCATCCTCCAATTCACAGACAAGTCGTTCAGCTTCTTTGGTCCAGCCCTTACAATTACTCTGACTAGTTTGTATATTATCCGCTCTTAGAAAATTAAATCTGCCTGACCTGTGATGTGTGTATGTGGTTAAAGCATACACTCCATAGAAGCTATGGTAATGCGCCTCCCTGATCGCCCTTATGGCTCACCCCCACCCCACAGCTACTTATTATGGAGTACAAAACAGAGTCCAGAACGGTGAGTTTTCTTTGATGTTTATTGGATCCACATCAGCATGAAGTATGTGGGTAAATGGCCCAGAGCATCACTCATCCTTTGAACTCTTCTTCCAAATGCCTCCCTTTGGAATTTCCCCTAACCTTCCAGAAGCAAGTGCCCTGGGCATTCTGCCTAGAACACAGCTCTGGGGGACCAACCAATGCATATATATATATATACACACAAACGCACACACACGCACACACATACTCTCTGTCTCTCTCTGTATTTACACCAGGCTCACCCATGAAACACCTCCTCACTCACCTATTGATATGCATGTTCATTTGGTTACAATTAACTTTCCTTCTTAGAAACCCTCCTCTTGTCCTACAACTTCCAGTGTCTTTAACCACATTTTGAAACACCATCACCACCCTTTGCCGGTCCCAAAACCTACCATTCCCTTTAGCAACAATGCCTCCCTTCTTCGCTCGCACTTGATCTCCTTCTTGGAAATCCTCCCTCTTGGCTTTTTTAAGCATATCAAACCTTTCCTTCATGTTCCCAGCCTTGTCCTGAGCTACTTCCTTATGTTTTTGTTCATCCCACTCCACAAAACATGCTTGCGCAATGACATGGTGCATACAGGGGTATGGGGCTTTCTCCTTCTCAGCACCTCAAAAGGGACCAACCCTGTAGTGGCATGGGGGGCTAACCTACATGTACATACTCCCCTTACTCTGCCTCCTCCCAACTGTTCTCTACAATGATCAACATCCTAAGGGCTTGCATAAGGGTTTGATTAAATCTTTCCAGCTCCATATTTGCCTCTGGACGACCCAACTATGTCTTGTGATGGAAAATTCCCACTTTCTGTAAAAATGACTCAAAAATGCGCAAAGTTAATTGGACCCCACTGTCCGTGAGGCATTCTGCTGGAAATCCTTCTCTTTGAAAAATATCTCTTTGAAAAATATCATCCTGAAAATAATTCTGCTACAGCCTCGGAATTAGCCTCACGCACCACCTTCACCCTCACCCACTTAGTAAATAGGCCAAGCAACACTAATGCATACTTTTTGCTCCCCTCACACCTGCTTGGGGGACTAATACATCAAGTGTGACTTAAAGGTTGAGTGTGATTTCTCAGGAAATCTGTCTGACTCACTGCACACCACATACCCCTTCACCATCTCATTCACTTCCAAATATATTTTTGGCCACTCGTAATCTACCCTAAGCCTTCCCTTGGTTTTGGCCATACTCAAATGTCCCTCATGCACTAACTACAGGATTGTCTTCCAAATACCTAATGGAGGGAAAACCTTCCCACCCTTCCATTAATAACCATTTTCCAAGCTAAGTTCCTCCCTGACCATATGATACTGCCTCAAGACCTCATCATTAACGTTCTCTTTCCATCCAGCCTCCTCGCTCCTTATACCTTCCTTAATATTACCATCTTCCTTCACAGCCCCCCAGGCATCTTTGCTACTTGCACTCTCACATACTTGGTCCTCATCTCCTTCCCATTCATTTACACCTTCAAGCTCCTGACCAGCTCTCTCTGCACGAGATTAAAAAATCCACCACCACATTTTCACTTTCCGGTATCTGCTTGATGGTGAAATCATGCCCCTGCAAGGAAGCAACCCACTTCATAATTCCCTGCAACACCCCTTCCAATCCTGTGGTCATGAACACCCCCACTAGGGGCTGGTGACCAGTGTGCACAGCGGCATTCCTTTCAAACACGAACACACAAAACGTATTCACACCACAAACAGTGCTGAGGGCCTCCTTCTCTATAACTGAGTATCTACACTGCACGTCTCTTATGGATCTTGGGGCAAAAGCCACAACCCAGTCCATGCCATGTTGCTTCTGCAGCACTATTGCCCCTAACTCCATCTCACTTGTGTTCTTCATGGTCCACATTGCACAATAGTGTAATCCGACCCTTAGTCTATCAACATAGGTAAGTCCAAACCATTAATATGAATCTTGGCTCACAGAGAAACGCACCCCTTCATCACCATCCACTCACTGCTACACCACTCAAAGATACCTTTTCAACTCTACCCCTAGAGAGGTTCTGACAGCAGCGTGCAAAATGTCCTCTCTTTCCACATTTCCAACACTTAGCATTCACACATGGACAACTCCCCGAATTTGAAAACTGAAAAGTTCTCCCACACCTCTAAAATACTTCTTCACTTCCCTACCTCTACCCCTCATTAACATTATTCCTGACTCTGTCTTGTCCTTTGCCTGCCCCCCTTGTAGGTAGGCCCAGCCTTCACAAAGTGCTGCTTCCACTCTAACTTTACTTCTCTGTTGACTGTTGGACACTCTCTCCTCTCCCCCTTAAAATCTTTAACTCCCATTTCTTTGATGCATCACATCATGTGTTCAATCATTTTGGTACTAGCGAACACCTCCACCCCAGGATCTCCTTAACTCCATATATCTTCCCTATCTTGCACTCTTAAACCCTCAACATGGATTGATCTCTGAAATGTTCATTATAGGAGTCACCAAAATGACATTGGTTGCCAAGCTCTCTTAGTCCTGTGACAGAATCCGCTTGCTCCAGCATACCAAAATATTACCTTTCTAAAATTGAGCTGGAATTATTCTCAAAATGTGAATCCATAGTCCGAAGGATCCTGCTGTAGGAATTTAGTGACATCCCAATTGTGGGTTCTTGTCCTTTCCCCACCACGTCACTTGCTAGTACAGGCAGGGACTTGATTATCCTAACCCCTCAAATCCTAAACAGTGCATAAGTACCACCCTCTTTCTGTCAATGCTGAAAGATGGACATGAATTGCCAACACATAGTGCTGGAAGTCCTCTTTCCATGTCTCCCATTTTAGGGCAGGCTCACCAGGGCTGGGAAGAAATTGAGAAGGTAAGCTACTCATTGTTCTTTTGGGCAGAGAAAGGAAGCAAACATGTTTTAAAAATCAGTACTTGTTTCAAGTTCTTTAATTCCTTGATTGCGCGCAAACTTGTTGCAATTCTCTTATGTGGTTCCTCGTCTCAAACAAAGAAGTGCCTGGCCCTAAAATGCCCACCAGCACTCGTCCATTAACAGAAAATTCATGATCCTGGACTTCATGATAGGTTCCAGGACTTCCGAGACTTCTGATACAAGTCTTGCTCTGCTGGGGCCTCTCATCAAGCGCTGCCTGCCACCAAGGTGGTACAACCTTGGCATTGTGGTACCACCCACCTTCCCACTCTAGTGACTCTCTGCAAGGTTCCGACAGCGGGTAGGTGCTCAGTCCTGGAGCCACTCACGTGTTCTCCAACAAAACAGGATAGGAACCTTCCACCTGCACTTGGGGAGCAGGTCTCCACAGCCTCTGCTTGCTTGTTCTCTGGGTCAGAAAACACGGGCTGCTATCTCCGCACCGCTTCCTCCCTGAACACACCATGGTGTCCGACGTGCCAAGAGGGGATAAGGGATGTTTCTCACAAAGAAGTGCCCCAACTGCTCCTTGGGGCCCAGAAGACTTGTCGCCAGTATAACTGAGTACAAAACAGAGTCCTGAACGGTGGGCACACACATAACACTACTACCACTGAAAGGGTGGTGCAGCCTATCGTTATGTGCCTTTCCCCCCCTCTTAGGTTTAAAGGTGAATTTGTTCAGCGTGGCCTGTGGGCTTGTATATTGTTTTTTATGCTTAGTCAACTTAACCTGTATGTCAGCACAGCCATAATGTCCACGCCCACAACCTTTCTGTCTAGCTCCCATTGACACTCAACCTGTCGGAAGAAGTGATGTCATCAGAAAGAGGGCAGCCAGGGGCATTTCTCAGAGCCAGCAGTCTTCATCCTCAGTAAGATGAACCACTGGTTGCCCAATGCTTCATACAGCCATCTGCCACCCCTCTCTATAGTATAGAATGATCGGACACCCTATTTATTTATTTTTTAGAAAGGAGCAGTCTACCTGTTCCATAGCCTGACCACAAATCCCATCAAGCTTCTGCGAGTTTGCCAATAGTCCCAGTTCTCAGGAAGAAAAATGATGTTGAATTGAAATCCTTAGAGCACTTCACTGGTTAATGGTTGTGATTGCAGGTCAGATGTCAATGTTTTAAAAACGTTTAATAGTTAGAATCAGTGCACTTCCGTAAAAATGTTTAGGCGCTATATTAGTTGCGCTGCTGTAAACAATGTTTAAGTAAGTAAGTAAAAAGTTTATTTCGGGAATACAAAATGTTCCCATAAAAACACCAATTGATAACATAATTACGTTTAAAAATATAAACAACATTCCACCCTCATAAAAACTATGCACCACATTTAAAATACAAGAGCATTCAGTTCAGAAAAGTTTCATAAAGAATTTCCTCAAAATTATCACATTCTTGAAAAATGATAATAAACCCAACCCATGCAAACTGAGTCCACCCCTAACAGGTAGCAGAGTGGTGGTTCAGTCTGAAGAAACAACTGGACCCGCAGAAGTGGTTTAAGCGTACGCTCTCAAAGTAAAGAGAAAGCTGGACAAAACAGTAAGAAATGGACCAAGTCTACCCTGGCATCACAAAAAATGCACAATTGATTTTCATTGGCATTCGGCCAGGCCGCCACCACTGCTCTTAGAGGGATAGAGTTAAAGCGTGCCCTGGTGATGACAACACGCTGAAAGGGACTCTGTGCCCAAAGCAAATATTTCTGCAGACCTGGGCTCGCAATAATCGCATGTTTCCTGTTAGCGGGCCTCTGGATCTCGGAAGACTCCCTATTATCCAGAATGCACTGGAACACCCTTACTTTTATAGCGCTTAAAACAGTGTGTGGCATAACATCCCTCAGGAGAAAATATTACGCCATATCCCTGTCTGACAACATTGCCTTTATATACCTTACCCAGGGAATCTTCAGCTAAGGGTCCCTAAGAACCAAGTGTTTAATTAGGTTCTGTGTTAAACTGGCTTTGCTGTTACCCGAGCCAATCGTCGACCGGCTGGACTGTGATGGAGTCACTAATAAACCTGCAGCCCAATTCCCGAGGAAGCCCCAAAACCTGGATGGCTTCAACCTTGCTGTATCCCCACAACTCCATGCCATACCTGGCAACAGAAATAGCGTTCCCATTATAAACCTTGAGTGCCAACTCCACCGGTTTAGCCTTAAACATACCCATGGCACGTGACACCCCTCTATAGCCTGTTTAAACCTAGCAGTCTGCTTCACAACATGGGCTTCCAAACTAAATTTTGAAGGAAATCTAAGCCCCAGGTAGTCAAAACTAGAGACTTTGGGAATCAAGACCCCCTTACGAAATATCGCCTGATATTTTGGAGGGTGCTTGCCCCTGCTACAAACCATAACTGCCAATTTTTGTCCATTAACCTTTGGATCCAGCGAATCCATGAATGAAGAGTAATCAACAATCAGGCGTTGCAAGGCTCTGGGAGTACAGGCCAGCAAGACTGTATCTTCAGCATAAGCCAGTAATGTCACGCGCCACCTGCCCAGCCTGGGGACCTCCGGAGTAGAATTAAGTAAATGTGTGTAAAGCCCATTAATGTACAAACAAAAAGCTGGGGGGGGGGGCAGCACACAACCCTGGCGCACCCCTTCCTCCACCTGAAAAGAAACACTGCACCTATCCTGCACGCTTCTTCTTCCACAAGCCACGATGGATGAATGCAGTCCCTCCAAAAGATCCACCAGTGCACCTAGACAATTCATGGATCCTAGCACACGCCACAATTTGTTACAATTGACCATGTCAAAGGCGGTGCTAAGATCCATGAAATCAAGGAAAATGGGTTCATCTTTAATATACCAAGAGTGAGCCACCACCAGATAGAGGTGCAGGGACTGCTCCACTGTTCCAAGACCTGGTCTAAACCCCAACTGATTGGGGCCCATTGTTCACCATGTCACAAAAAAGCTTGTGATCATTAGCGACAGAAGAATTGGCCTAGACCTCCCAAGACTCAGCTTCAATTTCAGTCTTCCTGACGTGAGAGCCCTTTTAGAAACAGCCCGTGCACCAACTATATCCCTTTTTGAAGACAGAGGATTCTTCAGGGTTTCAAGCAAAATACTCTTGGATTTCGAGCAATCTGAGCTAAACCAACTGGCTGCTTTTGTACCCATATTTTTCAAGTCTTCAGAGTAAATAAAGCAGATAAATTACACAGCAGTGATACGAAATTAGTTAGTATAACCCTTTGATGATTGTAACTTCCTGAAAAGAAGTTATCCAATTTCTGCTAGTTGTTAATGACAATGGGCCTCATTAGGACCCAGGCGGAGTGGGTTTCCGCCAGCGCTAATCGCGGCGGACCCGTCCGCCGTACTACGAGTTCCCTTAGCGCCATGGAGGTTTTCTCCGCCTGGTTTTACCAGGCGGAGAAAACCATGGCGCTACGGGACCTCGTTGTTAATTACGCCACCGTATTTTACGGTGGCGTAATTAACTCCTTCCCCACTCCCATTATACCCTATGGGGCAAGAATGGGAATGGGGAAGGGCAGAATGGGGATTGGGGATTTACCGCTCCGCCGAGGTCGGAATGGGGCGGTAAATCCGCCAACCCCCATGGCGCTATCGACGGCTTTCCGCCGTGCTTCGCGGTGCATTTAGCACCGCGAAATCCGCCTGGGTCCTAATGAGGCCCAATGTCCCTCTGCAACCTCTCTCTGTCTGCTAATTGACATTTTAATCTAAACTTATTGCCATCTAGGGCTACCACCGGCTGGTACGACAGTGCTTGTTTGTCCTGTGTTTTGAGCACAAGCCAGATAGGAAAATGATCACTACAAATGTTGCCCAGCACACTGAACTTGATAACATAGTCCCAGAATGTGAGTGGGAACCATAGGTAATCAATTGTTGAGTGACCAGAGGCTGACAAGAAAGTAAAATTGCCTGGGATATCATCAGGGAAACGGCCATTGGCCGAACACAGCCCATTCATGCAGAAGCTTCCACAGCCTCAGTCGCTCTGTACAAATTCTAACATCCCTCATAATAGGAATCGAAATACCAGTCAAATCGTCTTCCGAAGAGTCAAATAGGGGCGTTCCAGGACCGCCACCCATCTTGGCATTAAGCCCCTCCGCCCCCTGAATAAGGAATAGCCCATTAAAAGCAGCCAGATTGACCAGGCCCTCATTAACATAGGATAACACCAAAAGACAGCCCCTAGCAAACTGTGCGTGGGGACTATTGTACAAATTGATCACCAACACATCATTCCCACCCATTATTGGATCTGACCACCTGCAAAAATGGATGAGAAGACTCCAGAGGGAACAGTTTGTCAATTAAGTGGATTTTAACCAAAATACACAAACCTCCGAAGCAACGTCCCCTAGGATTCTTCTGAGCCACTATGCAAAATACCACAAACCCATCCACAGGGACATCCTCTACTGCCCAGGTCTCCTGTAATAGGACAATATCCACCTTCTCAAGAAATGACCTAGTCTCTGGGCAGCCCAACTAGATGTAATACCGGCCACATTCCATGAGACAATCACAAGGAGATTAGCTGACTGGGTAACATGGGGGACCGATGAGACACAATATTTAACAAGCCACCCCTCACTTGACCCCTGGTGGGTCGAGCCAATTGTCACTCTCCACTGTATTGAGGGCAGAAACAGTATAGGGAATGCATACACCTTCTCTCTTGTCCGCTTGGAGACCTCAAAGCTTTTTGGGACGGCATGCCTCAACCTCTGCTCCAACTTTGTTCTTGTCAAATGAATAATAAGATGATTGGTATTGATGGAAATGTCAATACTAGCACGTGGGCCGGATTTCCTGATAAAGACATGTACGGGTGTCGAAGTTCCATCCTTCCCTTTCCCTCCTCATGCCAGTAATGCCATGAATCATGCAGGTCGTATATATCAGCCATGGTGTCCTCAAATACCTCTATCCCCCTTCTAGATAGTGCATCCCTACAATTTAGGATACACAAGTGGAAATTTGCAGTGACAAATGAAAAATGAACATTGCACCCTTTACAAAACATGCAATTACAGAGAATGCGCACAGTCGCAACGAAATATCATTCGCCCCAAGCACCTCCGAAAAGCCTTTTGCTATGGCTCTTTTATAGGCATTTTTATTTCCATGTACTAGTCCTTTAAAACAACAGATTATGTTTGCATTATGTCAACCACTCAAATGATCGACCTTAGGAGACCCTTCTTCATGCCACCAGATGGAATTCCCCGAGTGATATCAGTACTCTGAGTGTTATTACCACAGTGTGCACTAGGACCCCAACCGGCCCATAAATCTGGGGGTTGCCCAATAGCACTTTAAGATGAGTAGCAGCACCCGTGAGATGGATGGGGATGCAGATTAATACTCTAGCATCAAATCAATAATGACAACTCAATGGTTTGGCAAAGGGAATCCGTTTAATGACTAGTACAAATAACAGGGAGTTCATGAACATCAGTTATTGCTTGATCTTCCTTCTCGCTTCAACAACTCCAACAAACTTCAGAAAAATCACATCTTTTATACAAAAAACTTGTCATCACTGACGTGTAACGCTTAAAAAGTTGCATGCAATTCTATTGGTTATAGGAAGGTAACTTTAATATAGGTGCTATATCTGTATATGGTAACAGAGTGAGGGGATTGGATAAACAGTGTCAGGTGGGGCATCTAAGCCCTTCCTTCAAAATGGCTACTGTGGACGTCACTAAAAGTACAACGTCTCATAGGTTCTACTAACTATAGGACTCTAGATTACTTGGTCCATTATGATTGGGTTGGCACCAACCCCACTGATACTTTTCCACTAGCTTAGCAGCATGCAGAATAGCCGGCCAGGTGCAGGGTGCTCGCCTGCTCGGCCAGCATTCCTCCAATTATTGCTACAATCAATCATCACCTCCATGGTCATGTGTCAATTATTTCTTTGTGGTTGGCCTTGAGACTACATCTCTGTCTGGAAAAGTTCAGATATCTGTGCATGGCACAAGGCCACTCGTAGGTGGGAAAGCTCCATCTCTTCTCGCTTGGCTGGTCATGTGATTCAGACACTGTGAAATTGTCTCATTCTCTATGCAATTTGTGTATTTGATTTAGTTTTGCCCACCACCTGCCTTCTTCACCTTATCTTGACCTCTCTGAACAGGATAGTCTGTCTTTGCTTCATTAGTTGTATCTACTGTTGGGCTATTTCAGCCGATAAGACCTTGGCTTCTTGGCACGATTTGCATGCATCTGAGTTTCTCTCTGTCTTTAGTTTTTGATTTATGTGCTAAGGGTCTCCTCTCCTGAGACCTTTAGTAACCTTTGGTTGCTTCTGCTCTTGTGCATAGTGGAAGTATTCTTATATAAAATGCTCCTTTTTGAGGTAGATATGTATAGGTGGCGCTTGCCGCAATCTATCTTACTACTAAGCATAAGCAAGCCGCATGATTTTCTCAGCTTTCTTGCGGTTCCAAGCAAATGTGCACATGTAAACTGGCTGCATGTCTTCATCACGCTTATGGCATAAGCTTTTTACATTTGACATCACTCATTTCACTTTAAACTCAGGATGTCACTTATCCATGGTGTTTCATCTCTTTTCATCATTCACAGGTCATCATATCTTTTATATGTGAGTCAGTCGAGGTTCTTGTGACATCACCATTCATCTTCCTTTAGGACTTGCTTGGCTTCTTCAGGCATTGTGTTTTGGCAATCGTCAGTTTGTCTCACTTGTCAATATGGTTTCCTCAATGGGTACCTTAGTGTCCAAGGTTTCTTATGTCCAGGTACTTCAATAGGTGCTGTCAGTCTGATAGGTACTGGGCAGAGCCCCACTGCGGCTCTCTGCTGGTTTATTTGCTCATCATACGTCACATATTTCGGCGTGAAAGTTCCTGCTACTTCAAAATGAATAATTTAAGTGCATTGCATGCTTGGGAACTCCTCTACACTCCCCCCTCTGGGCGATTGATCGACCACTTCCACTTCTTCTTTTGTATCCATCTTTCTTGCATCCGCTGTATTCACTTTCACTTCATCTTCTGGATCCACTTTTACTTCTTCTTCTGGGTCCACACATGAAGGTCTGAAGAAATGTCTCTTTGGGGTCCATATTTTTATGACTACCTTCAAGCTTCTTGGTGTTCTCACGTGTTCGTCTTTGTTCCATGTCATTAGTTGACATTGTCCATTTGGGCTGCAACATATCCATCTTCCCATATAGTTTCTGAGTTTCCTTGGATACCAAAACGTGGTTCCGCCTGGCGCATGAATGCTAGCTTTCACAAAGTCTCTTATTTCTTCATCAGTCAGGTCTTTGGGCTTCCATCCTGGTTCGACATCAATCATGATCTTCATCCCTATGGCCTTTTTCGCAGTTTTCTGGCACTGAGAGATTATTATCTTGATAACACAGAATCAGAGCAGTATCATCACGAGCAGGGCTCCTAGGAATTTGAATGCATCTGCCATCCATTGTGGAACCCATGAGAATAGTGCTCCAAACCAACTGTCATCGTCAGTTTCATCAATCATTTGATTCTGTAGTTTTGTCAGCATACCTATGGCCTCTGTCAACATTCCATTTTCTTCGTTGTGAGAAGGTATAAATGTGTAACATGATTCTCCAATTTTTGCACAAACATCTCCATCCATAACTGTGAGAATGTCAAGGACATATCTGTTCTGGAGAGTCATTATTCAGATTGCCCTTAACTCTTCTTTGATTGCGTTGAATCCTTTTATGGTCGTGTTGATGGTTTGCAGTAACTCCTATCTGGTTATCTGCAACCATTTAGTATTTGCTCCAACTTGAACTCGTGGCCTAAAAATTGTCGTGAACACTGATGAGGTCAGGCTGAAAGGTATGTGTTCATACTGGATTGCATGAAAAGCTTCTTCTGATTTAGCCGAAAAGTAATTCTCTCTCTTTATTCTACTCATCAGTTCCACAGATCTACTTTTCCTCTGGTAAGCATCTGCTTTCGGGAAACTGTCAATATTCAGCTAACTTTTTGGAATCACCAAGGCTGGAACATGGACATTCACTATTGTGCATATATCTCCCCATTTTCTCGGCAGTCTGAAATATGCTTTGGATCCACACGCCAAATAAAGGTCCATGATTACTGCGGTACCATGTACCATTCCTGGAGCATCAAAAACTCATCCACAGTTTTGATTCTCCTCCATTTTCCTTGTGCCATTATTCCTGAAGCAGAATTTTGGGCTCTCCAATGGCACTATCTGCAAGGGTCCTCCCCTGTCTTTGACCCATGTCAGTAGTTTAGCAAGTTTTGGCCATAATGACTTGCATCCATTTCGCACTATGTTGATGGTGGGTTCATAGTGACCGAAGACCATCCATGCTCTGCAGATCACTACTCCTTTTTCCCATCCGTCTGGTGAAAGCACTGTTCCGCAGATTTGCATTTGACCTCTGTTCTTCCATTTTCTGGCTTCTTCTGGAGTTTTTCCTTGGACGTTTAGTTTTTGATTTGCCTCTCTTCTGATCTCTGCTCCTTTAGCTCCAGGTTTCTCGTATCTGATCACAATGTGCTTTGTCTTTCCATTGTGCCTTGTCTTTATGTCATGGACATATTCATCATCATTTGGATCAGTTGCTTCAGTTGCCTATTTCAGCGGCCTCCGGTCTTGCACATTGCTACGTGTGATAGACAGTGTGCTGTCTGGACATCCATTTCGACAGCTACAAAGATCTTTGACTTCCCCATGCTGTAAGGTAGGAGCGCACAAACAAAGCATTCCTCATCTAAATTCCGTCCTCCAACTTCTTTCATATGCTGGTACCATATGTTATTTCCCAAGTGTGCTGTGCTGTCCAAGTAGTCATTTATTTCACTGTCATCTCCTTTATGCTCTCTTGATCCTCAAGGTTTTCATGTAGTTTGCTATAACTACATCCTTGAACACATCCGTATGGCTTCTTCTTGCTGGAGGATTCTCAGGTACCTCAATCCATGCTGCGGGCCTCTTCATCTGTACCAATTGAGTAGGCAAAAGTCTGCAATTCTTTCTTTTTCACCTTACCTTTTCCTGGCACTGGCTATGGATGGCCATATTGATTCTGCTATCATCTATGCTTGAGAGATTTTGGCTGGGCTTGCATTTTCCCTTTTCAGTTATGGATCAGGGGTGCTTATCAATGCTGTCTCAGTTGGCTTCTTCAACTCTTTTTGTCTCTTTGACAATTCAGCTTTCTCCATTTATCTTTTCATTTCACTTGTAGGATAGCTTCTCATCGTCAGTTGTCCAATCTTCTCCCCTTCTTCGGCCTGTGGCTCTGCAACTATTGACACTAGACCTGGTGTGTGTGCACTCATCGTTTGCATGCGTGTGGTTGTCAGTAACCTTGTTTCATTCTTACTCTGCCAACCTTCTCTCCGGCTTTTCAATTTGCTTGTCACTGCATGTGTGTCATTGCTAATCACATCCATTTCAAGTTCACTCACTCCTTTGTCAGACCTTCTAGGAACTGGGATCACTATGAAGGGTCTGGGTGCTTTTGTGGGTGTCATGCATACATTATTAGGTGGGTGCACTGGAATCGGAACACTTTGTACAGCTATGAAAAATGCAGTTCGAATCATCAGTGACAATAAAACAATGATGAATACAACGCATAAATACATTATGCCCCTGTAGGTTCAGCGGCAGCACTTAGTTTTGGAACAATAAGTACGTCTCTCTTCCTGAGGGATGACGATGATGCTGTTTTGATTTCCCATCTCTATTATCTAAGGGAAAAAAGACTAACATTAATATATTCTATGCAACAAAATCTCTGGATTCTGATGTATCTGCTTGTCGGTTGCAGGTACTGGAACAATTGTCCTCCTTTGCCTGGACAATGGATTGTCTATTGTCCCTGGGTACAGTTCCCTTTTCTATATTCAAATAATTTCACTTAAGACAATAGGTTCAGCAAGTCCTGTTTCACTGTACGTGTTCAAAATACACAAGCTCCCAGTGTATTCCTCTTATCTGTTTCACTCCGGAAGACATTTTGTGTCCTTGATAGTATAAACAAGAGTGAAGTCTCTGGAAACACTTTCTCAATCTGTCCCTCAGCGGAAAGTCTTACAGTCTCCTCCGGGAATTCTGATGGTGATTAGAAAATTCAACTTGCATCACAATACCATGCAAGAGCATGCTCACCTGTGTAGAATTAGCTGGGTCTCTGATGAAGGTCAGGACGTAAACACCGGCGGGCCTCCCCACAAGTTCTGGAAAGTCCTCAATTAGGCGAAAGAAAACATTGCTCACCAATCTGCTGTCTTCTGGTGACAGGGACATTTGTCTAGTCCTTGCTAAATTCGGGAACTGCTCGGTACTCACTAGGAGCAGCTTCTGTGCTCTCGATGGGTGTGAAGAGCAACCTGAATTATGATTCAGTTCAGGATTATACTCAAGCGTTCTGTGTTTGTTGGATTTCGAAGAATGTCAAAACATCAGTGCGTCCCCCAACAAGATCTGGACAGTCTACAATTAAACGAAAGAATAGCACGCTGACAAGCCTATTCGTTTTTTCTTCTGCTTGGGACATTTGTTTTTTCCTCTTTGTACTCCGGAAGCAGGAGGTACTGCTCGGCGATCATGTTGAGCATACTCCTTATTGTTTTTTCGTTTTGAGGGTCTTGAAGAAATTTGGTGATGCTAGTGAGCCTTCCCACTAGTGATGGGTATGACCTCAAGACTAGGCCAAAATAGTTCAGAACATCTTTAGTGATGTCGCTGCTGTGGGACACCATAAGTGAGTCCAAACAATGCTCTTGTCTGGATACAGTCTTCCAATTCATGTGTCCGTGATCAAAATTTGGCATATCCTTTTCTTATCAAGGCTTCAGTGTGCCTCAGTCCAAAGTTCAAAATGTATCACCTATGTTGTAGCTTATGCATGCAATTCTCTTCTTCACCCTGCAAGTAGGATGCACAGAGGTTCCGTTTTTTATGTCCTGATCCCCTTTTTTGCATGGAGGAAATGTCCAAAATTAAGCCACCACCTTGCACAAACGTTCTTTGCCTTTGCTTTGCTGGTCATGCATCCTTCTTCCTCATCATGGATCTCGTCTGCACGTGCTGCAGTTCTTCCCCGTCATCTGTAGTCTCTATGCATTGGGGTGTGGGCAGGGGCCTTCTCCGATGTATGGCTTGATGTCACTCAGGAAGTTCCAAGCTCTTCTTCCTTGTAGCTTGACTGCAGAGGGAGTGACGTCTTCCACTGTGAAGGGTCAGTTGAACCTTGGTTTGTCCCACTTCTTTCTCGTATGATTCTTCACCAGGATCGTGTCTCCAGGGAAGATTGATGGTACACATAACCTCTGAATTGAGTTTGCAGTAGTATCTCCTTCTGTATTCTATGCTGCCCTGCACCCTTTCTGTCGTTGCTGCAGCTGTCCTGAAATAACAGTAAGACAAGATGTCTTGCAATTCAAGTAATTTTGCATTTCAGACCCTAAGATTTCTCCTGTTGGCTCAGCATCACGGGGTGTCAGTGGAGTGTGCGTCCTTCTGCCTGTTGCTATTACGTGCGGTGTAAGATGATGGTCAGAACCAGGCTGGTTCCTGAGTGAGTACAGTGCTAATGGAAGGCAGTGTAGCCATCCCTTCTTTAGAGTAAACTTCAACTTGACTATCCTTTCCTTTAACAAGCCATTGAGCTTCTCACAAATCCCATTACCTTGTGGTTGATACGCCGACGGGAACTTGTGCTTTATACCAAGCAACAAGCTGATCTGCTCAAACACTGCATTAACAAAATGAGGACCATTATCGGACCTCATAACCTCACATACTCCCCACCTGGGAAATACCTCTCTCACCAGAAATTTGGCCGCACAGGTAGAGTCTGGGTGTGCACATGGACCTGATTCTATCCATCTAGAGAATGGACACACCTCAACAATTAGATACCTGTACCCGTTACATACTTGAATCATATCGACATAAATAACATGCAAGTGCTGAAAAGGTCCATTGGACCTTGGGATGACTCCTCTAATTACTCTTAGTGTATGCCCAGCCATGAACTGTTGGCATATTATACAGTTCACCATAAAACATGCAACGTGTTCTGCTAAATTCGGTATAAACCAGTCTTCAACAATTGTTGCTGCTAGATTCTCTTTTGACATGTGCAATAGATAATGCAATTGTTCCAATGCTAATTTTAACAGGGTGTTAGGCATTACAGGTTTACCAGTGCTGTCTTGGCGCCACAAGCTTTTGGAGGGGTTTAAGGAACACCCTTGCCACTTCCAGAGGTTCTTTTCCTCCTCTGATGCTTCCCCTTGGAGTTCCATTAACTGGGTTTGGCCCATGTTACTATAACCCTCAGGTTCACTTTGTGCAACAATAATGTTTTTATTCACATCAGTTATTTCCCCATTCATTATGGTTTCCCCTTGGATGCCATATGCTTGTCTTCCGTGTCTGCTGCTTGATTTCCTCGTAAGATAAAATCTGTCCCTTTCATGTGGGCGGCACATTTCACGACTGCTATGCCCACTGGGAGCTGTAGTGCCTTAATGAGCCTATTCAATACGGCTACGTGCTGCACTGGCGTGCCGTCCGCCTGGAGGTAGCTCCTCCTTTTCCAGTGCACTAGGCCTGCATGCACTGTAGATGTCACATAGGCGGAGTCACTGTACACCGTCACTTCCTGGTCTGCGTGATTCTCGATATCAACGCCAATAATTCTGCAGCCTGTGCTGAATTGTGAGATGGTAATCGCGCACTGAGTACTTGAAATTCTCCATTTGCTGTGTGCTTTACCACAACAGTGCCTGTATATCTTTGTCCATCATTTTGATCGATTCTCGAAGAACCGTCAACGAAGACAATTTCTCCTTCTGACAATGCTTTTTCTTTCACTCTGGGCATTTCATCATAGAATTCCTCATAATTTTCACAGTCATGAATCGGCTCTCCTTCAGTGACTGGCTCTGCTATAAACATAGCTGGGTTCACTATTTTACATCGAATTATCTTAATCGAAGGAGTTGATATGATCACTTCATAAGCAGAAGCTCTCTGAGATGTCAATGTGCCATTTGATTTCTCTAGTATGGCAAATAGTGCGTGCTCGACAAACAATGTCATGGAGCATCCCACCACAATGGTTGTAGATTTCTCTATGGCGAACGCTGCGGCAGCTAAACTTTGTTTGCAAGGGAAGTAGCCTCTCATCACTGGGTCCAAATTCCCACTGTAGTATGCCAGGGGTTTGTACCCCAATGTGGTTCTCTGTGTGAGTGCTGACATCATAACGCTGCCATTCATGTGTGAAAACAAGTAGAATTCCTCTGCATAATTGGGAATCCCTAAAACTGGTGCTGTGCAAATGGCTTTCTTGAGTTCAGTAAACCCTTCTTCCATGGTCTCAGACCATTCACTTTTTTTCTTTCATCGCCTGTGTCTTCTTTAGGGCCTGTAACAAGGGCTTGTATATGAGCTGTAGTCAAAGACCCATACCCTGAAATAATTGCAAAGACCTAGAAAACTCTGCATCTGTTTTACCGTGTGTGGCTTGGCTATGTTCAGTATGTCTTCAGGCCTTTCAGGGGTAACCCTTTTCCCCTCATGCGAGATCAGCTGGCCTATGTACAGCACTTCTTGCTGACAATATTGTAACTTTTCTTTGTCAACTTTATATCCTTCCTCAGCCAATATAGTCAATAGCTGAATAGAATCGTGTCTGCATCTTTCCTCTGTCATGCTGCAAATTAAGATGTCATCCGCATATTGCAAGACAACACTCTTTAATGCAACATTGCTTAAGTCCATTTGCAGGACTCTGTTGAAAATTAAAGGAGACTCACAGTACCCCTGGGGTAGCCTAGTGCTTTTCAGACGCATCTGTCTGAATGTAAATGACGTCAAATCTTGTGAGTCTTTGTGCAATGGGATTGAGAAAAATGCGTTTTTCAAGTCATTCACTGTGAAATATTGTGCCTCAACAGGTATGTTGCATAGGATTGTGGCCGGGTTAGGGACTAGAGGGAACTCGGCCTCTACAATATAATGTATTCCCAGCAAATCTTAAATTAGTCTCCACAATCCTCCCTTTGATTATTTAATCAGATACACCGTGGTGTTGCATGACGACTCTGACATCACTAAGATGCCCTGTTCCATCATAGCAAAAATTGTCTTGAAAATTCGTTCACCTGCTTCCCTAGACATGGAAAACTGTCGTGCCTTCGGTAAAATTGCTCCTGGTTTCAATTTAATCCTCACTTCTCTGACTCCTTTCAATAAGCCTACATCATAGGGGCCTGTGGTCCACACTGAGACAGGCACCTGGGCCATGTCGTCATCAAAATATTCAGGACGGTTCTGTGCCAGCATCATTCTTTGGAGAACTTCTCTTTTGATCATCCTCACCCAAAAAATGAGATTTACCTCAACTGTTGGGCCCTCCCCATCTGTTTGTTCGTCAAACAGATCGTCATCAGTGACGTAAGTCAATCTGTACCCTTCCTCAATGGCGATTACTGCCTTCATCATCGCAACCATTGATCAGTGCCATTTTCCCTCGCACTATGGCTGTGTGTATTGCCAAGGGAAATACTTGTTCCTTTTCCTCGTGCATAGGTATTCTTGGCTTAAATAGAAATTCATCATGGTTCTGCCTGCAAGGCCTGGTAGCCATGCCATTAACACACATACTCCATACGCGAATATTTCTGGCTCCAATGGGACAGCTCTCTTAGCTGTTTGTCCCGTGTATGCTCTAATCATCTCGCATAAGTTCAAATAATGCATTCCAGGAGTTGAACATACTATACCCTTCTCTGTGAACGAGATTGTCATGTTTAACTTCGTTATTAGGTCTCATCCCAAGATATTTATTGGGGTTTGTCTTCAATATAGCAGTGGCACATTCATATCACATTCTCCTATAGAGACTGGAAGTTCATTTGTAAAAGGAACACGACTTGTTGCTCCTGTGAAGCCCTGAGTATTTATGGCATCGCTGAACAAGGAAAACTTGCCTTCACGTATACATGAGCCTGTTGCACCTGTGTCTAGTAGGAAGGAATATTCTTCATCCCCTATAATGACATCTGCCCTTGGTTCCTCGTGAGGGTAGGTGTCACTGATGGGATATAACACATCAGGTTTCCCAGTGAGCTGTCCTAGTCCATATATAACTTTGTCCCATGCTGCTTGAACGGACCTCTTCCATCACCAGTGTTAGCTCTCATTCCAGAGTTCAATGCCTGTCCTGCACTTGTTGTCTATGACAGTTGCATCAGTGACTGTTGAGACTGTCCTTGTGGAAAACTTATCAAGTTCTGAGGTTGCAAGCTTTGCTGTGCTCCTGGCGCTTGCTGTTGCACCGTTTGATTCTGTGCAACTCCATTTCCTCCTTGCTGTAAACACACAGGTGGACTCACCATCCCTACTCTTGTTCTTTGGTCATTTTGCACCATGCCTTGACTTCTGCGTGTGCGTGCTAGATGCCCTGTCATCCCACACGTCCAACATATTGGCAGTGGTCCGATTATTTGCCCATTTGACATATCCTGATTGCCATTTTGCATGTTTTGAAAACCTCCCTGAATGTTTTGAAAACCTTCCTGATTACTCTGCCATCCTCTTCCTCAAAACCCTCTCCCTCTGGGGTAAAGCCCATCACTGCCTTGATTAATATGCTGTTGATTATTGACCTGCTGTATGTTCGATCCTAGGAAACAACAGGGGTTCCCGAAGAGCTACCTATAGATGTTAGCACTAGAGGTGACAGAACTATGTTTCAATTCCCATATGCTAATGATCCCATCTATATCAACAAATATAAAAAGATGGGGGAGTCGCTGGTTACCAAAAATATATTCTTACTTTCATTTTGTGGTTATTCATATATTAAAAAAAGACCAACAGGTCACATTTGCAAATTAGAACAATATAAAACAAAATTAATAAGAAGACAATTCTTTAAACACTTTTTGTCTTTGTGTTCACTCATAGAATGCATTAAATTCCAAGTGATTTTAGTAAACACATGGGTGACTTAGCAGTGTCCAATTCATGTCTATTTACAGAGTCCCCATATATATTGTGTCGACATGAGTGAATCTGTTTCCAGCCTTCTTCTTGAACACACAATTGAACTATTACTTATTCTTGGGTATTAATCCAATTGTGCAAGGCTTTCTTCAGGACACGTTAACCCCACGTTTTAGAGGGTATGCAAGTGTTAATGCAAAATTATCTCCACGTATCTACAAAAAACCAGAGACATACATATAAATATTTCATCAACCAACCACTCAATTTTCTCTAACATTTATTTCAAGCCACGGGTGAAACAGTGCTATCAACCTCTCAATATATCAAAGTGCACATCATCTTCATTCTTTTTTGTGACTGTATTTTTCTTGTTTGACAGTCAATTCCAATAACTAATTAGAATCAATTCAATTCTATGCTTTATTTCAAGCATTTTATATATTTTTTGGCTAAATTAATGAGCTTCTATTTCTACTGCATTACTACCAAGTAACAAGGAAGGAGGTGAGAAAAGGGAAGGACGGGGTAGGGGGGGAAGAGAAAAGGGACATTAAAATAACTTTATGCACCCTATCATAGCTAATTATGGCATATAGAGTAAAACAAGCCTACCTATATGGCTTGTGTGAATCAAACACCGAAGGAATCGATCGTGGAATGCAGTGATTATCATGATTTTAGCTACTTTTAATGTTGATGAAACGCAGCTGTGGAAATTGGACCACAAAACAGGATATTTCAAATACTTTCTATCAAACAGCTTTTTGTTAGCATCAAAACAAGGGAGCGCATGTGACTGGGCCTACCTGTAGCGGTCCTACAAAGATTATTCTAGATGGATTTCTCTTTCAATGGTTGAATCGCAAGGTGTATTGCAGTAAGCGGTCACAAGCACCTAATGGGAGACAACAAATGTGTCAAGCGATATAAATATCATTCCGCATATTCAAAAGAATGGCATATATGTGCCTGCAAGTAACTTACTTTCAAGTGCAAGCTCGAAGACGCACCAAACCTGAACGAGGACGACACTCGATGCCGGAGAGAATTATTTCCTTTCAATGGCACAGTCGCAGGGTGAGTTATGGTGGATGGCTGTTGTTTCCCAAACACCTAATGGGAAACATCAAAAAGTATCGGACGGAATTAGTATCATTCCACGTAGTGAAATGCAAAAGCGTGTGTGTGCCTACAGATAACTTACTTTCAGAGGCGAGATCCAAAGACACGTCAAACCGGACCGAAGGCGAATACGGGTGCCGGAGGAGTTGTGTGGTCTTCAATTAGGCATGCATCACGTGATATTTCTACGTGCTTTATAGCGGAATCACGTGGTGTAGCTGCAAAAGACTAGCCCATTACGTGCATTCACCCAGACTGTTTGATCGACCATATTTAGAGCGAGTGTTTGTATATTACTGCTGTGGGTTCTGTATATGCGGTACAGGAGCTGGACATCTACCGGCTTTTATGCATTCAACGGCAAACTGAAAGGTGTTTATTTGACAAATTAAATGGCCACAGAAAATAGACAAAATGGTGATTGGTGTGTGTAGTCACACTATAGTATTGTTACACGAGTGGAGGATTATGGGTTGAAGGTACCCAATAGTTTTTGTTTAAATAGTCCCCACTCTATGTATAAATTAAGTCCATGTTTCAGTGAATCAAGGTTGTAAGTCCATTTTTGTTCTAATCTGCAGAGTTTTAGATCTGTATCACCACCACGTGGGTGATGGTTAACCTTTTGTATGACAAAACAAAAAATCTCATCATGGGAATGATTAGCTTTCTTGTAGTGTTCTACAAGTGGTTTGTCAGGAGTGTCATTTTTTATGCAGCAACGGTGTTCGCCAATTCTTGTGCGGGCCGGTCTTTTGGTCTTGCCAATGTATATAAGTCCACATGGGCATTTGATACAATACACCACCCACTTTGTGGCACAATTGCTAAACGTATTCAACTTCCAATTTCTGCCTTTCAACTCAATAGATTTCAAATTTTGTGTAAATTTACACATAGTGCATTTACCACATTTAAAATGCCCTATGACCGGCGGGAGATGCCATAATGTAGATTGGGTCTGGTCATTTGTCCTGGTTGCAGGGTAGGTGTGAACTAGTTTGTCTCCAAGGTTGGTGAACTGTTTGAAGGCAAAACGTGGTGGGGGGATGTTAAAGCCCTCCGTGTTGATTGTTTTCCAGTTTTTTAGAATTACCTTTCTTAACTCATTACTTATCGGGGTTAAAGACGAGACACATGTTATTTTGTCTAGCGTGATTTTTGTTTTTTTGGAGAGGCACTCTGCTCTTGAGGTATTAGCTGCCCTTTTGTATGCTCTTCTCACGATATGAGAGGGATATCCTCTTGCCTTCAGATTTTCTTTTAATGCCATAATCTGATGTTTGAAATCTCCTTTGTCAGTACAGTTTCGCCTAATGCGGAGAAACTGACCAAACGGTAAATTCTCCCTTAGTGATTGTGGATGATAGCTTTGAAATTGGAGTAACGTGTTTTTTTTAGTTGGCTTTTTATGAAGGCTAGTCCCAATTTTATTTTCAGTCATACGATAGATCAAGAGATCCAAGAAGGCAATTTTTTCCATATTCGATTCACATGTGAAATTTATTGAGGCTTCTCTTGCATTTAGCCATATATTGAATGAAATCAAGTCCTCTGTGATCCTCGCCAAATTACAAAAACGTCATCAATTTAACGGTACCAAGCTCGGATGTTCTCAAAATATGGATTACTGTGCACATAGACATTATTGGTTTCAAAGTGGTCCATGTACAGGTTCGCCAGGTCAGGGGCAAATGTTGCCCCCATGCTTGTGCCATGAAGCTGTTGAAAGAACACATTGTTGTGTATGAAGAAATATCTCATTAAGGCTAGATGAATACATGCAATAAATGTTGACGGAGGGCGTTTATCCTCTCGTGTTTCTAAAAGTTTGAGCATGACATTTATGCATTTTGCTTGTGGTATATTAGTTTATAGAGAAGTCATATCGAGTTTGACAAAGATGTCTCGGGGTTCCACAGTTAATGTGTCTAGGATCTTTATCATGGAAGTTGAGTCTTGTACGAAAGACTTCATATTGCTCACAAAGGGCTTAAGGAAGAAGTCTGTCAAGTCAAGCAACGAGCCAATGGCCGATACAATCGGACGGCTGGTAGGTGTATTCTGGTCTTCATGTACTTTAGGAAGGCAATAAAAAGCCAGGGTCACGGGCTGTCTATTTATGAGAAAAATTCTTTCTTCGTCATTAATCCATCCCTCGTCTGAGGCATGAGTCATCAGACTTATTATTTCTTCCAGAATTTCATTAGTAGGATCTACAGGAATTTGTTTGTACACAGATGTGTCAAAGAGCTGTTTTTCTACTTCAATTTTATACAGGCTGGAGTCCCAAAGGACAATTCCCCCGCCTTTGTCCGCTGGTTTCCTCACAAAAAGAGAATTGTCCTCTAAATGTTTGAGGGCAGTGCATTCTGATTTTGAAAGATTATCTTTGTATCGATTTTTATTTTCGCATAGATGTTTCATGTCTCTTAGAGTTTTTTTTTCAAAGGCCACAATTTCCGGTGATATCATGGATTGTGATGGTGTAAAAGTGGAGGGTGGCTTTTCTCCTGATTGGTTGTCAACTGCTTTCTTGTTCTCAGCTTTATCATGGAAGAAGTATTTCAGTCTGACTATTCGGAAGACATTTCTCATTTCAATTTCAGTTTGGAAGGCATCTGCCTTGCAAACAGGAACAAAAGATAAGCCCTTATTTAGCACGGATTGTTCTGTTGGTGACAATATGTGCGTGCTCAAATTGAATATCAGGTTTACCAAGTTTGTGGGGGGATCCATTGCCGGGCCCGCATTGGATGATTGCCCCATGGTCTATTTTTTCTGCGATTCCCTTGTTTTTGAAAAAATTATTGTCCTCTCTGAGATGTAACCATCCCGATTGTACTTTCGTACAAGACTCAACTTCCATGATAAAGATCCTAGACACATTAACTGTGGAACCCCTAGACGTCTTTGTCACACTCGATGTGACTTCTGTATACACTAATATACCACAAACAAAATGCATAGATGTCATGCTCAAACTTTTAGAAACACGAGAGGATAAACGCCCTCCGTCAACATTTATTGCAGAATGTATTCATCTAGCCTTAACGAGAAATTTCTTCATACACAACAATGTGTTCTTTCAACAGCTTCATGGCACAAGCATGGAAGCAACATTTGCCCCTGACCTGGCAAACCTGTACATGGACCACTTTGAAACCAATAATGTCTATGTGCACAGTAATCCATATTTTGAGAACATCCGAGCTTGGTACCGTTATATTGATGATGTTTTTGTAATTTGGCGAGGATCACAAGATGACTGGATCTCATTCAATATATGGCTAAATGCAAGAGAAGCCTCAATAAATTTCACGTGTGAATCGAATATGGAAAGAATTGCCTTCTTGGATCTCTTGATTTATCATATGACTGAAAATAAAATTGCGACTAGCCTTTATAAAAAGACAACTCAAAAAAACACATTACTCCAATTTCAAGCTATCATCCACGATCACTAAGGGAGAATTTACCGTTTGGTCAGTTTTGCCACATTAGGCGAAACTGTACTGACAAAGGAGATTTCAAACATCAGAATATGGCATTAAAAGAAAATCTGAAGGCAAGAGGATATCCCTCTCATATTGTGAGAAGAGCATACAAAAGGGCAGCCAATACTTCAAGAGCAGAGTGCCTCTCCAAAAAAATGAAAACCACGCTAGACAAAATAAAATGTGTCTCGTCTTTTACCCCGATAAGTAATGACTTAAGAAAGGTAATTCTAAAAAACTGGAAAATAATCAACACTGAGGACTTTAACATCCCCCCACCACGTTTTGCCTTCAAACGGTTGACCAACCTTGGAAACAAACTAGTTCACACCTACCCGTCAACCAAGACAAATGACCAGACCCAATCTACATTATGGCATCTCCCGCCAGTCATAGGGCATTTTAAATGCGGTAAATGCACTATGTGTAAATTTACACAAAATTTGAAATCTATTGAGTTGAAAGACAGAAATTGGAAGTTGAATACGTTTAGCAATTGTGCCACCAAGTGGGTGGTGTATTGTATCAAATGCCCATGTGGACTTATATACATTGGCAAGACCAAAAGACCAGTCCACACAAGAATTGGCGAACACTGTTGCTGCATAAAAAATGGTACTCCTGACAAACCACTTGCGGAACACTTCAAGAAAGCTAATCATTCCCATGATGAGATTTTTTGTTTTGTCATACAAAAGGTTAACCATCACCCACGTGGTGGTGATACAGATCTAAGACTCCGCAGATTAGAACAAAAATGGATTTACAACCTTGATTCAGTGAAACATGGACTGAATTTATAGATAGAGTGGGGACTATTGATACAAAAATAATTGGGTACCTTCAACCCATAATCCTCCACTCATGTAACAATGCTACAATGTGACTACACACACCAATCACCACTTTGTCTATTTTCAGTAGCCATTTAATCTGTCAAATAAACACCTTTCAGTTTGCTGTTGAACACATAAAAGCCGGTACATGTCCAGCTCCTGTACTGCATATACAGCGCCCACAGCAGTCATATACAAACATCGCTCTAAATATGGTCGATCAAACAGTATGGGCGAACGCACGTAATGGGCTAGTCTTTTGCAGCTACACCACATGATTCCGCTATAAAGCACGTAGCAATATCACGTGATGCATGCCTAATTGAAGACCATACAAGTCCTCCGGCACCCGTATTCGCCTTACGTCCGGTTTGACGTGTCTTTGGATCTCGCCTCTGAAAGTAAGTTATCCGTAGGCACACACACGCTTTTGCATTTCACTACGTGGAATGATACTAATTCCGTCCGATACTTTTTGATGTTTCCCATTAGGTGTTTGGGAAACAACAGCCATCCACCATAATTCACCCTGCGACTGTGCCATTGAAAAGAAATAATTCTCTCCGGCATCGAGTGTCGTCCTCGTTCCGGTTTGGTGAGTCTTCGAGCTCGCACTTGAAAGTAAATTACTTGTAGGCACATATATGCCATTTTTTTTTCATATGCGGAATGATATTTATTTTGCTTGACACATTTGTTGTCTCCCATTAGGTGCTTGTGACCGCTTACCGCAATACACCTCGAGATTCAGCATTGAAAGAGAAATCCATCTAGAATAATCTTTGTAGGACCGCTGCTGGTAGGCGCAGTCACATGCGCTCCCTTGTTTTGATGTTAACAAAAAGCCGTTTGATAGAAAGTATTTGAAATATTCTGTTTTGTGGTCCAATTTCCACAGCTGCGTTTCATCAACATCAAAGTAGCTAAAATCGTGATAAGCACTGCATTCCACGATTGATTCCTTCGTTATTTGATTCACAAGAGCCATATAGGTAGGCTTGTTTTACTCTATATGCCATAATTAGCTATAATAGGGTGCATAAAGTTACATTAATGTCCCTTTTCTCCCCCCCCCCCTACCCTGCCCTTCCCTTTTCTCACCTCCTCCCTTGTTACTTGGTAGTAATGCAGTAGAAATAGAAGCTCATTAATGTAGCCAAAAATATATAAAATGCTTCAAATAAAGCATAGAATTGAATTGATTCTAATTAATTATTGGAATTGACTGTCAAACAAGAAAAATACTGTCACAAAAAAGAATGAAGATGATGTGCACTTTGATATATTGAGAGGTTGATAGCACTGTTTCACCCGTGGCTTGAGATACATGTTAGAGAAAATTGAGTGGTTGGTTGATGAAATATTTATATCTATGCCTCTGGTTTATTCTTAATACCCAAGAATAAGTAATAGTTCAATTATGTGTTCAAGAAGAAGGCTGGAAACAGATTCACTCATGTCGACACAATATATATGGGGACTCTATAAATTGACAGACATGAATTGGACACTGCTAAGTCACCCATGTGTTTACTAACATCACTTGAAATTTAATACATTCTATGAGTGAACGCAAGGACAAAAAGTGTTAAAAGAATTGTCTTCTTATTAATTTTGTTTTGTGTTGTTCTAATTTGCAAATGTGACCTGTTGGTCTTTTTGTAATATATGAGTAACCGCAAAATAAAAGTAAGAATATATTTTTGGTAACCACCGACTCCCCCATCTTTTTACATTTGTTGATATAGATGGGGTCATAAGCATATGGGAATTGAAAGATAGTTCTGTCACCTCTAGTGCTAACATCTATAGGTAGCTCTTCGGGAACCCCTGTTGTTTCCTATGATATTGGGTCCTCTCCCTACGAGCCCCTAACAAAAAAGAGGACCACTCTTTGTTCAGTCTGCTCATCAAGTTTTCACTGTATGTTTGATCCGTCTGTGCTAGTTATCATTGCCCCTTCAATGGCATACTTTGACCATTTTTTCTGCACTCATTTTGCCTCTTCGGCTTTTCGCGCACCCTATTTTTTGCGATTCTTCTCCTGCAGCAATCTTCAATAGTGAGCTATGGTCAACTGTATTTCAGATCACGATTTGGCCTCAATTCCTACCAATTTCTTGAGCTGCTTCCATACTTGATCATACTTGATCTGGCAGCCCTTGGGATAATATATGGTAAAACACGGCCATGCATTTCCCCCAAGATTCATGCGTTTCCAATACCCAAGCGTCTTGGAAATTCTGACTCCTTTATTTTTCCTGTCATTATGGCTCCCATGTCAGATGTATCCAGGTATAGCAATCGTAATGCTTTCCATTCCGCGGCTCTGCAATCGTTAAATGGAGCTCCATCGTGTGCAGTATTAACTGTAGTCACACCAGGGTAACCTGCACGTGTCCACACATCGTCAACTCAATCACCAATCACCAAGTACGACAATTAAAAGACCCTTAATATCTCTAATAGCCAGCGTGTTCCCTCTCATCATTTTTTCTAGCTCGTGTATCCATTTTCCTGCTCCCAAGGTTAACATTGGAAGCTTATTTTTCAGGTTTTCTCGATCCATGTGTGGCCATGGAATATACTGTGGCCTTGTTCCTCCCTTCTCGAGCAACGGGAATTGTAATACGTGGCACTTCTTTTCCTCTCTCATTATTGTTCTTAGTTTGCTCACATGGGGTGGTGGAGATACCCCCTCTGACCGTAAAATACTCCTTCGTATCGGTCTGACTGTGTGGCTGACCCTGATGCCTTAGGTGCAGATTCACTAGAATCTGACCATCTTATCCCTTTTCCTCCGGAGAAGCATCTCCTCTCTTCTTCCTTTTCCTCATATTCCTCTCTTTCTGCGTTGGTTATTGTCTGTGCCCAACTCGTGCAACTCCTCTCATCTTTCTTGTTTCTATTTAGTGTCAACCTATCTAGGGACAGCTCTCTATTTCTACTACTTCAAGAGGCATTCTCAGTATCGTACAGCTGAGTGCTCTCAAGACGCTTGTCCTCTTCTTTCCCTTGGGGTACCTGTTCTAGCCCCATTTCATCATATATCCTATCGATCGTCTCTCCGATGTTTCTGGTGTCGAAGTCATCCTCGATATTTACCCTATACGTATAGGCACTGGCACTGAATCGTACCCAGGAAAAAATTCTTCTATGTCTTCCCAATCTACTAATGGATCAGGTTTTTTAACCTCTCTTTCCAGATCACGCGCTCTCTGTCTTCGCTTACGTTCTATGTCGTCATCGAATTCTCTGCGTTTTCTCGCTTCTTCCCTCATCCTATCTTCTTCCTGTTTCTTTGCATCTCTACGTTCATTTGCCCATCATATTTCCTCATCCCTTCATCTTTTTATTCTCTTCTCCCTTATCTTTTGTTGTTCTTCTTCTATTCTCCGCTATTCCTGCCTGCTCTGATCGTTATCTGCTCTCTGCTTAAGATCGTGTTTCCTTTCTTGCTCCTCGCGATACAACTTCTCTCGTCTCTGCCTGTCTTTTTTCCTGATCCTCTCGTTTCTCAATCCTTTTTCCTTTTCCTTCTCTTTTCTTTGTAAATCGTCTGGCTCTCCCTTTTGTCTCACGTCCTCAATGCCTTTACCATGTAGTTTCAATACAATCTGACTGTCATGATGTCTACCCCCGGAGCACCAGGACAGGCCCAGCACCCCCGGGAGCAGGCATCATGCCCTCGGGTAAAAGCCTAGCGGCCCCTAATAGGGGCTCTTTGGACTTTGTCCTGGCGCCTTTGGCGCCAGGCTCAAGTTGGACATCAGTCCTGGCGCCATAGGCGCCAGGCTCATAAAAGAGGGTGTTTGGTGCACTTACCTGACGCAGACCATGCTGCATGAAGCCTCAAGCCAAATGAGGCTTAGGAGGGACTATCTTCTCAAAGGAACTATTTTACTTGGGTGGGGACCATGGAAGAATACTTACCTGGAACTTCTTCCAAGGCTATTTAAACCACGCCCGGACTGCCACACGTGCTTCGCGTTGCTCTGCATCTAGCAGCTGAACGCTCACCATGCCTGCTCCTGCATCTTGCCTCCAGCCACGCCCGCCTCGATCTTGGGATACCTGAAAGGAAGGAAGGGAAGAGAAAAGGTGAAAACCAAGAACTTAATCTAATTTCTTACCTGTCTCCGGAATCATCACGCCAGCAATCCTGAAGATAGACATTCTTTAAAAGCATCGCGCTACTTGTAGCAGCGCCGCGCATCACTCACCTGCCTCGTGGGCTCTTCACTATCCACCGCGACCTTCTGGGCATTCCGCCACATCTCTGCACCTGCAGGGGAGAAGAAGAGACAAAAGGTGAGCAGGAGGAACAAATGAGAAAAGCCTGATTTTCCGTCACAAGACTTACCTGGCCATATTTGACGGAACCACTCCTCATTTCGGGTCGGCGCCACTTCTTGGCCTGGTACCGCACCCCAGCCCCTAAGGGGAAAAAAGAAAGACATTACTAGAGGGATTCAAAGACATTTAAAGGGATCATTTTATCATGAACTCACCTGAGTTTATCTCCGGCAATATCCCTCGAAGCATCACTTCCACTCTGCACCTGAAAATAAGGACAGATCGCAGGTTAAGAAAAGCAAACAAAAAGGAGACTCTACTCTGGAACTTTTTAAACTGCATACTTACGGCATTTCGCCTTCCGAAACCAGTGAAGTAACTGGTCAAATACGTGCCCCTGCACCAGAAGCAGGATTTAGAGCTCATCCATTCAAACATTAAGGTGAGCCTTGATTGGGGATTTCGGAGGTGGTCAGAGAAGAGCAAAGGGGAGGTGGGAAGCAATCACAATACTCTGCAGTCAGTTAATCCCCTTTCTCCACCTACAGAAAGATTTTTCTACAGGCCAGACAAGCCAGATTTGGGGGTCCAGTTCAGTCGGTGTTTCGAATCCTGCGCATCACGCTTGAAGAGGTCACAGCAATCCAGACCAGGTCAGCGCCTCCGTGGGAGCCAGGTGAGCGTTACAGAACGCAAAGCCTTCCTCCAAATTCCCACCCAGGCGCTATGGAAACTTCTGAGACTGATATGTTGGCCCAATTACTGGGGGAATTACGGGCCGAAGTACATGCCGCTTGTCAAGAGACTAATGCCCTCAGGAGGGAACTAATCGTATCTAAGGAACGAACTGATGACCTGGCTAGGCAGGTATTGCAAGGTCAAGCTGGGCAAACCCCTCTACCCGGTTCCGGGGGGAATTCTGTTCCTGTGGCTTCAAGTAACCCTGTGCAAATCAATCTACCTGGAAATATGCCGCTGGCCCCACCTGAACGCTTTGCTGGGGACCCCAAACGGTTCGCCCTAGTCATGAATCAATGTCGTTTGCATTTCCTATGCAGACCTAGGGCCTTCCCTAATGACCAGACCAAGGTAGCTTTTGTGTTGTCATACCTTAGCGGCTGTGCTGCTGATTGGTCAGTACCACTGGTTACTCAAGATGACCCAATCCTCCGGGATTTCCAAGGATTTCAAGCAAGCATGGAGAGATTATTTGCTCGACATTCTCAGGGACAAGCTCTGGATGATGACCTTCTATCCCTGCGACAGGGCAACCAAGACCTCCTCTCTTACATAGCAACCTTTAACAGACTAATCGTGGAAAATGGGTGGCCAGAGGATAAAAGAATCACATTATTCTATCGGGGTCTACGCGGAGAACTTAAAGATGTCTTGGCCCAAGTCGTAAATCCGCCCCAAGAATGCACAGAATATATAGACTTAGTGGTCCAATTGGATCACAGGCTCCAAAACTGAAAAGCGGATCGGTCCAAGTTTGAAACCCGGGTGTTGGTCAAGACCCACGTCACTCCCAAGGGTGCCGATGTCTCCGAGCCTATGCAAATTGGAGGGGTTAGAGGACCTTTAACCCAAAAGGAACATGAAAGGAGGTGGCAGTTAAAATTATGTCTTTATTGTGGGAACTCTGGACACTTTCTACGAGATTGCCCAGCAAAACCGCCCAAGAAGGTGGTAGGAGCCGCTGATAAAAACCATGAAGACTCTGTTTCGGGAAACGACTCTGCCCAACAAGTGTAGGGGGCCACTTGCCGAGCTTGAAAACTAACTCTCAGACCTCCCATTTCATTGTGCCAATGGTTCTCGTAGATCCGGAACAGCCTAAGCGGTTGCATGCAATAAAGGCATACATCGATAGTGGGGCTATAGGAAACTATGTGGACCGTGAATTGGTCTCTAGGATTAACCTCCCTCTGCGTCCAAAAACCAGCAAAGATGTCATCACCACAGTCGATGGAACTGAAATTGCCTCAGGACAGGTAACACATTCCACTACTGAGGTGACTCTTATTGGTCCGGACGCCCATCGAGAGGCAGTTGTGTTTGACGTAATCAAGGCCCCACAGTTTCAGGTTATTCTTGGAATTCCTTGGTTAGAGACACATAATCCTAGAATTGATTGGCGAGTAAAGAGAATAACCTTCCCGGATTGTGCACAAACCTGCTACCCAGAAAATCTGAAGATTAGTCTAGCATCTGTAACCTCTGTCTCCATGCAACTACTTCCGGAATACCAAGACTTTCAGGACGTCTTCCAAAAGGAACACGCCAACACGTTACCCCCCCACAGATCGTACGATTGCCAAATCGATCTGGTGCCCGGTGCACAACCCCCTTGTAGCAGGATGTATGCCCTTACTGAACCTGAGAACCGGCAATTGAGACAATATTTAGATCAATACCTAGCCAATGGTTTCATTCGCCCGTCAAAGTCCCCGGCATCCTCGGCTTTGTTCTTCATGCCCAAAAAAGAAGGCGACCTTAGAACTTGTATCGACTACCGCGCATTGAACCAGATAACGGTTAAAAACCGTTACCCTCTGCCTTTGATCCCTGAACTCCTTGACCAGGTGAAGGACGCTTGCGTATACACCAAGTTAGATCTCCGGGGGGCTTATCATCTGGTGCGAGTAAAAGAAGGCGACGAATGGAAAACGGCCTTCCGTACAAAATATGGTTTATTCGAATAACAGGTGATGCCTTTTGGGTTGTGCAACGCGCCTGCTGCCTTCCAATTCTTCATGAACGATGTCCTTCGGGAACTTATCCATGTTTGTGTTGTCGTATATATTGATGACATTCTTGTGTACTCCTCTTCGGAATCTGATCACAGAAAGCATGTCCGGGCCGTCCTTGAGAAATTGCGCCAGCACAAACTCTTTGCTAAGCTGGAAAAGTGTGTTTTCCATACCACCGAGGTGGAGTTTTTTGGATTCATCCTGACACCTAATGGGGTCCGAATGGACTCACGGAAAGTGGAGGCCATCCTCAAATGGCCATCTCCTAGCTCGGTAAAAGGGGTCCAAAGCATGCTTGGTTTTGCCAATTTTTATCGCAGATTTATTCCGGAATTTTCATGTGTAGTACAACCCATCACTGCACTTTTGCAGAAAAATAAACGTTTCGAATGGACCAAGGAAGCCGAACAGGCCTTTCAGGAATTGAAAGCTAAATTCACGTCTGCACCTATTTTGATGCACCCGTGTCCCGATCTCCCATACATAGTCGAAACTGACGCGTCCAGTTTAGCCATGGGAGCTGTCCTGTCTCAGAGAGACCCTGAAACCAACCACTGCATCCTGTAGCATTTTGGTCCAGAAAGTTCTCACCCCCAGAGGTAAATTATGCAATTACCGATAAGGAATTATTAGCCATTAAGTCCGCCTTTAAGGCTTGGCGGCATTATCTTCTTGGCGCCAGGCACACCACCACCGTGATCACTGATCACCGAAATTTACAATATTTAAAGACTGCCAAGGCTCAATCATCACGTCAGCTCCGATGGGCTTTGTTCTTTGCTGAGTTTGATTTCGTAATCACTTACCGTCCCGGCTGTAAGAATGGCAAAGCAGACGCACTATCTAGAATAGGAATGGGAGAAATAGACACTAATTCAGAACCTGTGCCGATCATTCCCGAACAAAGAATTTTGGGATTAACCTCCTTACAAACCTTTGAAGACATTCAAGCACGAGTAAAACAACTCCTGGACTCTACCGCCTTGCAGGATTGGATCCAAAGGGGGTCTTACTTTTCGGTCAACGATGGCCTACCTTACTTCCAAGGACGCTTATTTCTGCCAGAAAAGGAATTACAAGAACTGGTTATTTCCCGTCATCATGATACCCTGATGGAAGGACATCCTGACATTGCCAAAACTGAGGAAAAAATTAAACGACAATTCTGGTGGCCTTCCTGGCGAAAGGATATTAAATCTTCGTGATGTCCTGTGGAGTTTGCGCCCAAAACAAAGGCCAAAAGACAAAACCCGCCGGTCTTCTTCAGCCTTTAGACATTCCACCAGCGCCTTGGAACACCTTGTCACTAGATTTTATCACGGACCTGCCCCCTTGTAATGGATACAATACTATTCTGGTTGTGGTGGATCTATTTTCTAAAATGGCTCATTTTATTCCGTTCAAAGGATTACCTTCAGCTTCTGTCCTTGCTAAGGAATTCCTCGAAAATATCATCCGCTTGCATGGATTCCCGTCCATATTAGTCTCTGACCGGGGAAGCCAGTTTATTTCACATTTTTGGAAAAGGTGTTGTCAACTGGCACAAATCGACGTAAGACTCTCAACCAGCCATCACCCACAGACCGATGGTCAGACGGAGAGAACGAACCAGACCCTTGAACAATACCTACGGTGTATTTTGCACCAATCGGAGGGTAATTGGAAAGATTTGTTATGGGTGGCCGAATATGCATACAATAACTCGGTGCACTCTGGAACTGGACAAAGCCCCTTTTACACCCTATATGGACATCACCCTCGTACTTCAGACCTGGACTCTCCTCTGAGCCTTGAAATGCCCGCAGTAGACCATTTGCATTCCACTATAACTCAAGCATTCAAGAATGCAACTGCCCATTTGCAACAAGCGAAAGAAAAATACAAGAAAAATGCAGATCTGCATCGGAAGGAGGCGCCTTCATACCAAATAGGAGACCAAGTATGGTTGGCTACCAAACATTTATTACTCAAGGGACCTCGAACTTTTAATCCAAGGTATTTGGGCCCTTATTCGATCAAAGCTATCATTAATCCAGTGGCAGTCAAGCTCGATCTGCCAGCTAACATGCGGATTCATCCCGTTTTTCATGTGTCACTTTTGAAACCAGTGCAACCAGGAACCAGATTAATAAAGCCACCAGAACCAATTCAGATAGATGGGGAGCCTGAATTCGAGGTGAAGAACATTTTGGATTCTAAAATTTCAAAATCAAAACTTTTCTATCTAATTGATTGGAAAGGGTACGGACCTCAGGAAAGGTCTTGGGAACCCAGCGACCACGTACATGCACCTCGGCTGGTAAAAAAGTTCCATCGGGATTCCCCAAACAAACCAAAACCTCCAGAGGGAAGGACCTTGGGAGGGGCCTTGGGGGGGAGTGCTGTCATGATGCCTAGCCCCGGAGCACCAGGACAGGCCCAGCACCCCCGGGAGCAGGCATCATGCCCTTGGGTAAAAGCCCAGCGGCCCCTAATAGGGGCTCTTTGGACTTTGTCCTGGCGCCTTTGGCGCCAGGCTCATGTTGGACATCAGTCCTGGCGCCATAGGCGCCAGGCTCATAAAAGAGGGTGTTTGGTGCATTTACCTGACGCAGACCATGCTGCATGAAGCCTCAAGCCAAATGAGGCTTAGGAGGGACTATTTTCTCAAAGGAACTATTTTACTTGGGTGGGGACCGTGGAAGAATACTTACCTGGAACTTCTTCCAAGGCTATTTAAACCACGCCCGGACTGCCACACGTGCTTCGCGTTGCTCTGCATCTAGCAGTTGAACGCTCACCGTGCCTGCTCCTGCATCTTGCCTCCAGCCACGCCCGCCTCGATCTTGGGATACCTGAAAGGAAGGAAGGGAAGAGAAAAGGTGAAAACCAAGAACTTAATCTAATTTCTTACCTGTCTCCGGAATCATCACACCAGCGATCCTGAAGATAGACATTCTTTAAAAGCATTGCGCTACTTTTTTGCAGCGCCGCGCATCACTCACCTGCCTCGTGGGCTCTTCACTATCCACAGTGACCTTCTGGGCATTCAGCCACATCTCTGCACCTGCAGGGGAGAAGAAGAGACAAAAGTTGAGCAGGAGGAACAAATGAGGAAAGCCTGATTTTCCGTCACAAGACTTACCTGGCCATATTTGACGGAACCACTCCTCATTTCGGGTCGGCGCCACTTCTTGGCCTGGTACCGCACCCCGGCCCCTAAGGGGAAAAAGAAAGACATTACTAGAGGGATTCAAAGACATTTAAAGGGATCATTTTATCACAAACTCACCTGAGTTTATCTCCGGCAATATCCCTCGAAGCATCACTTCCACTCGGCACCTGAAAATAAGGACAGATCGCAGGTTAAGAAAAGCAAACAAAGAGAAGACTCTACTCTGGAACTTTTTAAACTGCATACTTACGGCATTTCGCCTTCCGAAACCAGTGAAGTAACTGGTCAAATACGCGCCCCTGCACCAGAAGCAGGATGGAGAGCTCATCCATTCAAATATTAAGGTGAGCCTTGATTGGGGATTTCGGAGGTGGTCAGAGAAGAGCAAAGGGGAGGTGGGAAGCAATCACAATACTCTGCAGTCAGTTAATCCCCTTTCTCCACCTACAGAAAGATTTTTCTACAGGCCAGACAAGCCAGATTTGGGGGTCCAGTTCAGTCGGTGTTTCGAATCCTGCGCATCACGCTTGAAGAGGTCACAGCAATCCAGACCAGGTCAGCGCCTCCGTGGGAGCCAGGTGAGCGTTACACTGACCTCCCATCCATTCGTTCTGTGTGAATGCTATCTCATCAGTTGTATCCTCATCTCCTTACCATCTTTTGCCCTCTCTCTCGGTATCTAGAGATGCACTTGCGTGTGCCTGGTCTCCTTTCTCTTTCTCGCGCATCTCCTTGTCCCTCAGGACTTTGGAGGTGATATCTCTATCTCTGTCTTTGTCTGGGTTTTCGTCACTACTTTGCGTAAGGTAACTCATATGCTGGGTTGTTATATCCTGTGGCTGCTTTAAGTTCCCTTAGCAGGTATAATCCTTTGTCTTTACTGACTTTAATTTTTGTTTCAGATGGGGGCGGGTGGTGCGGAAGATGTCTCACCCTCTCTGTGCATACATTAAGTATCCACTCTAAGGGTGGCTCCTCCTCCTTATCCTCTTGGTACATCTTCCAAAGTTCTAAACTAGCTAGGCGTTTGTCTAACTTTTTGCCAGTGTATGTGGCATGCAAATATGCCGTCATGTGTTGCAGGACCGTCTTAGACAGCGATCCACCCTGGGTCCATGGCATAAACATTTTGTTGGCGGTTCCTTTAACCCATTCTGCACTGTAGTTTTTCAGCTTAGGTGCATGTTTTGGCAACTGCTTGCACAAGTGTATTAATGGTGTAACGTCTTCCATGCTTAAATCTGTTCACCTTCTCTTTATATAACACTTTGTTATGCTTTTACATTTCTTAACCAACTCCAACAATATGAGCGAGCACCAATCGTCGCAAGCTCCAATCCTGTTTTTCCAACAATTGTTTTTTTCCTTTTCACACAACAATCATCGATTCATATTATACAGTGTCTGAGCTAAACAATCGCGTAATTTTTGCGCTAATTCCTCCAAAATGTCTTATTTTTTATGATGTCAGAGAGAAAAAAGAGAGAGAGAAAAGAGAGAAAAAAACATAAGACATAAGTGACAGACTAGACAGACTCCAGCCGGCTACACAGATCTCCTGCCCCTATGCTTTACCCCGACATGGAGCATAATCCCATTCCTTTCAAAAACGTCTTTAACCGTTTGGTCTCCTATTTCGTCCTTTTTTATTCAGGGCTTTGAATGCAGGCTTTTTCTAACCGCTATATTAAAGTGTAGGTATTTGGGCGTATCCTCTCTCTGCTCAGGTATCCTCCTGGTATCCTCCTCTATGCTCGGGTATCCTCCCGGGATCCTCTATGTTTTGCTCGGTCACCCTCAAGTCACTATTTCCTTACCCTTATATATATACATTCTACTCTATATCTTACTTTATTTTTGTCCCGCCTCCCACTGTTACCTTCCCTTACTTGTTCTAAGGCATGCAACTTTTTGCCAAAGCGTTCAGTCTTTTTCACTCACTGTTTGCAGGTTTTCCTCTCTGGATCCTCGGGATCACCGCCTTCGTCACCGCCTCTCCTGCTTTTCGCTCAATCAGCTGCTCGTAGAAGTGGGAAGGGGTTCATGGGTAAAATACAAGTTCCTTCAGACCTCAACCTGCAGGTTTTACAATTTAATCTAGCCACTATCTACGGGGAGCTTCTCGGTCTACTTAGCCGGATGGCAAAAGGACTCGTGATATTGCAGAGGACCTAGAATTACTTTATGTCGACGGTCAATGAGTGTCTTGTCTAATTGATAATCGATAAACCATCCTCTCTCTGCTACCAAGTGTGCACTAGGACCTCAACCGGCACATTCATCTGGGGGTTGCCCAATAGCACTTTAAGATGAGTAGCAGCACACGTGAGATGAATGGGGATTCAGAATAATACTCTAGCATCAAATTAATAATGACAACTTAATGGTTTGGCAAAGTGAGTCTGTTTAATGAAAAGTACAAAATAGGGGAGTTCATGAACATCAGCTTTTGCTTGATCTTCCTTTTCGTTTCAACAACTCCAACGAACTTCATAAAAAACACATCTTTTTTACTAAAAACTCGTCATCACTGATGTGTAATGCTTAAAATGTTGCATGCACTTCTGTTGGTTATAAGAAGGTAACTTTAATATAGGTGCTATATCTGTATATGGTAACAGAGTGAGGGAATTGGATAAACAGTGTCAGGTGGGGCATCTAAGCCCTTCCTTCAAAATGGCTACTGTGGACGTCACTAAAAGTACGACGTCTCATAGGTTCTACTAACTATAGGACCCTAGATTACTTGGTCCATTATGATTGGGTTGGCACCAACCCACTCATAATTTTCCACTAGCTTAGCAGCGCGCAGAATAGCTGGCCAGGTGCAGGGTACTCGCCTGCTCCCCCAGCCTTCCTCCAATTATTGCTACAATCGATCATCACCTCAGTGGTCATGTGTTAATTATTTCTTTGTGGTTGGCCCCGAGACTGCATCTCTGTCTGGAAAAGTTCAGATATCTGTGCATGGCACAAGGCCGCATGTAGGTGTGAACGCTCCATCTCTTCTCGCTTGGCTGGTCACCTGATTCAGACACCATGAAATCGTCTCATTCTCCATGCAATTTGTGTATTTGATTTAGTTTTGCCCACCATCTTCCTTCTTCAGCTTATCTTGACCTCTCTGAACATGATACTCTGTTCTTTGCTTCAGTAATTGTATCTACTGTGGGTCTATTTCAGCCGATACGACCTTGGCTTCTTGGCACGATTTGCATGCGTCTGAGTTTCTCTTTGTCTTTAGTTTTCAATTTATGTGCTCAGGGGCTCCTCTCCTGAGACCTTTAGTAACCTTTGGTTGATTCTGCTTTTGTGCATAGTGGAAGTATACTTATATAAAATGCTCCTTTTTGAGGTAGATATGTATAGGTGGCGCTTGCTGCAATCTATCTTACTACTAAGCATAAGCAAGCCACACGATTTTCTCAGCTTTCTTGTGGTTACAAGCATATGTACACGTGTAAACTGGCTGCATGTCTTCATCACACTTATGGCATAAGCTTTTTACATTTGACATCACTCATTTCACTTTAAACCCAGGATGTCACTTATCCATGGTGTTTCATTTCTTTTTGTCATTCGCAGGTGGTCATATCTTTTATATGTGATTCAGTCCGGGTTCTTGTGATGTCACCATTCGTCTTCCTTTAGGACTTTCTTGGCTTCTTCAGGCATTGTGTTTTGGCAATCGTCAGTTTGTCTCACTTGTCGATATGGTTTCCTCAATGGGTACCTTACTGTCCAAAGTTTCTTATGTGTAGGTACTTCAATAGGTGCTGTCAGTCTGATAGGTACTGGCCAGAGCCCCACTGCGGCTCTCTGCTGGTTTATTTGCTCATCATAAGTCACATATTTCGGCGTGAAAGTTCCTGGTACTTCAAAATGAACGATTTTAGTGTGGGTCGTGCTTGGGACCTCCTCTACAACAGTCTCCCAGATTATATCCGTGCGCACTGCCCCACTTACCATTGTCAGCCATGGAAGTAAGTGAAGGGCAGGGCATCCTAGTATTAGGCTCAGCCTCACTTTTGGGTTGTGTGGATGTGATCCTTTGTCTGTTCCCAGTGTTATTTCTGCAGTCGCACAGATTACATACATACACATTGCCTGCCTTCAATCGTCAGCCTTAATAGTGGAATGGTAGATGGGCATCCTGGTGTTAGGCTACACCTCGCTTTCGGCTGCATGGAGGACACCGTTTGTCCATCATCTTTTCTCTGACAAATTTAGCAGCTCCCATCACCTCTACCCTAGGACTTGCCACCAGCTCTGCCAAAGGAGGTAGCAAATTATCCTTAGCAACTTTCGGCACCGGGATACAAATGACCTCAGGTCCAGACTGCACATACAGGTCAGATGTTACAACTGATGGGAAAGACAGCCATGGTAAATGTTTGTTCAAACATGTTAGCCCATATGGTCTGTAGCAGTTGTTTCCGGCATCAACTACACCAGACATAATTGTGACGTCGGTGGCTATTGGATTGATTCTAACAAGGATAGTTCTTCTATATTTGCACAGTGTGCCAGCTGCAGGTATAGGCGCCCAGCCCAGCTTCAAGGTGTCGCGAGAACACAAGTGAATCTCTTGGTCCTAGGAACACACTGGGCCTCATTACAAGTGTGGTGGTCTGGACACAATGGTGCCAGTAAGCTTACCGGCACCCTTGTTTCCGGACTGCCACAATACGAGTCTTCCTACCAGGGCCGTCACACCCGGTAGGCAGACTTGTCATGGAAGCACCGGCATTGTTAGCAACTGTGCCAGTGCTTCCATCTCCCCACTCCCATAGAGTCCCATTGGATGGGGAGTCGCAAAAGCTGGCACCTGACTTCCCACGCCGCAGGGATTTGTAATGTCCCGGTGGCACCACGAAGTCAGGTGCCGGATTCAGTGTTATGGGGTTGGCGGCAACCCTCTGGTCACACTTGCGGGTTACCGCCAACCTCGTAATGAGGCCCACTGAGCATGGGACTGCCCAGCGCTAGCCGACATAGATGATATGGGCATTATTTCAAAATCCCTGGCATGTTCTTTATGCACAGGACCACTACTGCCCCTAGCCCCCTGTCTAGGCTGCATGTCCATGAAACACCCTCGCACACCCTTCCTGGATACGATGGCCCGTCGCTACTCATCTCCATCCCTAAGGGCTGCCACACTGTCTCCTAACTTTTGATAAGATTATTCTTCTGATAGGCTCTCTCAGTGGACGTCATCACTAATACTAGCACTAGTCACAGAATTTCCTAAAATCAGATTGAGAACTGCTCTTTTATCACACCCTTAAGTTTACAGGATCGAGCTGTGGCCGGGTCCTGGTTCTCCCCACGCCCCACCCTTTCCATGCTAACCGCCACAAACACAGACATGGCGGCCAACACCACGCCTGCATTGCGGATCAGCAGTCACCAGCGCAGAAAACTGAAGCCCTGGGTTCCATACAAATACGCTTCCATGCAAAAATGCACCAAAAGTCAAAAGGTAACTGTGTTTGTGTCGAGGTCTAAAACAACAGAAGGGTTTAGTCGAGCTGGGGTTGTGTGTACTTCCCTCTCCTTTTGGTTGACCTGTGGAATTCACTGCCCACCCCCACACTCTCTCCCACAATCCCTTGCACAGTCTTGCCCTCCATGGGGCTGATATGCACGTGCCTGATTTGTAAATCAGGCCCGTGTATTTCCAGTTGCTGCGCTTCACCTTTCTTTCAATTCGTTCCGCTTTAATACACTAACATCAACGGTCTACCTTTTAATGTGTTGCTGTTTTGGAGCTGTTTTTGCCCCACCCCACACCAGAAGCGCTTTCACTGCTGCATGACGTCGTGTTTTTATGTGAAACAAACAATATCGAAAATGAAAACATTTCAGCGTTGTTCTTTCGTCCTTTTGTTTGCTACATTTTTTCTTCTTTTTACTGAATACAATAACGGCGAGCGTGGCTGTCCAGGCGATAGCAAAGCACACTCTTATGCTAGCAGTGGGGGGCCTGAAGGGCAGGATGGCGTGCGCGGAAGACGCAACGCTCGATAAACGTGACGATCAAACATGCAGTTATGATAAACAACGCTCAGGAAAACGATAATCGATACACACACACGGGTAGAGTGAAAGCTCATTGAGGCCTCTGGAGAGGCAGGCATCCCGTGCCCTCGGCCCGCAGTACGCCCGTGGTCATGCCCCCATATTCATCCCACAGGTGGTCCACATGCTACCATCTTGGCAATCGCGGGGAGAACCTTTGGAGTCTCTTGAAGTGTCAAATCAGACGAGCTTAAAATATGTGGGGCTCCTTTCACTTGAAGCTACTTTATAAATGAGTTTCCTCACATGGGTTATTACATGGTAGGAGATAGCAGCTCTGTAGTTACAGTTACGCTGCTCTTCCAAAGGAAGTGGCCATTTTGGGTGGCTTAAGTGGGATGTCCATGATATAACCAAATCAGAAATGTCCATTTGAACGAAAATGACTTTCGGTTTTCTCTCTCCCGGACATTTCTGGTAACATGCACCCCACATATCCTTACTTACCTTTTGGCAGCACACTACGCGCTGGATCCTACATCCCTCTGCAATGCCATTCGTTTCCCTTCACTTCTGTGCATGGGAACACGCACTGCAGGGTCCTTTTTTTTAACATTATCTTACACTGAGTGGGTGACACCCCCTCAACCTCCGATGTCATTGCAATTAATAAGGGAGTGGGGACACTCCCCCTTCCCGTCTTCGCTACAATGTTACTGAGTGGTAGATGTGTTCGACATTTTCAGCTATACGTAATTTTCGTACAGCTGAAATTCGAACAAATCTACCATTAGTTTTTTCCCAGTTTTATATACGGATTCCGGCTTAAAACTTTCGCACAGTTCCATGAATCTGTGTGAAAGTTTCCTAAAAGAATATAGATCCAATTCTGATTTTTTTGGGAAAGTTTGTGCGGTTTCAATTTTTGCAAGGGGCGGCAGTCTTATCCCGAGAGATCACTTTTGCAAATTGGGTGCAAATCTGTCCAATGGTTTGTAATAAATCTGGAAAAAACGAATTTGTGATATTTGGCTTTGGTTCATGGGCTTCATTGTTGATGGTTGAGTTCTCTGGCTTTTCCAGGGGAAATAATTGGCCAATTAGGAAACACATAGTGTGATTGATCTAGGGCATGCAACATTTTTCACATTTTGGTGTTCCGAGGCAGTTTAATGGTGTGTGAATTTCACAGAAAAATCACCAAGGTTTGCAGTTCTTAGGGCATACTATGTCTCACTTTGACCCCCTCACATTGCCTAGGGTTGAGGGGACCAAAGAGGGGGGGTGCAATGTGCCCCAGAAATGTCAAAATGCAACTGAGGTGGTTCTCAGATGCAGTTTGCAGACTAGAAGAGGCATCGTCAGGGCCCCGGGCCACCCTCTGCCCCCCACCCTAAAGGCTATTCGGAGACTCATTTAATGGCATTCAGAGACTGGTAGTTGTACGTGATTTATGTCTACGGTAAATGTGTACTTTGCTGGTAATCCGTTTCTCAAGATAGCACACTTTGGCCTTTTCATTTTACTTTGCAACATGCACACATTTGTCCTTTCTATCATATCTACATGCACTTCAAGTGCCATTTGTTCGTAACAACGTTTTTTCACTGATATTTCATATGTTTTTGTAATGGCAATTTAACCATAACATCCCCTGAGCCCATTTTATTTTAGCGACATCCCAAAAATATATCAGGATGCATTGTGCACAGTTCATCCATGAAAGCCAAACATCAGGATTCCAGGTGTCAAATATTGGACAGAAGCAAGTCTCGGAGCATCGACACATCCTATCCAAGGGGAAGACTGTTCTGAGGATACACGCAGGAACAGAAAAGAAGTCACACAACAAACCCTGTCAGTCGAACACTTCCAATAGGCCACTGTAACTCCGTGAGCCGTGTATTCCCAGCTTTGCTCACATATAGCGGCTGGTTTACAGAAAACTGTACACAATCTTTATCTTTTCTCCTGCCTTTGAGCCAGTTTTTTTTTTATAAGCTGTCTGGATTTCTTACTTGATTCCAGAGAGTTGGCAATGTACTTGGATTGTACCAATTTACAAGAAGCTACATAGGAATGTTCCAGAATCTCAAGGTCCTTTCTCCTTTTACATGTCTTATCGAAAATCTTTGGAAAACTGGTTCATCTGATGAGTGTACTGGGCGGTGACAAATGACATCCTAGTTGACACTCAATGGGGTTTAGAGAGGATTTGGGGGCTGGACGGCAGGTTCTAAATCTACCCCTTTGATTTCCAAGTATTATCATCTCCATGGAGCATTCACCAGCCGTTCACATAGTTTCCACATCGTGGGTGTGGCATGCCCTGAAGTGCTTGGGGATCCTATCTCCCCTCCTTAGAACATGCTGGCTTCTGACAAATGTGACCTGGGAGGTGTCTGCTCAGACTTTTTTCCAGTGATAAGTGAGATGGTGTGTTGGGGCCCCTCCCATGTAATGCCTACATTAATTTGGTTTCTGAGAATTTGGTTGAGAAGGGACTTGTTGTTCCATCTGTAGAGGGTTGCGTGTTCTTGCTCTTTCTTAAACAGACAAAACTGTCTTATTAGTAAGAACGCCTGTCACCCTTCATGGACTAATTGACACATATGCTTTGAATACCAAAGGGAGAATATTACTGATCAATGTAGAAAGGAAACATTTCTTGGTAGTGGGATGCAAGTGGTCCCACTCGAGATATTTCACTTCAGTGACATAAATGCTTGCGAGGGAGAAGCAATTCTCTTATCTATTTGTTTATTTATTTTTGCATTTATTAAGTGCACTAAACCCAGAGGCATCAAGGCACTGTTCTTATCTTGGTGTTATCGTTGCAGGCAATTTTAGAGGTCTTGCATATATCAAAACACAGATTTTGGCCATCAGATAAGCTCCCGGCGCTATTTTAAGACATATACACATTTTGGGAAAACAATCTGTGGATCTCTTCCTACGAGAATATAGTGCAAAGTCCTTGGCAATCACACCAGATGGTACAGAGTTATATAACTCTGGGGTTTGAGGGTTTGACACAGCTCCAGGTTGAGGAGGATTCCTGCCTTCAGTACCTCCTTGCTCTTCTCTGATCCACACCTTGTTTTGCTGTGCATACCAGATAGACCTTTCAGAGGATTTCAGGTTAAGACAAATTTTCCCCTTGTTATCTATGTGGTTTAAGTCTGCTGAAGGATCTTTATCTAGAAAGATCTTAAGTGGTCTTTGTAGTCAAAGGTTCTTATGATGAAGTCCTTTGCATGACCTATGTTACATCTACTGTAGCATCTGATCATTTCTCTCATGCATTGAAACCTCCTATTGGTATTATTAATACCAATAGATGTGCAGTTGCACTTCAGGTCAAATCGAAATGGGTAGACACAAGGTAAGGGATCCAAATAGAGCCAATTATATATTGTGTACTCCTGACAAGATTGAGTTTTACTCAACTGATACCCCAGGCACGCGGATGTGTGAATGGCTGATTCCGTTTAGTTTGGTCTCTTGCCACTTGTTCGGCCCCTTGCAATTTTTACTTGTTCTCCAGAATCTTCCAGTAAGTGCCACTTCTGTCTAACTACACACAAATAGTTTATGTCACTTTATTGACCTTTAAAAGATCATAGATTTAGGCAGTGCAGACTTGCCTTGTTCTGTCTCTAACAACAACCGTAAATCGTGGTCGTACATGCTTTGCCGGGGTACTTGCGTGGAGCCTTAACATTAGGTTGTAAGCATCTTAGCTTTGTCTTAATGCACCACACATTTTTGATTGTTTTTATGCGCTTTTGGATTGATAGGTTTTAGAACGTTTATAAATTGAACATTTTTTGGTTTTATGCCGATGCATTGTTATCACACAGTTTAATGTTGTGTTGGTTGTATGGATTTTGTATGATCACATTTTCATGCTGTGTGTGCTTTCATGGTTTATGATCGATTGAAGTATAAATGATTGTGAACTGTACCTGATGAAAAGCTCAGAGAGGCACAACTACATCCTGTGCAGCTTTTCCAAAATGCACAGGTGTAGTAATTCATTGAGGAGATTCACATGTTCTACTAAGGGACAGCAAAGCTTGATAAACGTGCACCATTGCGAACATGCTGACCTGGCGCAGCACAATAATTGGCCTTGCCCGTACCCTTTGCAGCTGTGATGTGTTGTGGACAGCATGCATCCATCTATGTGGGTGCTGGTCGTGATCCTCACAACGCTTCTCCTGAGGATTTCAAATAATTTAGAAATATTTGTTTTAGCACTTTACAAAACGTTGGAAATGTATATTGTGCAGCTGAGTTCAGGATTGGTATGAGCGCATACCTAGAGTGCAGCAGCACAGCACACAGGAGTCTGGAGTGGCCATTGTGCACTTGAGTGTACCATGCACAGGGCCGGCCTTAGGATTTGTGGGGCCCCAGTTGGCAAAAGATGTGAGGGGCCCCTTTATTTGCATCGCAGAAAATGATGTCACAGAATTAGTCATTAATATCCCTGGGGATCAAATAAACTGATGTTCAATATCTGAATTTTAAATGTTAATATTACGGTTGTAGCAATATCAGGAGTGAGGCTTTTTTTGGAGTCGCCGACCGAGTGAGCTGAATCATTTTTAGAGATGGGTACCTTAAAAAAAGTACTGTGACGAGGAAGAGCAGGACAAAGAGTAATAAAGATCACCCGTAAGTAATTCAAACATATCTAATGTGACTATACGTTCCAAGGATGTAAGGGCAGGGATTTGCCCTGGGCCATACAGGCAAACGTTCCTTTACTTCAGGATAGTGCAATCATAACATAGCCTATTTACCGGAAAGGTACTGAGGCAGTCAGAGAAAGCAATTCCGCAGGACTTCAAATGCCCTCACTAGGGCTCAAGTCCATAAAATAGTGTTGGGATCATTGACAACATATGCACAGAGACTAAACATATCCTAACGTGAAATACGCACATTGAATTCAACTGGCCTTTCCTAATAGAAGAAAATTCAAAATAGAAATGAGCATTGTCTTTCACAAAATTAATCAATACCCGGCAGCAAAAGTACAGCTAGGGGTGATTTTTCTATAACACTGCTGGCAAAGCATAAAATGTGTAAAATGTGTGCACCCTTTCAGCCCAAAAATCGACATTAAAATATTAAATGGAAATCAAAATACCAATACGATATGTGTGTTTTGAAGACACCTTCATGTGCTTTTGTGGGTTCAAATCAAGGTGGGGGCGAGAACATGAGCAAAAAAGCGTGCTTGCATGCTGGCCTCAAAAACACCCAATGTTGGATGGAGTTGGCACTGTGAAAAAAGTGGGCCGACACTGTCAACCCACATGCAATCTCAACTTGTCCCCTGAACATCAGCACAGGGCCAGTTAGATCATCTTCTGCAACCTCTCTTCCTGCATCCATTTACCTGGTAAATCATCACAACAAATTTGCCCTCTGATCCTTTCCCCTTCTCACCACATTGTCTGGATTTCAAAAGTACTCTGTTTTATAAATCGGACTTGAAAAGTACACACATCATAATAAAAGTATTGCAGCAATATAGCAATCCTCATAGAAATATCTTGAACAAAAAGAGTACAAATGTTGCGTTATTTTCACCCCATCTTGAAGACTACAAATACCAGAATGCAATTCCACAAAATTATAAGAAACGGCTTGAAGGCTGTCTTTCAAGACTTAATCATAACAAAAGATAATGTGAAATGGTAACCTTTTGCATCGCTTCACAAAGGCATGCTTTTTATGATGCAAGTGAAATGTGACATTTCCCCGGCGTCCCCAGAAAAATGAATTTGTAACACGCCAAATGCGGAAAAATGAATACTACCGAGATAGTGCGCAACTCTTTGTGTCAACATATTTTAATTGTCTTCAGAGAAGACAGATTTGGGCGGCAACTAGTTTTTCTGTATGTGCTTTCAGAATAAAACGCCCCTTTTCAACCCCTTGTCCAAAGCAACGGTTAGTAAATGGACCATCACTTTAAACAAAGAGCGTGATAAGCTATAACTGTGATGCCCCACGGGTCTGATGGGCTGCTGGGCACGAGTTATTTGTCCCTAGAAGCACACCACAGGGGGTTGGGAACTGACAGCACAGCCTCCCTAAAACAGGCCTAAAAAAGCCCTGTGGTTGGAAACCCTCGTTACTTCTTATACTCACGGCAGCAGGTTGCTGTGGGGCCCCCAAAAGCGTAGGGCCTTGGGCGATGGCACAGACTGCCCATGCCTTGGGCCTGCTTTGACCACGGATATGCAACGTTAGAAAGAGGACGTAGGTGTGCACAATTCCACACCCTCCTGATTTTGTTCACAATCTTCAAGATGTAGATTTCCACATATGCACGCGCACATCTGCGGGCCTGCCCCCTCAATGAGATCCAAATAGTGAGAGAACAACTCATGACCTTTGCGTGGATAATTAATCATGTAAGGGTTAAAACTTGGTCAAGCTGCAGAATCTACATGCACGATGATAACAGCTTTTGTGAGACCAATATTGTGACCAATACTGACAGATTGTACTTGCTGCCATGCCCCAAAGGAGAAACACATGAAAGATTCTCAGGCACGTGGTCACAAGCAGAGCCTTCAGGACATTTTGTGAAATGTTTTTGGATCCTGTTAGTGGTGACTAGAAAAGTCTTTGGCTGCAGAAAAGTCTTTAATATATTTATTTTTATTTTTTACTAATCAATGAAACCTACAAAACAAGATAAGTGCTTGGGCTGATAGGCGAGCCTTAAAATATGAACTTAAACAGTATTTTGAAAATATTTACTGCATTTAGGTAGACACTATGGGCTCATTTTCACTAGGGGTGTAACTTAAGAAATATGCTTAAAGGACTTGTGTAAGGCTTTTACGTGTGTTTCTTATGTCATGCCCCATTTTCATCCATTTGTATGGCAGAGAGGAAGAGCGGAAATGCAACTTTCGTTTCTGCTGCCCCTTTCCGCCATACAAAAGCTTCAGCATTTGCACCAGCATGGATTTTCAAGCTGGCACAAGTACTGAAGATCCCTGCGGGATGCACCAGCATGAAGCAGGCGGACCCCATAGGGATCTACTGTAAACGCTGCCTGCCTTGCTTGTATGGCAGGCAGCATGTATAATTACAATTAAACCCTGCCCAAAATGCATGCATGTTGGGCAGGGTTTAATTTCAATTGGGAATACTGCTTACCATGTTAAGAAGTGCTCCCAATTGAAATTAAACCCTGCCCGACATGCAAGCAGGTCAGGCAAGCTTTCATTGTAATTGTGAGAGCCGCTCTCACAATTAAAAGTAAACCTTGCCTGACATGCTTGCATTCCACAGAGCAGAGTGTGAAAGTGAAGAGCAAAAGGCGACAGATACATGAAATGACGAACATTTGGTGGCGGGCAGATGTCTACGTGTATGTCAATAAGTAATGGCATCTTGCTGTCAAATTATGATTTTATAGAACATGAGCCCCTATGTCTATGGGCATAAAGTCAGGGTATGGTGATACCAAGTTCCCCAAACTGAATGCCAAAGTCTTTATCTTCACTGCGACCTGCTCTGGGGTTCAAAGAAGTACATATCAGGCCCCAGAGAACTGCAGACATTGGGTCTCATTCCGAGATTGGAGGTAATCATGGCGCCATTTGCGCCATGACTGCCTCCAATAACGGTACCGGCACCGGTCTCGTTCAATGGGGATTTAGCTAATAGGGCTCCATGGGAATGGGGAAGTAGCTAATAACGGTACTGCAATTTGCGGTACCGTTATCAGCTCTGAAGTCCCTTAACGGGTCCCGTCCTTAACACCTGGTCAGACCAGGCGTTAAGGAAGGGACCTGATAAGGGACCTCGTAGTAGGGCGGTAAGGGATTACCGGCACCGGTCTCCTTACCGGTGCCCGTTATCCCTTACTGCCCCACTCGGAATGAGGCCCATTGTTTTACTTATGGGACCCCTTTGGTAATTAATTAAGAAGAGCAATTGTGCGCTTGTGAGATATATTTAAATGAATAAGTATTGGGATTTCCTTTAATATGTTGCTTTTCACAGGATGTTATTTTTTCCTTTGTATTTGGATGATGGAGTATGCTAAAAGCTCGAGTATCTACTACCAGTGAGGGATAACAGACCTTCATGATACACAAATTGCCAGATAACAGAACCTCTACTATACTCCCAGGGACATAGCGTTTAACAATGCAATTTAACCATGAATGGACCAATTACAGACAGAGAACAACCCCTGGTGGGTTTCACCAAACATCTCATTGATCATTTACAGAGCACACGCTATATGTGCAATTGTCTCATCCTATTTTACCAACGTGCTATTTTCACGCAACTCAAGCAAACTCCTTTCATCAATGCCAGAATGATGAAAGATGATGCCAGCCTTGCTCGAAATCAAACCGGTAGGCTGCTGTTTTGTTTATTGAGATTCTTATTTATTTATTTTTACCCAGGGCTCTTCAATAATCATAATAATGGTTTCCTGTATCTAACAAAGAGCTACGAGTATTGGTAAACATTGGAAACAGATATGTTTGTCAATGGCAATTGTTTTAGTATGATAGCTCAGTGTGCTAAGCGCCGGCCCCAGACATCTGTGTTCAGTATGCATGACATAGTTTAAAACCTTGGCAGCCTTAGCAAATTCCTTCATCTGTCTGAGGTGGATACATTAAGTACATTGAAGGATATTAATAGGTATTAGCACATACTGACCACCTATAATCCAATCAGAATGTTTATATTGCAGCCAATAACTACTGGTATTGATTGCATTCTGATCATTCTTTCTTCTTTCTTCAGCAGCAGACAGGTTAACAACAATGCAATTTCCAGGCAAGGTTTTCTTCAGCAAGAAACGTCCTCTCTGGGAGGATCTTTTTTTGTTGTTGCTGCAACATGCTATTTAACACATGAAAAGGAAAGCTAAAACATTGCCAAATGTTTTCACTTTCTTATAGAGAAACTGTTTACTTTTGCATGACACCTCATACATGCTCATGTTAAACCTTTTCCAGTTCGACAAAGTTGAAATGCAAACGCTTAGCTTCTGAAGAAACCCATGGTATTTAAATGCAACAAAATGAAACCACATCTAATTAACTAACTCAGTTTGTCTATTTACTTTACTCACTCTTAATGTTCTATTTTTTACTTCATCACCAAAACTCTAAAACATGTGTTGCTACTGCCTCTATGTGCGTATAGCCTTGTAGACCTCAGGAGGGGTAATCATCTCTTGGGATAATGCCCCTTCCTGAACTTATGCTCCTCGGCTACGCCTCGGGCCATAACTTGATCGCAGGTCATTATCCCACGATAATGGCTCTTCCCTCATTCTATAAGGCTGTATTATGTCCTGGGGGAGTGACATGGAACTCCCCCATTGGCCAGTTTCTGGCCTAGTTTGAGGAAGTCTGTGGGGCCCCCCCACTGCTGCAGTCAACACCGGGCTGCTTCTGACATACACAGGCCGGACAAATAATACCACAGACTCTGCCACTCTGCTGGCACTTGCTGGGCTGCAGCTCAGCCAAAATAAAGCCTTTGGGCCCCCCATAGATGTACTGCTGCCTACCTGTCAAAAGAACTGTTAATCTTGCCAGGGAACGATCCATCACCACAAAAAACGTCAAAAAGCATCAGCAAGAACCTTGAGACAGCCGTGCCAGACTGTTTCGCAAGTAAGGATTTATATATGGTTTTTTACAGTGCACTGTACAGAGACTTTGCATATATTTTAAGGACTTTTCAGATTTGAAAGGAACTGGTTCTATATATTTTACAGGATGCTTTTTATATTTTTTAAATTTTTTCCAGTTAAACAGCTTCTTATGGTTAGTTTACATAGGAACTAGTGTCTTGTGATTTTCCCGTTTTGTACAAAAATCATTAAAAAACCCTGCTGGCATACCGGAAGAAAGTATAAGTATATCAAAGAACAACTAAAGGACCATACACCAACATTCCATCGTCCACCTTTCCTTTTGTGTGCAAAGTTATTCAACTCCATGTTTTTCTCCTTAGGGGCTTTGGGGAAATGTATCCTGTCCTAACGTTTGCGTTTCTGTCCCTTGTCTATTTCTAGTCTAGGCCACCAAGGTGAACTAGAGCTCAGGTAAGTGGGGTTTGGAGCTAGGTGAGAGGTGGGTCAAGTATTAATTTAAGGGATATAAAAGGGTATTGTTTGCCCCCCTACACCTTCCCCCCAATAAGTGTGTGGTAAGATCCTCCCTCTACACAACGCCACTCACAAATGAGCGATGCTACATCAAACAAAGATTTCCTCAACCCAAAATAGCCATCATGGAATATAGGAAAGCAAGTTCTGCATGGAGACCTTTTTCTATTTCTACAGGGCTACAGTAAGAGTTGGAGTCTGGGGGCGCAGAGGACAAAGGTAGGTTTTGGGGGCACTGGGGTAAAATTAAGGAGTGGGGTGAGAGTGGTCAGGGTGCGGTAGGGAGCAGGTAGGCAATGAATGGTAAGAGTCTGGGCAGCAAAGAAAATTCTCGGATCATGGGCTTTCACCGGTACTAAAGCTTGCAGTACGGGGGCATGGCTTGGCCCTGTGGACGATGGCCGCCTGATGCCGCCACTCTGACCAACCACAACTTTTATAACAGCATTTATTTACTTACCTTTCTTTTTCTGCTGCATTTCCTCTTCTCTGCGCTGCAGCTTGTTCAAGGAGCCCTGCTGTGTTTTCGTGTGTTCTTCGGCGAGCGCATTTCAAGCGCCTACTGCTCCCGACAACGACCACCTTGTATGCGGTAACATCTGGCATTGTCTGCCTTTTACAATTACACAGCACCGCCATATGCAGGCTACCTGGAACTCAACATCAACAGCTGACTTTAAAAAAGCTAACTTTTCACCTAATTCAACGCCTGGGGGACATTTCTGCTTTTTAACTTAGCTCTCCTTAACGTTTGTTGCTGCCTTTTCCACCTTGATGTGAATCTCCCCACCTGCTTAAGAAGGGGAGAAAGAAAAAGAATAAGAGGTGAATAATATAAAAAAAGACAAAAAAAGACAAAACAAACAACAATAGCCACTACTAAAATGAATTAATATAACCCCATTCTGAAGCAAACCTGAAGCCTGGAAGCTAAGCTTCTCCTCTAATTGACTATTTTTGGGCACTCTCAGATACTTTGGGGTTTGCCTTTTGATACAGCGCAATTTTCAACACTTTCCTCCGCATTATTGGGTGTGTATACTCTATTTGAAATACTTTACTGTCTTTGCCTAAGACTGAACCTTTCTGACCAAGATGTCTTCAGTCTAGCTGACTCTTATCTGGTACATTGTGCTATTATGGCCACCAGTAAATGTAATTTAAAAAAATGCTGAGTATCCATAAGGACTCTAACCCTTCCTCTCCCAATCTGAAAAGTCCAAAGAGTGACTCATCTCCTCTTCTCTCACCTGCTGATCCAGCCATTGAGACTATTTTGCAAGAAATTAGAGCATTGAAGCCTTTCATTGAAACTACTAATCGGAAACTACAGCAACTGGATGAGAGGTGGAAGGGCTTTGAAGATAGAATGGATGAAATGGAGAGAAGGGTTGGTTTTGTTGAGGATATTTCTCCAAGGGTTGTGCTGCTAGAAAAAACAGCCCAGGACCTCCAGAAACATAATGAGGAGTTGAAAAACAGAAATAGGCATAATAACTTGCCTGTCGCTGGCCTGCCAGAGGGATGTGAAGGTACTGATCCCATTGCCTTTCTACAGAAGATGTTGCCTGACCTGCTTCATCTACCACGGGATTCATCATTTAACATTCAACGCGCTCTTCGCATTGGACCTCTTAGAAATTCTACATCCTTTCACCTCCCCCCTCGTACGCTCATATTTTACTCCCTTGAATATACTCGGCTTCAACTTAAAATCTCCAGAGTCAAGGAGAAAAACTCCCTCACTTGGCATGGAAGCAAATAACATATCTCACAAGAGTTGGCGAAGATTACGGCTCAACGCAGAAAATAATTCTTATCCTTCCATCCTGCTTTGAGACAGCTTAATGTTAGATACAGATTATACCATCCCTGCTCCTTCAAAGTTAGTCATGAGGATCGAACCGCCATTTTTGACGATCCCACTGATCTGAAGTCCTTTATTCGTTCCATCAAAACTGAAAGCATGGATACGTCGCTACCCTTGAATGCCCCCTCCTATTTTGGAACATGATGTTCTTGGCAGAAAACCTGCGGGTGTTCTATACACTGCTGTCACTAACTCTGTGCTATAAAATTGGTAGGTCGGGCGCAGTTGTGGTGTCCTTCTCCTGCTGTGTGTCGTCTCTTTCCTTTTGACGGTTCTGTAGGTGTCACCTACTCCTATTGCCCTTTCTCCCTTTTTCCCCATTTCCGAGCCTGAATATATTTTTTATGTCATATGTTTTGATGCATTTGTTTTTCCTGGATGAGAGGCTTTTTCCTCATTTTCTTTCCCCTAGTATGCACTCTTTGGTCAGCTTTCCTTTTCCTATCCCTTCATCCTCTTGTGTTTTCTGTTTATGTTTGGTCACTGTTTCAGGCCCGTCCTGTTCTTGATATTACTTCATTGATTCATTTTGTTAAAGCATTGCACACATTATTCTGTGCTCGTTACTGGTTTATATTTTGCTCTTACATTTGTTTACCTGCCGCTATGGTATTTAAATGCTTAACCTGGAACATTAAGGGATGCAATAATCCAATTAGGCATCACAAGATTGTATCCCACCTCAACAAATTTAAGCCGCCAGTGAGTCAAGAAACTCACCTCTCTATTGCGGAAGCGATGAAATTCAAATCCTTTTGGGTCAAAGATGTTATTGCAAGTCCTGCTGTAGGTAAGAAAAATAGAGTTGCTATACTTCTTAACAAAAAATTGTCATTTAAAATTTTGGGCCAAGATGCAGACACTTATGGGTGCTGGGCAAGGGTCAAACTTCTTATTGGGTCAGATCATATTTTCATTTTGAACATTAATGGCCCTACCCCACCTGACCTGGGTTTTTGGGTTTCCATTGTACAAATTATTCTCAACTCTGGTCTCACTAATCTTATCATGTGTGGTGATCTTAACCTGGTACTGGGCCCTTTTTTAGCTAGGAAATCTAAGTGTGTGTTCAAAAGCTCCAAGACCCATAAGCCCTTTGTGCGCTGTCTCACTGAAACGGGTCTAGTTGATTCGTGGAGACTTTCTCATCCGACGCAATTCAAATATACCTTTCACTCATCTCTGCATGACACTCGCTCACGCATGGATTACAGTTTTTCCTCTAAATATCTCATTGGTACCATCATTGATTCTACTATTTCTAATATCATCATTTCTGATCACGCCCCAGTTTGCACATCCTTTAACTTTGCTGACATCAAAAAGCCGTCTTCTAGCTGGAGGTTCAATAACTATTTTCTGCAAGATCAGCAGTTTATCCAGTCAGTTCAATCATTTCAACAACAATACTTCACAGAGAATCTGGATTGTGACACTTCAGTGGTCACCAATTGGGATGCCTTTAAAGCTGAGCTCAGGGGCCATATTATTGCCTACTCTAGCAGAAAAAAGAAACAGCATAAAACACATCTTGATGATCTATATCTTCAGCTATCCAATGCCGAAAAACAGTTCTATCGAGCCTCCTCTGAAGCAAATCTCTGCTCAGTCCTGGCCTTATGTTTCCAAATTAAAAACGAGCTTACTGAGATGGCTTATGGGACTCTATTAATAAATAATACCAATATTTATCAGACCTCCAACAAAGCTGGGAAGTCGCTTGCCTCTTACCTTAAGAGCAAGAAGGAAAATACATATATCTCACACATTAAAGGCAAATCTGGCACCACCCTTAAACATCCTGATGGTATTCTAAATTGTAAGCAATTCCATTCTGACTTATACACTCCTGAGACCACAGTACACTCTGCAAACGTTGACTTCTTTCTCAGTAATATGAATCAACATTCATATCCCCAGATTTATCCTACTCATTTAGATGGCGATAACAGAGCTTCCTGAAATTACTCGGGTCCTTAAGGGGCTGGGTAAAGGAAAGGCCACCAGCCTGGATGGTTTTTCTATTGACTTTTTTGATAATTTGGCCCACTCCCTTACCCTTAGACTTAAATCATTATACTCCTACTTTGCCTACCAGAAATCCTCTTCCGGTTCCTTTTCTGAGCCTTTACTCATCCTATTCCCCAAAGCTGATAGGCTCCCATTCTTCCCAATAATTACAGACCAATCTTTCTCATTAACATTGAAAGCAAGATCTTTGCTGAATCCAATCTTCTCTTCCCATGACTATTAAACCGGACCAAGTTGGCTATTTCAAGGGCCGGAACATTTCTGCAAACGCTAGATTACTACTTGATGATCTACATGTAGTCTCTAAGGATAAAAAAGATAAACAGGGCTATGCAACAATTGCCCTTCATGCAGAGAAGGCATTTGATCAGGTTAATTAAGTTTATGTTTCAGTCTCTCTGATGGCATGGCCTTATCAAACTTCTTTATTCTTGTCCCAAATCATCTATTTGTATTAATGGCCAATCCTCACCCTTCTTTTCTTTATGCAGAGGAACTAGACAGGGCTGTGCCCTCTCTCATATCCTTTACATTCCTTCTATAGATCCTTTGTTAGAACTCATTAGATCTGATAGGAACATTCCTGGGTTTTCTTGTGGGAAATCCAATATAAAAATTGCTGTGTATGATGATGATTTTTGTATCCTTATTAATAATCCCAAACTTCATCTCCCTCAACTGGTGAATAGACTTCAGCAGTTTTCCTTAGTTTCTGGCTGTAAACTCAATAAAGAAAAATCTGAGATTTTACCCCTCAACTCATTTAGAATCATACAAGACTTAGTTATGTTTGGGTTTAAAGGGTGTAATGATTCAATTAAATACCCAGGTCTTCGTTTTGCCTCTTCAGTTTATGATACCGTCACATCCAACACACAGTCATTGGTCAATGGACTTAAGGATTTAATTTCAATGTGGTCACCTCGCTACTGATCCTGGTGGGGTCAGCTTGACACCATTCAAATTATGCTGTCCCCCATTGTTTTATATTATTTGCAAATGCTCCTGGTCCCTTTGTCTCCCTCATTTGTCAAGTCTGTCATTTAAATTCTACTCAATTTATTATTGGGTTCAGGAAATATAAGAGAATCGCAATTGCTAAGCTAAAAGCCCCATACGGTAAGTGGGGGGTTAGGTACCCAGCCTTCAAGCTATATCATTCGGGTTTTCTTCTCAAACAATCGTGCTGCTGGTTTGCACCTCCTGAATCCTCGGATACTCCCTCCTGGTGCGAGTTAGAAAAACACTTGGCACATATGTGTGACTTTGATGACCATACCTATGTTTTTAGTCACTCCTCAGATCCCATTAAGGCCTCCATCTCTGCTCTCAGATTGTTTCTCTTCCCCCTCACCAAGACCCCATCCAAGGACCTTTCTCCGTTTCTTTGGCCCAATAAACCTATTACCATTAATGATAGCGCTCCATATCACAAATCCTGGTTAAACAAAGGCATCAGATTTATTCAGCAAATTGTTAATAGTCCCTCCATTCTTTCCTTCCTGCAGTTGAGAGATGTCTATTCCATCCCTATTTTGAATTTAAACTTTTATAATAATCTGGTCAATGCGTGCTTTGATGCACTCCACTGTTTCTTTAACATCATCCTAGAGCTTGATGCCTCCAGACTTCTGCTGTTGACCATGGTTTCTGATATCAAAGCTTCCAAATGTTAATATGCCAGTGCGCTCGAAGTGGGAACTTGACCTTGGATGTGTCTTTGGTGACCATACCTGGTCTCATTTGTATACTAGAATCAGGGGCATCTCTTCTTCTGCCAATATAACACAATATCTGTACTTTTTCATTCACAGAGCATTCATTACTCCCTTGAAACTATCCAAATCCATGGATGGTGCAGGTGGTAAATGTTGATCATGTGGTGGTGCCCCGGCCTCCTACAAACATATGTTTTTTGGCCTGTCCATTGGTATTTAAGTTTTGGCAGAATGTATTGAAATTTCTAAAGCTAATCTTTACTGTTAATGTTCCACTAACTTTTTAAAATGTTTTCTTTGGTAGTCTGGCTGTTATTGCTCTTGCTCTTAAGCTTATCACTGCCAACTGGAAAGACTTGCATAATATATCCAGTTATATATATGGTTGGTGGAACAAAATCTACATGTGCAAATAATTGAACTATGTATGTTCACATATCATGATGCTATACCCAAGTACAATGCCAAATGGGCTCCTTTATTCATTATCTAGATTTCTTAAATATTTCACCTCATTGTTCCTGAGCATGCTATATTTGCATCTACTGCAGTGCTTGGTACTTTACTGTTCTTGCATATCGGACCTTTTGATCTCATCGGTGTCATGAATGAATGATTCCATGTATTATTCTGTTGTGCATCCCCTCTCCTCCCTCCTTTCCATTGCTCTCTTGTTGCCCCCCCCGCCCCTTGGCGTTCCCCCTGTTTATCTTGTATTTCCAAACTCGTTTTGGTTTGCAGATTTTTAATACATATGAATTTCCTCACCAATTTGCTTCATGGCTTTACTCATCTTGTTATCTGTGTATTGATTGTTTTACCTTGGTGCCTTCATTCATATTTTGTTCATTAAAACTGTTAATCACTGTCTGCATTATCCATAATATTTACTGCTCTTAACCTCTTATAATCTTAATAAAGTGTATTAAACATAAAGCCAGCAATGCAAGCAATGCCACTGGGCAACAGCACTAGCTTTGGGTCCTAATGAGGAATGGTAGCAATTGTTTTTCAGTTGGATCACTGCTATTATACAAAGTAGGGGTTCCAAAAGGATGATTTGCCTTATGTTTTATAAGTTAATTGGAAGGTTCACTGATACAGCCCTGAATTAATGGCTACGGGGGTATTGAAAATGTTTGTCGCTGCATTTTGTTGTCATGTTAAAAAGGCACATTTCAATAAGCATTTCTATTTAGGAAAAACATGGCTCCTAATTTGCTCTTGTGAATATATCTTTAGGGTTTCATTTGACAATGTTGCCAAGAAAATGATGGCATTGAAGCAATCCTTTCTTCCTGAATCCTAAAAAGACCTCCCCAACATATTCTAGAACTGGTGGTATTTATTATTCTAAACTCCAGTCCTAGAATACTTGGGGAAAGTGTTAGATGTTAATCACTGTGCAGATCTAAATAAACATTGCCTCCTGGCAACATACTCAGGCCCTTATTCAGAACTTGGCACAGTGAAGGTGCTAAAGAGCACGATTCACTGCACCAAATGAGGACGCGCAGGCTCCACTAGTATTCTCAAGTGGGCCTGGGTGTCCTCATTGTGCATGACAGTGCACCGTCAGGATTGCACCTGTTTTTTTCATAACAGGCGCAATCCTGAAATCTTAGCAGCATTTTTGTAAAATAACAACATATTTGTTATGTTACAAAAATGCTGCCGAGAACACAGGTGTGTATGAAGACGTTCCTATACACCAAAGGGAGCAGCTTCAACGGTGCAGGATGCAACGATGAATCTGCTTACCTTGGTGTAAATGAAAGTGTTCATATACACCACACGGGTGTATATGAACACTTTCATTTACACCAAAGCAAGCTGCTTCAACATTGCAGAATGCAAGGTTGAAGCTGCTTGCTTGGGTGTAAACGCAATTATTTATATACACCCAAGCAAGCAGCTTCAATGTTGCAAAATGTAATGTTGAAGCTGCTTTCTTTGGTGTACATGAAAGTGTTGATGGTAATTTGAAAGGTTTCATTCATAAAATTAGAGTGAAATCTAATTCCACACCCATGGTACAGAAATTGAATCCTGTGCCATTGACCATTGAATCTGCAGTGAAAGAGGACCTGGAAATTATGGGACAGCAAGTGGTAATCAAGAGAATTGAAGCCTCTGAGTGGGTTTTACCTTTAGTTGTTGTACACAAGCCAAATGGGAATTTGAGTCTGTGTTTTGATCTCAGGACAGTGAATCATTATGTAATCATTGTTGCGCAATATTGGGTAAGGTTATCCCTTACCCAATATTGCAGAAATGCTAGGAACCTTAAATAGGATAAAAGTTATGAGTACTTTAGATTTAAAAACAGCATATCATCAAATTCTTTTACCCACGTCCTCTAGAAGTATTACGGCTTTTATCACTCCAGAAGGTTTATTCCAATGTAAGCGTACGCCTTTTGGACTCGTTTCTGCTGCTTCTGTTTTCCAGTGCATAATGTACCAACTTTTTGACAACATGGAAGGAGTTCTGTGTTTTCAAGACAATGTTCTGGTGTATGGAGGTAGTCAAGAAGAACATGATGTCAGATTGAGAAAGGTTCTTGATATTTTTAGTAATGCAGGTTTAACTTTGAGCAAGGAGAAATGCAAGTTTAGCAAGTCTGTAATTCAATACTTGGTCATGAAATCTCCAAATTAGGTATCAGACCATAAACACATTTGGTAAACAATATTGTTAACTTTCCCAGTCCCACTGAGAAAGAAAAGGCAATCTCATTCCTTGGTATGGCTGAATATTACGCCAAACATATTCCTGAATTGGAGGTTACATTTCTATGGGATGATCAATGTGAACACGAATTTCAGGAAGTAAAAATAACAATGGCCAAAGCTCCCACATTGAGCAACTTTGATCCAAGTAGGAGAACTGTACTGACAACAGACACTAGTAATCATGGATTGGGGGCCTTGCTTTCCCATAAGACAGAAGGGGGAGAGTGTACTTAGCTTTTGCTTCAAGGGTTCTGAAATGTGCTGAAGAAACTATTCCTCTATTGAGAAAGAGCTGTTAGCAATAAATGGTCTATTGAGAAGTTTTTTTTTGTGTGGTGTGAAATCTATTGTGCGGCCTCATCACTAACCTTTGAAGGAGATTCTCACCATGAAATGTTTAGATGATGTATCATTCAGGATTCACAAGTGGGTGGCGAGTTTACAAGAGTATAAATGTGAGATTGAGTATCTGCCAGGTATTAAAAACAAAGCTGCAGATTGTCTATCGAGATTGACGAATGTGGTTGAGGATGAGAATAATGAAGAGGACAAAGATGATCAAGTTTTGAGTATTCATCAAGAAGTGCTATTGGAGAGTGAATTCGACGAAGCCATGTTTTCTGATGCAGTAATGGTTTATGTCAAGGAAAGACTTGAAGCTGGTGTTAAGAGTAGACAGATCAAAAGGGGTATGATTCCTGATGCCATTAGCATTGTCTTTGATGAACGTTTAATAAAAGAGGGCTTGGTTTTGAGGGGGGATAACTTATTTACCTCAGTTAGCATTTAGAAGAACATTGTGGAGATGGCCCATGAAGGGCATCAGGGAATGTCCAAAACATAACAGTTGCTAGGACAAGATTATTGGTGGCCAGGGATGGATGTGCAAGTTGAAAGGAATGTGAAGGTGAGGCAAAAGGGTATGTTGCGAGGGTGGATCCTATGACTCTTATGTCTATTCCCTAGGAACATGTAGTGTTGGACATCATAGTGCCGGTGAGGTCTCATGGTTTGCTCAAATACGCATTGTCTTAGTGGACATGTTGCCACATTGGGTTTAAATGGCTTAGGTGCAAAACATTTGTACCAAGGATATTATCAAATTTCTTGATGAAATCTTCAGACGGGAAGGCTATCGCAACACCATAATGAGAGATAATGGTGATCAACTTGTTTCTGAGGAGATGATTAATCGTGTAAGCGAGAATGGTATTGAATACAAAAGGAGCTCTATGTATCATCCCAAAACAAATGGGATTGTTGAAAGATTCAATAGGGTGATTAAAGAGAGTATCAGGTCTGTCATCCAATTGTCAGTTGGGTGTGAGATTGAGAAGCATCCAGATGTACCAGTTGGATTAACCTTTTTACTTAAAATAAAGAAGATTTACAGAATCACCAGAGTTACTTGGATGTTTTCACTGTGGTCAGATTTAAGGTATTGTTGTATTGTATTTATGCACTTGTGAACTTTCAATGTATGGGCGTAATCATTGGGATGATCAAACATACTGTATACTTTATGTACTTGCACTTTAGAAGTTTCAATGCATTATGTGAAATATGTATTAAAATGATTTTGATAAATAAGTGGCCCATTTATTTTTCATTTTTTTGTACCCTGATGCTACATATTTGCTTTTATCAGCTAAGTGTGTGTATATCAGACATGGGCTTCCAGTCTTGATAATGTTTTTAAAAAATAATCTTGTTTCTAAAATTGTTTATGTACACAAAGAGATTGTGTTTGCCTAGACCAACTGGACCATAGCCTGCATGCTCTTCCACTTATTTGAGCCGACCACTGCTGCAGAACCACATTGCATTGCAGGACCACATCAAACCCACTCAACCTCAACAACGCTGATTAAATCAATGGAAAGTGCTCTACTCAACCATCCCAATGCTGAGTGGACCCATTGGAAATTGCCAAGAAGCCTTGATTGACACTTTTGAACCCACAAGAAGAAGATACAAGGTATTCACAGTGCTTCTGTACCCCTGACATTGCTTTAAGGGTCCTAGTGACAAGTTACAGGGGATGTTCGCTCACAAATGTTATTGTCCCGATCGTAAGGGCATTTATTTTTAAGCATACTGTAATCAATCTTAAAATGTTTTCCTATGCCTTTTATCTTAGTTTTCCTCACTTTTACGCATGTGAAAACAACGGGTTGGGTGCAGCCATCTTGTGCTAATCTTATCATCGCCCTAAATTCAAGTGCCCACGCGGCAAGAATACAGATCGCCCACCGCTCAAACTGACATCACTAGTCCAAACAATATGCTCCACCTATTTTCATGATGTTCACGGCCAGCATAGCCAAACGTGCCCCATCATCACCCACGCCATAATGTTAATTAACGCAGAACCAGGAAGATAAACACGCACATCCTCTCAGAGGATCATCCTCTTTCTTGTCCCAAAAAGGAGAGCAAAATATTTATTTTCAAGAAAACATCAATAGTCTGCAATGTAACAAGTGCTTTTATTTTGCAAAGAATGCGCACAAGAGAAGATTAAGTTCACTAAATTAATTATATGTTTCTGTAATACAAGTTATAGCTAGCGAACATTGCATGCTTTGAATGTTCTTTATAAATTCCTCATGGTATACCAAAAATGATCAGCGATCGATCAATCCCTGTACTCCAATGCTTGTGTGTCCTTATGTTACACCAGAAAAACCTTCTAATGATGCACATGTTGTTCCGTATATGAGAAGATATGGATTCCTTTCAATTTCAATCGCAACGCTTTTGCTTCAGCACGTTTTTACATCATAAATGCTGACAGGTTGCTCCTTATTGCTGGTACCGTCAAAGGGCAGATTGGTCCCTGTCAGTCATGCCACATAACGGTTATCAAATAAGCACTGTTTATGATTATCTGCCAATGTCGATTGAAGAATCCATCCGACGGTAGCTGGAAACTATGGCATGCACAGAACGGTACAATATAGCTGTGTAGATAACAGAATGAAAGAACATATTTTAGTAGCTGTTCTGTAATCGAATATAACAAGTTACAATATAATTCAGAATCGTGTGAAACCTAATCATGAACACAAACCACACAGAATGAACACAGACATGACAACATGGGGGAGTAGGTGAGAACACAACATGCATGAAAGGCTAGCGCTGTGAAGTAGGCATAGCTTGCAATGGATTGAAGAAGCAGATGCACCCGCGTCACATAGCGGGCCCTACCAGAAAATAAGGACAGAGATAGTAATGTTTTATGTTGAACCACAGACAAATGGCATTATAATGGAATGGTAAGATTTGTGTTTGAAAAGAGAACCGAGTGCCCACGGAAAAGGGTCATCCCCGCCCCTGCCCCAACCCCCGCTTTATGGTGCACAAGGATGCACCACGGTTACAGCACACCAGGATATCCCACGGGACAAAGTGGTGTAGATATCATTGGCCTGCATGCAGGTTGTGGTTGCGGGTCTTTGAGGAATAATCATCACAATATGGTCCATCTAACAACCCAAAAATCATACCTCTATTTACTCCTCTTTAAACTATACACAAATAGCAAACATTACTAGACAGATAATAAACCATGAGTTACGCACTCAGTATAGTGCACGATATAAATATCATTCAGCATAACATATCGTACTGTGTCAATTCCTTTGGTCAAATCGCACATTCACACGTCGCTGAGTTAGTCATTACGCATACAGCACACATGCCATTTTTAATTGCACAAATATTATTTATAGTTGAGCTTACATAATTTCAGGAATTTCCATTCTCTCAATGTCACGCTGAGTAACCACTCCGAACAACAGATCGCAGAAATGGAAACAAAATGTTCCTATGTCCACTTTCAATATAGTAAATGTTATCATTTTGTGTGGGTATTTGACACATTGTGTCCTTCGAACAGTTGATGACTTTCACGCAAGGCCAAATAACAATAATAGCCTGTTTTCAGTGATTGAAGCCAGAGGCGGGTAGGTTTCAATTTTGTGAAAGAATGGCACAAAAAAAAAACTGCCAAGAAGCTGCTTCAGGCAAGTGTTACAGAAAACCAAAGACAGTTACAAACAGCTATGTAAAATATGTTTCGCGACAGAAACGTAAGAACAATCCAGGAAGTTATGTGTTGCTGTTACCTCCGTGGATATATGATCTCTGTAAGAAAATTAAATCGAAACCCCACCCTTCCCTTGTCCAGCACTGTTTCATGGCACAAAGCATACCCCTACTCCTAGTGTGCTATATATCAACTGCCCATCATTACTATGCCCCTGTTCCGCTCTTTAATCATTTGTTTGCTACTTACACTTCTGGCATATATTGCACAGCTCTCACTATAATTCATGCATGGCCGGTCATGCTCCCTTGCACACCTGAAGCAGCCCTCTGTACCATCATGTGAGACAGGGTGATATTGCATGCTCATACTAAATAGGTCTCCAGTGTGTTCATTATCATGCCAAGTTGCCATACAACGCACGAGGTGAACATTTGTACCACGTATTCTACAACAAGATTCTATTTCAAAGCACCACAAGCCAAAATGGGAACGCAGGATGGTGAAAAATAATTCTGAAACGGTAAGTTACATTCATGCTCCAACTAGGCCTTGTGCCTATCAACCGTGCTAGTGAGTAGGGGATGGATGGAGGATCCTATGGGTGTACAAGTGCTGGAGGAGGGTGTTAAGATGGATTTCTAACCTCTGACCTGATGGGCAGAAGTTTAGGAGGCGACCCTCGGTTTAATGAAACAGGGTAACTTTCTGGACAAGCCAAACCAATCTAGGTAGCTTGGCAGGTGGGCAAGAAGTCTCAGAAGGGGTGAGAGTGATTGGAAGCCCACAAAGAGCACACACAGCAACAAACCACAAATTACTCTTAGACAAGTGTACATGAAAGATATCTATACATTTATTGTCGACCGGATCAATAGACACAAGTAAACTTCAGTTATGCGAAAACAGTTACCAAACAGACTATAATCTACTATGCAGCATATATACAATATGTTTCCTAATGCGACAAATGAGCAAAAGACTGCCACAACCTGTAAAGAGAAGGGCTGGCTAACAGTTGTTCCCCAACTTTCTATTCTAGCCCTAAAAAGTTGGGAGTCATGTGTTCAACAGTAGAGTTGTGCGTAAAAGCTCACGATCGTGCAGCTGAAGCAAAAAGAGGCTCTTCTTGGGAAGGCTGTAGCAAGCCAGGAAGGGGCTTGTGGCAATGAAGAATTTGTTCCCACTATTTGAGTAGGATGTGCCCTTGGTGAAAGAACAGCTTTCAAAAGGTGAGAATAGCTAGGGAGTGCAAGCTAAACCAGCCAAGATTGAATACCATTAAGGGATATTCATGCGTAAAAGGGATCGGTTGTGCCAAGGGGAAACCGGCAAGTGATGAAAGTACTCACCGACCCTCAGCACAGTTTGGACCAAACCTTGCCAGTTTAGTTGAGGTCTTCAGTAGGTTTGAGTAGTATTGACTCAGAGGATGGGCCAGGGAACCTGTGGGAGACATGAGGATGTACCGTTTTGACTAGTTTGCAGAACTGTAGAGGGTGCTCCAGAAATCTGACAGGGGCATGGATCCTTTTGGGAAGGCAGCCACCTGCGGGGGAGAGAGACCTGCCAGCAACTCTCAAATTGGAGAAGTATTTAACTGTCATGGAGTTGGAATTAGAGAAGTGTAAAGCTGTATAAGGGTACTATTTAGGGAAGGAAAATAGGAGAATGAATGGTCTCAGGACCAAGAACGGTTTTTGATTGTTGCTGAGGGTCTTGATTTTGATCCATGTAGCCAACTAGAGGCATAGGATAGATTTTATGTCCGTGATGACATCCTTTTTACCCCTTTCCATTGCTGTTTCAGCAAACTTATAGTGTCGACGGGACGCACCTTCACTTCATCCATAAAAAAAAAACATATCCCTTATTGGAATGACTTATTGCATCTGCTAAGAGGAGGCCATCAGCACAAGTGTCATGGATTGTATGTGTGCATGGGGTTTGAGTCTAGCATAGGGTTTGACAGACACCAAGCCTCAGTGTACCTTTCACAGATGGTAAATATCCATTTGCATTTCAGTCTTTCTTTCACCCAAATGGGCAGTCTAGAACCAAAATGCTAAGGCAATTCTATTCTGAACAAGAGTACCAATATCACAACCTGAACTAACAGAGGCTGCCTGTATGACTCCCTGTATATGCTCCCTCTTAATTTATGATTACATTTAATCATTTGTACAATCGCTAGCAGCCAGCAGTCGAATGCAATGTATTTTTGCTCCTTTAATGGCCAATCGTCCTGCAATACTGTGTTTTGCGACTCGATGTTGGTGGACAATTCACCCAAACTAGGCATACTGAAGTCGAGATCTTGAGAAAATTTATCAGTCAATTGCATTGAAGATTCAACCTCTGTTAGTTCAGGTTGTGATATTTCCGCATGAATTGGAGAAACAGGTAACATTGAATGTTTCGTGGGTGGAACATTTTTAGAGGGTGTAGATTGGTCAAAGGTTCGGCAAGCAATTGCAATGCATCTTCATTGCCTTCAGTTTCATCCGGGCAATTTTCCACAAAGTAGCAATGGTCATACAGAAGATACAATGTTACAACTAAAAACATAATATGACTAAAATATTTGCTTAAAAACATCTCCAAAACAAACTGGTTTGTTCTTTACCCTTGTTTTCTTAATTTGCTTTGAAACCGTGGCCTTCACTTTGCCAACCACAATATCAAGCTGCAAAAAGAGTTTTATATGGTCTAAAGTGAGCAAATTTCTTTTTGACTCAAACAAACATATAATAATAATAAGGTAGCATTCATTTAGCGCGACGAACCCTCAGGTATCTGTGCGCTGCTTATTATTACCCATGGTGTACATATCTACAAACAGAACCAACTTGACGGACTGCAAAACATTGCAACATTATAAAAATGTATTCCCAATCCAATGTGATGCTCAATTGTACTTCATATTACGTTATGTATACCTCTGGTCCACGTTCCTCTTCTAATTCAACTTCTTGAGTAAATTCCTTGGAGAGAAGAATACAAAAAAAAGTTAAATGTCAATCAAACTAAAATGTAAAATCTTTCATCGCACAAAGCACTCCCTCACAAAGTAGTTTCAAATGATTGCGAACCTTATATAAGGTTTGTTGTTGAAACACAAATAGAACATTCGTATGAACATACCCTCAAACTGTGTACATGATTTCGTCATAATATACATTTCAGATTTCACCGGATAACCTTCCGAGATGACACATGGACTTGATCTGAGATTACCCTGCAGAACATAGTGATTATAATGTTGTCTTCAAAAATAGTCTGCTTTGTAATGTTTCCTTTAGAATCTATTCTGGATTAGGGAGGAAGTGTAATGTTAGAACCAAAATCAGAAAAGTTTGAAACAGTGCAAGGTTACATGCATTTCAGTCTTAGAGTATATCCTTTGTAGGATTTACTTTCAATCTAGCAAGGAAACTGTAAGTACGCATAACTCATACTCTGGACCTGTTGCAAATGAGGAAGTGATTGTAGTCGAAGTTCCAGCATCCCCCTATAATATAATACTTTTTTTAAATACGGATGAAAAAGCAAAATTAAACTGAAAACATGAGATGCAGATGATGGTACATATTGCGAGACACCCATATATGCCACTTTGTGTAAATAACCAATGTTATATATAATAATTTTCAATATGTTTAAATTCCAAGCATAACACATGCATGCATTTTTCATTCGCATATAAAGGAATAGTGCAATATAATTATGTGATAGGTGAGTGTGGTTGATGTTGACTCCAGAAAAGTAATTGATGAAAAATCTTGCTCCTTCGTTTTCAGTACATTGTCAGAAAAGAGTACAATGGAAAAGGTACATTAGTATTAGAAATGTGGCCACATCCAATGTTCTAAAATATCACTTTGTGCATGTCGGTAGGGCTCACCATTGGGATACTAGGCGTATCTGTGTTTTCGTCACTAGTGAGGGTCTGTGCTTCCATCAGTGAGCTTTATGTAAGAAGGACATGTCAACCAACACATGTCGAAAACATTAGGTGACTTTTAAAGGGCACTATGGAACTTTTTAACTAAGGGTCACATTTCACTGATTTATTAGTGTCCCGAATGTGGGGATAGAGAATATACTCTAAAGTTAAACATTTAAAAATTCGGGTGATTCCAATAACTAGGGAAATTTGAGTAATGCAACATCGATGGAAATAAACACTGAAAACTCTAAACCGTTCATGAAGTTACCTTTTCAATACACTATTTTAAATTAATTGAGAGATCCTTGAGAGGAGATATTTATACAGACCCCAGTCTTATATACCAACAAACATAACAAATTCATCGTCCACTACTCACCTGAGCCAGCGTGTGCCGAAATTGAGTCGGAATTGTATTTACAATCAATTTACGAAGAATTCTGGGTTAACTCTTTTTTGTGTACTTTGATTGTTTGTACATATAACCGGTAAAGTGCAGGTTGCAGAAGCGAAATTGATTGGCCTTCACATCTCCCAAGACAGCCTGAGCTCTACTTTCAATCTCATCCACTGGAAAACCGCAATTTGTAATCCATCTTCTTATTAAATCAATATCCTTTGGGAATACATGCAGGATTGTGGCCGGAGTTTTGACATGGCTCACAGAAGGGCAACTGAAAACAATACATGAAGGCATTCTTAAAAAGTCTGTAAGATCTGTATAGCAACTTTTACACAGCTTTATCTGTAAAGTTTGTTTTAAATAAATAAAGAAAACCTGTGTAACCTAGTCGAATTAACACAGCCATCTTACAGATTTGATTGTTATGCCGCAAATTGTAACGTATTACTCGTCCATTGAATGAACTTTCAAGCACCAAAAGAAACCATACTTTCAAACATGGACCGCAAAACATTCCATTCTGTTACAATGCACACTAATGCAATGTGCTATTTACCGAGATCAAAGTACAAAACACATTAGATAATGGTGAAGTCTTTGAGATAAATGAAAATTAGAGTACTGTTTACATTACGTTGTAATCGGTTGAAACGTTCAGAGCAACGATCTTTGAACATGCAGAACCAAATACATGACCTACCCTTACTCGGAAGAACAAATGAGCTGATTCAGCAAGCCGGGGAAGAAGTAGTCGTGGAACAGGTATCCAGGGAACAGGTAGCTCGATGATGATATACCTTGTGGATTGCAGAGATGTTATCCTGGTAAATGTCAAGGTGTTTATAAAGGCTTAGAAAAGTGGGTGTGTATGTGAATGTGTGACATGTTCGTTGACACCCACTATGTGCCAATGTTTACAATCTGCCATATCCACCCCTCAACCCCCTTGTGAGTGCACAGGCATAGGCCTGCTCATACTGCCTATAGGGCAATAGGGCCAGGGTTGAACCACAACACAAAATGCTTGTGTGGACCATTTATTTTGATCAAAGAGGCCCAGTTTTTTGGGCAATGCGAGCCAGTTTGAGGACTTACTTCAATATGTGGCTAGTAGTAGTGAACTTGTAGGTGAATATATATTTTTTTAAATGCACAATTTGCATCACCTTTTCATTAAAATACTCCCTTTTGGGTAATATTCAAACAGTGTCCAAAAAGGAATTAATAGCGACTTCGAACTGTGGGCCACATTTTCATTGGTGCTCGAGACAATCCTATGACCCAGTACGAACCTGTCCATAGGTGCCAACTGCATGCCATTGATACTAGGGAGGAGGATGGATGGGGAAGTGGTGATCGCAAAATGCCTGGAACACTGCTCAATGGACAAAAACATATGTTGACTGCAGGGATGGGGTCTTGAAGAGGAGAGTCTGGAGACACTGGGTCTGGCCTGGCCATGTGTTCAATGGATATTACAGAATATGGGACGCATTCTTTGAGGATAGTCACAGCCATATCAGCATGGTGTGGAGGCATGGGGACACAAGGAGTCAACAAGATAGGAGGTTGGAAATCACATTGTTTCACAAGATATATAAGATATATAATACCAGAGCTAACAGAGTGGACCGAAGAGAAACTAACATTTAAAAACATAATCACATCCTTGTGGGAGCAGAGTCTATTCTGACCCAGAGCGTTTCCACAAAAATGGAACACACCTTTCAGTAAAGGGGATGGAATAATTCCATACAGGTATTTTAAACATAGTAGTAACAAGGGGATGTGAATAGAGCAGGTGTGGCGGCATGGGCCTGGAAGAAACTGCCAGCAAGCGCAAGAGTGCTCAACAGACAAGATGCAGGTCTCCAACACACGGACCTGAGAGCCCACAATGGGGGCACTCGGTGAGCTAAGGAGGACCAGTCCCTGCTTCCCGGTCCAAGTGCCCAAAAAGTACAAAACTATGACAACTCTGCACACCTGTTGATTTGTAAAATAAACACAGTAATTTTGTTTGGGTTGTTATTGTTATGTTTAATAAAGGCCAAAGACTTTTATTGCCAACACAAAAATAAAGAGTCTGCATAATTTTGCCTGATGCATGATATATATATTTTCAATGCTACACAGAGGCTAGCTATTCAACAGCTTGAGGCACCCTGAGCATCCACACCCACCCAGCTGCCTTGCGAGTGCATGGTTTTAGGTGCAAACTGCCATCGATACTGGGGAGGGAGGGGGATGGATGGACTTGAAGAGGGGAGCCTGGAGACACTGGGTCTCGTGAGGCCATGTGAACAAAGGTCACTGTGCAGAAGATCCCTTTGAGGTGCACATGGTGTTTGACAACTTAAGAGTTCCCACCCACCAAGCCCCCTTGGGAGCGCACAGTCATAGGTGTGAACTGCCATTGATAGTGGACGGGAAATGGATGGGCATGAGGGGAGTGCAAAAGGGCCGGAATAATGTTCAAGGGACCCATAAATACGTTGATTTCAGGGACGGGGTCTTGAAGAGGCGAGTCTGGAGACACTGGTTTGGGGAGGCCATGTGAACAATGGTCACCGTGCAGAAGATCCCTTTGTAGTGCACATGGTGTTTGGCAACTTGAGTGTTCCCACCCACCCAGACCCCTTTGGGAGTGCACAGTCTAGGTGTGAACTGCCATTGATACTAGAGAGGGGATGGATGGGCATGAGGTGAGAGCAAAAGGCCCAGAAGAATATTCAAGGGACACATACATACACTGATTGCAGGGACAGGGTCTTGAAGAAGGGAGTCTGGAGACACTGGGTCTTGGGAGACCATGTGAACTATGGCCACCATGCGAAATACCCTTTGTGATGCACATGGTTTTTGGCAACTTGAGTGTTCCCACCCACCCAGACCCCTTATGAGCACACGGTCATAGGTGTGAACTGCCATTGATACTGGAGGGTGATGGATGAGCATGAGGCAAGCGAAAAAGGCCCAGAACAATGTTGAAGGGACACATACATATGTTGATTGCAGGTACAGGATCTTGAAGAGGGGAGTCTGGAGACACTGAGTCTGGGGAGGCCATGTGAACAATGGTACCTGTGTAAAACAACCCTTTGTGGTGCACATGGTGTTTGTCAACTTGAATGTTCCCACGCAAGCAGCCCCCTTGCCAGCGCACGGCCACAGGCGCGAACTGCCATTGATACTGGAGGGGGATGGATGGGGACGAGGTGAGTGCAAAAGGGCACCAACCATTCTTTAATGACCCTCATAGACGATTGGGCATGTTCTTGACTCATTGAAAAATTCAAACTTTTTGTACATGCACATTTATATTTTATTTAGTTTGGTGATGTTGATGGCACAAACAAACTACAAATTGTATACTTGAGGTTGCGTCACAATGTTTGAAAATCCCCTGTACTGTCTGTTGTCACTGGGGAATTTGGCGTGAATGGCTCGAACGACACAGGCGGGTATTACTCGTTGAATGCAAAATCCAAGCCTCCCATGAGGCCACCATGTAAATTAACGGTAGACCACCAGCCTGTAGCACCTGTGAAAGAGAAACATACATATTTTAATGGAATGAACAAGATAAGTGCACCACCTTACTTGAAAATGCATCCTAAATTTGATGGCATAGTTGCCCTTAGAAAAGTAACTTTCTGGAAAAATGTACTTGTGCTTTGAAGTATGGACACATTACAAAAGTGAACACCCATTGCAGCCAGAATGGTTTGGGACATAGAGAAGTATTTTTTTTGTTGTCGAAAGTGAAAGAGACGTAAGCGATGAACACTCTGATTTGCAATAAGTGCGATAAATGTATTCAATTTACAGCCTACATTTATTCGTCAGTGATCGCTCAAAGTTAGGACACTGTAGGAGAACAACATCAAATGTTAGTCGTCTCAGTCGTCAAAATTACATCACATCTAGAGTATGCTTACTCTTTACTTGGATTGCAAGGGTGAACAGTTGCGCGAAGTTTGTGCAGAGCACCATCATAATCCTCAACACGGACCTTGTGAGGCAGGCTGCCCTGAAGTCATGCAGCTCGGTGTGCATTCTTCAGCTATGTGGGCCAAGCATTCAGAGTTTTCCTGGCAGCAGAAGATCTCCACCTCGGTTGGCATGACCTTGCAACTATTGCAGATACACCAGGTGGAAACGTCTTCCATGCGACTAGGCTCAGGCTCTGGTGATTCATCTTCCCAACTATCGTCCGTTTCCCCATCGTTTCCGCTTCTTTCTATTTCAAGACATGCAGGGGTGTTGTGAAAAGGGGTGTAAATGCCTAGTGAGGTCAGTTTGAGGGGCGGGCGATCTGTATTCTTCCCGTGGGGGCACTTGAACTTAGTCCGATACATCAACGGATAATATTAGCACAAGATGACAGCGCCCAACCCGTTTTTTTCGCATGTGTAACAGTGAGAAAAACTAAGGTAAGATGTAGAGGAAAATATTTTAAGATCGATTACAGTATGCTTAAAAATACATGCCCGAACGATCGGGACAATAATATTATTTTGCAAACTTCCCCTTTAAGATCACATTCCATACCTTTTGAAGACTTGGGGGCCGATACATGTAAAAGAGCATACTAATCCCGCAAGAGCCACGTGCTGAGAACAACACTGCACGAGCCTGTGCACAGAATACAAAATGCGCACCCCACGTATTCATGGAATTTTCTGCACAAAGTAACTGTATCTGTAAGTGGAAGGCAGAATGCCCTCGACACACCCCTATGCAAGTCAAAAACAGCCATGACAGCTATCTTTGCCTGCTCCTGTGGGTGCGAATACACACACCCTTCAAACATTGCAAGCGGGCCTGCATCTCGAGGACAGTGCGTGGGGCCCCCTGTAACTGTTACTGGCATCCTGACCACATGCGTAAGATGTATCGTAACTCGGGTAAAACTGCACCACACTACTCTGTGTATGCACACACCTAAGTCCGATCGGAACTGAGGCTGCATACACGCACCCCAAGACATGCAAACCTACCCCTGCGCTGCAATTGCTATGTGCAAGTGTAGTTGCACCTGCTTTTGGGTGGTGGAGAGATAGAGGGATTTGCATGGGCATTTCGCTGGCAGGAGGTTGCGTGGTCACATCCAGGAATACGTTTTGTTGTGAGCATTTGTGGGCGTGCTATGAACTGCTTGTGACCCGTGCCTCGTAACGCCCACTTTTTCCCCTGTTCTTCCTCATTTCCTGAATTCCACCCCCTGCTCTGCCCTCTGCACAGGCCCCGCTCACGCTCTGTGTGGTGTCTCATGCAAGGCACTCGACCACTCGTAGAGACGTGCCGAGACTGCGCAAAGTCCATGCATGTTAGGAAAAAGTGCTGTGCAGTCGATTCCATGAATCGACAAGCAGGGTTTCGCACGCAGTATAGTGCGCAAATCCTCAATTTTCCACGCAAATAATTCCACGAATCGCACCCATAACTGTGAAACGTGACATTGCTGCAACAATAATTGCCTCCAGGCCCTGTATTCATACCTAGAGGGGCTCTTTTATTCATATTCTGCATAGTATGTGTATTTCGTTTTACAGGGGTGGGTAATCAGTGTTTTTAACAGTGTGGTTGTATTTTTAGTTTAATAAAGACTCCTGTTTTATAGAACCTTGATTGGACATTGCTTTTTATGGGCACGGTACTACTGCCTGACCTCAGCCCATGCTACCTCAAAGATGTGAAGGAGGTATGCAATTCGTCTTGTGCCTGTTTCTGCTTTATGATGGAGAGCACTGCTTTTAAATAGTAGTGTGGGGCTGAGTAGGAGTTTAGAAACCAGTGCTCATCCCTCCCTATCTTCCTGCAGAGCAGTAGTCATTTCGTCACACTGTGAAAGAGGCCGGGTGTAAGAATAGCGTACAGCATGAACATAATTAACATAAATAAATGGGCATTTGCATCTCATAGAGGACACTAGAGGCTAAATGAAAAAACAGTCTGCAGCAGGCAAAGGGAAAGGCGCCTGCACGTAGAAAGAGCAACCCGAGAAAATGTGCTCGAGTTTATTAGAATAACAAGTTCACCGGTGGCAGGCTATCGTGGCAAAAGTAATAACATGAAAATGCGCATTTCATATTTGTCTGAGAGCTTTAGAAACGTACGCCTTTTTTAGATTGATTTTCCATATAAGGCAATTTCGAGCACAAAATGTGCTGAATAACAGATTTGACTGTCCCTGGCATTATTAGGGTTAGTTTAAGCAAGATTATTTCTATTAAGTCTAACAAAAGATGCCTTTTATTAGACGGGTTGGTGTACCACTGTGCAATATTTGGGACTTCGTGGACTTTAATACTGAGAGAAATGCCATTTTCTCGCAGAGCCGGAAGGGAGAGCGATGCTGCTCGTATATCCAGCACCATGCATTTTTGACAAACGACATTACCCATGGCTTCTATAGGCCTCCACACTCCCCTATTGCCTATAGACAGTGTAAGATATTCAGTAGTTTCAGCACCCGCTTACATAAGCGCCATCTTATTTGGGATAATTGAGGGCCTATGCCTCAAGGGTAAGTAGCATAGCAGTGGCTATCCTCCAGCAGAGTTTGCCAGCGCAATGCCCTGCACTATATGGACCTGGCTGAACATGTACACAATCAGGTTTGCCCCCTGCCCCCCCCCCCCCTCCCCTGGAGTGGTACTCCCTCCCACAACACTGAAAGGCACAAGTGAAATTTCAGCACCTTGGGGCCCTACTTAAGGAGCTTGATGGCCCCTTCTCTGATGCCTTGCCCGGGAGAGTCGAGGACACATGCCTACCTGCTCCAAGCTTTACTAGGCGTCCTTGCATGCAGAGGCATTGCTAGGGGGGGGCTAAGGGGGCTATAGCCCCTAGTCTTTTGGTTGTAGCCCCAGATAGAATCTCAGGAGCTACAGCCAAAGGCTAGCTAGCCCCCAGTCCCAACAGTTCTGACATTAGCGTAGCCCCGGGTCTTTTCCCGACCTAGCAACTCCCCTGCTTTCATGGATGCCTGGCCTGCCTGCTGCCTTTCATTTTACGGTTAGGGAAAATTAAGGTAAAATCCTACCCTTTTTGCTTAACAAGTTTCTAGAGCGCTTTATATGTTGTCAAGTAGAACTCTTTATATTTTGTCAAGTTGGTTTATTAAAGTTATCTCTAAAAAGCAGAATATGATTTAAGCATTGGTACACCAAACATTAATACCACTGCCAAATAGAGCTCTTTAGATATGTGGCTAAGTGCCTAAATTGCAGATGCAGGCACTTAGCCACATTAGCCACACTGAGATTAAATCCTGGTTTTATCAAAGTTTGTGATCGCGTTCTATGATTTAATTGCACTGCGCCTTTCTGACCGCATTTATATTATTGATTATGCTGTTTAAAACATGGACCTAGCTTAAGAGCAGCGAAGTGCTGTACAAGGTTTGGGTAGCCAGTGTTGGGCTTGCATCCTTTAACCGTAGTGCAGTACTGTGAGTTGAGTTCTGTGCGTCCATTGAAATGAGTCCATGGCTAGGTGCTGTTGTAGGTGCTGTTGATTTGCGAAATTGAAGAATTGTTGGGGCATTCCAAGTCGATACTGGGATTGAGTTCCAGAGGGTGGGCTTGTAACAAGATAAGGATTATTTGCAGGTCCCCTCTTTGTGTACTAGTTGTGATTCGAGGTGGTAGGATGATTTGCTGTGCAAGGAGCGTGTGCCACAGAGCTATAAATGGAAATTAAGAAGTGCAGGTACTTTCCATTCTAGGCTGTAAGTGGGCCAGGGCTCGGACCCGGTAATGTCCAAACATTGGTCCTATGATGGGGCCCTGCTAGTTCTCACTAGCCCATTTTATTTAATTTTACCCTGTCTCCATGTCCAGTCATGCAGTTCTATATTTGCCTTGCGTTCTTTGTGTGTCTCATTACGTATTGTAGCACTTTCTGTTTGTTTCTCTCCCCACTTCGCACCACTCCAATCATATTTTCGCGCCCTGTTTCATTCGGTGTAAGAGCTTGAGCCTTGGGACTCCTGCAGACTGAGACATTACAATCAGTGATTCCAACAAAAAGCTTAGTATTATAGTGTACTTTTAAGACATGCACTTGAAATTTTATTCTGATAGCCTTATGCTGTCATCTCTCAAAGATGTCCATCAATCACAGATTGACATTGCCCTGTTTTGCCACCAATAGTATATGTATAAACGTTGGTAGGCTTTGAGAGAAAGGAGGGTCTGAAAGACAATGAATACTATTCTTATAAATATGATCAAGTTAAACTAGGGTGCTGAAAGAGAAAAGTCAGTGCTAAAATCTCATTGTATAATTCGCTTTAGAAATATGTCGAGCAAAAGAAGGATTGTAGTTTTATTTTACCCACCCTGACTAGATGACAGCAAAGGTCTACACAAGTGTGTGACATTTCAAAAGTGTATTCTCAGTGAAAGAAGTTGGGTTGTAAAACTGTATTCACAGTGAAAAGAAATAGGCATTGTAATTTGATCTGCTGGTCTATATTTAACACAGCATGCAATGTTCTGCTCCCCTCCCATTTACTATTACGTCTCTACAAGGACAATAGTCCTTCTCCCTGGGCCCCCTGTGCCCTAACTATCTGCTACTAATCTGTTACCTTTATGGTTTGATGACACAAGGATACACCTCATAACAAAAAGTGTGAACGCTCAGTTGGGAAAGTTGCAAATATGGGGAGGTTGACAATGTCTTGTGTACCGGTACTCTCCTTCAACTTGGAGAATTTCCAGCCCTGAACACTGTCAGGAATTAGAAGTGCAAGTATGGCGAGCCGGCCCTTTTAAAGCACCATATATGTGGTGCTTAGCTGCCAGGTATTCAGGTGTGCTACTTGTGACTGCTTTGTAGATGAATCATGAAGTCTTCTCCGGTATCCTGGCCTGGAGAGGAAACCAATGTTGTTCACGTAGGATTGGAGCGATTCAGTCAAATTTCCATGCACCCGTAATAAGACGTGATGTAGCGTGGCAGACTGCTTTTAGGGGAGCCCAGTGAGCAGGTCACAGGAGGGCATTACCCCATCGATGTACAGGACCACAAAGTCCTGAACTATGGTCCAGGAGTCCTGCGGTGGAATGAAGGGTTTGATTTTGCAAAGGGTGGAGATTTGCAGTCAGGGTGTTTGGTCCTTTTTGGCTATGTGCTTCTGGAAGGACAGGCTGCTGTCAATGGTAAAGCCTAAGTATTTTGCTGAATGTGAGAATTGAAGGTTAAATCCTTCTAAGCACATATCATTGAAACATTGTTTGACAAGTCGTTGTTTAGTGGGGGGACCGATGATGACATATTTGTTCTTGGCTGGGTTAAGTTTGAGGTAGGCAGCTGACAGTCAGGTCTGGATGATGGTTAGGTAATCACAGAGACAAGTGCCTTTAGGCTTTTTATTCTCAAGTACAAATGAGTAGTGTCTGCTTATTGGTAAAATGGCTCAGTGGGTTAAATGTGTGTTGCTGTGATATGTGTTTGATCTGCATGTCGCAGGTTCAAATCTTGGCATGGCCAAATCAGCCTTTCATCCTTCTGAGATCGATAAATGAGTTCCAATTTCCATTGGGTAATAATAATAATGCATGTAAATATGTCCTATGTAAAGCACATTAGATGAAAGTGCTATATATGCTATATAAAAAATACATTATTATTATTGGTGGATGACTATTTCGGGTTCTTTGAGAAGTGTACTGAAAGGCTCCATAATATGTTTAAAAAGGATTAGTGAAAGGATGGAGCCTTGGGGGACTCTGCAGGAGACTCTGAGTTTGTTAGAATGGAACATATCCATTTGGACGGCTTGGTGTCTGCCGGAGAGGTAGGAGGTAAACCAATTCAGTACACTGCCATAGAATCCCTTCTGTCGGCGAGGAGGGAGAGGAGGATATGGTGAGCGACTGTGTCAAATATAGCCGAGAGGTCAAGGAGGACATGGAGGCACAAGCCACCTTTATCTTTGATTCGGAGGATATCATCCACTACCTAGATGGTGGCCATCTCGATGCTACAATTGGGATGGAGCCCTGACTGATAGTTATTTTGGAGGTGTAGTTGTTTGATTCTGCAGAGTAGTTGTGTGGCAACTATTTTTCCCAAGATGTTGCCAATAAACAGGAGGTTCGTAATGGACCAGTAGGTGGCCAGGTTGACAGGGTCTAGGGTGTTTTTTTAAAAGAGGTTGTGTGAGATAGTGTCTGGGAATGACCCTTCTGTAAGGCAGGCAATACTGATATCTACTGGTGCATTGAGCGCCGGGCCCATCAAATATACATTAATAGTCCCTAGAAATGATTCTGTTCAAAGTGTACACTATTAAAAAAGCCCACTCACAGGTTTACTAGACTATAGTGTAGCATTGGCAACGGCAACAATTATAGCTTTTGGATAATGAAAATACTTTCGTTTGTGGAACTACATTTGCCATGCAAAGACATATTTGTTTTTTCCAAATGTGTGGATCGCCCTGGGGATGTTGATCATAATTGCTGTTGCTGGTAGTGGAGAAGAGTTTCAGCAAATTAAAAATGATGAAACCATATATACATCTCTATTGGCTGACAAGAAGCAGTTGGGTCTAGTTACACTTTCAACGAAGAGCAAAACTTTAAAAACTAGTAGGCAGCAACATTCAATATTTTTGCATCTGCAAAGTTTCGGCAATTGTACTTTAGACAATTAACATATACACGAGATCAGGAAAGTGAATGGTATTTGCGACATTGGTGTCTACTTTGCTGTAGTTTAAGTACATCAATCACAAGTTAATTATACCAGATTATATTTATAGTGCATTGATTTTATAACCAGAGACCAGGGATGAGGTACATTCTAGCGTTTGCCAAGGACACTGTACTGTTTAAAAACTGCCCGGAAAGGAGGGCACGCGGTAGGTGCGGGAGAAGGAAACGTGTTCTATTTAAGCAATAATGCTCTATTCTGAGGCAATACTGGGAGCCTAATCCTGCGAGCAGGACATTCCCAGCCAGCACAGCCCAAACAACTAAACATTAGGGCTAATAAAACAGGACAAATGTCCTGAGTTCCAAGGGGGAAGTAACTGGCTGATAATACGAGTGTGACAAGCATTCAACATATGGCTTTTGCTTATATGAATATGGCCACCATGAAAATGAAAATGGAAGCAGTAGCTCCAAGCGAAAGTCCTCTTTCATTTGATTGTCATGGCATTAAGGTGCCAGCCAATAGGTACAGAGGGGCAGATTAGAGGGTTCTCAGCAAAAAGGAGTGGAGAAGGGGTGGTGGGTCCAGTGGCAGGTGGATAAATGCAGCACAAAGGGATGAGGCACCAACACGGGCTGGCATCTGTGAAAAAGGCCAGAGTTTCTGCAAAAGCTATCAACTGCTTTGCATGTCTCGGTATTACCCAATCTGATCATTTCGAATTGATCGTATGGACCATCTGGCTGAACTCAACTAGTACCATTCGATCGATTCGAAATGATCAGATTGGGTAATTACTACCAAACATGGGGAGAGCGGGTTGCGGGGGTGTCCCCCGCTCCCTATGTTTGGTAGTGATGGCCTTTGTGGGTAGTGGGGGGTCCCCCACTTCAGGACGTTTGGAGGATGTACAGTAAAAAAAAGGAAGAAAAGCGGACCCTTCTGTGACAGATCCAACCCGCGTAGGAGGGACAGAACTGATGCTGCAGGGTCAGAAGAAAAGCGGACGCCAAAAAGGTAAGTAGGAGGTGGGTGGGGGGGATGTATTGGGGGCCATGGGAGGCTTATGTTTTGCCAGATTTGGCCATGGCAAAATTGTCTTTGCAGCAAAATTGACCAAGGTCAATTTGGCCGCGAAGAATTCTGCCACAGCCAAATCGTATACATCCCATGTCTAGGGTGCTAATACCACATGAAGTTTCCCGGATTTCCCTGCCAGTTAGGTGATTTCCCATCTCTTCCTCCTCTTGCTAGAATGTCCCCATACTTGGCTCGGTTTGGATGGCTTCCTACTCCAGCTCGCTTTCAGTTTCACTTTCCTCACATTGCCTACAAACGTGTGCACGGTCTTGCTATCTCTGTGATCTTGTCTCTGTATCAGTCAACGGATCTATGTGATTTTTTCGAAAATAAAATACTGCAACCTACAATACCAAATTTGATTTTTGTCTGCGCTCATTTGAATGCACTTACATGCGGTGGAGACCCCCGTCACCCCCGCGTACTCCCCTTACAATATTTATTATCCTAACCCACCCCGATGCATAAATGCTTTGAAATGCGAAATGCTCTCCCACGCGACATCCATTCATGCCTCGCTTTCACCTTGTTCAAGAAATGCCTAAAGCAGCAGCCCTTGCACTTTCCAGTTTGTTTAATCCATCCTTTGCTTCATTGAGCTACTTGTGTTTATGGTATATTTCCACTCTCATACTTTCTTTTAGCGCTGCAGGTTTTATATTGTTCAGTGCTTAGGATGAAGGAACTATAGAAATAACTATAAAATAAAATAAATACATTCAAACGGGACCTTGAATCAAATAATATGTAAGTGAAAGGGCTATTTCTGTTTGATTTCCTCTTCTTACATCAAGAAATGATGCATTAATTGGGTTATTTTATCTTCAGTGTTTCGGCCTCCTCTGCCGCTGGGACTTACCTGCCACTGTGAGGCGTGGGATGCCAGGAATGTGAAAGCTAAAGAGCAGAAGTCTATTTTGGAGGGAAAATCCATTCACCAGCACTCAGAATTTGCCACAAAACTCTGTTGAGCACAAGAAAGAGCAACAAAGGTATCAGGAATGGAAAAGTATTGCACTATGTTGTCCAGAATGAAACTGGAAACCAGCAGTAATGAAATGAAACTGTGTAACCACAATGAGCAGAATGGAAACGCTGATAAACCTGAACATAAAACTGTTGCAGTACTTTGAGGGTCATGCCTCAAGATGACATGCATGAGTAGAGCTGTATTCTTTCTTTCACATAAGAAAATATGCCTGCGTGTAGCACTATGCACGTGTTTTTCCCGTAAATGTGAAATGAACCCCAGACATGTTGGGGGAGTTAGAGTTTCATCTATAAAATGCTGGGAGTATGGTTTGAGAGTACTCTCGAGGGCAGTGCAATATTGAACATTAAAACAACTGCACTCCCTATTGAAATCTACAGAACAACGATGGCCCCCACTTTCTCTGATTTGGTGTGGAAGAGTGGAGGCCATTGCAATGAGTCTGGCATGGCAAGTGTTTTACTTGGTAAGCCATCTTCCTCTCCCCCTTCTTCCACAGAGCATTCATAGTCATTCAGTGTTTTATTTGGAAAGGTTGGTGCCTAAGAGTGAGAAGAAATCATTGTAATTGTCAAGATCGAGGGATGATTTACAAATCTCAAATTTCCCAATCAGTTGACCTTCCTAATATCTTGGCAAGTAGGGTGACTTGGTCGACAGTATAAAAAGATTGTTTGTCTGGGAGGTTCATGGGCTTCTCAGGATATAAAATCCCTGCACATGCTCTTTGTTCCACTAGATTGGCACTATGAGCCCTTGGCAGAATTCCGTTCAGATCACACAGCACACGTCAATCTAGGAAACAATGACAATAATGCCGAGAGTAATACTATAATGGGCTTCACTTGACATTATCTTTTGGGATTATGTGCTAGAGGGTGGGCAATTTATCTATTTTGCATTTCTCTAACAGCCGTACCTTCAATCCACAGAATATATCCTTTTGATACCTTCAACTGAGATCAACAATGACAAGTGTTACTACGTGGCTATAGTGGCCTACATTGGTGCAGCCAGTCTGAAAAAGTGTTCTTACTCTGTCATGGCATTTATTTTACTTGGAATCAAGGGTAAAGCAAACAAGAAAAGTGTTGGTCGGTGGCTAGACTGACCTAGATTTGTGCAGCCAGTTTGGATATATGTTCTTACTCTGCATGGCATCTTTTACTGGGCATCAAGGTTAAAGAAGACATTATATTGTATTCAGTGGTTAGACTGATCTACATCAGTGAAGTCAGTCTGGATATATTTTCTTACTGTGGCATGGCATTTTTTTGTTCCGGCATCACAGGAAAATGATGATCAGTGTTCTTACATGGCCATGCTAGCCGACATTGGTGCAGTCAGTATGAACATCATTTCTTACTGTAGCATGACTTTTTTTTTACTGGCAAAGACAACAGGAGTATGTTCTTATATTTTAATACTGCCAAATATTGATGCAGCCTGCATGCACATGTGTGGGCACAGCTATCATGAACATGTTTTTATACTTGCATATATTGTGGGTAAAGGCATCATGAAAATTATTAGGACTTGTGCAATATTGGTTACTTGCATCTACTGGATTTTGAATGTGTTAACAAACACAACCGTTTGCAAACTATGTGAAGTTTTGCCCAATTTTGCGCATAAAGCCTCCTGTAAAATGCACCATTTAACCCATTATATAAAGAAAAATTCTCAGGGGATAATCCTCCAATTCCCCTGTAGTTGTTCGGGTTGCCTGGATACACTTGGTCCCTCCCACGTATTTGTGGGAAACATTTATCCTCATCAAATAAAAAAATTCAACAGATGCCACTGTTTCTGATTACCGTTGGGATTGGTGGGTTTATTTCCAACTTCTCTTTCTTCATTGTCTGGGGAGTGACAGTGTTGCAATTACACCCCCATCTGCGACATTTTCCAGAAGAGATTTTCAGGGTAATTCATAGAATTTCGCACAAAAGTGGCGCACGCGGCTGGCGCACATTGTGCACATGCGAATGTCTGCGCCAGCCGCGTGCGCTAAAATCGATATCCGCGCACAGCGTATTCATGGATTTTAGCCTCCAAAACCAGCCGTGGCACAGAGTGGCGCAGCGACCCTGCAGCAGCGCCAGTCACGCCCCCAAGAACGCCCTTGCGCAAGGAAAAGCCATCAAAATTCCCAATTCAGCGCAAAGGGCTGCGCTAACCCTGGACCAGTATACAGGGCTGCCAAACAGCAAACTCCGAGCGGGGAACGTGTATTACTGGGGTGCGCGGGAAGTTCCACACGCGATTTCAGCAGGGTATGTGTATTTCTGGGGTGCTGGGAAGTTTAACACGCAATTTCACAGGGTACGTGTATTACAGGGGTGCGCGGGAAGTTCCACACGCGATTTCAGCAGGGTACGTGTATTTCTGGGGTACGGGCAAGTTTAACATGCGACTTCAGCAGGGTACGTGTATTACTGGGGTGCGCGGGAAGTTCCACATGCGATTTCAGCAGGGTACGTGTATTTCTGGGGTGCAGGGAAGTTTAACACGTGATTTCAGCAGGGTACGTGTATTACAGGGTTGCGCGGGAAGTTCCACACGCGATAGGCCTTGTGCGAGTGGGGTACGTGTATTTTGGGGGTGCAGGGGAGTCCTACACGTGAATTGGGAGTGTGGGTCCTCCCAGGTGTTCCCTCTACACCCACCACGGCCCCTGCAGGAAGACCACACCACAGGGGACTAACCTGCACCCTTGGTCATGTCCCGCAGGCAGCCCATCCACCATGGGCATGCCCCCCCAGCCAAGCCACATGTCACCTTGCACTAGTGATCACCAACGCATTACCCCCTTGCACCTCCACCCCCCAGCAGTGCAGGGAACCTGCCAGCAGGCCCCCACTCATGTCCCCCAGCACCTCCACCCACCAAACAGTGCAGGGTACCTGCCAGCATGCCCCCACTCATGTCCCCCAGCACCCCCACGCCCCAAACAGTGCATGGCACCTGCCAGCAGGCCCACACTCATGTCCCCTTGCACACTCACCCCCCAGCAGTGCGGGGCACCTGCCAGCAGGCCCCCATTCATGTCCCCTTGCACACCCACCCCCCAGCAGTCAGGGGCACCTGCCAGCAGGCCCCCACTCATGTCCCCCAGCAGCCCCACCCCCCAGCAGTGCAGGGCACCTGCCAGCAGGCCCCCACTCATGTCCCCTTGCACACCCACCCCCCAGCAGTGTGGGGCACCTGCCAGCAGGCCCCCACTCATGTCCCCTTGCACACCCACCCCCCAGCAGCGTGGGGCACCTGCCAGCAGGCCCCCACTCATGTCCCCTTGCACACCCACCCCCCAGCAGTCAGGGGCACCTGCCAGCAAGCCCCCACTCATGTCCACTTGCACACCCACCCCCCAGCAGTGTGGGGCACCTGCCAGCAGGCCCCCACTCATGTCCCCCAGCACCCGCACCCCCATAAGTGCAGGGCACCTGCCAGCAGGCCCCCACTCATGTCCCACTCATGTCCCCTTGCACCCCCACCCCCCAGCACTGAGGGCCACCTGCCAACAGGCCCCCACACATGTCCCCTGCACCCCCCAGCAGTGCGGGGCACGTGCCAGCAGGCCCCGACACATGTCCCCCAGCCAACACGTCATCACAATCTAGATCCCTGGCCCTTATGGCCAGCCTCCACATGCCAAAGACCCACCCAAGTATTGCATTCACCCACATAGAAATGCCAATTACATGATACAACCCCAACAGCAAGTATGCAAATTAACACATGTCCGTCACACACACACAATGGGTGCAAGTGAATGTCAAAACCCATATCATGACATGCATGAAACCAATGAGATGATACCACAAATGGAAGTATAAAAAAATATATATTAAAGATAACATGAACGTAAATCAAATTAAACACACAACAATGGGAATAACAAATTAAATGGTCCATGTCCGATAAATTATGAAAATCAAGAAAACATAAGCAAAAGAAATCCAAAAAGAAATGTTGTCCAAAGTCACAGTTCAAAAAATCAAATCCAAGGGAAAATAAAAAGTAAAAACCATTGCTCCATGGTGAACACAAAAAAAATATTAAAAAAGATGAATCCAATGTAAAACTATGTACAATTGAAGAATCCAGGGTCCATGAGCCCAACTTAAGAAATGAAACCTACCAAAAACGACTACCTAATAAAAAAACTATATACAAAAATGTGGTCCATTGTCCAAGCGGTCCAAAATAAAGAAAAAACCAAAGGAAACCTAATACTAACTAATTAACTATTTACAAGGGCAGCGGGCAAGTCCAACGGCTCAGATGTTGATGTCCCGGACCAGGGCATCATCTAACTCCTGCTCGATGTCCCGGAGGCGGTCCTCTTCCATGACCCCGAGGGTTCGCAGGGACGATGACATCTGGAACTCCAGGTCCCTGCGAATGGCCTCGAGGCACTCAGCCCGCCTCAGGGCCCTACGCATGGAGTTCTCCGCCCTGACCATCGTGAGCCGTGCCTCTTCCGCCCGCTGCCTCTCCCCATCTATCGCATGGCCCACCGCTGCCACACGGAAGACACTTCCCCTCCAGGGTCCTCCTGCCCTCCGGCCGATGCCTGCCCCTCCGATGTTGATGGCCCCGAGCCATCATTGCTCCCACCTACAGCCTGCTCCTGCTGCTGCTGCTGCTGTCCATGTGCCATGTCCGATGGTGCCTGCACATCCTCCATCTGCTGGTCTCCAGTTGTGGTGTCCACCCCTGCTGGACCGCCAACTCCCGACTTTGGCAGGGATAGGATCTCCACCAAGCTGGCTGTGTTGGTCAGGCCAGGTCCACAGGGGGCCCTGGTAGAATCTGGGCCGGAAGACGATATGGAGAACGACCGGCGCATAGCCTCCACAGAGGAGGAGAGGTCCGCCAGAGTGCGCGTCACATGTAGGAACCCACCGACCAGGGCCCCTCCCAGCAGTGCCACGTCACGACGTTGCTCTTCATGATGGCGTGCGTTCTCCGCCCAGGAAAAATGCACGTCATCACGAATGACACGCATGCGCAATGCGACACCCACCAGGACGGATCCCATACGGTCGCGGGACCCCTCGCCCGCAGGTAGTGGAGAGGCAGGTGATATGGCACTCTCCCCTACCTGCGGACGGGCCTGGGATGGGGCCTCCCTGCTGGTGCATGATGGTGCAGTCACAGGGTCAAGGACAGCGACATGCACAGGCCCCTCCGTGGTGACCTGTGCTGCCTCCTGACCCTGGCCCTGGACTGCACCACTTGCACCAGTGGTACTACCCCACCAGGTCCCATATGCGGCCAGTAGCGGGCTCCTCCTCCTCTGTGGAGACCACCAACCTGGATGTCTCCACACCGTCTTCCGTCATTGGAAGCCCCTGTGGGGGCTCACCCGGCCCTTTCGCCACAGCCGTTGTGGCAGACGCAGCACCAGGCCCCTTGCTCCCGGATGATGGTAATTCCTGGGAGGGTGGCTGGGCCTTGCATAGCCGCCCAGTGGAGGCATCCCCGCCGCTTGGCTCCACAGCGCCGTCTCTGCCCTCTTCTTCACTTGATGCTCATAGAGGGAGACATAGAACACAAGCATCAGGGTACAGTACAAAATACCCTAGACAGGAAGCAATAACACATGAGTGGCACTGTCGAATGTCACTTCCATCCTGTCATTCCACAACACATGGGTGAATGCACACAACACACATGCAGAAACAGTCCTGGCGCCTGCAATCAACATCAACATCCATGTAGAAGGGCCCGTGTAACCAAGATGTTGCCTTCAAAGTCACATGCATCCATAGCGTTTCAAAGTCACAGACACACTTCTCAGGCACACACACACACGTGCACCATACATGTACATGACATCAGCACCCATTCCTCACCCCCCCTCCATGTCCAGGAACAGAGACAGCCATGTTTTCATGTGTGCATTCCACATAGAGCTCCCCATGTTGCATTAAAACACATGCACCAACCATGTGGTTCACACATAACTGGTCTCACATGCATGACCATGATGTCCCTGCACACACACATCCATACATGGCCTATGTCACACATACAGGCAAGCAACAGACTACCAGCACACTGCAACATGCCCTGTCTCACACAGCAATGCTTGGCCACTTACCGCTCAACTCCAGACGGGTCTGCCTCCGAAGGATCTGGGCGTGGAGTGCTGGGCCTACACGTTCCAGGACCCTTATCTGGATGTTACTCATGCTTGCCCGGCCCCACTCCCCGAGGCGCCGGGCCTTGTGGAGGGTCCTGGACCTGAAGTCCTCCCAGCGCTTCTTGACGTGCTTGATGTCGCGGGTTGCCACCCCCTCCGCGTTGATGGCAACCACTACGTCGTCCCAGATCCTCTCCCGTCCTTCCTTGTTGGCGCGTGAGGTTCCGAAGAGGGCATCATAATGCCCCAGGACATGCTCCACCAGGACACCAACTTCGGTGGCAGTGAAGCTGGTGGCCCTCTGCCTCTCTGGCTGGGGGTTGCCAGTGGTGCCAGATGGAGATGTGCCCGACATGGCAACCCCAGAGGCAGGAGTGGGTGGGCAACTGGGTCCTGGGACTGGGCTGTGGAGCGATGGAATCCCAGTCGGGAGTCGTCTGTTCCAGCAGGGGTGGACACAGCAACTGGACCCCTGCGGATGGCTGACGTGCAGTCACCAAATAGCACGGCACGTGGGCAGCAGGCAGACAGGCACCAGCAGATGGCTGGTGGGAGCGTGCTTGGGGCTCTGGGGGGCAGGAAAATGGCTTTCTGGGCAGGAGCCTGGTCTTCCGTGTGTGTACGCGTGGCCAGCTTGATACAGAGTGATTTGGCATGTGAAAATCTTGCACGTCAGTGTGTAATTCGAGGAAAGGCCCTTAGCGCGTAAGCGCGTCAGCACACGTACGCGATATCATTGCACCAAAGGCCCTTAGCGCGTAAGCGTGTCTGTGACGTGACACACACGGGTGTTTCCCTCATAGCACATGATGACAGAGCACACGTGGAAAAGCTGCACATCCGAGTGTCAGCGCGTGTAATTGGAGGAAAGGACGCGTACACGCGTAAGTGACGTGTACGTATGGGCCGGTTTAAAAGGTATGTGTAGAACGCCATTTTCTTGTACGTGCTTTTCGTGGAGAGCGAGTGGGTGAATTCTGTACTTCTTGTCGGTTCACATGCGATTACTTCACAGCGTTTCAAGTTCGTACTCCCTGTTACCTCTGACAGCTTTCATTTTTCTACTTTTTTTGGGCCTGCTTCCTCAAACAATGTTCACTTCTCCTTTTGTCCTGTCTCCTCAGACAGCGTACAATTCTTCTTTTGGCGGGGGTGTTGCCAACGCGTACACGCGCGTATTTTTCACGTTCTTATTCCAGGCAGATGGTGAGTTCCGCACGTACTTAGCAACTGTGCTTGCCCCGTGTGCGCACTCCCCTTCAGAGGTCATTGTAGGCTGTGTGTATTACGCGTACGCTTATTTTTGTGTTTCTGGGTGCCACAGTGCAGTGCAGGTTCATTTTTCCACGCACGTGGTCTACGAGGGGTTGCGTGCACGTTTATTTTTGTTTTTGGGCTGCCTGTGCGTTGCGTGACCCGTCATCTTCCCCCAGGGGTCACAGACAGCCTTGTTAGAGCACTAGGGTACGAATTCCATCTAGTACCCTACCCCTTTGACCCCCAATTGCCCAGGTCAATAGTTTACTGCTCCTCCCATACGCACAACAACATCAGTGCCATGGTTGGGAGGCGACCAAGCGGAAAGGGAGGCAAAGGTGGCCAACCTTCAAAAGGTGGACGTGGTGGGCGTGGTAGGGGACGTGGCCAGGATTTGCAGGGTGCCCCTAGACCCCCATGTGTGGAGGACCAATCAGGGACACCCATGCTCCCCCCCCCATGGTTGAGGGAAACACGGCTGAGACCATCCGAGCTCAGCCCCTGTTGGACCAGCCCATTGTGGCACCTGACCTGGCACAGGATGACTCCGTGGCTGACTTCCAGGTCAGAAAGTCTAGGCCACGTGTGGCGGTGCAAGTTGTCACCAAGGCACGTGGATCTGGGGCAGCTATGTCATCTGCTGCCCCTAGTATGCAGGCTGGTAAGGCGGCAGGGGCAGCTGCAGCTCCATCCGCCCCAGCTCTGACTCTCCCAGCCAGGACAGTGTTGGTCCTGGTCCATCATACTGATGTTCCCCCTGCCAACATCACACTTCAGACAATGCCTGCACCAAGTCCTATGGTCAATGGGCATTCGCACACTCCAACAACCGAGTCCACCGGTGATTCTGCCCCTACTGACCAGAGCGGCGTTAGCCACTCTGGCTCCGCTCCACCTTCTCAAAAGAGGAAGAAGGGTGCTCTGGCATGAAAGGCTGAGACCCCAGGCACAGCTACACACTCCGGCACGTCAAGGAAGCCTTGCTTTAATGACGCGGAGCTTAATGCACTTGTGAGCTATGTGTCGCAACATAGCCACGAAATGGTGGTGACTGCAGGGTCCAAGACCACACCTGGTCAACGTAAGGCACACTGGCAGACCATCGCCAACCACATAAGTGCCCTTGGATTTGTGAGGCGCTCAGCTGATGATTGCTACAAGCGGTGGAACAACTTGAAACGCAGAGCAAAGGACAAGCTGGCCTCAAATCATGCCGCTACTCTGGTGACTGGCGGTGGGTCTCCACAAGAGGACAACAAACTCACTGAACATGAGTCTGTTGCTGGGACCTTCGTCACAGAGGAACAGATCCGAGGTGTGGGAGAACTACCTGATTACGAAGCATTGTCCGGTGAGTGCCCATGCGTGTGTATGTAGTGCATGTGTATGTATTTTGGGTGACGGGTTCTGATTGAGTGCCAGGTGAGGGTGTGTACTCGAGTGTTATGGGTCACCCATTTCCTTCCTCACATGGGATCACGTGCCTTGTATTTGGCTATGACTGCATCCCTTCTGCCCACAGTATCCTATTAGGTCCACAATTGTGCAGTTGACCTTGTACTGCCATCTTGCAACTACATTGGTCAGAATTTGTAATTGTGCCTTCAGGATAATATTTTCCAATCTCCCCTTTTTTGCTAGACATTTATCAACCATATTGTGACATATGTGATATGCTTCGGTCAATGTTTACTGGCCACACTGGGGCAATGCTTTACCTGGTTATGTGCACAGTGAGACCATTCAGGCTGATGGAGTATTGGCCAGCACAAATGTTTAGATGAGTGCCTGTTTGCATGTGGAAAATGACAGATGTTTCCTGCGATGTCAATGGGCCTCATTACGACTCAGGCGGTAAGGGGTTTACGCCGGCGTAAACAGCGCCGACCCTTACCGCCTGAGTACGAGGTCCCTTAGCGCCATGGCGGATTTAACACCTGCTTTTAGCAGGTGTTAAAATCCATGGCGCTAAGGGACCATGGAGTTAATTACGCCACTGTAATTTACGGTGGCGTAATTAACGCCTTCCCCACTCCCATTATGCCCTATGGGGCAAAAATGGGAATGGGGAAGGGTAAATGGGGATTGGGGACTTACCGCCCCGCCAAGGTCGGAATGGGGCGGTAAGTCCGCCAACCACCATGGCGGAAACGTAGTTTACGCCATGGTGGTAAAGTCACGGCCCAGGCGGTAACTTACCGCCTGGGTCGTAATGAGGCCCAATGTGAGGAATAATAGATCAGCCAACTATTACTGTATTCTTGTACCTTGCATGTGTTGCAGTGAGTGGCACATGTGTACTTAGTCCCAGTACGCGGAATTTTTCATGTCATCATGTCCATCTCACATGGATGGGTGACAGTACTCAATCACTGACATATGGCTGTACTTGTCAAATGTACCATGGCTATGCTAAATGCCATCTGTGTGCTGCCATGTGTCATGGATGTGTATTGGACATGCCACTCACAGGCCAATGTGTGATGGCAGTGCTACCCAGCATGCAGCAAATGTATTGCTCTCCCATATTGGTGTCATCAGTGTCTGCCTTTTGCCTCCCCTTACTACTCAGTGACAGTGCAGGCATGGGAGGGTTATAGTCATGTGGGACATGTGTGAATCATGTACTGGTTCTGTAGCTTGACAGGCCTATTTGTGTGCTATGGTGCTAATGCCTGTTTCCATTTTTTCTCTTTCATGTTTTTGTAGGGGATGACGCACTTGATGCTGTTGAGGTTCAGGAGATGGTGCAGACCCAGGAGGAATCCCAGGCACGACCGGGCACCAGCGAGGGATGTGGTGTGGTGGTGGGTGAGAACCCAATCCACCTGCAGACCATACTTTCCAGGGGTGTCTCTGGGTGCACCTCCCAGACCTCTATTCAGGTACTGATTCGGATGAATGAGACCTATGTGCCGTCACAGGTAAGTGTTTCTGGCAGGGATTCTGTTCTGGCCAACCCACCTGCACCAGCGGTAGATCCCTCTATGGGGATGTCAGTGTTGGTAGAGGCGCCTTTGGCGGTTACGTATGCAGGGTCACACTCCACAGCATCTGATCCTGTTCCTGGGCCAGCAGATCAGAGGGGGAATGCAGTCCTGCAGCCTCAGGCGGTGCCAGCACAGCAAGGTGCACATCGCCTTGCCCCAAACAGGTGTGCTGCCCGTCAACGCGGTGGCCGTACGCCACCAGGCAATAGCGTATGGGAGAACTCCATGTACGCTATGGCAACCCAACAGTCAGCATCAGTTGAAATGATGGCTCAGGCAATGGAGAGGGTGGCCACTTCCATTATCGCCCCTGAAAGGCAGATGGAGCAACTACAGCAGGCAACAGACTCCATTTGCCAATCACACAGGGTGACATGTTGGCGTCCAACAGGGACCGACGGGCGGCACTGGAGACTCTGCGCCAATCCATCTCAATAGAGTCCCAGGCCCACAGGGAAGCCCTGAGTGAAGAACTCCATAACCTCAGGCAGACTCTTCTTGAGCTTGAGACTTCCGCTAATTTTAGGGCAGAACAGCGGCTGGAGCACCTCACAAGTACGCTCTCAGCTGAGATGCGTGCAACTCGGGAGGAGATCCGGGCATTACGTCAGATGTTGCATGGGGATCTCCGCACTATAATCCTCCAGAACGAGACCTTCCACACCCGCATGCTTGCTGCCATGGAGGACCATACCAGGGCTTTGCGTGGGCTGCCTCCCATAGCACCACCACTTCCTGATGCAGCAGCAGAGGGTCATGAGAGCGACGGCAGCAGTTCTCCCACATTGGCATAGCCGTGCAGGCCATGAGCCCATGGAGGTGTTTTTTGCGCACCCTGGCCTCTGACCTCCTGGGTGGCCTCCCCCCCCCCAGCCCCCACATGGCCATTTTTGATTTTTGAATTTTGAATTTTGAATTTTGAATTTTGATTTTTGATTTTTGATTTTTGATTTTTGAATTTTGAATTTTGATTTTTGAATTTTGATTTTTTAATTTAGAATTTAGAATTTTTTAAAAAATAATTTGACAGTGTGTTGCCTTGTGTGGCTCCCGTGGGCATCCACTGCATTCCGGCTGGGCACATGCAGGCTTGTCCTGAGTTTGGGTTAGATGCTTGGGTTCATGAGACACACACCCCTCCTGCTTCCCGTTTCCTTGGGCTTGCAAAGGGTGTGACCAAGTGACAGTGATGTACACAGTGATGTTGGGCTCCCATGAGCTGTGTGGGCAGTCTGTAGTCAATACTGTGTAGACATTCCTTGTGTATATTGTTGTTGTATTGTACACTGCATGGTGTATTAATGTATGATTTTGCTTCCATGTCTCCCTCTGAATTTGCAGGTTCATTCCTCATGTCTTCACAAGGCCGTCTACTTTGGCGATGGAGTTCATGTTTATGCAGTACACAGACCAGTTTTGAAGGCTGCAAGACTACAGTTTGAAGGGGGCGATGTGGTGGCATATTCAGGTTGTATGACTACGACTACTTTAACTTAGTACTGTCATGTTTTAGAAATGTTTGAACTTGTCTAGATGCATTGTTTAGTTGGTAAGTATTTGGTCATGTGTGTTGTTAGTTCAACATTACTAGGAGCATATTGTGTGTGGCCAGTTTCCATTAGGGACACTGTACTTTGTGACACTTGTGTCAGGTTTTTGGGATTGCTTTGTTTGCTCTCACATAGCATGACATGGAATGGTGTGTTGGGTGGCGGTGCTGGGGAGGTGTTGGTTGACATGGCACTGTTCTCATGCTGTATTTTGCAAGGGGGTCACGCATTTAGCAGCATATGTGTCTTTTGATGACACAGCATTGGTGGTGTTTCTGTAGGTAGGGATGCGCACATTGTGACACTTCCAGGTGACCAATCTCAGGATGGTATGGTTGTGACAGTTGACTGTCCCTCATGTCATCATTGATTGTCAGCTAGTATGTGGCAGGGCTGTGTGCACTCCACAGGGGTGTGATTCTAAGTGAAGTAATTAGCCACCAGCTGTGTTTGGGCTGCCTCACCCCGTGCCCTTCCCCTCCCATGTGCAGCAGGCGTGGGGATGTGGGGGCACCACCATGTCCACCGGCAGGCCCCGGCGGTGGACATGGTCTGCCACTATGATCCTGCACACTACTGGGGGAGCGTATAACAGCTGCCCACCAGAACGGTCAAGGGAGCGAAAGCGTGACTTGAGCACTCCGAATGTGCGCTCCACTATGCCCCGGGTTGCAATATGGGCTGTGTTGTATCTTACCTCGGAGGCGTGGTGGGGTTCCGAATTGGCATCATCATGTGGGTGCTCAGAGGGTAGGCACTGTCCCCTGGGGAGGTGGTGATGGGTATCATTAGTGGGGTTGTGACATTACTCAGTATCTGACATGCATGCATGTGCTGTGGCATTTATACTCACCAAGCAGCCATGTATCGCCATGCCGCTGAGCTTCTAGGTCCCGGTTTAGGGTTGACATTCTGTAAATGCAACTGTCGTGGGTGGACCCTTGATAGTTGGCATATACTGAGGTGATGATTCCCTTGGCATCACATACTACCTGCACGTTGATGGAATGCCAGTGCTTGCAGTTTCTATAGATGTGCGCTGATTCCCTGGGGGGACGTAGGGCCACATGGGTGCAATCAATGGCACCTAGGACTTTGGGGAATTGTGCCACCCCGTAGAAATCCTGGACGACAGCCTGCCTTTCTGCAGGTGTTCTGGGCAGGTATATGTGCATGCGCACTGATGGACGTGCAGTCATGATGGCCAAGACCTGGTGTAGGCAGCGTGACTGTGTGGCCTGTGACACCCCCCCCCCCTCCACTATGGCACTTGTCCGCTGAAATGATCCAGTGGCCAAAAAGTGCAGTACATTGAGGACCTTCTCCAGGGGGCTGAGTGCTTGGGAGCAGAGGGTGGGTGATGTGAGGCCATCCTCCCACTCACTGACCAGGTCGAGTATTATGTGAGGTGGAAACCTGTACCTCCCATACACCTGGTCATCAGGCATGCCAAAAAGGCTGGTTCTGGGTGTGAAAATTCTGGGCCTGACTATCCTCCTCCTACTGCGGTATCCCACGACCACTGCTGCTAGGAACGGTATGTTCATCCTGGCGTCTGAGCTTGCTTGTTGTTTGCGCGCACTTTTATGCTGCGCGGGTCCACGTACGCCTGCTTCCTGCTGGCGTACGTGTTTCCGGATTAGCGCGTCTTTTTTGGTGCGTGCGTGTGGGCGTTCCGCGCATTTGCCTCCTGTACTTCCCCGCACGCCCCAGATTTACACGTGCCCCACTCGCCCAGGCACAATCGCGTGTGAAACTTCCCGCGCACCCACGAAATACACGCTATTGTTGACACAGCGGGTGTCCGTGTTTGTCGCGTACCCCTTTGCACGTCATTTGTCCTGGAGGGCCACAGTATGGGAAATTCATCAGAGCTGTATATACATGCTTTTTGATAGCGCACATTTTTTTAATGCGCAGGGACGCTACCGCCTGCCTTCGTGTGGCGGACATGTGTTGATGTACATAGTTGACTTTTGGTTTGTGTCATGGAATCGCCATTTCACTGCTGGGGGGTGGGGGTGCTGGGGGACATGAGTGGGGGCCTGCTGGCAGGTGCCCCTGACTGCTGGGGGGTGGGGGTGCAAGGGGACATGAGTGGGACATGAGTGGGGGCCTGCTGGCAGGTGCCCCTGACTGCTGGGGGGTGGGGGTGGGGGTGTAAGGGGACATGAGTAGGGGCCTGCTGGCAGGTGCCCCTGACTGCTGGGGGTGGGGGTGCAGGGGGACATGAGTGGGACATGAGTGGGGGCCTGCTGGCAGGTGCCCCTGACTGCTGGGGGTGGGGGTGCAAGGGGACATGAGTGGGACATGAGTGGGGGCCTGCTGGCAGGTGCCCCTGACTGCTGGGGGGTGGGGGTGCAGGGAGACATGAGTGGGACATGAGTGGGGGCCTGCTGGGGGGTGGGGGTGCTGGGGGACATGAGTGGGGGCCTGCTGGCAGGAGCCCCTTACTGCCAGGGGGTGTGGGTGCAAGGGGACATGAGTGGGGGCCTGCTGGCAGGTTCCCCTGACTGCTGGGGGGTGGGGGTGCAGGGGGACATGAGTGGGACATGAGTGGGGGCCTGCTGGTAGGTGCCCCTTACTGCTGGGGGGTGGGGGTGCTGGGGGACATGAGTGGGAGCCTGCTGGCAGGTGCCCCTTACTGCCAGGGGGTGGGGGTGCAAGGGGACATGAGTGGGGGCCTGCTGGCAGGTGCCCCTGACTGCTGGGGGGTGGGGGTGCAGGGGGACATGAGTGGGACATGAGTGGGGGCCTGCTGGCAGGTGCCCCTGACTGCTGGGGGGTGGGGTGCTGGGGGACATGAGTGGGGGCCTGCTGGCAGGTGCCCCTGACTGCTGGGGGGTGGGGGTGCAAGGGGACATGAGTGGGGGCCTGCTGGCAGGTGCCCCTGACTGCTGGGGGGTGGAGGTGCTGGGGACAGGAGTGGGACATGAGTGGGGACCTGCTGGCACGTGCCCCTGACTGCTGGGGGGTGGAGCTGCAGGGGGACATGAGTGGGGGCCTGCTGGCAGGGGCCCCTGACTGCTGGGGGGTGGGGGTGCAGGGGGACATGAGTTGTTGATCATATTGCAAGGTGACATGTGCCTTGGCTGGGGGGCATGCCCATGGTGGATGGGCTGCCTGCGGGACATGACCAGGGGTGCAGGGTAGTCCCCTGTGGTGTGGGCTGCCTGCAGGGGTCGTGGAGGGGTAGAGGGGACACCTGGGGGGACCCACACTGCCAATTCACATGTAGGACTCCCTGCGCACCCCCGAAATACACATACCCAGGCCAATCGCGTGTGAAATTTCACGCGAACCCCTGAAATACACGTACCCCGCTCGCCCAAGGCCTATCACATGTGAAACTTCACGCAAACCCCTGAAATACACATACCCGCTCGCCCAAGGCCTATCGCGTGTGAAACTTCCCGCGCACCCCCGAAATACACGCACACGCTATTTTTCACACAGCGGGTGTCAGTGTTTGTCGCGTACCCCTTTGCACATCATTTGTCCTAGAGGGCCGCCACAGTATGGGACATTCATCATGGCTGTATATACGTCTTTTTTATTAGCGCACATTTTGGCGCACATTTCTTTCATGCGCAGGGACGCTACCACCTGCCTTTGTGTGGCGGACGTGTTTAGGCCTGTGCGCGTTTTTGTCCGTGCGCTGGTTTGCCCTATTCGATTCCATGAATACGTGTTGTAGGCGAGCGTGTGGGCGTTCTGCGCACTTGCCTCCTGTACTTCCCCCGTGACGCCCTCATTTTCACGCGTTGTTCCCCATTCCGCGTGTCACGCCCCGTGTTACGCCTACTTTTGTTGTGTGCGCTACACTATGTGCGCTTTCGCTGTGCGCTTAGTGCACACGGTTTGAAGACGTGTGCGCGAGCGTGCTCCACGCAGTATTTTGGTGCACATCCAGGAATTTCCTGGCGCACGGACTTCCATGAATCGCTGTGCGTGGGTTTTGCTGCGATTGTCGCACTGGCACTGCGATTCGCACGCTTTCGCACGCTTGCGCCGAAAAAATTTCAGCGCACATTATTTCCATGAATCGACCTCTTTGACTTTACATAGTATCCAGGAAATGTGGTTTATACTCTCTATTAGTTAATTAGTAGTGAGAATGCCTTGACCACTTGTGACTGAGGGAATGATTCCTTTACCTACATGGCTCTCATCATTGCTATTCGTATTGCTGTTAGTTTGTAACTGTATTAGTCCAACTTTTGTTTTTCTTTTTGATGTGTGATTATGGCTTTCATGTTGTTTTATGGCTCGTTCCTTGTCGCCGTGAGCTTGCTAATGCGTCGCATTGGTTTGAGGCCTTGTGCTGCTCACAAAGGAACAATCACCTTGTCGATTATTGTATGACAGGATATGCTGGGACACCGAAAATCCTCTTAACTTTGGCGCAGCCAGAAAAGAAATCTAAGTAAAAGCGTTAAACTGGGACAGACGATTAATATAGATTATTTGTCCAATAAGAAAAGGTTCTTCGATTTTGCAAGACAAGGCTTTCCACAGCTAGCACCTTTTGATTATGTCATGAAGGTCTATGATCAAACCCTGAGATGCTTTATTATGCACTGCCAACACAGATATTTGGGGGGGACAAACGGTTGTAACTAGAATATGTCGTTTTTGGTCTTCCAGCATTGAATCTGTTCAGCATTTATGAACTCAGTTTGAGTTCTTCATAATATCTTACAGAGTGGCTTATTCCAGATTTGTTAATGATTTCAGTCACATGTGTCAAGATCAATTCTAGTGCCATCTCTTCTCGTGTCAGCCTCTGTTCCTGGCTGCTGCTGCTCTATATGTATGGAAGCGAATTGAGACACTAACTCACTGCAAAAAATAAATCTGTCCTGCTATGAACCAATTTAATATAGGCAAACTAAGAAAGAGATTGAAATTGTTGCTGCTTATTGTTCACGTTCATGTATTTTATTTTTAGGACCTTTGTTTGTGAAATGTTGAATAATTCTCGATGTATTTTATTTTCTGTTTCTCACTGCTATGAGTGGTTAAATGATTTACTCCTACTTGTAGCAATGATGTGTTTAAGTGTTAACTATATCAACGTTATGTTTCTCTTGTAAAATGTTAATTGTTTTAAAGTGTAAAAGTTTTAAATGTAACCAAATAAACTGATCCAAAAAAATGAAGGAACTATTTCCTCATCATGGCAGTTTCTTCTTGCATCTTCTTCTTCTCTATCTCAAATGTGATGTGACTAATTGTCACGCACCATCTACGAAATTTAAGTACATCCCACCTTTCAGGATGAAATAATGTTTCTGATTTCATTTAACTCCCAGAATGCAATCACTGTGGCCGAGGGGGCAAGTGCAATCTCTGCATTGCAAAGCCCTGGGCCCAACCATAATATAGAAACAGCTGATATAAGTATCCTCAGAAAAAGAACATGGGGAAACAAGTCATTTTATACAAATAGCAGATCTGATCTGACATAGGTAAATGTGGGATGGTGGAGTAAAAAGAAAAGCATGTGGCTGAGGAAGACAACTTATTTCATGCACCCTCCACATGAAACTTGCCACAAACATCTCTAACCAACATGCAGCTTTTGGGGAAATGCCCACAATTGTTTTGAACAGGCAATTACAATTACCCCTAAGGATTGTAGAGCCGTTAACTCTGGGTGCAGGAGGAGACACATTCCAGAAAGACGGCATGGAAGAAAACAGTTATATGTTTAGAGAGGTTACCTTTTGTCCTACCAGAATTCCTGTTTTGAGAACATATGTACCTTCAGGGCCGATGATGGTCTGATCTATAGCAAATTGAAATGTTTTGCTACATCAGATCACAGCAAGGAAAAGGTGGAATACCACCACTTTGCCCAACTAAAATTTCTTCAATTTCATTCGTGCATTAGTGCATATTCTGACGAGTTCTTGCTGTGATATGTGGGTCGCAGGTTTAAATCCCGGCAAGAAAGATTCAGCCTTTCATCCCCCAGAGGTTGATAAATGAGTAACAAATTCGGTTGGGTGTTAATTGCATGTGAAAATGTTCTTTGTAAAACGCTTTGCAAACACTATATGAATACTAAATCATTATCAGTATTGGAGGTACAAGTTTGAGGGATTTTGCTTCCCAAATTTTGACAGGTTCCTGAGTCTCTTGGCCGAATAATGTATGCATTTAACATTGAGGGATAACGTCCTAAATGGAGCCATGCTATCAATAAAGAGCCTTTCACATCTTACCATGGTTGCTTTTGTTTAGATCCACTATAAATAAAGAAATTCTGGATGTGCACCCTGTAAATGGGGATGCCACTTAGTCCACCCAATGCCCGGAGAGTTTATGACAAAATAAAGTGAAGGAGGACTGTTGTTATTCACTAGTTGCAGTAATCAGGGATCGGACTCTACACATTACTCAATAGAACCCATAGGGGTGGAGGAGCCACACATTACAAAACCCTACTAATTGAATATGAAATTAAACACTTTTTATTACATCAATGAAAAACATCAAGATCTCAATTCATATACCTAAAAACACACTAAAACATCACATACCAAAAATATGTGTACACTAAAAAAGAATTAAACTGCTGACGTGACTCAAAACCATCCTCCCCAAAACTACTCTTTTATCTCAGATCACTCAGGGTAATAGGTAGGATCCAGAATAAAACCGAACCATCAGTCCCGTCTTGTACTCAACATGTTTCTGTTCCAAATCTCCAAGTGGAGAACATTCTTCAGGAGCTATTAACTCAGTCACTCTTCATATTTAGTAAAATGCTTTAGCTACAGATTTCTTCCTCCTTTGGTCCTCCCATCTACTGCAAACAAAATGAATAACAAACATTAGCTCAGTGTGCTAAGAAAGTACTTTTAGGTGGCAAGTATGTTATATATAGACCTTCACATAATAGGATATCATTTTCCTGCAATGGAGTCCTAGGTGGTGTGTCGCAGAAACCAGTGTAGTTAATCACAGGGTAAACGAGAAATTAGAAAGCGTTTAGCATTTAGTGTCATTGTTAGTGTCGTCATCTTCAGGACCAGTTTGTTGTTGTATGGGCATTAATCCCTTGGATCCAGAGCTGGGGATCGGGCAGCCATCTCATGACCTAGGGAAATGGGGGGAGAAGAAAAAGCTGGACAGCTATATCTGCTGGGGATAGCTTCTATTACTAAAATTCAGTCACTGATATTGCAATCTATTGCTGCTAAACGTACATAGTGTCCCATGATTTGAGTTTTAAAAACAAACAACGTCCCCTTAGTGGTGTGGGTGTCCTTCAATGAGGCACTCCAATTCGTTATGTAGCACTTGGTGTCATTGTGTATATACATTTCATTATGCCAAAGATGATAAGTTTAGCATTTACCTCCGCTCCGTTTGTTTATTTTCAGAAGATGGAGGAAAGAGGACTGGAATTTCATTAGCTTGCCCAGAGCACGCTATTTTTCAAATGCGTGATCTCTAAGAGTTATGAATAGGAAAGCCAGTGTATCAATATGTATCCCTCTGTTATGTAGAGCTAGAAAGGCTTGGCATGTTACTGACTGCAAAGGGCTATAGCTACACTATCTTACCATCTTCCTGGCCTGTACACTCAATCTGCATGAATCCTTTTTCGGATGCTTCGTACACTGTGTGCGTGTGGCCCATCGCTGGTTTTATTGTTGTATTTTGTCAGCCTGGGCATGGTCACTATACAGGCTGCATCTGAAGGAAGCAGGCAGTCATCTTGAAATTGGATCCCGTGGCTTCATGTAAGCAAAATGGGAAACCCAGAAAGGACATTTTAAGGATAAAGTGGCGAGTCCAGGCTATAGTATTTTACCATCTCATGGGTATTTTTACTCGTTTAGTATTTAGCGTGCTGTGTCTGTCTGGTCAAGCAGTGATTGTGTTATTTTTGACACGCTGGACGAGATCTGGGGACGCTATGCAGGAGGCCTCTGAAGAGGGCATCCATCTTGGAATAGGGTCCCACCTCATGATATCGATGGCAGGGTTATAGTTTTGGGACTTGCATCAAGGTCCAGCTCCAGTTGGAGTGCATATTGCAGGTTGGGTTGCACTGCAAACCCACTTTCATGTAGGGAGTTGGTTTAAAGGACATTCCGTCACATCAGTGGATACTGCTAAATCGTGCCACTGAATGGCCTCATTAAAGCCGACTGTGCATGTATTAAGCGAAACATCCATTGTTGCTCTCTTTTGAGGAGCATGTTTGTAAAATTCTCCCCACAGCGTGGGGGATGTTGTTTTTCTAGGACGGTCCATTGAAAGTCTTCTGGTGTATGACCCATTTAATTTAAATGCTGCACTAGTGAGGCTGTTACTTTGCCAGTTCTGATGCATGACTTGTGCTCAATTAGTCTTTTCCTAATAGGTCGTGTTGCCATCCCCACATAGCGCAAGTTGCAGGGACATGTAATGAGATATATTACTCATGGGATGTTGCAGTTAGAGAACTGCTTTCGCTGCCAAGGTGTTTTCCATCCAATGTCTAGACTAGTGCTCTGGTGTGTCTGGGTGCATACAGAACAGTTGTCACATGGGGCATAGCCTACTGGGGGCCCACTGGTCCACAAGTTTTGCTGTCGGTTTCGTTCAACGTCTTATTGGTTATCACAGGGAGGGTTTTTAAAAGTCTATCCCTGATGTTTTGCCTGCATTTAAGGGCAAAGAAAGGAGAGTGTATAGTACACGATCCTGTACTCAAAAGGGGCCACAACTTCTTTTTTTCTTCTTTTATACTGTTGAGTAGAGGGGAATAGCTAAAGACCACAGTTATATTTTTTCTTGCTGGGGGCTTCGGATGTTGTCAGAGAGTAATCTCTCTCAGGACATTTCTGCCTCTTTATATATGGAATTTACTCTTTTTTTGCAGGTACCCTCTTTGAACAAGTTGTTTTTTCAAAGTTCTGGCCTGTGCCACATAGTCCTCCAGCTGGGTGCAGGTGCGTCTGTATCTCTAAAACTGCCCAAATGAGAGTTTACCCCACAGAGCTCAGCAATGGTAACTTGAGTATGCCAGCAGGGAATTGGGATCTGTGCATTTTTTTTATACCTTTGATATTAAATGACCCCCTAATGGCATGATGTGTAAATCAAGAAAGTGTATTTTCTGTTTGCTGGGTTCAAGGGTAAACTTCAGATGTGGGTTAAGTCCGTTAAGCCAGATGTGGAAAGATTCCAAATCTTCTTGCGACCCCTCAAATGTCACAAAGACATTGTCCATAAAACAACGCCAGATCCCTATTTTTTGTTTAAAGGGGTTGGTCTGGTGGTATGTGTGTTCCTGTTCAAATTGATGCACATAGAGATTTTCCAAACTGGGGGCAAAGGTAGCCCCCATTGCTGTCCCTGAGATCTATTGGTAAAAGGTCTTGTCGTATCTAAAAACGTTTTATTCAGGGTGATCTTCACCAGTTGTAATATCAGGCTCACCAGTACATTGTGTAACTCGATGCCTAATCTAGAAGCTTTTTCACTGTGGCCAAGGTGTCTCCTTGGGGAATTTTTGTATAAAGGTACTCAATAGCCATGGTTACCAGCCTTGTGTCTCTGGACTGAATTCCAAGGTGTTCGGGAGGTTGAACACAGCGGCAGAGTCTTTTATGTTTGAGTCCATCTTGGGATCTCATCTTTGATAAAGAAATCAACAAATTGAGAGAGTGGTTCAAGTATTGAGTCTATGCCTGACACCATCGGATGGCCGGGTGGGGGGTTGAGTCCCTTGTGAATTTTTGGCAGAGCATAAAAGTCAGGAAGGCGAGGGTTTGGGGGAGATAAAAAAGCTGCATCCCTTCGGCTAATGTACTTTTCAGCTTCTGCTTGATCAATTATTGGGTCTATGGCAACCCTCAAACTTGCCGTTGGATCTGCAGGGAGTCTTTGATAACTGGCTTCATCCTGGAGTAGAGTTGCAACCATATTGTTATAGTTTAAGGTGTTCATCAGCACTGTTGCTCCCCCTTTATCAGCTGGTTTTATCACAATGCTGTCATTCTTTGTTAGGTCTGAAAGGGCCATCAGTTCTTCTTTTGTGCAGTTGTTCTGGACAAACGGGATCTCCTTTTCCAAGATTTCAGTCCTTTTGAGAAGTGCTTGTTCAAATGTGGTTGATTTCACAGAGTTGCTGTGATTAGGGGGAAACAACTGTGATGGAGGCCTAAGGCCTGTGATGTCTTGCTGAGCCTCTGTTTCACTGTCACTGAAAAACTGCTTCAACCCAATTTTGTGCATCATCTGTGTGAGTTCAATTCGGGTTTGGAAAGGGTCATACTTTGCCATAGGCATGAAGGATAAGTCCTTCTACAAAATCAGCTTTTCTAATGTAGTAAGGTAGTACATGGATACATTCACTATTAAAGATTGATTGGTTGTATCATCCCCATCCTTTGCTACTTGTGACCCGAGGCGATTGATTCTGCCATCGCGGTCTGCCTCTGCCATTGCTGCGCTGTTCTAAAAAAGGAACCAGTCCTGTGTTAGCACCCCCTTGACCCACACAATTGGGGATTGAAGTGTACTTGTCGGTTGGTGCCAAGGGGCCCAGCTCGGGCATCATCATCTGAGCTGATGCTTGAATTGTTCCCATCTGAAGATCCCGATTGTGTTAGTGTATAGCCTCTATGGGATGTCTGAGTGTTCTGCTGTGCAGCATTGTGTCTTGCTTGTTTTGCTTTTGCTGTGAAGTAGTCATCCGCCATGTACGGATATCCCTTCACACATGCTGCTAGATCTTTTTTCAATTTTATGCCTTTCTTATTCAGGTTAATATATCTGAATTCTTTAAGGCTGGCCTCCAATGCTGCTAGTTTGTTATTATCATTTTCCAAGACCAGCTTGTTGGGACAAACTCCCAGGTATGCCAGAGGGCCACTAGGAGATTGTGGACTCTCAGAAGGCCCAACACCTTCCACAGGACAAATGGAGGACTCAGTCAAACAGCAAGTTCAAACTGCAGTTTATTACAGCAAAAACCAAAAGGGATCGGTACAGGAACAGAAGAAATCTGTGATGTCTCAACATCTCCTGGTGCACAGGCCAGTTGTGACCTAAAATTGCATCAGAGTGATGTCACAAGCTGGGCCCCTCTCCAGAAAACCTATCAGCCTACTGGATTGGTCATCAGTAGACTAATAACTTATACAACAGCCTATATGTGTTACTCTACTGGCTCTCTCATGCAGGTGGTTGACCTGGTTTATCCTCAAGTCATTATCTATAACAATGTTGCAGTCTGAGGGTCGTACCATTGGTTCCTGCTTGTTGCTACCCACCCGTAGGATATTAAACTGTGATATCTAGAGCTGACATTCCCAGGCCTGGGATACGCAAAGGTTCTCAGCTCTTGGTGTACCTTCTCAAGGTAATAAGAACGAATATGTGTTTGCATTGTAACTTGTGTGTACCACCGTAGACTATGAAAGTGCTTTTTTGCTTAATGCAACACTTGTCTCACATTGTAACATCTTTGTTGCGAGCTCCTGTCTGGCAGTGTGAGATCGACTCCCTTTCCCAGCGCTGGTTGCCGTCCATTGTCTGAGTCGGTCTGGGTCAGGTGTTCGGAACCATGATTTGGAGCTGTGCAGCTTTGAATTATGAATAATTATTCACATTCATTGCAGCTGGTGTAACTGTCATTCAGGGAATGGAATGTCATTTGTATCTGGTGGCCTTCACAGCAGGTCCTCTCTCACACGTTTGCTCTTGTCCAGCCTGAATTCAAGTCAGGTCTGCACTTGCTGATAGTCTTGTGGCCTGCTGTAATTTTCCCAAACCATTATGCAGTTCCTACAGTGTCCATGCTATTCTATATTCCCCATATGTTAGGCACACTTGGATCTGTCAGGTCCCATAGGTGCTCTTGCAGTTTCATAAGGTTATTTGCGTATAAGCATCTGCAAGCTTTACGGTTTCTGGGTTGCTGCATTTAGCTAGTAGCAAAATAAAAAATAATAAAGCAATGACAGTATGTATATGTATCTGTCCTCTATCTGTAGAACTGTGCACGTGTGTTCTTCGTGTATTCAAGTGCGTGATTATGTTCTGAAGTGTGGATGGCACGTGTACTTCATGTCGACGCGGCCAAGTCATGGTGTCTCTAACGACGTCAGTAACTTGGCTTCTTGGCACTTCAGTCCATACTGTCAATTGAGGTGTCTTTGGTTTCCGCCTGGAGCTCCTGATCTACTGTGGGATAGACTTGTACCGCACCTGGCCTGTAGGGTTGGCTGAGGGCTACCTCTGGACATACTTGTCTATAATTGGAGCACTATAAATTGGTCTGAAATAGTATGGGCACTCACAGTGTCTCCTGCCCTTCCTCCGGGTCATGTATCTTATAGGAAGGGGCGAATTGCCCTATCCCTCTTCAATCTGGTTCTTCATGTTGTCCAATTTCGTTGTGCGATCGTGCATCAGCTACTCAGACATAGATTTGGCTGTGTTGATGATCAGGGTCAACCAGTATCTAGTACATTTGTTGGCTATAAATGACCAATCTTTTCGAAATTGCAAGTTCTCAAGGACGATCCGTGATTCAATCCGGATAATCAGCCCATTTGGCGCAGCGTGGGCTCGTAGCTATTCAGTCATCAGGGCACTGTGCAATTCTGTACATATACATTTCTTTTTGAGCAGCTCTAGTTCATTACAATCATCAGAATTCGTGAGGGCTTGTACAGTGGTGTTAGTCCCAGCGAGGGAGGGATTGGCCAGAATTCCCCCAACCAACTCTTCTGCAAATGCCGGTAGTTTTGATCTGCCATGTTGGAAACTCTGTTACTGCTGTGTTCCTTCCAGGACGGCACTGCCGTCTGTGAGAGATGTTTTGAGTGGTGAATAGATTACCTGAAGTCTGTATCCAGTCAAGGAATTTTAAGTTAGTAGGGGAGTTAAGGGGGAGTCAAAGGGAAACTGTGAGCACGATTAGGGTACACAGTTTCAGGAGAATAATTTCTTCTCCTTGGTCGACGTATTAATCGGTCCCAGCCGCTCAAAGTAAACACAATGACAGTCAGGGGTGGGTTTATAATTTAACATTATTGCATTCCACCGTTATATTTTAAACGTTTTTAACACACATGTTTTTGTGTGTTAAAAACGTTTGAAATATAATGGTGGAATAATATAATTTTTAAATGATAAACCAGTCCCTGACTGTTATTGTGTCTGCTTCAACAGTTAACAGTTCTGTTCTCCACAGCACGAGTACAGAACTAAGCCAAAGCAACCACCCGGCCATATCTAATCAGCATACATTCACATAAAAGAAGGACTGTAATGTATTATTAATGAATAATGAAAGTATATCTTCAAGGGCTATTTTTAAATCAAAACAATTTAAACATATGTAGGGTGAATGACCCAACACCCGAACGATAAAATACAATCCCCAATAATCAATGCACCAATTGCAAGGAAAACAAAGTTTTATTACATGCAAAAGAATCATACGGTCCAGTAGACCAAACTAACACAGAGCCCACCCCACCCAAAGAGGTTACATCTTTTATAGCGCAAAATCGCAAATTAACAAAACTATGCTTAATAAAGATACAGCATAATCCTGCATTCCCTATTGGCTAACACCTGCATATAATTCTAATTATCCCCTATAGTTCATTACCCTATTGGCCACACATTATCTTAACACACGTAATCTACTACATCGTCACTAGGAGATGTCTAACTACTAGGTACATTGTTACCATAATACATTTCTTGACCATCATGTGATGTGCTTCTCTGTGTCGGATCCCGATCAAAGTGTGTATAGCGAGGCCAACTCTGTTTTGATAATACAATACGCCTCCTCATTATACCAGACACTGTGGCACGCACAAATAGCTCTCTGCCCATTTATTGGCATCACCTCTGCTCCTCCCGTCCCAAATCACGATACAGTCCTAGCACGTATCCTCCATTATCTCTCTGGGAACCCAGGTGCCCATGAATGACGGGATCGCGGCAACCCTCTTATGTTTGAATTTTGCTTATTTATTGATCCCTGGTGTGCCGTGCTTGCAGTTCAAATAGGATGAAAGCTCTTCGGGTGAGGACAGTTGTGCTTTAAATCTTCACCAGGCCTCTTGGCATCACAGAACCCCATGATCTGGTCACCTGAATTCAACCTTCAAAAGGCACGTGCCTAGCCTTCCTCCCTGGACCCAACCTTCCTTTCCCTGATCCTCAGAGCTCTACAGCCAGACTCAATTAACTGTTATCAACGCACCACCTGTGACCTAGACAGCATACCTTCTCTCTGGGGGACTGAAGGGGGATTTGTCTCAGGATCAATTGAACAGAGCCGAAGCTCCATATTAGGCATATTTCTTATACTTTCACAAACATATCCTGTAACCTGGCCTAAAATCCAACATGGCAGAACTCCTGCTACCTGAGTCCCCAGACCTTGCCTTTACTGCAACACTTCCCTGACTTCATAGCATACTCCTACCTATGGCAATGACCTACTCACACATCCCTTAAAACATAACACTGTACACTACTGCTAAATTCAAAATACAACACCCTATTCTTTACCTCTGCAACTGCGACGTGAATAAATTGTTGCTCTTTCTGTATGGCCGTATTGTGTTTCTAATATGCGTCAAAGATAACTACAAATGGGTACCTTTGTGTTCTGGTGCGCCCAACGAGTACGGCTAGTAGTAGGACACCTGCTAATATGTTTTTCACAATCTAAATTTCTTCACCTGACTGGAATGTTGCACTTGCATCCCAATAAAGAATCAGAAATTAATCTGATTCGAAGCGTGCTCTCGTTTAGCTCTCCTATGGAATTGCAATTAGAATTGTTCCATCAAGCTTCTCAATCAAAGTATCTGCCGAAATCAATAGACAAGGAGTGTCATATGTTTAGCCAAATTCCCAAATTTTCATTTAGAAGCTTGAAGTGCGCCCAACTATTCAGTGCCATTATGCTTGTTTGCCAATGCATTTCGAACTCTGTCCATCATCAGTGCTCAAGGGCACTGTATGCAGTTGATGTAATTGCATCGGTCACATTCATATCAACAATCCATTGCCAACGCCAATAGAATATTCATTAGTGAAAAAAGAACACAACAGAAAAAACAGAAAATAACCAACAGTTCTACTTCTTTTCATTTTTCTTGGTCCTACACTATTACAACACGTTGACCAACGGTATGTGTGATTCATTTTACTTAATTGTTACCCATGGGACTGCTTGTTAATTTGCTGATTTACTATTTTTTCTGTTTTGTTCTTTTTTCACTAATGATAATTTGATTGTGAAGCTTGAGGGAACAATTCTAATTGCAACTCCATAGGAGAGCTAAACGAGAGCACACCTAGAATCAAGTGAATTTCTGATTCTTTCTTTTCTCAGTTATTAGCAACCTTGTGCCAAGGACTTAAGGTGTGTTTCGATACTTACAACTTATTAATCAACAAACTTTGAATAACCAGCAGTGCCCACTCTTGATCACCCAGATTTGCACTTGCATCCCAAAACATATTTACTGAAAAGGTTAATCGAAGCCGAAGTAAACATTTATGTTGAAACTTATGAAAAATAGAAATCTTTTCATTTTATTTTCTAAATGTGTTAAATGAAAGGATGTCTCATTTTGAGAAGACAGTTCCAACCAACAATACAACTGACATTTTGTTAAAAATTATCATATGTTTCTTTTTTTTTTACAAATGGTGAAAGCTTCTCTGTTGGGGAGGATGGGTTCTCTGACACACTTTAGTTAGGTTGTAAGTACTTTAATCCCCTGTGATGCCCCCCAAATAGACAAAATGATGACAAATGAAAACAGCCGGCACCCTACCCATGCCTACACCACCACTGTCCTAATGGAGATGCTTTTTAACAAGAGGAAACCAACCTCCAACATCCACTTATCTGAGACACTTGTAAATGGTATTTTAAATTGGAAATATGTCTGGCAGATTGTACCATCATCAGGCAGTCTGCGCTACTGCTAACTCTCTCTATTCCTTGAATGATGCTTTTTATGCCACATGAGGGCTCGCAGCATGTGTCTGATATACTTCCCCAGTTGTTCCTCTTGGCATGCTGCCTGTTGCGATCAGAATGATTTCCCAGCGGGACCTCTAGTGATGAGCTGTGTTACCACACACTACCAAATCATTGTACACCTGAGCCAGGAGGTGGGAGATGGATGATGTTGGGCAAAACTTGAACATGATTTTATATAGAAAATAAAAGTTCTAGGGTTGCCAGGGAAGGGTCTGAATCCAGGACAGTGATAACAACACTGCAACGTCTGATCACCCTAAGATTGTTTTTTTTCAAAGCGAGCCATGCAGCTGGATTCCTAAAGGATCAATGGCGAGGGGTTGAGGTAATGTCTGGCTTAAATAAAATCCCAGAAGAGAGATGGCTGTAACGCAGGGTTCTGCAACTTTCTGCTCCATATATGTTTTTGACTATGACGCCAATGATCCCTCACCATTGGTGGCTATGGCTGATGGCACTTGTAGTATAGACAAGATTTTCAAGATAAATAAATGGGACGGCCAACAACAACAATGAAGGACTACCCCCTCACATACTGTCCCGCTGCAATTACACCCCAGTCCTATTACCCACCCCCACTCATCCAACAGTATTTCCAGGACTGATCCTGCTTATAAAATGTGCGGTTTTTAATCAGGATGTATGCATGTTAATGAAAAAGGTTCTAATGCATTGATTGATATGACAGGCCTTTATGTTTGCTGGTTTCCCAACGTCTCTGTGGCACAGCCAGTTGATGCATGTGGGTGGTCCATGAAAGGTTGCAGGTTTGAGCCCAACATGCCACACAAAATTCTGAGATTGTTAAAATAGTTGGTGATTACAATTATGTTAATTTGTCACCTTCCCTTGCCCCAAAGAGATGTCTGGTCACCCTATTGTTATACAACACATCGGGAGCCAACCATTGCAGACTCATGCTCTAATGCAGCGATGAAGGACTATAATGTTATTTTCCAGGAAAATGTGTGCTGGTCTTAAGGGAAAGGGGTAAGTCTGGAGAGCAAAACGGCAGGGTGTTAATGGAGCTACAGGCGTTCTGCTCTACAGCATGTTTATGGGTGTGTGTGTGATGAATAAACTTCCGGTGCACCAGTGGTCCAGGGATGAATATCGGTTTCTAAACCATCAATCAGCCCCATAGATCTAGTACACAAGAAGGGATCTAAAAAGATTGGAAACACAAGTAAATTATAAACATTCTTGTCCAATTTTGGTAACATGGACGGAAATGCAGGCTTATCTCCGCAAGGTCGTGCATCGCTGGTTAGTTGCAACACAATGAAAATACCATTATTACTCAATGATAAGAGGGACTGTCCAGTCAAGGTTGTATAAACATATCTACTTTATTATTATCACAACAGACAATTCTAGCACACTACAAAATACAACCCACCATGATAGGTCATGTATAACACACCTAATACCCAGAGGTTTCTAAGCGCAGACCGGGGAATCAAACCTATGGTATTCCGTATCATCTTGCTTCGCAGGCGAACACATTGCCCCTGAGTTACCAACCCTCCCATGCATAGGAATGCAGAGGACAGACAGTTTCAAGAAGGAAAGGGGATGCACTCTGGACACTGACAGGAGGGTATTTGGTAAAGTAATTAATCGCAATAGTTCAAGGATACTTGGTTTTAGCACAAAGGGAATAATGGGTCATAAAAGGTCACTAGGGGCTTTTGGAGAAGGACCAGTGGGACAGAACCACAATGTACCTAGTGCTTGTAGCAGTTCTTGGTGCCTGACGGTGTAGAGTCGGCTTCAGGGCATTTTGCAGCTTCTGCGACAGAGTTCAAGGCGGGAGACAGCTGCGAGTATCAGACGGCAGGCAGTGCAGTGAGTGAAGCAGGATGGACGGCTGCAGGCTGGCCTGCATGGCAGCTCAGGGTCAGGAATCGCTGTCTCAGTGCTGGTTGGTGGGTTTGAGGCACTGGTAAAGGCGCCTCGGATGGCGTTAGAGACTGCAGTGTGACATCAGTCAGTGGTGTAGTCGGTTGCAGCTTGAGGTGCTCCACAGGCTAAAAAATGTCCTTTAAGGCGGATGCTGGTTGATGCATGTCAATGCACTCTTCCTAGATTTTTCACTGGGCTCTCGTTGTCTTTTAAGGCTGACAGCCCAAAGCTGAGTTGAGAGTTGCAGGCAACAGCCTTGTCCTTGGTTTGGTTCAGAGACTCTCTGGCACTTCCCACCTAGGAAACTTGCTTGCAGAGCCTAACAGGGCACACTGTGTGCTGTCGGGGTACCCGTTCTGGAGCTGCTGGAGGGTCCTCTGAATTTAGTATCTCCCTCTGTTCCCTGGGAGAGGTTTAGCAGAAGGATCATGCTTCCCTCTTTGGAAATCCTGGCCTTCCTTCACTGGTGGAAGCTATTAGGCAGACTGTACCTTCAGCCAGGGTCCAAATGAGTTCTTCTTGTTACTCCTTGGAAAGTCTTCAGATGATCTCCCAAAGAGGGGCTCTGCCCTTTTTTAAAGCCAAATGTGCTCCAGTGATTGATGTAGGCTAATCCTAACTTAATGGACCAATCCTGGGTCCCCACCAAAAATCTCCAGTATGTGTGGGGTTATAACCAGAGTGCATTGCGACAGGAAAGGTAAAGGGATGAAAACATGAAATACTAAGTCCCACCCATCTTCCTGTCTGTTGTGAATCAAAGGGTCTCCCTGGTTAATTGAGCTCTCTGTGGTTCCTGATTAAAGTGGCTGGTCTCCCTTGAAGCTGCAGCCAAACCAGACTTTCGGTCGTCGCCAACCCACATACTCATACCTTCTGAATGGAGTCCCCCTGTGGGGATGACTACTATAAACATCGATCCCAGACATGACATTTCACTGCCCTTGATACTAAGAGGCAGGAGCTGGCTTCAGGTTGACACAGATGCATTTCAAAGGTGTTGGGGTTTCCTGTCTTTTGTTAGCCCTGTGACCAGGCCTCTCAAGGGCCTGCTTGAATTAACTCTCATCAGTATTTGTAGCTGGCAACCGCAGGGCCAACAAAGGACAGGGTGGATCCATAGATCCTTTGTCATTTAGTCAGGCTGGCCATGGCAGGAGGAAGGTTTTGCCCTCCCCTGTTTAGAGATGCCTTGATGTACTCCTGGCTGTCACATTCCAACTAAATGTGACAGGGGGGCTGGCGCCTGTAGGCTGTGTCCACCCAGAGTACACAGGCATATGTGTTTGCCGTGCAGTGATCATAGGAAAATGTGTGCGGATTAGCACCACACATTTTCTGAGGTTGATCTACCATCATTCAATTTTATATATAATTTCAAAAAAGCCCAGGCGAGTGCCCACCCACCGTGCAGATGGTCGCATTCCGCACATGCCCCCCTGCACAATCCATCCTTTAAATCCGAAAGGAGGTTTGACAGGTAGTGGTCCAAGTTACCTTCTTTGGCATTTTCTTGGAAGTTACATCATTCAGGGTCATGACAATGGTCCCATAACCCTTGACGAATGACCGATAGTACCCGGTGAGACCTACAAAGTCTCTCACCTGCGTCTGTGCGGTGGGGATGTCCAATCCTTCACAGCTTGTACCTTCACTTCGAGAGGTTGTTACTTACGTCCACCAACCAGGTGGCCTAGGTAAGTCCCGGTACGCTGCCCTATCTGGCACTTCCTGGCCTTGATAGTCAGACCTGAATTCTTCAGCACCTGAAGCACTTGTTTCAAGTAAGATAAGTGATCCTCCCAAGTGTGGCTGAAAACAGCAGTGTCATTTTAATAGGTGACACTGAAGTTTTCCACATCAGACAGAACCTGATCAACCATCCACTGAAAAGTAGCAGGGGCATTCTTCAATACAAAGGGCATCACAGTGAACTGATTCAGTCCATTCGGTTTTAAGAAAGCTGACCTCTCTCTCACTCCATCTGTCAAGCCGACCTGCCAATACCCTGCTGTGAGATCCAAGGTACTCATGTACTTGGCAGCGCTGAGCTTGTCAATGTGCTCATCTGCCCAAGGAATGGGGTGTCATCATGACAGAATTGGGCCCCTGCAGTCCACACTTCTGTCTTCCCACCACTGGTCTTTTTAGGGACCAGTACCACTGAGCTAGCCCAGGGGCTGCAGATGGCTCTATCACTCTCAGGGACAACATCTTGGAAATGTCCTCCTTGATGGTGTCCCTGACCTTATTGGACATCCAGTGAATCCTTCTGTTCACTGGCTTACTGTCTCTAGTGTCCACACCATGGGTGCACCAATCTGTATGACCTGGAGTCAGAGAAAACAGACTGGCAAACTGTCCCAGTAAACAGCGACAGTCTGTCAGTTGCTGTTCTGACAGGTCTGTTGCAAGGTTTATTTCTTCCACTGACCCATTTATGGCTTCAGTGTACAGGAGGTCTGGGAGGGGACCAGTCTCACCCTCAGTCACTAATGCCATCATCAGGTCATCCTGGCTATAATGGGGTTTTAGCTGGTTTATGTGAAAGACCCAGCACATCTGTTTAGGTCCTTTCTCGTCAATGAGATAATTCACGTCACTGACTTTTTCCAGCACACAGTAAGGCCCAGTCCACTTGTCCCGAAGGGCACTGTGTTTGACAAGCTCCATAATCCACACCCACTGGCCTGAAGAATAGACTGTCACTGTGGACTTCTGGTCATGCCAGTGCTTCATGAGCTCCTGACTGGCCTATAGGTTTCTAAGTGACTCTTCCATGCACTTCACCACTCTAGACTGAAGGCCAAGTACAAAGGCTGCCACATCTCTTGTAGGGGATGAGGGGTTGCTCTCCCATTTCTCTTTCACTAGACTGAGGGGATCTCATACAGGGCGTCCAAATAGAAGCTCAAAGTGGCTAAACCCTACTCCGTTCTGTGGCACCTCCCTGTAGGCAAACAGAAGGCATGGCATGAGAATATTCTGTTTCATCCTTAGGTGCTCTTCCAAGCCACCTAGCATGCCTTTGAGGGTCTTGTTGAACCACTGGACAAACCATTTGCTTGTGGATGGAAGGATGTAGAGACCCGGTATGTGACTCCACACTCTTCCCACATAGCCTTCATATACACTGATATGAAGTGTGATCCCCTGTAAGAAACAACTTCCTTGGGGAATCCAACACAGGAGAATAACCCAGTCAGAGCCTTTGCAACCACAGGGCTTTGTTTGTTTGTTTGTTTGTTTGTTTATTTATTTGGTAATGCGCTCCGAGCCCGTGGGAATCTGGGCGCAGCAGTACAAGAGGACTCGAAACTTAGTTACAAAGCCTGACACAGGCTGTTACAGAAAAACAGTGGTTGGTTACAGTAGGTGATACAATGCATATAGAATATCAAGTTTAAACGCAAAGAGAGCAGCATTATAACAGGTTGTGCCGTTACCACTAGGGTGAGGGACGTTGCATGTCGTTGTTGTGCAGCCATTTGAGAGCGTAGGATCTGAATCTTGTGTAGGGTAAAGGGCATCTATTGGCAGATCTCGTCAGTCGGTTAGAGGGTCTCCAGTTGATTCTTTCCGCTAGGTAGGGGGGTGCTTGATTGTTGAGGCATTTAGAAGTGAGGGAAATAGTTTTAAGAAGGATTCTGTCCTTTATCTTTAGCCAATGGGCTTCAATCCGATGTTTGGAGATATGTTCTCTGCGTGGGATGTTCAGAGCTGCTCTAAGAGCGTTATTTTGCAATCTCTGGAGTTTGTCAGTGACCGACTTGTTGGCACCTGAGTATAAGGCGTTGCAATAGTCGAGTCTAGACATGACAAGGGCATTGGCCAAGGTGAGGCAGCTGGCACTGGACAGGAAGGGTCTGGCGGCACGGATGAGTTTACACGTGTAGGTGGTTGAGGAGGCGAGGGAATTCACTTGCTTTTTGAGGGTGAGAGCTGAGTCAAGGTAAAAACCCAACGTTTTGACCTCGCGCATAACCTTAATAGTATTGTTATCAATGTTAAATGAGGTGTAGTCCGGGGTGAGTTTGGATAGTTTGTGGTCTGAACCGAGGAGCAGGATTTCAGTTTTATCGTCATTCAGGCAGAGGCCATGTGTGGCCATCCATGCTTGAATGAGGATGTAAATTTTGTTCACCAGAGCCAGGTCCACTTCGTAGCTGCCCGAAAGGGGTATGATGCTCCTCAGAGGGACATCAGGGTACCTTCTGGCGTGGTCTCCCACCACCTAGATGTATCTGTTCCCTGAGCAGGTTTGATGATCTAAAGGACCTACAAGATCCATGCATATTCTCTTGAAAGGCCGCCCAACCACAGGTAGTAGAATTAAGGGGGCCTTTGTGGCACCACCTGACTTGCCAGAAGCTTGGGGCCTTGCCCTTAGGCTGCTCTTCTGCCTGCTTCCGCAGACCCACCAGAGTGGGACACTCTTTCTGTGCTGTGAAGAAGTCACTCTGTTCTGGACCCCCAGCTGATGCAAACTCATCCAGCTTCAGCAGGCCGTTCATATCTGGACCCACCTGGTACTCCACCTTAGGTTCTTGCACTGCATCAGGCAACTATGAAGTCACTGAGTGCCCGGCTATCAATATGGGGTCTTCAGTGGGTTCTGGCCCCTCTCCTGCAGGAGTAGGCCACTCAGGAGTCTATGGAACTGAACTAAGGGCTACTGGCTATGCCAGTCATTCCAACAAGCCCTCTGGAAGCACTCCAGGCCATAAGGCTCGGAGAGAGTCCAATCTGGCAATCTCTTTGGCCCTCGATCGGGTAGCCACTGCGACTATCTTGGGATCAGGAAAATCATCGTCCAACACGCATGGGGCAGGGATGGAGTCTTTCACTGCTACACAGCGCTGGGTCATTTCACCTTGCCAGCTGAACTCTTCTATCGCCAAGGGGCACTTATCTCTTTCCATCAAATCCACTGATGCTACAATCAGGCCTATCAATATACTGGCCTGGCTGTACCCACTGCCTGGTGACAGCAGTGATGCTAGCCGTGGTGTCTCAGACTGCAGGAGTTTTGTGTCCATTGATATACACATGTTTTAGATAGAGCTGAGTATTATTGGCAACTGGTATCTCTTCTGGAGACCCGGTACGATTCCCACTCAGTGTAACCAGTCCACATTCAGCCACTCCTTGGCCTAGTGGAAAGTCCTCTTCTAGGAGGCCCTCACTAATGATGACCTCTTCCACGAGTCATACATTCACCATGGCTTGCTTCAGTAAGCCCTGGCAAGCAGGATCCCCTTTCCTATTGCCCAGCTCTTTACACACAAAACAACATTTGGGTAGTGAGAACGCAGGTGTCCCATTTTTAGGGGTGCCTGCGCTCTTCCTTTCAGTGTGTACAGCTGGACGAAAGCTTTGGGATGTCCCTTCATTCTTTTGGGGGCCTGATTTCAAAGAGGATTGGGCTGGACTATTGTCTTTCCCATCCTTGTTTCGTTTTTTGTCTGAAGATTTCTCTTCCATTTGGTTGTGGTCGCCTGAGCTTTTTCTGGACTCGAGTACTCGCAAACCTGTCAGCAGACTTTGCAAGCTCCGTAGGGTCTGGGATAGTCTTGTCCACAATATCTTGGTGTAGGCCAACCTCACAATTCTTCAATACATGGTCACATGCAATCAAATTGTACATCCCTCTAAATCTGTCAACTTTGTTACCAGCCACCTGAAGAGTGGATCCTTTCAAGCTTTCTGGCATCTGTGAATACATTTAGGCAAAAGAACAGGAGCAAAAGGAAACAGGCGCCCGGATGATTTCTGCAGCAGTCTTTATTGAATGAGTTTACAAGGCACTTCTGAAAAAAACACACTGTTGTTTTGCTATCAACCTGCTTATATTTGCCTTTTTGGATGATGCAACATCCACATGCAAATTACTACATTGTTGGAACATATATCTGATAGGCCATTTTAGCCAGAGAAAAACCCTACCTTTCGTCTGATAGGACAGCTTATCTGTTGCTCACCAACCCCACATTTAGTCATACTTGGCATTAACACTTGCTGCCTGACACATAGACTGATAGCTATTTTAAACTCGGCTGAACACAATTACAACATCCTTCAATTTCTGCCAAAAACAATTATAATCACATCACTGTCAATCTCTTATCTGCTTCTCAAGGCCTTGCCAAGTTAATTAGCACTTTATACCATGAAAGAATGAATACGCTCAATTTATACAGTGCAAAGTAATGCAGCTTGTCTGTCAAAATTGGTAGCTTCCCTTGCCTTTATCTGACTTCATCATCAAATGTGTCTGTTTTTCCAGCCAAGTCCCAAGATTAATCTTCCAGACTCACTGATCTCACTGTGAGATGCTGCCAAAGACCTTCTACTGTATCAACACGAGTCAGGGTTTTCTCATGCTTGCCCTAAAGCTAGACACCATTTTGTGTCTTGGGCATCCATTTTGAAATATATCCCAGTCTGCCACTGTGCTACCCTACAGGGAGTCATCATTTAATCATTTCAGCAATTCTCCCTTTGTACCTTATATTCAGAATATATTTTTATATACACATGATATCTGTGTGATATTTGAAGCACCCTTCACTTCCTGCGTCATTTTAACCAAGATTTTGCAGTGTTACGTGCACTTTTTAACATTTTTAACAGAGGCGCGATAACCTTGATTTCTGCAATAATAGAACCATTGACCTGCCTATCATGTTATCTGTACCCTGTTGAGGGTGGGCGGGATCGGCACCCCTATTCATACCCACCACTGCAGATATTTCAACGACAAGTGTCAACGCTACAAATGTCTCCCCACATTTCTTTCTGAGATCTCTGAAGCTCTTGAGATACTGTTCTGGGGTTTTACAGAACTTCCTGAGGAGGGCTGCCTTCATGCTCTCATAAAATGGCCTTTCCTCAGAAGTTAACTGAAGAATTGGATCAGTCCCTGGTGTCGGTAAGTAGCTCTCCTACCTCCTGTAGCTGAAAAACCAGCATGAGCGCTTTAAACCAATCAAAAATATCCTTGCCCACTTCGTAAGCCTGCATTAAGTCTTTGGCGATGTGCCCCGGGGCTTACCCTGAGTTTTCTGGTTTGAGCCACCTCATTAACCGCCGGAACAATTACTGGGCCACTTAGAGACTGTGCAAAGGCCTGGGACCTGTGCGATGCTGCACTAGCCCCTGTATTGAGAAACCATGCTTGCCTCCCAGAGTGATGGTTGGCGAATAACACTGTTCATGCTGTCTTCCTCGTCATCTTACACTTCCCCCTCTGGAAGTCTTTTCTGTTCGGCTACGCAGGGCCAAGCCTGTCCCCTGGTGTCTACTCCCCAACCGCCCTCAATTCTACCGAAGCTTGGAGGCTGGTCAGCAACTCAGGATTATTAACCTTAGTGCTGGTGGGAAGTCGCCTCTCTTGACATAGGAAGCACTGGACATTGTTGGTCATGTTTTTTACAGTCTCCTGGTCAAGATCCATGATTATCACAAATACCTAGCAGTGTCTAAATGTTGCCTGCAGCAGCACTGTTATCGGTGGGTGACTAAGCTGTGTTCAAGGCTCCAACTAGATCCGACCACTTGCCACCAATGTGATGAATCAACTTCTGGGGGAAACCAGTGGTCCATGGATGAATATTGGTTTCTAAACACTCAATCAGCCCCACACCTCTGGTATACCAGAATGGATCTGAACTAATTGGAAACACAAGCAAATTATAAACCTCCTTTTCCAATTTTGGTAATGTGGATGGAATGGCAGGCTTAGCTTCCTAGTTTCTTCTCTGGGCTTGTGCCTTGCTTTAAGGTGGATGGCCCAAAGCTGAGGAGAGTGTTGCAGGCAACAGCCTTGTCCTTAGTTTGGTTCAGAGAATCTCTGGCACTTTCCACCTGGGAAGATTCCTTGTAGAGCCTATCAGGGCATGCTGTGTGCTGGCTGGGTTCAGTTCTGGAGTTGCTGGAGGGTCCTCTGGATTCAGTATCTCCCTCAGTTCCCTGAGCGATGTTTATGGGAGGGATCCTGCTTCCCTTTTTGGAAATTCTGGGCTTCTTTCACTGGTGGTAGCTATTAGGCAGACTGTACCTTCAGCCAGGTTCCAAGTGGGTTCTTCTTGTTACCCCTTGTGAAGTCTTCAGATGATCTCCCAACAGATGGACTCACCCCTTTTTTAACACCAAATGGGCTCCAGTGATTGGTGTAGGCTAATCCAAACTTAATGAACCAATCCTGGGACCCCACCAACAATCTCCTGTATGCTTGAGGTCATAACCAGAGGGCTTTGCAACAGGAAAGGTAAAGCGGTGAAAGCATGTACTATTAAGTCTCACCTATCTACCTGTCTTTTGTGGATCCAAGTGTCTCTCTGATTAATTGAGCCCTCTGTGTTTCCTGATTAAAGCAGCAGGTCTCCCTTGAAGCTGCAGCCAGAGCAGACTTTTGGTTGTCGTCAAATCACATACTCATACCTTCTGAATGGGGTCACCCTGAGGGGATGACTACTGTATACAGCTGTCCCAGACATGGCATTTCACTGCCCTTGATACTAAGATGCAGGAGCTGGCTTCAGGTTGACACAGAGGCATATCAAAGGTGTTGGGGTTTCCTGTCCTTTGTTAGCCCTGCGACCAAGCCACTCGTGGGCCTGCTTGAATTAACTCTCATCAGTATGCGTAGCTGCCACCAGCAGGGCCAACAAAGGACAGGGTGGATCGAAATAGCCTTTGTCATTTAATCAGGCTGGCCATGGCAGGAGGAAGGTTTTGCCCTCCCTCCCCATTTCGAGGTTCCTTGATGTACTCCGGGCTGTCACATTCCAATGAAATGTGACATGGGAGCAGTGCCTGTAGACTGTGTTCACCCAGAGTACACAGGCATATGTGTTTGTTGTGAGATGAGCATACAAAAATGTGTGCGGATTAGCCCCACACATTTTCCGAGATTGATCTACCATCATTCAATTTCATATAAAATTTCAAAAAAGCCCATGTGAGTACACACCCACCATACGGATGGTCGAATTCCTCACAGGTAGTGAGAGTCGGGGGTGACTGCTATGTAAGTGTTAATTATATATAGCCTCATTTTTATGAGGTTCATGTTTTATGGGTAAGAAGTGCAAGAATTAAAGTCCTTCTTCTTCTTGTCCCTATATCTTTGTGCCACTAGATGGGCCATTTCACAAGAGGATCAGTCACCAGCGAATGATAGAAAACAGTAACTAAGGTCCATATCCCTATTGTTGAGGTATGTATCTTTGTTATGGCATTAAGTGAAGTTTAAATTGTGCATTGATGTATTCAATAGTGAATAGATAAGTAGAGACAGAGCACATATTCTAATGTTAGCCATATGTTTTTCTTGTAGACAAATTGAAGTAAAATATGATGTGAGGAGTGTGACATATTGTGTTACCCACTTGTGTCCTGAAGAAGGCTGGAGCAGCAATGGCCCACATTTGAGGGCTTATAGATTCTGGCTGAAACACATGTAAAATGACTATATGTTGTGAAGAAATAGACACATTGTAAAATAACTAGGTGTACTGTAATGAGTCAATTATATTGTTAGTCTGTAGCCCTGAGTTATACAAAGGGCCTGTATATAATAGTTGCAACTATGAGTATGGTTGTAAATGGTTATGCATGACCTGAGCGGTATAAATGAAGTGAGTGACATCAAATGTGTGAAATGTGAAAAACAGCTTTTTAATTTTAGTACATTGTCTACTGGTAGAAACCATGATGGGAAATAAATATGATTGATTTGTACCTATTGAGATGCACAATTATAATTAGAGTGTGATCAGTTCTGTCTATTACTTCAGGTCTTGATCTGTTTTCATTTAGGAATAATGTTATCACCTGGGCGATCAAGACTTTACCATTTACCCTTATATATTCTAGATGGTCTGTACAGCCCGTGGCTGAAAGGGTCTTTTTGCAGTTAAATAGGAGGAGTTGTTGCCCCAAATAGAAAATAACCATGGAAAATGTGAATACTTATTCATTTTCAGATGAACATTACCAGAAGCTGATTAATGCTCCACCTCTGTTTACAACTAACTGTATGACAGATCCCACGATAGGTATCAATGATGAACCAGAAAAGATTAATAAAAAAAATAAAAAACGAATTAGGACTGACATGCATGGAATGTTCATGCTAGAATTGTCACAAATTATTGTGCGGTCACTCTCAACTCGGGGTGTTCCCCCACCCCTAAGCCAGGTTGAGCACAACAAAGCACTTTGCAGATTTAACTTTAGTGAGGCCCCCAACCTATATAGTGCCATTCAGCATATACCCTATTTACTACCAATTAGCTAGAAACCAGGCCGTTGTATAGTAAGACTATGGGCCTCATTAGGACCCTGGCGGAGAGGGTATTACGCCAGCGTAGTGCATGGCGTACCTCTCCGCCATACTACGAGTTCCCGTAGCGCCATGGAGGTTTTCTCCGCCTGGTTTTACCAGCCGGAGAAAACCATGGCGCTACGGGACCTCGTTGTTAATTACGCCACCGTATTTTACGGTGGCGTAATTAACTCCTTCCCCACTCCCATTATACCCTATGGGGCGAAAATGGGAATGGGGAAGGGCAGAATGGGGATTGGGGATTTACCGCTCCGCCGAGGTCGGAATGGGGCGGTAAATCCGCCAACCCCCATGGCGCTATCGGCGGCTTTCCGCCATGCTTCGCGGTGCATTTAGCACCGCGAAGTCCGCCTGGGTCGTAATGAGGCCCTATATATTTATTTAGGTTTTTACAAAGAATTATAGAACAATCACAGAGACATCAGCCACCAACGTCGTGGCACTACACAATATCACAATTTCAAATGACTTGCACCAATTGCCTGACTTACATTTCTAATGGACCTTCAGTTACTATAATCCACAGGTAAACTATGTAGATGGGCAGTCATCACTTTACATCAGTTTTCTTGCAATTGAACCCCTAAAAACATGTACAACACAAAGTGATTGCTTAGTTTGTTACCATGCACTTTTCTCAGAGAAAACCCCACCCTCCAGGCCTCAAGCAGATATGACCCCTTTTTGGGTGAAGGGAAGGTACAGGGAGTGGGAATACAGTAGGAAAATGGTTTTGGCATTTTATTGGAAAGGCAGGGTTTGGGAAATAAACACAGTGGTAAAATGGTTTTAACTTTGTCTTAGAAAGGCAGGGTTTGGGAAATAAACCCAATGGGAAAATCCCTTTGGCTTTTTATTACAGGGTATTAGGGTTACTTCTTTTTGGGATTAAGGACACCCCCTTCTGTAGAGACTTTAGGGGTTTTGGAAAAATACCCAAGTACTTACTGTCTATACCGGCTCTAACACACTGGGCATGAACTTTGTTAGTTTCGAACTATAACAACATTCATCCCATGCTTTATCTACATGGGAATTAATTGATTTACCTTTAATTAAATTTGCTAAGGAGCTACACAGTTTCACCCCCCCCCCTCTCCTATAATTTAAAGGGAAGGATTAAGGCAGGCAGTCCCCAACACAAGTCAATTTAAATGGATAATGTGGTTTTCTATGGGGGAATTAATTTGAGTTATATTTAGTAAAATGTGCCAAGGGTTTTCCAAGTTCTGCACCCACCCGCTATGTGAGATGGAGATTAAGGCTGGCAGATTCCATCCACACTTTTTTTGTCATTTGGATTAATCTACTTACATGTGAGGCTTTGGTTATGGGGCATCCAGGGAAACAGCAGAGCTTCTCTCAGAAGAGCACAGAGCTGATCAAAGGATTCGGTCAAGGATAGTACCCAGCACCCAGTCCTCCTCTGGCTCCTCAGATGGCAGGCCCATCTAGCTTCTAGATTTCCCAGTCTCTGCCTATCCTAATGGCATTGGTAGCTCTCTCCTTGCCTCTCTGCTAGTTGTTCCTTGCAAGAGTCCAGAAGTAGACTACCTCCGGGAATAGAGTGGAAAAGTCAAACGAAAAGTCCCTCTCAGATTGAAAACTGATCTCTTATAGGACAGGTGATACTCACAGATTGTAATGATTCCCATGATATGGACTGGCTAGTTCTCTCCCTCCACCTCTCACCATACATGCCCATCGCCTGATGATAGGACAAGGAGTTGGGAGGTGTGGGTGATGGAGGCTGAGGGAGGAGAAAGATTCATCATTCCAAAATGACAGGTGGGTTTACCTTTTCAGTTTTTAAAAAAAAATCTCACAACATGGCAACTTCCTTAATTTATCATATGACTGTAGGCACATAAATATATTTGGGTTTATGGTGAGTTGGGAAATACTACTCTTATTTCGGCACACCCTTCTGGGGCAGAGCTCCCTTTTTTTATTTGCTCCTCAGCCAAAAAAAGTTAAAATTCGGACACTTCAAGATTGAAACATTTATTTCTCACTATATCACCTCACCACATTTCCATTTCCTCTGAATTATGAAAAGGCTGGAATCATAATTTGCTTCATAACTCAAATTGTTTATATTACACAGAATTCATATTTACATAGTACTGACAGGCTTCTTATACCCTTTAATATGAGTCTGGGATGAGCTTGCTAGGATACACAATTCTCTTTTTAGTAAGGAAAATGTAATGCTATGTTAATCAGCCAATACTTCACATGTGCCCCTCCATTTCACAATAGCCCCCACTTTTTTGAAAAGTTTTATTTCACTTCTGTCACATGACCTGGACATCTACCTGCCTCAGATTATTCTCCCCTCCCCTCATTGGCTTCAAAAGATCCTGTTCGGGGCAAATGGACAGTTAATGGCACGGTTTGAACTTAAGGTCATTTCTGCTAGCTGTGTTATCTACAGCCTCCACAATTTTGATTTAAATCTCTGTAATCCTTAGCATTTAACTGAAAACCAGGCCTGGTTGGCTCAGCCCAAACCTCTTGAGGTCAAGGTTTCAGAGGCACAGACCTTTCAGTTCAGTGGGAAAACAAGTTATATACATTATTCTAACTGAATAGCATTTTAAATTGAAAAGATGTGTTCAACATGACCTTTTGTATTGCATCTGGTCCTGCTGTTTATAACTACAATACAATATTTAAACAGATATTTAAACAGATATAACTTTATTTTTGGTATTATTTACACATAGCCCACAGTTACATAAGGAATCTGTGTTCAATTTAACGCAAAACGAATTAGGCCTTTCCATTTAAAGGTTGTCATCAAGCTGAACCCACTGGGGGCCTTTTTAAATCAGTAGCACGTCATACAAGGATGGGGATGCAGAATAACTCTTACGCCAAATAATAAGACAGACTTAGGAAGTTGACAAAAAGTCTCCTCCGACTGTGTTATTTTCACTTGTCTAAAACGGTGAGTTAAAACGGACATTAACGGATGTTTGATCGTGCTCTCAATCATTTTGCATAAAAAACACATTTATAAAGCAATAGTTCATCATACATGTGTGATCCTACATGGCAAACTACGAAAAACCTATGTGGAGTTGTGATTGGCTTAAGGGGAACATCTAGGTATACTTTCTTTAAGGGATCGGGTTGTGATTGGTCTCTACAGTCAGGTGGACAACTTATGCTCACCCATCCTCATCAGATACACTGTACACCATTGGCTATCAAACTATAAGGCCCATCATTATATGGCCTTCTACAATTGGTTGGCACGTTTGCACCCTTCTGGAACATTCGGCTCACTAGCAACACGTAAGGTGCCAGTGGGTGGACTTGACCATGTCTCCCCACCCAATTAGCCCAACATCTCTCATTGCTCATGCCTTCTGCCATTCAGATTGTCTTTGAAATTGTCCTTGCAAAATATCACTGCTCCTGAGAATAAAAGGGAGTATATGCAAACTCTTATCGCAGTCTGGGTCTGTACGCCCAACTCCTATTCCCATCCTTGAGTCAAGTGACAGGAAACTGTATTTCGGCCTGTTTTGCAGCATTTAATTGTCTTGAATTAATACACTTGGCACTCATGATGTTCTTTCTTGCACCTTAACAAGGGCTGATTCACGTTCATTGTTCTTCAAGGATAGATAACCGGTTCTTAGCCGCATCATCCTTTGACACTAGGCCAGACAGCTATTCCAGGCATTTCCTCAATCTTCAGCGATTTTCCTGATGTGAGACAGCCCTCCAATCCTTCTTTCTGCACAGGTCTGAGCTTGCTAAATGTGTGACACCTATGTCCAGATTCTATATAATGGTGGCACCGCCTGCAGTCTATTCACTACGTATAGCTAGCCTTTAAGATCACTTCGTCTACTTGCGTTGCTGCATCTGTACAGTTATAAAACAACATGCATTTTCTGCAGTGCTCTTCACACGTGCAATCTTCATTCTGCATATGAAAGTTTACTCAATCCTTTACTTCGTCATCAGATTCCATAAGGTCTATGCAACTTCTTCGACTATTCTTCTCAATGCGTCACGCTCATTTCTTGTGACATCACCAGCCTCTTTTCCCCTCATCTTCTTATTCCTTCAGGGATTTCCTCCAAGAGATTGTCATCTCTGGAGTGGTACATCATATAGGGTCTTCTCAATGTATACATTTTTTTCGAAGACTCTCTGTGGAATAGACACAATCAGTGGTGTTGTACATGTCACAATTTCCGGCTTCCGACATACAGGCAAGATGGGGCGGGACTTCCTGCAGAGGCATTCAGCTGCTCCTCTACACTCCCCCCTCTGGTTGATTCATCGACCACTCTTTCACCAGTTTCTACATCTTGGTATCCTCTCTTGAAGAAGTCCTTCTTTGTAGTCCAGATTTTCACTACTCCCTTCAGTGGTCCTGCTGATTTTACATGTTCATCAACACTCCAGGTCATATAGCTGCACTGTCCATTTGGATTATAGTAGATCCATCGTCCCACATACTTCTTGTGATTCTTTGGATGCAGGAACTTCATTCCTTCAGGTGCTAAGATGCTGGGCTCTACATATTTTCTGATCTCTTCATCTGTCAATTCCTTGGGTCCAAACCCTGACTCGATGTCGATCATGATCTTCATTCCTACTGCTTTCTTTGCTGTCTTCTTGCACTGTTAGATAATTATCCTGATCACACAGAATCCAAACATTATCATCACCAGTATTGCTACCAGGAGCTTGAAGATATTTGGCATCCTTTGTGGAACCCATGAGAAGAGAAACCGCGAACCAGCTGTCATCTGCAATATCTTCTGTCTCATCTTCCATCTTGTTGTTTAGATTTGTCATCAAGGTTATGGCCTATGTCAAAGTCCCATTCTTGCCATCATGAGAAGGTATGAACGTGCAACATGATTCTCAAAATTTGGCGCAAACTCCTCCATCCATTGTGCCATCATATCAAGGACATATCTGTTCTGGAGGGTCATCAATCTTATGGCCCTCAGTTCTTCCCTTATAGCATTTAATCGCTTTATGCTGGTGTTGATCATCTGCAGGAGCTCCAAGCGAGTGTTCTGTAACCACCTCGCATTCACCATTGTCTGGATCCCTGGCATAAAAATATTGTGAAGATTGAAGCCGTTTTGCTGAATATCCTATGCTCATAAGGAATAGCATCAAATGCTTCTATCGATTTAGCACAGGAATAATTCTCCCTCCTTGTTCGGTTGAGGAATTCAAGTGATCTTCTCCTTTTCAAATTGGCATCTGCTTTTGGAAACTCTCCAATGTTCAGGTCACTTTGAGGAATCACTAACACTGGAACATGAATAAGCACTATAGAACACATCCCTCCCCAGTCTTTGGGCAACCTCATGTAGGCACTGGACCCACAAGCCCAATAGTGGTCCATCAGAACTCCTGTGCAATCCTTCATGCCTGGTGCATCAAAAATTCAGCCACTTTGCCGCTAAAGACAACCTCAATAGTTAAAAAGACCTCACCACTCCCAACTGCACCTCTTTCCACTTCTCCCCAGTCACTGAGGAGGAAGTAGTTAAGATAATTGCTATCCTTAAACCATCCAATTGTAAAGGTGAATTGTGCCCCGCCTCCGTCATCAAGGACGGAGCCAAATACCTAGCACCTCTCATCATGACACTGATCAATTCTTCCTTCAAGAATTCAGTGGTCCCCAACAACCTCAAAGAAGCGTGGGTCCTCCCCCTTCTCAAAAAACCTAATCTAGACCCTAACATCCCCACAAATTATAGACCTATCACAACGGTCCCTTTTCTCCTCAAAATATTAGACAGAGTAGCCCACCTCCAATTACAACAACATTTGGAAGAAAATAACCTCCTAGGCCTGCGACAATCCAGCTTTAGACCTAGGCACGGGACAGAAACCGCCCTCCTGGATCTAAAAATCCAAATGGATGAAGCCAAAGACAATGGCAATCTGGCCATTTTGCTCCTGTTGGATCTCTCCGCTGCCTTTGATCTGGTTGACCACCAGATCCTTACTCAACACCTCTCTTCGGCTGCCGCAGTCTCCCAGAATGCCACCAACTGGATTCAGTCATTTCTGTCTGACAGGTCGACTAGGGTCTTCGCCCCTTCAGCGGCTGCTGACCCTATCCCAAACCAATGTGGAGTCCCCCAAGGTTCCTGCACCTCTCCCACACTCTACAACATCTTCACTAAGCTTCTCTTCGACCGTCTTGACAACCTGAGTGGCAGCTACACCAATTACGCTGACGACACCCAGGTCCTCATCACACTCACTGTTTGCTATGAAGAAAATGCTGCAAAGCTAAACGAAATCTACCTAGAAATTCAAGCCTGTATGGCCACACACAGTCTTTGCCTCTATGACGATAAAACGGAACTGCTTATCGTAGGATCACAGGGCCGCCTTAATAAATTGGACTCCAGGTACCAATCCTTCACCATTGATGGCAACATTATAAAAGTCTCCAAAGAGGTCAAAACACAAGGGGCCTCATTACACGTTGTGCAGTAAAACCCCCAAAATAACGGCATGGCGCTATCAACGTGTGCGCCCTCGCAAGAGTGCGCTAATAGCGTACCATTACGAGTACGCGGACACGAGCATAGCGCCATGCCGGTAAACCCCCTACCGCCATGGCGGTAAAGACCCAAAAAAGTCACTTACCGCCCTCGACGAAAGTGCAGATTGCACCTGTGCCCTTCTGCTGCATGCAAATAGCGGTCACCGCAATTAGCGGTGACCGTTAAATTGCGGAACCGGAAATAGCGTCATCGCACAGGAACGGGAAAGAGCACGGCGGCCATCTTCAAAAACACAATCCATTGCCATCCTCTGCCCCCTGGACCTATTTGGAGTCGTTAGCTGTTGAAAATCATCCGGGACACCTTCAAGATGCCCAAGGCATTCAAAAAAAGCACTGACAGGCAGCGCAAAGAAAAATTTACAGCAGAGGAGTTGAACATGCTGACCCAGACCCTGACTGAGAATGCTGAGGTTGTTTTTGCAAATGACATGCGGCGGCCGACAATACTTAAGACAAAAGCCATGAGTGCAGGAAAAGGTGGGACGAACTCAGACTGCTGGTGAGGGGCATCCTTGCTGAAAACCACCGAATCGTCAGTGCAGGTGGAGCTGGTTCACCCATCAGACTTAAAGAATGGGAGGAGACCTGTGGAAACCTAATCGCTGTGGAATCCATTGAGGGAGTAGGCACCATGTAGCTAGGCGTGGGTACCACTTCGTATGGAGGTGAGTGTACACATGACAGGATGCTATGTGAATGTACTGTTCCCCCCATATGTGAGCACAGAATCCTCTCATGCATGGACACACATCCACACATGCATCCATCCCTCACCATGTCAGTGTCAGACCCAAACACACACACATGCACACATCACCAGAGACAAGTTCCAAACACAACCATGCATGGATGAGGCACTGAACTGGCACATCACCTGCATCCACAACTACTAAGATCCAATGGCCAGAACTGCATCATTAATGTGTTCTGCATTAAATATATTGAAATGCAACCAATGCCATCCCCCTTCTTGTCCCTGCCAGGCTCACATACAGATGGTGAGGATGCCGCAAATGCATCCCAGGCAGCAGCTACGAGTAAGAGGCCAAGGGCACAGAACTCGGAGGACACCCCCACAACATCAAGGGGCAAGGGGGGAAGGTCACACCTGATGAGTTTGAAAATCATAGGAGTGCCACTGCCAGGGCAGAAGTAGCTGCACCACAAACTGCAGCCCCACCGCCGGAGGTGAACCTACAGCCACCAATACCAGCCACTGAGGGCCCACCATCAGCTGCGGCAAGCTCCGCTGGAGAGGCAGCCGCCACTGCCCCCCTATCTGATCCTGAGGACACTATAGTGGGCCCAATGGGGATGAACACCCCAAGCCCCACTAGAACCCCAGAGCCAGCACCATTCCAGACACCTGGGTCTGATGTTACTGTTGAGGACAACTTTCCAGCCATAATGTCCCCCATGGTGCCTTCGCCTGCTGCAATGGATGCATCTGAGAGCACAGCATCCAGTACACCATCACCCAGCACTGCCCTCCATCTGCCCACCATCCTGCAGCGTCAACAGGAACTGACTGTGCTGGTTGGCCAGCATGTTGAGGAGGCTGCCCATCTCAGGGAGGATATTGTGGAAACGGCAAGGCACTCCACTGAGAAGATGGACGCCTGTACTGACAGGCTGTGTGACGAGATATCCAGGCTCAGGGAGGTCCTTACTTGCATAGCCGACACAATGGACCGCCACTTCACACAACCAGGACAGTCTGCCCCATCATCATCTGCCGGCTCAACACAGACAAGCCCCCTCCGCCGCTCAACACGCACCACCAGGCGCACGTCTGGCTATCCTCCAAATGCTGCTACAGACAATGGCCAATAGGGGGTTAATGGCGATTCCTCTGCGTGCATGGGCCAACGCAAACATGGCAGACACATGAGGAACTGTTGTGGGGGGTGGGGGAAAGGGTGTCATGGGTCTGTTGTGGGGGGTGGGGGGAAGGGTGTCATGGGTCTGTTGTGGGGGGTGGGGAGAAGGGTGTTATGGGTCTGTTGTGGGGAGTGGGGGGAAGGGTGTTATGGGCCTGTTGTGGGGGAAGGGTGTTATGGGTCTGTTGTGGGGGGTGGGTGGAAGGGTGTTATGGGTCTGTTGTGGGGGATGGGGGGAAGGGTGGTGGGTTGTTTGGGCACATGCACTTTTTCATCTTTCCGTTACTTAATACACTGGTGTCTAATCAAAACACAGGCTTGGACATCTTCATTGTGTTTGTGTACTTTATTGGAGACAGTGTTCATTGCGTACTTCTAAACATACACCAGTGCATCACTACCCATGTCCATGTGACAGTACCAAAACATGTCCCTCAGAATATTTGGTTGATCAGATGCTGTCTCACAGCACGTCTCTCCTGGCCATCCCCTCTTGCATGTCCTGCAACCCCTTCGCCTCTGTCCTCATCAGCTTCATCATCCTCATCAGGTGCTTCTATTTCAACGTCAGGGGGCAGTGGCACATTCCGTCTGATACACATATTGTGCAGCATGACACATGCCATGGTGATCTTGGCCACTTTCTCATGGCCATACAGGAGAGCGCCACCAGACCTGCTAATGCACCTAAACCGTGATTTGAAAAGGCCAAAAGTCTGTTCGATCACGATGCGGGTTCGGGTATGTGCACGATTGTATTCCTCTTTGTGCCTGTTCTGTGGGTTCCGTACAGGTGTGAGGAGCCAGCTCTTCAGGGGATAGCCCACATCACCTGTATGGGGGAACGAATGAGGTCCTGTTACTGTTCACCTGCAGAGCAGCCTGTTCATATCACGCAAATTGACATTGCATAGTCATTCCAGTACACAGTCAATGGCATACATGCAGATGGTCCGTGTGACAGCAATGTGCAAGGGTGAGCTCGACCCTGCAAGTAGACATGCCCCATTACTGTCTACAACAGTAATTGACATGTCCTGGGTGAGGTGAGGTCTTAGGTGTCCCTGGGCCCAGGCAGATTTTGTTCCTCACTGTTGTTGTACTGCCATTCCAACATAGATGTTGCCATGCAGTGAGGCATCACTTCAGTGGTGGTAAAGGTGCGTGGTGAAATGCAATGTGCTAGGGCTGATCCTTTTGCATGCATCATACGGCACATTGCATTATTGATGTTGTGCTGGACTGATTCCGGATGACTATCTTCATGGCACGTATGGAATCTGGCCATTTTGTGGCGTAAAATGTTGTGCAATGTGTATGTGAATGGATGTTTGATGCTACTAGACCTGGAATTTCTGGTGTGTAGTGTAGCTCATACTTGCATGTCGGTTCATCTGTAGTACGTTGCGGCCTTCCCAGATGGACATTGGCGTACATCTTTATGTGAATTTCCCAGACAGATGACAAGCTACACCCAGTTGGAGTATGTATCTCTCCCCCCCCAATCACACCCAGTTGGAGTATGTATCTCTCCCCCCCCAATCACACCCAGTTGGAGTATGTATCTCTCCCCGCCCCAATCACACCCAGTTGGAGTATGTATCTCTCCCCCCCAATCACACCCAGTTGGAGTATGTATCTCTCCCCCCCCAATCACACCCAGTTGGAGTATGTATCTCTCCCCCCCAATCACACCCAGTTGGAGTATGTATCTCTCCCCCATCACACCCAGTTGGAGTATGTATCTCTCCCCCCAATCACACCCAGTTGGAGTATGTATCTCCCCCCCAATCACACCCAGTTGGAGTATGTATCTCTCCCACCAATCACACCCAGTTCGAGTATGTATCTCTCCCCCCCAATCACACTGAGTTGGAGTATGTATCTCCCCCCCAATCACACCCAGTTGGAGTATGTATCTCTCCCCCCCAATCACACCCAGTTGGAGTATGTATCTCTCCCCCCCAATCACACCCAGTTGGAGTATGTATCTCCCCCCCCCCAATCACACCCAGTTGGAGTATGTATCTCTCCCCCACAATCACACCCAGTTGGAGAATGTACCCCCCCCAATCACACCCAGTTGGAGTATGTATCTCTCCCCCCCAATCACACCCAGTTGGAGTATGTATCTCTCCCCCCCAATCACACCCAGCTGGAGTATGTATCTCTCCTCCCCTCCCAATCACACCTTGTTGGAGAATGTATCTCTCCCCCCAATCACACCCAGTTGGAGTATGTATCTCTCCCCCCCAATCACACCCAGTTGGAGTAAGTATCTCTCCCCCCCAATCACACCCAGTTGGAGTATGTATCTCTCCCCCCCCAATCACACCCAGTTGGAGTATGTATCCCCCCAATCACACCCAGTTGGAGTATGTATCTCTCCTCCCCCAATCACACCCAGTTGGAGTATGTATCTCCCCCCTGCCCCAATCACTCCCAGTTGGAGTATGTATCCCCCCCCCCAATCACACCCAGTTGGAGTATGTATCTCTCCCCCCCAATCACACCCAGTTGGAGTATGTATCTCTCCCCCCCCAATCACAGCCAGTTGGAGTATGTATATCTCCCCCCCCCAATCACACTGCCATGTGCTTGCCATGCTACTCACCAAGTAGCCACAAACGTTGTGCGGTTTGTCGCTCCATGTAGCGTGGGATAGTTGAGTTCCGCAGGACCATGGAGTCATGGGTTGATCCGGGAAATCGGGCACAGCAATGTGTGATTATCTTGTTGGCATCACATACCATTTGGACATTGATGGAGTGGAATTGCTTCCTGTTTCGGTAGACCACTTCATTGCGATGTGGGACCACCAATTGCACAAGTGTACAGTCGATGACCCCGATGCAACTTAGGATGCCTGCCAGTGAATAGAATCCTACTTTGGTGTTTGTAATCTCCTGGGCAGTCCGTGGCATGGATATGTGTTCAGGTGCATGCTTCAGGAGGGCATCAAGTACCTGATTCAGCGTGCGTGAGAATACTGGTTGGGAGATGCCATGCATCTGGGCCACTGTATGCTGGTAGGTGCCTGTGGCCAGGAAGTGGAGCACAGTCACCACCTTGAGTAGAGGGGGGATGGCAGTTCTGATGTCTATGAGGCTCACAATGTCGTTGTGTGTCATGTCCACGATGCTGGTGATGGTATCCCGGTCGAGACGGTACAGGGTGTGTATCTGCTCAGGGGTTAGGTTAAATGGACTGGCTCTGATCCTGGGGATAGGTGGGTGCCTCTGTGGTATGATTAGGTGCTGTGGTGGTGCTTGCTGTGCCTGTCTTGCCCTCCTCCTCCTCCTTCCCCTGCGTCTTCGTTTTTTGTGCCTGTTGTTGTTGCAGCTGCGCTGCAATCATGTCCTCCAGCCCATGTAATGCTGCTAGTATTGGAACCATCTTGGTGTTGGAAGGGGTATGGAAGGGGTATGTGAAGGGGTGTGGTGTGCTCCTTTTGAGCTGCCACAGTCTCCATTGCCTCCACCTGTGCTGATTGTGTCCACCTGTGGCAGGTGGGAACACTGTTCAGTTCTCTTAACGTGTGGTTTGCGATGCCGGTATTTGCGCCATGGTGGTAAGGAGTTTGGGGGGCTTTACCATGCCCCTATTGGCGTGCCCGCTCAACTTGTGATGCTGTGCAAATAGCGGCATGGCGTAATTTACGGGATGGTGGGTCGCACGCACGCGGACTGCCCGCTATCAGTGGCACCATACTTAGGGTCGTGATTCGCATGGGGATTTAACGTTACCGGTATTTCATTACCAGTAACGTTAAATCCTAACCGCCTACCGTGTAATGAGGCCCTAGGTGTGTATCTCGACTCCACTCTAGCACTGAAAAAACAAATAAATGCCACCATCTCATCTACCACCTACACCAATAAACTTATCGATGCCTGTAGACCTTTTTTATCCTCCTCCAGCTGTCTCACCTTAGATAGAGCGCTGATATTGTCCAAATTAGACTATTGTAACACACTCTTCCTGGGCACCACAACACAAAATTTGAACAGACTCCAGATTCTACAAAATAACGCCTTAAGATGCACTCTTAACCTCCCGCGTAAGGCTCACATCTCCACGGCCAGCAAAGAAGTCCACTGGCTCCCCATCCGTGACAGAATTAAGTTAAGAACCCTTGACATTACACACAAGTGCCTGTCACTGACTGCCCCACGCTACCTATCTGACAAATTCTCTAGACACAGCACTTCCAGACCTACTAGAACTCCCTATCTGCACCAACTAAAGAGCCCTAAATTCAATCTAAAAACAGCAGGAGTCTCCAGTTTCCCTGTTATTGCAGCTCAATGTTGGATACACCTTGCTATCAGATCGGAAGCTTCCTTCTGGCCATTCAGAGCCATGGTGAAATCCAGGCTCTCTACCTAGCACGCTGCCACTTATTTACGCACCATCTTTGTCTCCACCAATTTCTACCGTACGACATAGCCATTTTTTGAAACGGACCACCATGTAACCCGGTCCTCACGCTCTATTGTATTTGCTTCTCTCACTGTACACCTCTTTGTAACATTGAATGTATGCACCCTTTTGTTTCGCGCACCGCCATGTAACTATGTTGTTCACATGATTGTGCGCCCAGCTACCTGAGGGTTTGGCCGCGCTCTATAAATAAACAAACTAAACTAAACTAAACTAAACTAAACTAAACTAAACTAAACTGGTCACGAGATTCCTCGTTTCTGGCTTCCCTCTTGACTTCAAATCTAGCACATAGTTATCTTTTCTTTGAGATGTCTTTCCAGTTACCCAAATCAGGGATGCTGTACTGCCTTGGAACTGTCCTTTTGTCTGGCAGAGTGCGAGATGCGTTAGGCAATTCGATTTTTGCACTGGTACTTCTGTAGCTATGAATATCTTAGAGGTTCCCATGGCATATAGTATGAGTGCACAGACATAGCAGCTCTCCTTAGATGTTCTCTCTCCCACCTTTTTCATGTGGTGATACCACATGTTGTTACCCAAGTGTGCTGCACTTTCTAGATATGTGTTTATCCCTTTATTTTCTTCCTCTGTGATTCTCATGTGTCTCTTTAACAAAATGTTTGCAGCCCAGGTAAACAACTCTAAAACAGCACTATGATGGGGAGAGAAAATGCTTGTTGCTAATGGCCAACTCTACAAGAGTTCCCGGAGTGGGGTGAATCAAAGGGACTGCTGCCTTTTTTGGATCAAAAGTATAAAAAAGGTGAATCGTGAGAAACAGAAAGACACAAAGCATAACTGTGCATACGTATATCGCAAATCAACATTATAATCCCCACCACTTATGCCACCCTGGAACTTCTTGAGCTTGCTCATTCTCTGAAATCTTGTTATCTTCAGCATTTCTCATTTTTGATGCAATTTAAGGAAGGAAAACACTTTACTCAGGTAACTGTAATAGGTTTGGTAGCTGCATTAGTTCCTCTACTATTGTTAGGAGCAGCCTTCTGATTACACGGCCATTCTTAGGATCCTGTAAAAAAGTGTGGATGTCCACATCTCTTCTAACAAGGGCCGGATAAGCTCGAAGAATAAACACAAAAATAGCAAGCTCATCACTTTCTGGGAGAAGTATAAAACCAGCCAAACAAATATTCAGTAAGAAACGAATAGGTGTACTGTTCATGTTTTCAATTCTTAACCAAATGTTGTTGTTTAGCCATTATTGTGATATATCGGCATTTCTCTAAAAGTTCATTTTTAAAGACCCCTGTGGCTTAAGCAAAAGAGTTGCACGCCTGCTATAATATCTATAAGGAGTGTCCAAGCCACCTCCAAATGCAAATCTGCATTTATTAGTCAGTTTGTAGTCTTATTGTAGTCTTATTGTCCTCCTTCTTTGTCATCGATCGAGTTTGCCACACGCTGAAATTCTTCTTCTTGTCTTGCTTCTGGAACGATGGCTGGGGGTGCTGCAGTCTTGCTCGTGTAGAGCGTGATGTCGTTCAAGTGGATCCAAGCTCGTCTGCCTTGAACCTTTACTGCTGAGGGAGTAATGTTCTCTACTGAATACAGGCCTTCAAATCTTGCCTCGTGCCACTTCCTAGTGAAGTTTTTAATCAACACGGTATCACCAGCAAAAAGTCTCAGTGCTGATAAAAGTTCAGTAGATCCCTTTGCTGAATGGTGTTCTGAGACCGGCCCCCCTGGCGTTTGAGTTGATCTGAAATGAGAGAGAAACTTATGGTCATATATGTCAAATAATCCCATAATTAATTTCATAACATTTTTGCTGTAATCTGGGCATCACGTTGACTCCTCAGTGGAGGAGTTAACGGCGTTCTCATTCTCCTTCCTGTCACTAGTTCGTGGGGTTTGAGGTGATAGTCTGAACCAGGTTGTTTCCCTAGGGCATGTAAAGCTAAGGGCAGACAATATAGAAATCTCTTTTTCAGTGTCAACTTGAGATTGGCAATCCTTTCTTTAAGGAGGCCATTGAGTCTCTCACAATCCCTTTCGCTTGTGGGTGATAAGCATAAGAAAACATGTGCTTAATTCTCAAAAATGATCCTATCTGTTCGAATACTTCACTGACAAAATGTGGCACATTATCGGATATCAGCACTTCACACACTCCCCATCTTGGAAAGACTTCACGTACTAAAAACCTTGCTTCGCAAGTTGCATCAGGGTGTGTACATGGACCTGCTTCAATCCACCTAAATAAGGTACACATCACCACTATCAAATACCTGTATCCACTACATAGTTGCAGCATATCAACATAGTCAATATAAAAATGCTGAAAAGGACCATTCGGTCGAGGGATTACTCGTCTAATCATTTGCAGTGTGTGCCCAGCAGTAAAATGTTGACATACGATGCAGTTTACTAAATAAAATGCAATGTGTTCAAACAGGTTTGAAACAAACCAGTCTTCTGCAATTGTTGCAGCAAGACTTTCCCTAGTTTTATGTGCAGGGTAGTGCAGCTGTTCAAGCGCTAACCTTAATAGGGCTATTGGCATCACCAGCTTTCCAGTGGTGTCCTGTCACCATAATGCCTCAGTGGGGGATAAAGAATACCCCCTTCGCTTCCACAATCCCTGATCTTCCTGTGGTGCACTTCCTTGAATCTCCATTAATTGAGTTCTCTGCAAATGATGAAATCCTTCTTTCACTACCATAATCATGACTACTTTTTCCTTAACATCTGGAGTATCAAAACTTGAAATATCTGGTGAATTCTCAACCCTTTTGACTTCTGCATCTGCGGCTTCATTCCCACAAGAAAGAAAGTCTGTTTGCTTAGTATGCGCTGCACATTTAACTATCGATAAGGCTACTGGGAGTTGTAGTGCCTTAATAAGTCTGTCCAATGAAGTTGCCTGCGCACTGGAATGCTGTCCGCTCGGAGGTAGCCCCTCCTTTTCCAACATGCTAGCCCTGGGCGTACAGTTGACGTCACATAGGCAGAGTCACTTTACACCGTCACTTCCTGCCCTGCATGATTTTCAAGCGCAACAAAAAGCGCTACCAATTCTGCTGCTTGCACTGAAAAGTGAGACGGTTGTCTTGCACTTGTTGCAACTTCAAACTCACCATTTGCTCTGTGCCTCACTACCGCTGTGCCAGAATGCCTTTCTCCACTTGTTTGATCAATTTTCAAAGAACCATCAATAAAGAGAATTTCCCCTCCTGACAATGCATTTTGCTTAATGGGCAGTGTAGCATCATAAAACTCTATGGAATTTGTGCAGTCATGCACATGCTCGCCCTCTGCCACTGGCTCAGCTAAAAAGGTGGCAGGGTTCACTATTTTACATCTGACCATTTTAATCATTGGGCTTAAGATTATCACTTGATAAGCAGAAGCTCTCGGGATTTCAATGTACCTTTGGGTTTCCCTAATATGGCAAACAAAGCATGTTCTACAAAAAGCGTCATAGAGCAGCCCATTACAATGCTTGTAGATTTATCAATTGCGAACGTGACGGGTGCCAATGAATGTTCACAAGGAAAGTGTCCCTTCATAACTGGGTCTAGAATCGCACTGTCATACGTTAGAGGCTTATACCCTAATGTGGTCTTCTGTATAAGCAGTGCAGTCATGACTGTCCCATTTGTGTGCGAAAATAAGAAAAACTCCTCAGCATAATTGGGAATTCCTAAAACAGGAGCTGTACAAATTGCTTTCGAAGCTCTTCAAAACATCCCTCCATTTCCTCAGTCCATTCTATGTTCTCCTTATTTGCCTGTGCTTTCTTTAAAGCTTGCAAAAGGGATCCAGGCTCTTACATAATTACATAGCCCCAAAAACTGCTGCATCTGCTCCCCCGTCTGCGGTTATGCAGTATTCATGATTGCCTCAGCTCTTTCAGGTGTCACTCTCTTTCCCTCGTGTGAAATTAACTGGCCTATGTGTAACATCTCTTCTTGACAATACTGTAGCTTTTCTTTGTCTACTTTGTATCCCTTGTATGCTACGATAGTCATCGACTGAATCGAGTCCTCTCTGCACTCATCTTCTGTGGTGCTACAAATTAAAATGTCATTTACGTACTGTATGACAGCACTCTTCAAATCAAAATTGCCTAGGTGCATCTGTAGGACCCTGTTAAAGATCGATGGAGGCTCACAGTACCCTTGGGGCAGCCTAGTGTGTTTCAGAAGAGTCTGACGGAACGTAAATTAAGTCAAGTCTTGTGAGTATTTGAACAACAGGATTGAGAAAAGGGCATTTTTCAAATTGATCACCGTGAAATATTGAGCTTCTACTGGGATACTGCATAGTATCGTCGCCGGGTTAGGAACTAAAGGAAACTCTGCATCTACAATCTGTTTAATCGCTCTCAAATCTTGTATAAATTTCCACGACCCTCCCTTTTTTTCACAGTGTACACCGCAGTGTTGCACGATGATTCTGATGGCACCAGGATACCTTGCTCAATCAGTGCTGAGATAGTCTTAAAAATACCCTCATTCGCCTCTCTAGACATTGGGTACTGTCTTGCCTGAGGTAAAATTGATCTTGGTTTCAGCTTTATTTTAACCTCCCCTATCTCCTCTAATAGGTCTACGTCATAAGGGCCTGTAGTCCATAAGGCGTTTGGCACTTTCTCCAGGTCTTCATCAAAAAAGGCTGGGCGCTGCCACATTATCACCATGTGCTGTGGGATCTCCCTTTTCTCTATTCTAATCAAATATGTAATGTTCATAAAGAATACTACTTCTAAACATGTCATTGTCAGTGACGTCAGTCAACCTACACTCTTCTTCAATAGCTATCACTGTCCTCCATGTTCTAACCTCGTCATCCATTCCTTCGAGCATCGCCATTTCCCCTCATACTATGGCTGCATCTACTTCTATTGGGATGGCCTGTCCCCCTGTTAAACCGTAATAATATAGTGCCTTTTTATTATGAATATTGGCCTAAGCCCATTCGCATTGTGCAGAAAACCACGTTGCAAAGTTCAGATTTTGGGTTAATTCACCGCCATTTTAAGACTCATCCGCCATTTTGATTTCAACTCATGTTCCATGCTCTAAAATGGTGGACTGTGTTTTCGACTTGCAGTCGAGCCGAACGGCCTTTGAGTTTCGTTAATGTTTAGGTTGACCGAGAGCCAACTGTTTAACCGATGCAAAGAAACCTTGTGCTTCATACGAACTGCCATTCAAGTGTTGTCTGCGCTCACAAGCCTCATCCTCGTATAAACATTGAAACAATGAAGAGTAAACTTCGATCGTATGCTTTAGCTGAACTACATTGTAGTGATTATTGGAATAAGGCTTACTGTGGATCTGAGAACCTACAGCATTATTATATTTTCATGGACATGTAAACTTGTTTTAATCCTTTGTATAATATTGTAACATCTGTTATGTGAACTAGGCATGAACTCTAGCCTGTGAAATATTAACCTGGAGAGAGGCTGGACAATATTGCTAAAATCGTATAAATATGTCTGTGTTTAGATGTCCGGCTCTCTCACTGTGTCTGCTGGTACACACTGCAAAGTGTTGGGAGCCAGATAGCTATCTGTTTTGCTTTGTAAACTGTACAGTAATAAAAGATACTTGTATCTTTCAAGCCCGTGATTGGTGTATTTCATTTGTGGTACTAAACCTCGATATTTCTTTGGTCTTTCAGATGGCGCCCGAATAGGCAACCTCAAGATTGATGCCACCTCGTTGAAGAGAAGATGTGGCCATCGGACCGGGATCAGACGGTGAGAAAAAAAGGGGGCCCCTTTGTATGAGACACAACACCTCGACAGTACTGCACGATCTGATCCCTGGATGGTGATCATGCGGTCCGAGAAGGCATCTTGACGAGGGTCTATATATTGAGGCAGGCAGTTTTGCCGAAATCACCAACCGCGAGGGTCCTTTGTCCTTTGTAATCCGATTGGACCTCCTTAGTCCTTTGTAATCAGGTGAGTCGTGCTCCGATTCTTAAGTATCCAGATATTTGGTTGCAGTTTTGTCCTCATGAGCACAAACGCCAGGTAACACCAGTGATCTGACATGCCTGGGAAATTGTCTGCCTATTTCCCGGGTTTATTCTGCAGAGACATACAATCTTTGGTATGTGGCCGACTGGCGCCACAGGAGGGGTTGCGGCATGTACTATTTACTGTAAGATAAAAGGAATGGTTTCTTTCCATTCAGCTTTAGAAGCACTGTGCATAATTTCCTAGAATTTTAGGATTGTATAATTAGATGGAAAACTAAGGTGCAATCGAGAATTCGTATTTTTTAACAAATTATGCTTTTTTTTCCAGTGAAAGCAAACCAGTATTGCACAATTGTATTTTTCAGAGTTCTGGTGCTGTGCGCATAATCATGCGGAGGCAGATCATTTTTACACTGATAATTTAATTTACATTCTAATTATAAGTGTGTAAAATGGTGACTATGCACAGTCTAGATTACATCCATTCAACCTTGCGGTAAATGGGGTAGATTACTATAAATGGTCAGTGGCAGCAGAGTCTTTGCTCAATGGTGAGTGATTGTCATTACACCAATCACAGGTGTTCTACCCTCTCAAATCTTCAAGACTACAATTGAAACATCCAAGACCTGACTCTCCAGGAAGTGCAAGCACTGTTCAAAAACAAACCAATGAAAGTTACATTTGTAATTGAAATAGAAACTCAGCAAAACATATCCCTGTGATAATCCAAATAGGTATTTAACTTCATGTGGTGCTTCATAAATGGTTTGTATAACATCTAGGTACTGTGATTATTATACCTCAGTCGATACTCAGTTAACCGACCTCTGAAGGATGTTAGCCAATAAGATAGCTCAGCCGGTTGAGCACTCATTGCTGCAATCTGTGCATGATCTGTAGGTTGCAGGCTCAAATCCAGACACGTCCAACTCAGCCTTTCATCCTTTCGAGGTCGATAAACGAGTACCGTCATTGGTTTGGTGATAATTGTGATAAATAAGTTCTATGTACAGCGCTTGGCCAAAAGCGCTATATAAATAACCATTTGACCATTAGATTTGATGTCGAATTTAGCATGTAGGGGGTCCTGGTAGAAGCCAGTTCACTCAAAATCCACAGTCATTCTCGCAAGATAGTCAGCAACCTAGTGTAGATAGTAGAAATATTTTTGATAATCCTTCAACTGCCTATCTTTCTGAAGATCTTGTCTTTGATGATATATTGTTCATTAGGACAGCCCGAAGCAGGGTCTGGAACCGGTACCTATTCCCGTCGATCAGAGAGGGCCCTACATTAAGATAAAAATGGGGAATAGGAAGCATCTATTTTTTGATAGATACAGGGGCACAGAAGTGTTCCATTGATCATTCACATGTTCCAGATTTACCACTGTCAGGGCAGAATAACATTTCTGTAGGGTTTTCTGGCACGCCAGTGGTTAGTTCGGTTTCTCAGCCGCTACCGATTTCACTGGGGCTGTTTATGGATCACTGTCCATTTCTTCTAACAAATAATTGTGGTATGAATTTGTTAAGGTTGAATCTGTTGAAGGAATTAAATGCAGCAATTCATTGTTCTTCGGATGGAGTACGTTTTTCACCCCAGCAATCTTCTGCCTCACAGTTTTTGACTAGATCTTTACCGCCTGAATTTCGGGAAGTTCCGGCATGTTTATGGGCGGTTGATGACAATGACGTCGGCATTTTGCAAATTGAATCTGTTAAAATTGTTTTGAAGCCATGAGCTAAGTTTCCATGTATTCCACAATATAAGATTTCATTTGATGGTGAGCAAGCCCTGAAGAGCATAGTTTCTGATTTTGTCCATCGTGGAGTATTCAAGGAAACTGCAGGAAGTTTGTGCAATAGCTCGATTTTACAAGTGTATAAGAAAGGGGATAATGCGATTCCTTTCCGTTTTATTATTGATTTGCGTGCTACCAATAAGATTGTTGCTCTACAATTCCCAATTGTGCCTGATGTAACCATGATATTAACAATGATCCCAAACTTCTGCTACTCATTTCAGTGTGGTGGATCTTAAGAATGCCTTCTTTAGTATTCCTGTACACGTGGATAGTAGATATTTGTTCGCGTACACCCAAGGGGGACGCTCGATTACATTCACTCGTGTGCCACAAGAGTACACGGAGAGTCTGAGCATTTACAGACTCTCTTGACGACCTGAGTGGCAGCTACACCAATTACGCTGACGACACCCAGGTCCTCATCACACTCACTGTTTGCTATGAAGAAAATGCTGCAAAGCTAAACGAAATCTACCTAGAAATTCAAGCCTGTATGGCCACACACAGTCTTTGCCTCAATGACGATAAAACGGAACTGCTTATCGTAGGATCACAGGGCCGCCTTAATAAATTGGACTCCAGGTACCAATCCTTCACCATTGATGGCAACATTATAAAAGTCTCCAAAGAGGTCAAAACACAAGGGGCCTCATTACACGTTGTGCAGTAAAACCCCCAAAATAACGGCATGGCGCTATCAACGTGTGCGCCCTCGCAAGAGTGCGCTAATAGCGTACCATTACGAGTACGCGGACACGAGCATAGCGCCATGCCGGTAAACCCCCTACCGCCATGGCGGTAAAGACCCAAAAAAGTCACTTACCGCCCTCGACGAAAGTGCAGATTGCACCTGTGCCCTTCTGCTGCATGCAAATAGCGGTACCCGCAATTAGCGGTGACCGTTAAATTGCGGAACCGGAAATAGCATCATCGCACAGGAACGGGAAAGAGCACGGCGGCCATCTTCAAAAACACAATCCATTGCCATCCTCTGCCCCCTGGACCTATTTGGAGTCGTTAGCTGTTGAAAATCATCCGGGACACCTTCAAGATGCCCAAGGCATTCAAAAAAAGCACTGACAGGCAGCGCAAAGAAAAATTTACAGCAGAGGAGTTGAACATGCTGACCCAGACCCTGACTGAGAATGCTGAGGTTGTTTTTGCAAATGACATGCGGCGGCCGACAATACTTAAGACAAAAGCCATGAGTGCAGGAAAAGGTGGGACGAACTCAGACTGCTGGTGAGGGGCATCCTTGCTGAAAACCACCGAATCGTCAGTGCAGGTGGAGCTGGTTCACCCATCAGACTTAAAGAATGGGAGGAGACCTGTGGAAACCTAATCGCTGTGGAATCCATTGAGGGAGTAGGCACCATGTAGCTAGGCGTGGGTACCACTTCGTATGGAGGTGAGTGTACACATGACAGGATGCTATGTGAATGTACTGTTCCCCCCATATGTGAGCACAGAATCCTCTCATGCATGGACACACATCCACACATGCATCCATCCCTCACCATGTCAGTGTCAGACCCAAACACACACACATGCACACATCACCAGAGACAAGTTCCAAACACAACCATGCATGGATGAGGCACTGAACTGGCACATCACCTGCATCCACAACTACTAAGATCCAATGGCCAGAACTGCATCATTAATGTGTTCTGCATTAAATATATTGAAATGCAACCAATGTCATCCCCCTTCTTGTCCCTGCCAGGCTCACATACAGATGGTGAGGATGCCGCAAATGCATCCCAGGCAGCAGCTACGAGTAAGAGGCCAAGGGCACAGAACTCGGAGGACACCCCCACAACATCAAGGGGCAAGGGGGGAAGGTCACACCTGATGAGTTTGAAAATCATAGGAGTGCCACTGCCAGGGCAGAAGTAGCTGCACCACAAACTGCAGCCCCACCGCCGGAGGTGAACATACAGCCACCAATACCAGCCACTGAGGGCCCACCATCAGCTGCGGCAAGCTCCGCTGGAGAGGCAGCCGCCACTGCCCCCCTATCTGATCCTGAGGACACTATAGTGGGCCCAATGGGGATGAACACCCCAAGCCCCACTAGAACCCCAGAGCCAGCACCATTCCAGACACCTGGGTCTGATGTTACTGTTGAGGACAACTTTCCAGCCATAATGTCCCCCATGGTGCCTTCGCCTGCTGCAATGGATGCATCTGAGAGCACAGCATCCAGTACACCATCACCCAGCACTGCCCTCCATCTGCCCACCATCCTGCAGCGTCAACAGGAAGTGACTGTCCTGGTTGGCCAGCATGTTGAGGAGGCTGCCCATCTCAGGGAGGATATTGTGGAAACGGCAAGGCACTCCACTGAGAAGATGGACGCCTGTACTGACAGGCTGTGTGACGAGATATCCAGGCTCAGGGAGGTCCTTACTTGCATAGCCGACACAATGGACCGCCACTTCACACAACCAGGACAGTCTGCCCCATCATCATCTGCTGGCTCAACACAGACAAGCCCCCTCCGCCGCTCAACACGCACCACCAGGCGCACGTCTGGCTATCCTCCAAATGCTGCTACAGACAATGGCCAATAGGGGGTTAATGGCGATTCCTCTGCGTGCATGGGCCAACGCAAACATGGCAGACACATGAGGAACTGTTGTGGGGGGTGGGGGAAAGGGTGTCATGGGTCTGTTGTGGGGGGTGGGGGGAAGGGTGTCATGGGTCTGTTGTGGGGGGTGGGGAGAAGGGTGTTATGGGTCTGTTGTGGGGAGTGGGGGGAAGGGTGTTATGGGCCTGTTGTGGGGGAAGGGTGTTATGGGTCTGTTGTGGGGGGTGGGTGGAAGGGTGTTATGGGTCTGTTGTGGGGGATGGGGGGAAGGGTGGTGGGTTGTTTGGGCACATGCACTTTTTCATCTTTCCGTTACTTAATACACTGGTGTCTAATCAAAACACAGGCTTGGACATCTTCATTGTGTTTGTGTACTTTATTGGAGACAGTGTTCATTGCGTACTTCTAAACATACACCAGTGCATCACTACCCATGTCCATGTGACAGTACCAAAACATGTCCCTCAGAATATTTGGTTGATCAGATGCTGTCTCACAGCACGTCTCTCCTGGCCATCCCCTCTTGCATGTCCTGCAACCCCTTCGCCTCTGTCCTCATCAGCTTCATCATCCTCATCAGGTGCTTCTATTTCAACGTCAGGGGGCAGTGGCACATTCCGTCTGATACACATATTGTGCAGCATGACACATGCCATGGTGATCTTGGCCACTTTCTCATGGCCATACAGGAGAGCGCCACCAGACCTGCTAATGCACCTAAACCGTGATTTGAAAAGGCCAAAAGTCTGTTCGATCACGATGCGGGTTCGGGTATGTGCACGATTGTATTCCTCTTTGTGCCTGTTCTGTGGGTTCCGTACAGGTGTGAGGAGCCAGCTCTTCAGGGGATAGCCCACATCACCTGTATGGGGGAACGAATGAGGTCCTGTTACTGTTCACCTGCAGAGCAGCCTGTTCATATCACACAAATTGACATTGCATAGTCATTCCAGTACACAGTCAATGGCATACATGCAGATGGTCCGTGTGACAGCAATGTGCAAGGGTGAGCTCGACCCTGCAAGTAGACATGCCCCATTACTGTCTACAACAGTAATTGACATGTCCTGGGTGAGGTGAGGTCTTAGGTGTCCCTGGGCCCAGGCAGATTTTGTTCCTCACTGTTGTTGTACTGCCATTCCAACATAGATGTTGCCATGCAGTGAGGCATCACTTCAGTGGTGGTAAAGGTGCGTGGTGAAATGCAATGTGCTAGGGCTGATCCTTTTGCATGCATCATACGGCACATTGCATTATTGATGTTGTGCTGGACTGATTCCGGATGACTATCTTCATGGCACGTATGGAATCTGGCCATTTTGTGGCGTAAAATGTTGTGCAATGTGTATGTGAATGGATGTTTGATGCTACTAGACCTGGAATTTCTGGTGTGTAGTGTAGCTCATACTTGCATGTCGGTTCATCTGTAGTACGTTGCGGCCTTCCCAGATGGACATTGGCGTACATCTTTATGTGAATTTCCCAGACAGATGACAAGCTACACCCAGTTGGAGTATGTATCTCTCCCCCCCCAATCACACCCAGTTGGAGTATGTATCTCTCCCCCCCCAATCACACCCAGTTGGAGTATGTATCTCTCCCCGCCCCAATCACACCCAGTTGGAGTATGTATCTCTCCCCCCAAATCACACCCAGTTGGAGTATGTATCTCTCCCCCCCAATCACACCCAGTTGGTGTATGTATCTCTCCCCCCCAATCACACCCAGTTGGAGTATGTATCTCTCCCCCATCACACCCAGTTGGAGTATGTATCTCTCCCCCCCAATCACACCCAGTTGGAGTATGTATCTCCCCCCCAATCACACCCAGTTGGAGTATGTATCTCTCCCACCAATCACACCCAGTTGGAGTATGTATCTCTCCCCCCAATCACACTGAGTTGGAGTATGTATCTCCCCCCCAATCACACCCAGTTGGAGTATGTATCTCTCCCCCCCCAATCACACCCAGTTGGAGTATGTATCTCTCCCCCCCAATCACACCCAGTTGGAGTATGTATCTCTCCCCCCCCAATCACACCCAGTTGGAGTATGTATCTCTCCCCCCCAATCACACCCAGTTGGAGAATGTACCCCCCCCAATCACACCCAGTTGGAGTATGTATCTCTCCCCCCCAATCACACCCAGTTGGAGTATGTATCTCTCCCCCCCAATCACACCCAGCTGGAGTATGTATCTCTCCTCCCCTCCCAATCACACCTTGTTGGAGAATGTATCTCTCCCCCCAATCACACCCAGTTGGAGTATGTATCTCTCCCCCCCCAATCACACCCAGTTGGAGTAAGTATCTCTCCCCCCCAATCACACCCAGTTGGAGTATGTATCTCTCCCCCCCCAATCACACCCAGTTGGAGTATGTATCCCCCCCAATCACACCCAGTTGGAGTATGTATCTCTCCTCCCCCAATCACACCCAGTTGGAGTATGTATCTCCCCCCTGCCCCAATCACTCCCAGTTGGAGTATGTACCCCCCCCCCAATCACACCCAGTTGGAGTATGTATCTCTCCCCCCCAATCACACCCAGTTGGAGTATGTATCTCTCCCCCCCCCAATCACAGCCAGTTGGAGTATGTATATCTCCCCCCCCCAATCACACTGCCATGTGCTTGCCATGCTACTCACCAAGTAGCCACAAACGTTGTGCGGTTTGTCGCTCCATGTAGCGTGGGATAGTTGAGTTCCGCAGGACCATGGAGTCATGGGTTGATCCGGGAAATCGGGCACAGCAATGTGTGATTATCTTGTTGGCATCACATACCATTTGGACATTGATGGAGTGGAATTGCTTCCTGTTTCGGTAGACCACTTCATTGCGATGTGGGACCACCAATTGCACAAGTGTACAGTCGATGACCCCGATGCAACTTAGGATGCCTGCCAGTGAATAGAATCCTACTTTGGTGTTTGTAATCTCCTGGGCAGTCCGTGGCATGGATATGTGTTCAGGTGCATGCTTCAGGAGGGCATCAAGTACCTGATTCAGCGTGCGTGAGAATACTGGTTGGGAGATGCCATGCATCTGGGCCACTGTATGCTGGTAGGTGCCTGTGGCCAGGAAGTAGAGCACAGTCACCACCTTGAGTAGAGGGGGGATGGCAGTTCTGATGTCTATGAGGCTCACAATGTCGTTGTGTGTCATGTCCACGATGCTGGTGATGGTATCCCGGTCGAGACGGTACAGGGTGTGTATCTGCTCAGGGGTTAGGTTAAATGGACTGGCTCTGATCCTGGGGATAGGTGGGTGCCTCTGTGGTATGATTAGGTGCCGTGGTGGTGCTTGCTGTGCCTGTCTTGCCCTCCTCCTCCTCCTTCCCCTGCGTCTTCGTTTTTTGTGCCTGTTGTTGTTGCAGCTGCGCTGCAATCATGTCCTCCAGCCCATGTAATGCTGCTAGTATTGGAACCATCTTGGTGTTGGAAGGGGTATGTGAAGGGGTGTGGTGTGCTCCTTTTGAGCTGCCACAGTCTCCATTGCCTCCACCTGTGCTGATTGTGTCCACCTGTGGCAGGTGGGAACACTGTTCAGTTCTCTTAACGTGTGGTTTGCGATGCCGGTATTTGCGCCATGGTGGTAAGGAGTTTGGGGGGCTTTACCATGCCCCTATTGGCGTGCCCGCTCAACTTGTGATGCTGTGCAAATAGCGGCATGGCGTAATTTACGGGATGGTGGGTCGCACGCACGCGGACTGCCCGCTATCAGTGGCACCATACTTAGCGGTGCCGCTAATAGCGGTGTGTTGGGTCGTGATTCGCATGGGGATTTAACGTTACCGGTATTTCATTACCAGTAACGTTAAATCCTAACCGCCTACCGTGTAATGAGGCCCTAGGTGTGTATCTCGACTCCACTCTAGCACTGAAAAAACAAATAAATGCCACCATCTCATCTACCACCTACACCAATAAACTTATCGATGCCTGTAGACCTTTTTTATACTCCTCCAGCTGTCTCACCTTAGATAGAGCGCTGATATTGTCCAAATTAGACTATTGTAACACACTCTTCCTGGGCACCACAACACAAAATTTGAACAGACTCCAGATTCTACAAATAACGCCTTAAGATGCACTCTTAACCTCCCGCGTAAGGCTCACATCTCCACGGCCAGCAAAGAAGTCCACTGGCTCCCCATCCGTGACAGAATTAAGTTAAGAACCCTTGACATTACACACAAGTGCCTGTCACTGACTGCCCCACGCTACCTATCTGACAAATTCTCTAGACACAGCACTTCCAGACCTACTAGAACTCACTATCTGCACCAACTAAAGAGCCCCAAATTCAATCTAAAAACAGCAGGAGTCTCCAGTTTCCCTGTTATTGCAGCTCAATGTTGGATACACCTTGCTATCAGATCGGAAGCTTCCTTCTGGCCATTCAGAGCCATGGTGAAATCCTGGCTCTCTACCTAGCACGCTGCCACTTATTTACGCACCATCTTTGTCTCCACCAATTTCTACCGTACGACATAGCCATTTTTTGAAACGGACCACCATGTAACCCGGTCCTCACGCTCTATTGTATTTGCTTCTCTCACTGTACACCTCTTTGTAACATTGAATGTATGCACCCTTTTGTTTCGCGCACCGCCATGTAACTATGTTGTTCACATGATTGTGCGCCCAGCTACCTGAGGGTTTGGCCGCGCTCTATAAATAAACAAACTAAACTAAACTAAACTAAACTAAACTAAACTAAACTAAACTGGTCACGAGATTCCTCGTTTCTGGCTTCCCTCTTGACTTCAAATCTAGCACATAGTTATCTTTTCTCTGAGATGTCTTTCCAGTTACCCAAATCAGGGATGCTGTACTGCCTTGGAACTGTCCTTTTGTCTGGCAGAGTGCGAGATGCGTTAGGCAATTCGATTTTTGCACTGGTACTTCTGTAGCTATGAATATCTTAGAGGTTCCCATGGCATAAAGTATGAGTGCACAGACATAGCAGCTCTCCTTAGATGTTCTCTCTCCCACCTTTTTCATGTGGTGATACCACATGTTGTTACCCAAGTGTGCTGCACTTTCTAGATATGTGTTTATCCCTTTATTTTCTTCCTCTGTGTTTCTCATGTGTCTCTTTAACAAAATGTTTGCAGCCCAGGTAAACAACTCCAAAACAGCACTATGATGGGGAGAGAAAATGCTTGTTGCTAATGGCCAACTCTACAAGAGTTCCCGGAGTGGGGTGAATCAAAGGGACTGCTGCCTTTTTTGGATCAAAAGTATAAAAAAGGTGAATCGTGAGAAACAGAAAGACACAAAGCATAACTGTGCATATGTATATCGCAAATCAACATTATAATCCCCACCACTTATGCCACCCTGGAACTTCTTGAGCTTGCTCATTCTCTGAAATCTTGTTATCTTCAGCATTTCTCATTTTTGATGCAATTTAAGGAAGGAAAACACTTTACTCAGGTAACTGTAATAGGTTTGGTAGCTGCATTAGTTCCTCTACTATTGTTAGGAGCAGCCTTCTGATTACACGGCCATTCTTAGGATCCTGTAAAAAAGTGTGGATGTCCACATCTCTTCTAACAAGGGCCGGATAAGCTCGAAGAATAAACACAAAAATAGCAAGCTCATCACTTTCTGGGAGAAGTATAAAACCAGCCAAACAAATATTCAGTAAGAAACGAATAGGTGTACTGTTCATGTTTTCAATTCTTAACCAAATGTTGTTGTTTAGCCATTATTGTGATATATCAGCATTTCTCTAAAAGTTCATTTTCAAAGACCCCTGTGGCTTAAGCAAAAGAGTTGCACGCCTGCTATAATATCTATAAGGAGTGTCCAAGCCACCTCCAAATGCAAATCTGCATTTATTAGTCAGTTTGTAGTCTTATTGTAGTCTTATTGTCCTCCTTCTTTGTCATCGATCGAGTTTGCCACACGCTGAAATTCTTCTTCTTGTCTTGCTTCTGGAACGATGGCTGGGGGTGCTGCAGTCTTGCCCGTGTAGAGCGTGATGTCGTTCAAGTGGATCCAAGCTCGTCTGCCTTGATCCTTTACTGCTGAGGGAGTAATGTTCTCTACTGAATACGGGCCTTCAAATCTTGCCTCGTGCCACTTCCTAGTGAAGTTTTTAATCAACACGGTATCACCAGCAAAAAGTCTCAGTGCTGATAAAAGTTCAGTAGATCCCTTTGCTGAATGGTGTTCTGAGACCGGCCCCCCTGGCGTTTGAGTTGATCTGAAATGAGAGAGAAACTTATGGTCATATATGTCAAATAATCCCATAATTAATTTCATAACATTTTTGCTGTAATCTGGGCATCACGTTGACTCCTAAGTGGAGGAGTTAACGGCGTTCTCATTCTCCTTCCTGTCACTAGTTCGTGGGGTTTGAGGTGATAGTCTGAACCAGGTTGTTTCCCTAGGGCATGTAAAGCTAAGGGCAGACAATATAGCAATCTCTTTTTCAGTGTCAATTTGAGATTGGCAATCCTTTCTTTAAGGAGGCCATTGAGTCTCTCACATCCCTTTCGCTTGTGGGTGATAAGCATAAGAAAACATGTGCTTAATTCTCAAAAATGATCCTATCTGTTCGAATACTTCACTGACAAAATGTGGCACATTATCGGATATCAGCACTTCACACACTCCCCATCTTGGAAAGACTTCACGTACTAAAAACCTTGCTTCGCAAGTTGCATCAGGGTGTGTACATGGACCTGCTTCAATCCACCTAAATAAGGTACACATCACCACTATCAAATACCTGTATCCACTACATAGTTGCAGCATATCAACATAGTCAATATAAAAATGCTGAAAAGGACCATTCGGTCGAGGGATTACTCGTCTAATCATTTGCAGTGTGTGCCCAGCAGTAAAATGTTGAAATACGATGCAGTTTACTAAATAAAATGCTATGTGTTCAAACAGGTTTGAAACAAACCAGTCTTCTGCAATTGTTGCAGCAAGACTTTCCCTAGTTTTATGTGCAGGGTAGTGCAGCTGTTCAAGCGCTAACCTTAATAGGGCTATTGGCATCACCAGCTTTCCAGTGGTGTCCTGTCACCATAATGCCTCAGTGGGGGATAAAGAATACCCCCTTCGCTTCCACAATCCCTGATCTTCCTGTGGTGCACTTCCTTGAATCTCCATTAATTGAGTTCTCTGCAAATGATGAAATCCTTCTTTCACTACCATAATCATGACTACTTTTTCCTTAACATCTGGAGTATCAAAACTTGAAATATCTGGTGAATTCTCAACCCTTTTAACTTCTGCATCTGCGGCTTCATTCCCACAAGAAAGAAAGTCTGTTTGCTTAGTATGCGCTGCACATTTAACTATCGATAAGGCTACTGGGAGTTGTAGTGCCTTAATAAGTCTGTCCAATGAAGTTGCCTGCGCACTGGAATGCTGTCCGCTCGGAGGTAGCCCCTCCTTTTCCAACATGCTAGCCCTGGGCGTACAGTTGACGTCACATAGGCAGAGTCACTTTACACCGTCACTTCCTGCCCTGCATGATTTTCAAGCGCAACAAAAAGCGCTACCAATTCTGCTGCTTGCACTGAAAAGTGAGACGGTTGTCTTGCACTTGTTGCAACTTCAAACTCACCATTTGCTCTGTGCCTCACTACCGCTGTGCCAGAATGCCTTTCTCCACTTGTTTGATCAATTTTCAAAGAACCATCAATAAAGAGAATTTCCCCTCCTGACAATGCATTTTGCTTAATGGGCAGTGTAGCATCATAAAACTCTATGGAATTTGTGCAGTCATGCACATGCTTGCCCTCTGCCACTGGCTCAGCTAAAAAGGTGGCAGGGTTCACTATTTTACATCTGACCATTTTAATCATTGGGCTTAAGATTATCACTTGATAAGCAGAAGCTCTCGGGATTTCAATGTACCTTTGGGTTTCCCTAATATGGCAAACAAAGCATGTTCTACAAAAAGCGTCATAGAGCAGCCCATTACAATGCTTGTAGATTTATCAATTGCGAACGTGACGGGTGCCAATGAATGTTCACAAGGAAAGTGTCCCTTCATAACTGGGTCTAGAATCGCACTGTCATACGTTAGAGGCTTATACCCTAATGTGGTCTTCTGTATAAGCAGTGCAGTCATGACTGTCCCATTTGTGTGCGAAAATAAGAAAAACTCCTCAGCATAATTGGGAATTCCTAAAACAGGAGCTGTACAAATTGCTTTCGAAGCTCTTCAAAACATCCCTCCATTTCCTCAGTCCATTCTATGTTCTCCTTATTTGCCTGTGCTTTCTTTAAAGCTTGCAAAAGGGATCCAGGCTCTTACATAATTACATAGCCCCAAAAACTGCTGCATCTGCTCCCCCGTCTGCGGTTATGCAGTATTCATGATTGCCTCAGCTCTTACTCTCTTTCCCTCGTGTGAAATTAACTGGCCTATGTGTAACATCTCTTCTTGACAATACTGTAGCTTTTCTTTGTCTACTTTGTATCCCTTGTATGCTACGATAGTCATCGACTGAATCGAGTCCTCTCTGCACTCATCTTCTGTGGTGCTACAAATTAAAATGTCATTTACGTACTGTATGACAGCACTCTTCAAATCAAAATTGCCTAGGTGCATCTGTAGGACCCTGTTAAAGATCGATGGAGGCTCACAGTACCCTTGGGGCAGCCTAGTGTGTTTCAGAAGAGCCTGACGGAACGTAAATTAAGTCAAGTCTTGTGAGTATTTGAACAACAGGATTGAGAAAAGGGCATTTTTCAAATTGATCACCGTGAAATATTGAGCTTCTACTGGGATACTGCATAGTATCGTCGCCGGGTTAGGAACTAAAGGAAACTCTGCATCTACAATCTGTTTAATCGCTCTCAAATCTTGTATAAATTTCCACGACCCTCCCTTTTTTTCACAGTGTACACCGCAGTGTTGCACGATGATTCTGATGGCACCAGGATACCTTGCTCAATCAGTGCTGAGATAGTCTTAAAAATACCCTCATTCGCCTCTCTAGACTTTGGGTACTGTCTTGCCTGAGGTAAAATTGATCTTGGTTTCAGCTTTATTTTAACCTCCCCTATCTCCTCTAATAGGTCTACGTCATAAGGGCCTGTAGTCCATAAGGCGTTTGGCACTTTCTCCAGGTCTTCATCAAAAAAGGCTGGGCGCTGCCACATTATCACCATGTGTTGTGGGATCTCCCTTTTTTCTATTCTAATCAAATATGTAATGTTCATAAAGAATACTACTTCTAAACATGTCATTGTCAGTGACGTCAGTCAACCTACACTCTTCTTCAATAGCTATCACTGTCCTCCATGTTCTAACCTCGTCATCCATTCCTTCGAGCATCGCCATTTCCCCTCATACTATGGCTGCATCTACTTCTATTGGGATGGCCTGTCCCCCTGTTAAACCGTAATAATATAGTGCCTCTTTATTATGAATATTGGCCTAAGCCCATTCGCATTGTGCAGAAAAACCACGTTGCAAAGTTCAGATTTTGGGTTAATTCACCGCCATTTTAAGACTCATCCGCCATTTTGATTTCAACTCATGTTCCATGCTCTAAAATGGTGGACTGTGTTTTCGACTTGCAGTCGAGCCGAACGGCCTTTGAGTTTCATTAATGTTTAGGTTGACCGAGAGCCAACTGTTTAACCGATGCAAAGAAACCTTGTGCTTCATACGAACTGCCATTCAAGTGTTGTCTGCGCTCACAAGCCTCATCCTCGTATAAACATTGAAACAATGAAGAGTAAACTTCGATCGTATGCTTTAGCTGAACTACATTGTAGTGATTATTGGAATGAGGCTTACTGTGGATCTGAGAACCTACAGCATTATTATATTTTCATGGACATGTAAACTTGTTTTAATCCTTTGTATAATATTGTAACATCTGTTATGTGAACTAGGCATGAACTCTAGCCTGTGAAATATTAACCTGGAGAGAGGCTGGACAATATTGCTAAAATCGTATAAATATGTCTGTGTTTAGATGTCCGGCTCTCTCACTGTGTCTGCTGGTACACACTGCAAAGTGTTGGGAGCCAGATAGCTATCTGTTTTGCTTTGTAAACTGTACAGTAATAAAAGATACTTGTATCTTTCAAGCCTGTGATTGGTGTATTTCATTTGTGGTACTAAACCTCGATATTTCTTTGGTCTTTCAGATGGCGCCCGAATAGGCAACCTCAAGATTGATGCCACCTCGTTGAAGAGAAGATGTGGCCATCGGACCGGGATCAGACGGTGAGAAAAAAAGGGGGCCCCTTTGTATGAGACACAACACCTCGACAGTACTGCACGATCTGATCCCTGGATGGTGATCATGTGGTCCGAGAAGGCATCTTGACAAGGGTCTATATATTGAGGCAGGCAGTTTTGCCGAAATCACCAACCGCGAGGGTCCTTTGTCCTTTGTAATCCGATCGGACCTCCTTAGTCCTTTGTAATCAGGTGAGTCGTGCTCCGATTCTTAAGTATCCAGACATTTGGTTGCAGTTTTGTCCTCATGAGCACAAACGCCAGGTAACACCAGTGATCTGACATGCCTGGGAAATTGTCTGCCTATTTCCGGGGTTTATTCTGCAGAGACATACAATCTTTGGTATGTGGCCGACTGGCGCCACAGGAGGGGTTGCGGCATGTACTATTTACTGTAAGATAAAAGGAATGGTTTCTTTCCATTCAGCTTTAGAAGCACTGTGCATAATTTCCTAGAATTTTAGGATTGTATAATTAGATGGAAAACTAAGGTGCAATCGAGAATTCGTATTTTTTAACAAATTATGCTTTTTTTTCCAGTGAAAGCAAACCAGTATTGCACAATTGTATTTTTCAGAGTTCTGGTGCTGTGCGCATAATCATGCGGAGGCAGATCATTTTTACACTGATAATTTAATTTACATTCTAATTATAAGTGTGTAAAATGGTGACTATGCACAGTCTAGATTACATCCATTCAACCTTGCAGTAAATGGGGTAGATTACTATAAATGGTCAGTGGCAGCAGAGTCTTTGCTCAATGGTGAGTGATTGTCATTACACCAATCACAGGTGTTCTACCCTCTCAAATCTTCAAGACTACAATTGAAACATCCAAGACCTGACTCTCCAGGAAGTGCAAGCACTGTTCAAAAACAAACCAATGAAAGTTACATTTGTAATTGAAATAGAAACTCAGCAAAACATATCCCTGTGATAATCCAAATAGGTATTTAACTTCATGTGGTGCTTCATAAATGGTTTGTATAACATCTAGGTACTGTGATTATTATACCTCAGTCGATACTCAGTTAACCGACCTCTGAAGGATGTTAGCCAATAAGATAGCTCAGCCGGTTGAGCACTCATTGCTGCAATCTGTGCATGATCTGTAGGTTGCAGGCTCAAATCCAGACACGTCCAACTCAGCCTTTCATCCTTTCGAGGTCGATAAACGAGTACCGTCATTGGTTTGGTGATAATTGTGATAAATAAGTTCTATGTACAGCGCTTGGCCAAAAGCGCTATATAAATAACCATTTGACCATTAGATTTGATGTCGAATTTAGCATGTAGGGGGTCCTGGTAGAAGCCAGTTCCTCAAAATCCACAGTCATTCTCGCAAGATAGTCAGCAACCTAGTGTAGATAGTAGAAATATTTTTGATAATCCTTCAACTGCCTATCTTTCTGAAGATCTTGTCTTTGATGATATATTGTTCATTAGGACAGCCCGAAGCAGGGTCTGGAACCGGTACCTATTCCCGTCGATCAGAGAGGGCCCTACATTAAGATAAAAATGGGGAATAGGAAGCATCTATTTTTTGATAGATACAGGGGCACAGAAGTGTTCCATTGATCATTCACATGTTCCAGATTTACCACTGTCAGGGCAGAATAACATTTCTGTAGGGTTTTCTGGCACGCCAGTGGTTAGTTCGGTTTCTCAGCCGCTACCGATTTCACTGGGGCTGTTTATGGATCACTGTCCATTTCTTCTAACGAATAATTGTGGTATGAATTTGTTAAGGTTGAATCTGTTGAAGGAATTAAATGCAGTAATTCATTGTTCTTCGGATGGAGTACGTTTTTCACCCCAGCAATCTTCTGCCTCACAGTTTTTGACTAGATCTTTACCGCCTGAATTTCGGGAAGTTCCGGCATGTTTATGGGCGGTTGATGACAATGACGTCGGCATTTCGCAAATTGAACCTGTTAAAATTGTTTTGAAGCCATGAGCTAAGTTTCCACGTATTCCACAATATAAGATTTCATTTGATGGTGAGCAAGCCCTGAAGAGCATAGTTTCTGATTTTGTCCATCGTGGAGTATTCAAGGAAACTGCAGGAAGTTTGTGCAATAGCTCGATTTTACAAGTGTATAAGAAAGGGGATAATGCGATTCCTTTCCGTTTTATTATTGATTTGCGTGCTACCAATAAGATTGTTGCTCTACAATTCCCAATTGTGCCTGATGTAACCATGATATTAACAATGATCCCAAACTTCTGCTACTCATTTCAGTGTGGTGGATCTTAAGAATGCCTTCTTTAGTATTCCTGTACACGTGGATAGTAGATATTTGTTCGCGTACACCCAAGGGGGACGCTCGATTACATTCACTCGTGTGCCACAAGAGTACACGGAGAGTCTGAGCATTTACAGTAGGGCTTTGAAAGAGCAGCTCGATACAGTTGAGTTGCTTTCACTTGTACATTGTTGCAATACGTTGATGATCTTCTCTTAGCTGCAGACTCAGAAGTTGCTTGCAAGGAGGGTACTGTGTTGTTGCTTATTCGTCTAGCAGAGCATGGGCATAAAGCTTCATTGAAAAAGTTTCAGTATTGTCGAGAGGAGGTCGCCTATCTAGGCTATCTCTTGTCAAAGGAGGGAAGAAGATTGATACCTGAACGGATAAGAAGCATCTCTAGCATGTCTGTACCAAATATACAGAAAGAGGTCGGAGCATTGATAGGAATGGCTTCTTACTGTGGACAGTGGATACCTCATTTTTCACTAGTGATAAAACCAATGTTGGCATTGACAAAGAAGGGCATTTCTTTGCCATTGCCGTGGAACTTGGAACACCAGAAAGCTTTTGATCTGGTCATGGCTGCACTGTGTTCAGCACCAGTTCTGGCCACACCAAATTATGACAAGGCCTTCGTGTTGTATGTGCATGAATACGATGGATGTGCTTTGGCTGTGTTAACGCAGGAACATGGAGGGGAAGAATAGACCGTTTGATTGTTTTTGCTCCACACTTGCTCCTGTTGCATGCGCTTTGCTGAGATGTTTGAGAGCTGTTGCCGCTGCTGCTGTGTCCGTAAAACAATGGCCCTCATTACGATACCGGCGCTAAACCATGGCGCTATTAGCACCATGGTTGGTGCCGGTATCGTAATGTGTCCGCTATGGTGAAATGGGGAAATACCACCCCATTCCAAGGTTGGCGGGGCGGTATTTCCCCATTTCCCCATGGCTCTTCCCCATTCCCATTTTTGCCCCATAGAGCATAATGGGAATGGCGAAGGCGCTAAGTACGGTACCGCAAATTGCGGTACCATACTTACCGCGAAGGTCCCTTTGCGGGTCCCTACGTTAACGGCTGGTCTAGACCAGCCGTTAAGGTCGGGTCCCGCAAAGGGACCTCGTAATTAGGCGCTAATGGGTTAACGGCGCTGCAGCCTTTTATGGCGCTGTTAACCCATTAGTACCAGGGTCGTAATGAGGCCCAATGTGAGAGTATGGTTTTAGGTCACTCTTTAACCGTAATGGTACCGCACTCCGTAGACGTTCTATTAAACAGAACTCAAACGCAACACCTTACTTCCGGAACGATTAACAAGATATGAACTGATCCTATCTGCACCACATATTCAAATTAAGAGGTGTTGCGTATTGAATCCGGCTGAATTATTGCCTCTCCCACAAGACATTGCTTGCAGTGACGAAATGTCACATGACTGCCTCTATAGTACAGAGCAAGAAACCAAAGGCAGAACTGACTTAAATGATACACCATTGAAAGAACCACAAGGGGAGCTGTTTTGCGATGGCTCCTGCTTCAAGTTTCCGGATGGTACATCCACTGCTGCTTATGCCATCACTACATTAAGCACGATTGTGAAAACCAAGAGAATCTCACATAACTCCGCGCAGGCCGCAGAGATTATCGCATTGACTCGAGCTTGTGAATTTTCCAAAGGGCTTAGAGTACATATATTTACAGATAGCCAGTATGCTTATGAGGTGGTTCACAACTTTGGTAGACTATGGGTAGAACAAGGTTTCTTGACCTCACATGGAACTAAAATCCAACATGGTACCTTTATAGTTCAGCTAATCTCAGCACTTTAGCTTCCTACTCAACTAGCAATCATGAAGTGCGCCACACATCAGAAAGATGATGTAGGGAGAGGAAACGCTTTTGCTGACAGGATAGCTGAACAGACTGCTACTGATTTATTTTCAGAAATGTACATAATGAAATAAGTTATGAATACCTGTACAATAGATAAAGGAATTGATTCAATAAGAAATATCCAAGCTGATGCCACTCCAGAAGAACTTAGACACTGGGCTAAGGGTTTAGAAAGTTTGGATGAGGAAGGTTGTTGGGTAGACAATGAAAGGAAAAGATGGATGCTACCCGATGCTTATGTCACTGCCATGGTTACAATGGCTCATGGTCCCACTCACATATGTGCTAGAAAATCTGTAAATTGTTAGAATCTGTTTGGGTAAATGTAAATATTCCAAATACTGCTTAGTGTTTCATCCAAAACTGTATTGTATGCTTAAGCATACAGCAGAATGTGGGAAGGGTACAACGACACTGAGGGGTAGTTTTGGTCCCCCCTCAGTGCCTTTCGAGGTAATACATTCGAACTTTATTGAAATGGAATGCTGCTACAACTTCAAGTATGTTCTGGTAGTCATTTGTGCCTTTAGCAAGTGGGTTGAAGCCTTCCCTGTGAAAGATGCCAGAGCAATGGCAATAGCAAAAACCATGCTTAAGGAATATTTTCCTAGGTTTGGTTTTCCGAGAGTCATCTGGTCGACAGTGGACCACATTTTATCACGGCTTTTATCCTGCAAGTATGCGCGGGATTGCAGATCGATAAACGGTTCCATTCGGCTAGACAGGCTTAGAGTTCCGGAATTGTAGAACGTCATAATGGTATCCTAAAGAACAAGCTAGCAAAAGTCTGTGCTATCAGTAACCTGAAATGGCCGGATGCCTTACCGATAGTTTTACTGTCCATGCGGACGACCCTACAGACTAGATCTGGATTCTCCCCGTACGAGAGCGTGATGGGGAGGCCAGCTAATATTTGGAATCTACCTAAACCCAAAATACTGAAAGACATGGAGCATTTGCTTCTTGCTGAATACTGTGACCAGTTAACTCAAAACTTGTATATGTTTTATCAACAGGTGCGAGAAGCCCTCCCAGTTAAATACAAGGGGCCAGGTCATCGACTTCGACCTGGGGACTGGGTACTAACGAAGGCTTTCGAAAGAGCATCCTGTCTCGCATCACATTGGAGAGGACCATTCCAGGTCCTGTTGGCCACACAGATTGCTGTACGAGTAGCAGGAAAGCAACACTGGATACACGCAACGCACGTCAAGAAAATACTATTTCCTTTGCCACTCGACGAAGAAGAAAAGAAGAAAACTGTTTGTTCTGCTAGGCATGATACGTCTGTCTTGAACAACACCAAGGGTGTCTCGGAGATTCTTACTGAGCCTGTGGGGCCTGGCGAGACTGCTGCTTTTTCTTTGAATTCTTCTTCGGATCTTTCTGCACCCTTGAACAATCTTGCTTCTGTTTCCCCACTTCCATCAGGAAGCAACAACACTCTGTTCACAGGTCATGCCGTACCTGGAGTCTTCAGGTACGATCTTTGGCCACGGTACTAGACTTACAGCAGAGCATGGCTGTGCCCACGAGGAACCACTGTTTAGCTAGTCTCTTGCCACTCTCTCACTGAAACATAAGTAAGTGGCCGGGTCTGGCAAAGTTACCTTTGAGTAAGATAAGCAACATGGTCAGGAGATCACCAACCAACGAACTTAAGGAGCCTGTCGCAGACACCTTTCGAAACGAACTTTGAGGAACAATGCCCGTCGCTAACTCTACTCGTACGAAGCAACCGATCAGTCTTGTGGCTGACAAAGACATTGAACATCAAAAGTCATGGTCCTTGAGGATTTACTGTTTTCTTGTGATAATGTTAACTAGTCTAATAGTTGTATTTGCATTTGGATTTGGTATATTGAGGGGGTGCATCCACTTGAGACTTTGTTACCTACTGAGAGTGTTTCCACTATGTCTTCACCTTTCATGCATCTGCACACTCTACCTTCTAGGAATTCCCAACACAGACAGAGTTACCACAATAATACATTTCTATTAATCATTAATGCGACCCATGCGATTCTAAACAGAACAAATTGCTGGAGATGTTCGCATTTGCCACAGCATGGGGGGAAAGGGTTGGCCTGGTATATTCATCCTCTTCCTTTGACTACTGCATTCTCTGCCTCTCTAAGGGCACTATTCTTTGGTCGTTGGAATGATAGCATCTCTGGGAACTTTGATGAGACTAATTTAAATGAATTCGAAAGACGAGTCCTGACGCCTCTGGGATGTTCCCTATTTGCAAATAGGAGCAAACTTAATGTTGTTTCTATTAGGCCTTCCAATAGACTTTCTAGACCTTTCCAATCGTTGATTTCTTTCAAGATGGCTCCCGTAGGCAACCGGGATGCCATGCCTCCTTCTTACACTATCAATCCTAGCCCAAACTCTTTTTCCTTCTGCATACAAAGTGATGGTTCTCAGTCAATGGGTACTTTTGAGGGTTGTACCAATATTGCAAATGTGCTAGTGAGGACAGACCTTTTTATGTAGGTGATGCCGTTTATTTTGTTTGTGAAGCTTATCCTTGGCTACCTAGAGATTGGCAGGGTACTTGTTATTTGGGTATCTTGCTACCAGGGGTATTTGTAGCTAGCACCTCTGAGGTCTTTGGAGCTCGTCCAAGGCGGGATGAGAATGGTGATACTCCTTCACAGGTCATGGGTAATGTAACGAAATCCTTTGTGCCATTTTGGGGACAGATCATGAACAACCGATATACTATACAATATGACGTTGGAACAGAACAGAAAGCAATTAGATTAGTGGCTCTACAGAACAGGATGGTGTTAGACATCATCCTAGCTGAGCGTGGTGGAGTATATAAATTGGTGGGATCTGCTTGTTGTGTTTTTGTGCCCGACTCCTCCCCTACCATATTCAAGGCAATAAAAGTCTGCACGTCCTAAGTACAGAAGTACATGTTCCTGAGGGAAATTGGGATCTTAGTGCTTGGTTCTGGGACTTTTTACGGTCTTGAGGATGGAAGCTCTTCTCAGTCTTAGTGGTAATCCTTGGTATTTTTTTGTTCTGTTGTTGTTGCATACAATGCCTTCCTGCCATATGTTCGATGTTAGGGGGATGTTGTGCGCAAACTGTAGGTACGTTGGGACCAAAGATACATGCACCTAAGAAAATGACTAATGTTTTTGTAATGAAAGATATCACTATCAAGGATCTAATGGCGATTGATAAATCTGAAGAATGTGAATCAGGATGTACAGACATTGAGACGTGGGGTTTTGAGTAAAGCGAATGATTGAGTAAAGCTCTTGACTTAGGCCAAAAGGAGGGTTTGTTAAACCGTAATAATATAGTGCCTCCTTATTATGAATATTGGCCTAAGCCCATTTGCATTGCGCAGAAAACCGTGTTGCAAAGTTCCAATTTTGGGTTAACTCCGCCGCCATTTCAAGACTCATCCGCCATTTTGATTTCAACTCCTGTTCCATGTTCTAAAATGGTGGATTGTGTTTTCGACTTGCAGTCGACCTGAACGACCTTTGAGTTTTGTTAATGTTTAGGTTGACCGAGAGCCAACTGTTTAACCTATGCAAAGAAATCTTGCGCTTCATACGAACTGTCATTCAAGTGTTGTCTGCACTCACAAGCCTCATCTTTGTATAAACATCGAAACAATGAAGAGTAAACTTCGATCGTATGCTTTAGCTGAACTGCATTGTAGCGACACTTGGAATAAGGCTTACTGTGGATCCGAGAACCTCCAGCATCATTGTATTTTCATGGACATGTAAACTTGTTTTAATCCTTTGTATAATATTGTAACATCTGTCATGTGAACTAGGCAAGAACTCTAGACCGTTAAATATTAACCTGGAGAGAGGCTGGACAATATTGCTAAAATCGCATAAATATGTCCGTGTTTAGATGTCCAGCTCTCTCACCCCTCACTGTGTCTGCTGGTATACACTGCGAGGTGTTGGGAGACAGATAGCTATCTGTTTTGCTTTGTAAACTGTACAGTAATAACAGATACTTGTATCTTTTCAGCCTGTGATTGGTGTATTTCATTTGTGGTACTAAGCCTCGATATTTCTTTGGTCTTTCACCCCCTCTTAGTCCATAGGTATCTGTGGTCTGAACAGGAATTGGTCAGGTATTCTTATGGGCTTCCCCACTAAGCCAGGTGGTCATGTTAACAGAATGCTCACCCAATAAAGGAAAACCTCTTGCTATATTGGAATGCATCGCAGAGCCATTTGCACTGTAAATGCCAATATAAATTTGTCCACATTTATGTGATGTATTCCAGGAGTGAAACACACTATCCCTTCATCAGTAAAAGAAATAGTCATGTTGAGTTTTGTCATCAAATCGTTTCCCAAAATGTTAACTAGCACCTGTTGTGAATACAACAATGGAACAGACATGTCACACTCTCCTATAGAGATTGGTAATTCGTAGCTCCAGAGAACCCATGAGCATTCATGGCATTTCCCGACATTGGATATTTTCCCTCTCATATACATGAACGAGTAGCCCCAGTGTCTACTAAAAATGAAAAAGATTTGCCTCCTATAGTCACATCGACCCTTGGTATCTCTTGGGGGTCTGTTGTCACTGATAGTACTGAACACATCAAGTCACCATAGGAGCTGTCCTATTGTGGATACATGCATACCCCTGTACCTGTGAAAGGATTTCCTCCCACCACAGTGACACCCCCTATTCTAGTCATCAATAATTGTCCCGTGTTTGCATTCTGCTGTATCTGCATAGGGGGGGTGCTCTGACTGCCCTTGTGGTGGATTCATTTATGCTTGCTGTAATTGCTGTTGCTGTTGTGCCTGTTGCATTTGTGGCATCTGGGTCTGATACACTGATCATTGTCGAACCATTCCCTAGCTTGTGAGTTATATGCTGGAGGATAAGCTGTCCCCCCTCTTGAGAATTGACCATTCTGTACATACCCTTGGCTATTGCATACGGACACAATGTGCCCTGTCATCCCACAAGTCCAACATACAGGAGGAGCCCTTCTAACTAGTCCCTCTTGGTTGAAACCTCCTTGCACATTCTGATTCTCATTCGGTGCGTTCTGATACCCACCATGATTGTTTTGGAATCAACTCCTTCCTCTGCATCCCATGGCTCTACCTTGTGGTACAAACCCATTCCCTCCTTGGTCCATCGGGTGCTGATTATTCACCTGCAATGTACCCATTGCTTGCTGTACTCCTAGTCCTTCTCTGCTTGTCAATACCACACCTTCTATGGCATATTTTGACAATTTCTTCTGAACTAGTTTGGCTTCCTCAAGTTTCCTACCCTCTTCTCTCTTCTTGTTTCTCTCCTGCAACAACCGACAGTGATGCACTATTGTCAACAGTATTTTTGCCCATGGCGTTGCTTCCATTCCCACTTGTTTTTTTATTTGCTTCTGCATTTGGTCGGGCAACCCTTGAAATAAAATGTAGTAAAACAATGCCACCATTTTACATGTCATGATTGCACCCATGTCTGATGTGTCAGGATACTGTACCCTGAGAGCCATTCAGACATCTGCTCTACAATTATTAAACTGCACTCCATTGTGCGCTGTGTTCTGTGCTGTCACACTCGAATAGTGTGCTCTCTTCCAATGTCATCATCTCTTTCTGCAAGAAAGGCTACTAAGAGACCCTTAATGTCCCCGATGGCTAAAGTGTTTCCTCCTGTCATTTTTTCCAATTCATAAATCAATTTTCCCACACCCGATGTCAAACTCTGAAGTTTGCATCTTAAATTGTACTTGTCCATCTGCGGCCATTGAATATACTGTGATCTTGCTCTGCCTTTTTCCAATAATGGAGACTGCATAAACCCTAACCCACAATCAGCTCCCATTGTCTGCCTATCCATAGTAGGGACAATGGTTCCTGAACGCCTCCTTCCATGAAACAATCTTAACCTGCTCCCATACGGCGGTGATTCTCCCTTCTCACTATACGATCGTCCTTTGGGACGCTCTGGATATACTATGGCATCTGGCCTTATATCCTTTGATTGCTCTAGATCAGACCGTCTCACTTCCTTTTCCGTCTGCAGGCTTCCCTCGGGGGCACATGACCTCCTCCCTCCTCCCCATGGAAGGATTCCCTTTTTCATCTGACATATCTAGTCCCAAACTAGTGTGGCTCTCGTCCCCTTCACCCTTATCTAAGGTCAGTCTGCTTAGGGATAAGGCTCTATGCTCGAGGCTGAACAGATCTTCCTCTATGCTTTGTGATTGGAAGACCAACGTGTGATCTCCCTTCCCTCAGCTTCCAAATTAATGATGTGATATGATACGGCATTTATAACGCGCCTATACACAAGAGTTTTTATTACCTTCCCTTTATTCTTTATTGGCTTTATCGATCATGTCTCTGATGTTTCCTATGTCAAAGTTCTCTTCTAAGGCTACTCTAGATGTCCCTGACATTGCTCCCTGTAATGGAAGGAACTCCTCTATATTGCCCCATTGTATTGCTGGACTTGGTTCCATTAGTTCCTTTTGAATGAGGTTAATATAACCCCACACTGTCTTCTCTTTCATTCTAATTCTTCATCTAATTCTCTTCACTTTCTCACTTCCCATCTAACTCTCTCCTCTTCCTGTCTTATCTCCTCTCTCCTTGCCCCTGCTCTCCTTTCTTCTTCCTCTTTTCGTCTTTGTATTCTTTTGTCCTTTAATTTCTGCACCTCCTTCTCTTCTCTTTTTCTTTCTTGTCTATTCCACTCTTCTATTGCTCTCTGTCTGTTGTCATGCTTCTTTCGCTCCTCTCTCCTTTTTTCTTTCTTTTGTTGCTCCTCCTGATACATCTGTCCCCGCCACTGTCTGCTTTTTCTTTTATGCTCATCTTCCTTTAATCTGCTTTCGTGTTCCCTGTTTTATTTATCCTGTTCGTCCTGATCTTCTCTCTTCCTTAATTCCTCGATGCTCTTCCCATCTAGCTTGAGCAATATATGTCATCCCATCCATTTGTTCTGTACGAGCGTTACCTCGTCAGCTTTATCCTTCTCTCCTTTCCATCTCTTAATGTCTCATTGTATTTCTGTTGATATATTTGATCACTCACTTTTCTCCCCTTTGTCCTGTAAGATCTTAAAGATTTCCTCTTTTATCTTACTCTCCTCTGTACTGTCGTCACTGCTATAAGCAGGCGATTCGTATATCAGATTACCATACCCTGTCGCTGCTTTCAGTTCCTTTAAAGGATACAATCCTATGTCTTCCGTACTATTGCTGTTTACTACCAAGGAGTTAAGGAGACCTGAGGGCTCAACACCTTCCTCCTCACACTGATTAAGCATCCACTCTTCAGGTGGCAAATCATCCCTGTCTTCCTGGTACATCGTCCAAAGCTCTAAAATAGCTAATCTTTTTTTCTAACTTCTTTCCCGTTTATTCAGCGTGCAAGTATATGGTCATGTTTTGCAATACTGCTTTTGCCAGTGATCCCCCTTGTGGCCATGGCATGAATATCTTATCTGCAGTGCCTTTCACCCATTCCGCACTATACTGTTTGAGCTTGGGCATGTGCTTTGGCAGTGTCTTGCATAAATGTATCAGGGGAGTAATGTCTCCCATTGTGACGAGTTTCAATTGACTGTCAATACTTACCAGTATTTTTAAAATACCTTTATAAAAACAACAAATATGACCGCGCTCCAACAATCGCGGTAAGATCCTTTATCTCTCCAATTTTTTCCTGTCTACCTCTGGATCGGCACCAATCGCTTCCCTGGATAGATAGTATAACTTCTTGACCTCGTCTTAGTTCACATACAACAGTTCTTGTCGCTCCTCAATACCTTAATTCAAGACAAATACATAAACAGACAGTTTATGCTCCAAATAATACCCTGATTTACAGAGTTTAGATTGTCACCTTATGATGACATGTCCTGCACATAGCCTAGAGTACTCCAATCGGAGTTTGAGAAAATCTCTTCTAAAAACCTATTGGGTTAGGCCTCTCAGGCCTTCTATCTCTACATTCATACAAAAAAATCTCCTGTTAGCTCTTTTACTTCCCGTTACTTCTCGTTATTTTTTAAAATGATTACAATCCCATCCCCTCAGTTTGCTATTCCCCTTAGTCTACTCACCGTTCACTCGTTTGGCTCGAAGCCTTCGGTATCGACTTCCTCCTCTAATCGACCACTTTCGCCTTCAATCTGCAAAGTGTCTGAGGAAACCAGGTAGGGATTTCATCAAAGAAGGACCCTGCCCACCATCTCGATTCTACTTGCAAGTTTTCTATTCAGCTGCTCTACACAGTAAAGCCTGCGATCTTCTGGCTAGATGGCAGAGGATGTCCGATCGTCCAAAGCTCTGGAGTCAACAGGTCGATGGGTCTCCCATTCAACAATCTGAGAATGCGACCACGTGAACCCATGGGGGCCCTTTTAAAATTAGTAACACGTCATACGAGGATGGGGATGCAGAAGACTTCTTACACTAAATAATAAAACCCACTCAGGAAGTTGGCAAAAATTCTCCTCTGTTTTATTTTAAATTGTCTAAAACAGGGAGTTACAACGGACATCAACGGATGTTCAATCGCACTCTAAATCATTTTGCATAAAAAACACATTTATATAGCAAAAATGTGTCATACATGATGTCATGCTACGTGGCAAACTAGAAAAAAATTACCGGCAGTTGTGATTGCCTTAAGGGGAACATCAGGTATACTTTCTTTAAGGGATCAGGTTGTGATTGGGTCTCTACAGTCAGGTGGACAACTTATGCCCACCCCTAGTGCAAGTCATCCTCATCAGTTACTAGATAGATGCTACACCAGTGGCTACCAAACTATAAGGCCCTTCGTTAAATGGCCTTCTACAATTGGTTGGCATGCTTGTATCCTTCTGGAACATTCAGCTCACTAGCAGCACGTAAGCTGGTACCCCAAGTGCCAGTGGGTGGACTTGACCATGTCTCCCCATCCAATTAGCCCAACAACTCTCATCGCTCATGCCTTATGCCATTCAGATTGTCTTTGAACTTGTCTTTGCAAAGTATCACTGCTCCTGTGAATAAAAGGGAGTAGAGGCACACTCTTATCACAGTCCATGTCTGTACGCCCAACTCCTAATTCCATCCTTGACTCACTTGAGAGGAGACTGTATTTCGGTCTGTCTTGCAGCATATAATTGTCTTGAATTAATAAACTTGGCACTCATGATGTTCTTTCTTGCACCTTAACAAGAGCTAATCCAGCTTCTCATGTTCACTGTTCTTCAAGGATAGATAACAGGTTCTTGGCTGCTTCATCCTTTGACACCAGGCCAGAGAGCTATTCCAGGCATTTCCTTGATCTTCAGCTATTTTCTTGTTGCAACACAGCCCTCCGATCATTCTTTCTTCACGGGTCTGAGCTTACTAAATGTGTGACACTGATGTCCAGATTCTATTTAATGGCGGCACTGCCTGCAATCTATTCACTACGTATAGCTAAACTTGAAGATCACTTAGTCTACGTACATTGCTGCATATGTACAGTTATAAAACGGCTTGCATTTTCTGCAGTGCTCTTCACACGTGCAATCTTCACTCCGCATATGGAAATGTGTTCGATCCTTTACATCGTCATCAGATTCTATAAGGTCTATGTATCTTCTTCTTTGACCATTCTTCTCAGTGCATCACGCTCATTTCTTGTGACGTTACCAGCCTCTTTTCCTCTCATCTTGATATTCCTTCGGGGATTTCCTCCAAGAGGTTGTCATCTCTGTGGGGGTACATCATATAGGGTCTTCTCAATGGATACCTTTTCTCGGCCACTCTCTGTGGAATAGGCACAATCACTGGAGTCGCGAATGTCACAATTTATGGCTTCCAACATATAGACAAGATGGGGGTGGGACTTCCTGCAGAGGCATTCAGCTACACCTCTACAAAGCGACTCAGAACAAACAAGTGGCGGTCCGGCACAAGGGGCCCCAACCAGTAAAGGTCAACAGCAGGTTTTTTCCAGGGGAGGCAAAGAGGTCGATACTGACAGAGACTGCCACAATTTGATCAAAGGTTGCCACGAGACAGTGGTATTCAAATCAATAAGTGAGGGCAAAATGCCTAATATTAATCTCTCCACATATATATTGAGTGAGTCAGAGACAAGCTTGTTAGCGAAAGGACTTTCTTATGTTCCAGTGACAAACGCAGATCCCTTTGATTTACCTACACATCAAAAATGATTTACTGTATCAGAGGCCAGTACTTCTAAGGAAGTTAATAACATGGGCCTTAAGGTGGGTTCTAGGTTTATTCCCCCAAGTCATGTGTGTCTACCAGAACTGGTGGCTTTTGAAAATATTGTCATTCAACAACTGCTAGAGGCTCGTAGGAAACATCATTTTCAACAAGACAACGTTAATGCTAATGGACGTGCAAGTCTTAAAAGTCTATGTAGCAAACAAGACATAAACATCAAACCCACCGAATAGGGTGGCGGAATAGTCATCTTGAATACCAAAGATTATGACATTGAATGTGAATGCTTATTGGCTGACCATACATCTTACAAAGAACTAGGTAGGGACCCCACGGGGCAAATACAAGAGGAAATTAAAAGTCTGACTAATCATGCTTAGAAGGAGGGATGGAACAGTAGTGAAGAACTTCCGTTTTTACGCAAACCTCATCCAAAAATAGCAGCCTTTTATAAAATTCCTAAAATCCAGAAGAACAGTATCACTCTTTCAGGGAGGCCAATTGTGTCAACTATTGATTCACTGTTAGAACCTCTGTCGGTATATACAGAACATTTTCTCAAACCATTTGTTGTCAAGATTCCTTCCTATGTAAAAGATACCACGGATATGATCGAAATCATCCAAGATACTAATGTCAAGCCGTCGGACATTTTGGTTACTATGGATGTGGAAGTTTCATATAGTTCTATTCCTCAAATAGAGATCTGCCAGTGTTGAAGATCATGTTAAACAAACAGGATGCTCTACTTATACCTCCATATGGGTTTATTTTGGAATGTGCAAGGTTGGCCATGATGGAAAATGTCTTCTTGTTTAAAAAACAACTGTACAAACAACAAAAAGGGGTTAGTATGGGGGCCATGTTTGCCCCAGACATGGCCAATTTTGAACAGGCCTTTGTGTCATTGCATACTAATTCTTTACTGAACCACAACGTGGTGTGGATAAGATATATAGATGATGTCTTTCTGTTATGGAGAGGATCGGCCGAACAACTTATTGAACTCCACAGATGGCTTAACATGTGTGAGCTTTATATTAAGTTTACCATAGAATGGAGTCACAGTAATGTGAACTTTCTGGGATAAAAAAATCTTTAAAAACATGGGTGGACTGCACATTATCTTATTCGAAAAGCCTGCAGACCGAAATATCCTTCTACACTACACCAGTTTTCACCCGGCTGGGTTGAAAATGAATCTTCCATAAGGCCAATTCCTCCGCATTCGGAGGAATTGCTCAGACAAGAAAGACTTCGATTTACATGCGGATCAACTGAAGACTAGATTGATTTATAGCGGGTATCCGCATAAAATGATTGAAAATATCAATAAAAGGGCAGAAAATACCATTAGAGAGATCTGTGTGACTTCCCAATCAAAAGCCAAAATGGAGAGACTTACGTGCATGACCACGTTCAGTCCCATTAGTAATGCTATTAAAAAGATTCTATGCAAAAAATGCCTTCTAGTAAAACATCAAGGGACTCTGGACAAAAAAACCTATGTTTGCATTTAAAAAACTTTAATCTTAGGCAAAAATTGGTGCACACCTATCCGGACACCAGCGAAGAGACGGTTCCGAAATCGTGGGCCTTCCCCCTGTGATTGGCCATTACAAATGTGGCAGATGTGTGGCCTGACAATTTACGAAGACCAAACGTAGGTTTGAGTACGGTCAAGTGGGAGTTCAGGAACCATACTAACAGTCAAACTAAAAATGCACTGTACATTATTATGTGCCTTTGCGATTTGATGTATGTGGGCAAGACTAATCGCCACATTAAACAGCGTATCTCTGAGCATCGATCATGCGTGAGAAACAGAGTTTGTGACAAGCCCTTGGTGGAGCATTGCACCAAGAATGGCCATACAGATAAAGATTTACGGTGGCCCTCAAACCACATCCATGGGGTAGAAACATGGCAGCCCAGCTGCACAGACTAGAACAGAGATGGATTTACAGCCTCAATACAGTGAATCAAGGACTTAATATTTCTGTGGAGTGGAACAATTTGATCTTCACATGACTCATATGCAAGAACAGCCATCTGATCTCAGCCCCATGGGGGTGTTTGGTTGTCACTAATACAGGGTCTGCATGTGGTAACCTTCTGAAGTACCACTGGTGTGACCTATCGTGTCCTGAGATGCACAGGCACACGTAGGTCCGCGCTTTTGCCTGGTATTCCCTCTAGTGCCATTGGAGTGGCTCATGGTCGGGAGCTTTGACTCAGGCGATGCTTACATTTGATCTCACTTGCTTAGTTAGGTCCCTTGCACTGAGGCTAGAGAGACTCTGTGGCATTTTGCGTTGTCCATAGGCAGAAAATGGGGTGGATCTGCTCCGTTCTCCATGTGAAAGTGTGGGCACACACTGCACTGTGTAGCTGGTGCCTAGATATATTTTTCCTTATGGGTGATGCATTATAATTAGCAACGTCATGGGCCCGGTAGGGTTTTATAATTACCCGAGCGTGCATGTGCACTGCAGCTCGGTAACAGTATTTCCTCGATTTCTATGAGGTGATTTCTTAGGGAGTCTTTCTCCTGAGTCTTCTAAGTAAGAGAAGAAACACAGGCGTTTGTATTTGGCGCCCGGGCTCTAAATTCGGTGAGACTGCGTTCTACTTTCCAATTACTCTGGTAAGGTTCCTGCGGCTGCGATTGTGTACACTCCTTCATGCTATATGATTCAGGATAGAGGGATTATGGAGTCTTTTATAGCACATGGCTACAAACAGAACGGAACAGAATGGAAAAATGTGAATATTGAGATGATGTTGGGTTTTGTTTTTACAGGCATCATTGTTTTTTACAGACACCATTTTCTCAAAGTGGATTGCACGAAATTCGGCACACAATAGGGGTGATAGTGGTGTTTTTTCCACACGCCGAGTGTGTGTTATTTGAAGTCCTCCTGGAGCCGTTTGAGCCAGCAGGTGGCAGGTAAGCCTCGTTTTCATGAGGTTCATGTTTTATGGGTAAGAAGTGCAGGAATCATAGTCCTTCTTCTTCTTCTTGTCCCTGTATGTTTGTGGCACGTGGCGGGCCGTTTCTCAAGAGGATCAGTCACCAGCGAATGATTGAAAACAGTAACCAAGGTCCAGATTCCAATTGTTGAGGTATGCATGATGGTCATGGCATTAAGTGAAGTATAACTTGTGCGTTGATGTATTCAATAGTGAATTGATAAGCAGAGATGGCGCACATATTCTGATGTTAGCCATATGTTTTTCTTGTAGACAAATTCGAGTACAATATGATATGAGGAGTGGGGCATATTGTGTTACCCACTCGCGTCCTGAAGAAGGCTGGAGCAGCAATGGCCCACAATTGAGGGCTCATACCTGCTGGCTGAAACACTGTTGACGACCATATCTTGTGAAGAAATAGACACATTGTGAAATAACTAGGTGTACTGTAATGAGTCAATTATATGGTTCGTCTGTAGCACTGAGTTATACAAAGGGCCTACATATAATGCTGGTTGCAACTGCGGGTGTGGTTGTAAATGGTTATGCATGACCTCAGTGGTATGCATGACTTCGTATAAAAGAAGTGAGTGACATCAAATGTGTCAAAAATGTCTTTTTAATTTTTGCACATTGTCTAATGCTGTAAACTCTGAAGGGAAATACATACGATTGACGTGTACCTATTGTGATGCACTATAATAATTAGAGTGTGATCAGTACTGTCTATTACTGCAGGTTTTCCTTTTGCAGTAGTGTTATCACCTGGGCGATCAAGACTTTATCATGTACGCTTATATATTCTAGATGCTTACATAGCAGACATCACGATCTAAATTGTCTCTAGTTACTTCAGGGCGGGTATTGCTGTGAACGAACTGCTTATGGGGTCGGGAACGGCAGGACCATATAATGAGTGGAAGGAAGAGGTTGTTGATAGAGGGGAAGCGCGCGATAAGGAGAGTGAGAAAGAGAGAGAGGTGTTTAAGAACTTGTGGGAGAGGATGAAACGCCACCGAAAATAGTAACCGCAAAGAACCCTTCCCTGTGGTCTTCTCCACACCACACGTTGCCATTCCATATAGTCTGCACAGTGTCTGTGATTGTTGAACATATTTGAGCGGTCTGCTCCTGGCTGGCAATAATACCCCTTTCTTTTGAAAGCGTACCGCCTTCACCTTGCGTCCTTATTCTGAGCGTTTGGACGAAATCAATGACAATAAAAAAAATTGTGTTTCGCGGTGAAAATGTACATATCTGCTTCTGCTTGTACCTTGGGTGGATAAAGACATCCGTGCTTAGAGGGTTGCGAGGGGCTGCATGGTGTGCGTATTTCCTATGGGAATGTTCAATTTCCAGCCGACCGTGCGCGCCTCAGACACAGAGACCCCCAGCACGAGCCCCCTCCCTTTCACCACACGCAGGGAGAGTGTGCTCCCAATTAAGGAATCTGGGGAGACAGGGGCCGGCCGTGTGTCTGGGAGCTCCGTGGAGAGGGGCCGCGGTGGCAGCGGCACGGGGAATAATAGGAAAATGATGCAGAACAGGCAAATGACAAAGTGTTGAGTGTTGATTTATGGCAGGAGCCTCTGGTCATTTCCATATATTGAAATGCGCCCAAGCGGCCAGTCGCTCAATTTCCTTTGAGCTGCTGCTGCGGCCCATGGGCTGCCCACGTGACCCGTCCAGGGCTCCCCCTCTGTAAATCTCATTCTCCCCCTCCCCCTATACCGCTTTCTCTTTCTCTGCCTAACACTCGTTTCCTCCTCAGTCTTACCTTTCCACCCAGTCATCTGCACACATGCTACCAGCCCTTCCTTCCTACCTGCCTCCCTGCACCCACCCTCTCTACATCCATCCCTCTCCCCTCCACCATCCCCCCTACTTCCTCCTCCCCCTTCCTCCTGCCTTTTCCTCTCTTCCGTTGCCTTCTCCTGCTTCTCTTCCCTTTCTCTTCCTTTAGGGCACACGTGAAGAGTACAGATGGAGGATGGCGTCTGGTGACTATATGTAGACTTGTAGAGGGAGTTTTGCCTCACCCCCAGCCCTCAAGGCAGTGGCATTCAAACTTGTTTTTTATACTGAGCCCCCCTTGAGGACAAATATTTTTTTCTGAGCCTCCGACAAACTATAACTGTTTGCATTTTCCATTAAAAACAGTCACCATAATCCCTTTTAAAAGAGCCTCAGGCCCCCCCTACACATCCTTTGGATCCCCCTGAGGTTGGGGGGGCGGTGGGTAGCTCCACAGTTTGTAGACCACTGGCCTAGAGAGTGGTACAATCGATCCAATTCTCATGCTGGCCTGTAAATACCTATTATTGACCTCACCTTTAACCTTTGTCATCTGCATAACTGGAAATCGGAAACTACCCAACACTGCCCAAACTTGGCTGCACAATATTCACCTACATTTAAGAATCCAGAAAGCAAAAACTAAATAAAGTGAGTGCTTTGTTCAAATGTTCCTATTCCATTTCCACAAGGATTGCTTAGTTGACAAGTTAAAACGTTTCTGCTGAACTACAAATGTATTTTGATCCTGCATGGCAGCGAGCTGCATGCCTGTGTCAGGGAGTGAAGCAAAGTGGAGGCGACAGCACTGGCTTCTGTGCAGTGTGTCCTTAAAGTCCAAGGAGCGGCTGTAGGTGGTACGGTAGCTCAGTGGGTTGAGCGCTGGCTGCTGCAATGTGTGTGTGTGATCTGCAGGTTGCAGGTTTGATTCCCAGCATGGTCAACTCCGCCTTTCATCCTGCTGAGGTTCATAAATAAGTACCAACACAGGTTTGGTGATTTTGTTTGTATATTTGTTCTATATGAAGCACTTAAACGTAAGTGCAATATAATAACACATTATTATTGTATGGCCTTGGACGTCTGCTTGCATTCACAGTGATTTGGTAAAATGGGCCTATACGCACTGATATTAACGATACATAAGGTGATCCATTCTTGTATGAACTGCATATCACTTTACAGTGATATCATAACCATATTTTTTGTAGTGTACTCAGAAACAACGCTATTTGATACCACTTCATGTTTTGTCGTGGGGTGAAAGGTTGTGTTCCATCGCTTCCCGTGATGTCACTTTGGGGTGGGGTCAAATTCCATCACTTCCTATGATGTGATCTGTTAGGGAGATTTCTCACACAAGTGCTTAATTCCCTCTACCTTAGAGTCCTCCAGCTCTTTTGCTATATTTTGGGGCTTTGAACTTTTCATTTTTCAATGTGTTTTACTTTTGTGTTCTTTGGTTATGGAGTTTTAAAACAACTCCAGTGGCATCATCTTTTTCTGTGTGTCACCCAGCACCTTCAGTGCAGTGCCACAGGGGTGTCTTTCAGACCCCCCAAGGTTTAAATACCTTCTCTGGGACTGACTACTGTCTCCCAGAGCATGTAAAGTTAAATTGGCTTTACTAGTCTCTTTAAATGTACTGACCCAGCACACACTATCTTCCTATAGAGTGCTGGAGGGGTTGCTTAGCTTCCCCTGAGTCAAAACACTCACGTAACAGTAAAATGTTACCTTTTCCTACTTTAAGTGGCTGGTGGCAGTGGTTTAGATCAACCATGATTTTTCCCAACCGCTAACAATGGTAGCTAAATATCAGGTCAGCCATGTTTTTCAATATGGCGCCCCAGACCTATCTGCAAAAACAGACTCCGGTCATCTTTTTTCGCCATTTCTTTGAGGAAAAGTCCTCCTTGTGTTTGTCTCTGCGCGCCAAACCAGGTTTGGTCCCGTTGTTCGTTGGCCTTTAGTGGGTTTCAGTGGGGAAGCCCTCCTCTGGTGCCTGAGTGTCTGGGGTGGACAGGATGTGAGGAGGTGCCCAAAACTCCCTGTGCTTAGTCACCTAGGAGACCTGAATGCACTCTGGCGTGATTGGCTGGCTGACTGTCTGGCAAGGACGGCCACCCTGCTGTGTGAGTGGCAGCCAGGTTGGAATGAATGGTAGAAAACTGTTTAAAAGCAGGTCTCTGGGACTTGGAAAGCAGAGTGGACCACTGGATTGAAAGAACCGAAGACGAGCTGAAGGAAGAGGACTGCTGCAACTCCTGGACGACCGGTGAAGCCCTGCTGCAGGTCTGAATTGCCTGAAACTCCAATCGACAGAGAAGCCCTTCAAGGTTAACTTCTTCCCTGGGAACAACCAACTCGTAAACCACCTGGACACCATCCCCATTTAGTCGAATTTTCATCAGTTTGCTGCTGAAAACCGGATAGCCAGAGGGAAGGAAACCAGCTTGTGGACTTTAAGGCATTTACACCTTAAACCGACGTCTTACTACAGCTTTTGGCCTCATCCCTGGGCAGTGCAGGAACCTCCCGATGTCCTCCTTCTTGTCCCCACGACTGAAGCCCAGGATCAGCGAGATCTGCTCGAACTGCCAGGAACAACTGCCTCAGCTACAGCTTTCTTGATTGACAAGGAATTGTGCAAACGCGGTCCAGAACTATTTTCGGCCATCAAGAAAGTGCATGAAACTTTCCTCAACTTCGAAGGCTTGTCCTTCCCTAATGAGTCATCAAACTTTTTCGCCTAACCAAATTCCTCTAAACTCTCTGGCAAAGACTTAACCTTTACCTACCAGAACTGTACATAGACTCGGAACCATTGACTTTGGCCCAGCCCTATGAGTAGAATTGCTGGTTATATTTAACTGTATCCCTTTGCCCTGCCTATGAATGTAGTTCGGCTGTCTATTCGTATAACCTTGTCTTTTTATCCCTTTAGTAAGTATCTGAAGTGCCATTTTGCTCCCACTTAACATGAGCTAAACTTGTTCACTTACCTACCGGTTAGATTTTTGTGGTATATTAGTGTGCGATATTGAGCTGCTTATGCTAGTGTGATGTTTTCTAAATGATTGAGTAAATAAATGTATATTCTTTAACCAAGAAACCTTGAGTAAGTGTTTACTTGAATCACTGTATTAGTTGGTCCTTTGTGTAACGTGTTCTACTGCTCACTTAAACTCTTGAGATAAGTCTGGCTGCTCAGCCATCGCTACCACCCTACTGTGGAGTACAGGCTTGTACAAAAGGTGAAATTGTGCTTACACTTGTAGTCTTAGTTGCCTGTAGTGTTCCCGAAGGGTACTGCAGGTGATTCTGCCTAACATCATCAGAGGTCAAGGGTCGTGTGATATCACTTCCGCTACCCCGGGAATATTGGTGAAATGACGTCCCTGCTTGCAGTCCGACATTCATAAAGGGAACATTAGACTAGAAGTACATTACCATAGCTCTCAACTCAACCGCTTTTGGCGGGTGTCGCCCACCTTGCAAGCAGCTGAATCCCCCGCCAAGTCCCTCATACACCCATTCACTTCTATAGGCTCTGAGCCGCCAAAAAGAAAATCCGGGTTTTCACCCGCCTTGGTGACACAAAAGGTTGGGAGCTTGACATTACACAAATTGAAAATGACATGCACCAGAAGGCAGGACTTGCAGAATATCACCCTGCGACCTTTTTTTAATATAACCTCGAATGATAAAGGAGGGACTTCATGTGAGAAAGCGGGCAGTAGTTGCCATCATTAGCATATTTCTTGGAATCCAGTACTCACTCTACAGCAGTTATTTTCTATACACATTTCTACCATGTGACAAAAATGAAAACATATTCTACTACCAATCAAGTCAGTGGAGCTCAAACAGCCAGACACCACAATGATAAAAGGTTATGCAATTCCATGTGCTCTGACATCGCTTCCTGCGGTGTTGCTCATTGTGTACACTAGTTGGTCCCCCACTTATTTCTTTCGTAGCCTCCGTTTCGATCCACCCATTTATTTCACCTTCATTCCATCGTTTCTTATTTTTCCACCTGTTTTCCGAACTGCAGCTTTCCATCTTCTTTCTTTAGACCGTCAAACGTGCTCTCGTTAGCTATTTTGCACTTGTAGTGCCTCGAAGCACTCCTTTGCCAGAATATATGTACAACACGCACACACCTTATCCCCATTCCCCCAGGACCCAAGCCCGATGGCCAAAAGCGGGTGAAATACTTCTGGGGCTGCCTATGGTCCCCTGCAGGCGGGATGCGACCTAATTGTTCTGTGCCTTTTGTATTGTGTATGTTTCCCCTTCTTTAATGGCACATACATAATTTTAAAACAAAATAGAAGTGAAAGCTGCACAGATCCCTTGCGTTTGCTTATGATTGATCCAAAGCTTTCCTGTAATCGAGCTTTTATTTGTGTTCGTGCAATACACAGTGACATAATTCAAAAATGAAAAAAATAAATCGGGTACATGTACAATTCTTTCGAGAGCCTAATAGTTCCGTATCTGTTTTTTCCGTCTTCAATGTAAAACAGCGGAAGCCGCGTGGACTCCTCCAAAAGGTGTCTGTGTGTGTTTGGGTGTGTGTGAGGGGTGGCCCTTGTGTGTAGTTGAGTCAGTGTGTGTGTGCGTGCACGTTGTGTGTGGGTTTGTGTGTATTACGCAGCCGGCTTATAACTGGGCGTGTGTTCAGTGTGTAAGCGTAGTTGCCTGGTGTGGTAGATACGTCGATGAAATAGGTGTGTGCGTGGGATATGCGTGTGTGCGTATGTATACGAATGTAACTGGGTGTGTTTGGAGGTAGTAGGCGCCGCTATAGGTGCACGTACATTGCCAGGGGTGGGTTGTCCCAGCCACATCTATGCTTGTAAATTCCCCTGCCCGAGGTGAAGGGACATGAAATGGCCGCCGCGTCCTCCATGCACATTCCTTGCTGCCTCAGAGGCTGGCCGGATTTCCATATATTGAAATGTGCTCTGGAGCCCGGCTGCCCTGGGAGGCGAGTGATCAATGCGTCGAGCCGGCATGAGGAGGAGGAGGGGGCAGGGGAGGAACAGGCTGCCACCAGATGGAGCCGGGGCTCGGCCAGGGTCAAGGTCAGGCGGGGCCGCCATTGCCTGGGCCGTGGCCTCCCGGAGCGTGTGCTGCCTCCCGACACCCAACGGGGCCGCCGCCTCCCGGCTAATGGAACAGGCAGCCTGGGAGACGACCACATCATCTGAATGCTAAAACCATGATTAGGGATATTACGTGGACATCATGCACGTGATCCTGATTATCAAAAAAAATAAGGAAGCATGCCTGGCAGGCTGTGTTTGAAATCAGGACCATCTCTTGCTCCTGTGTGCATCTTGTAAATGCCGATGTCCGTTCACAGAATGCCACTTTCCCCTTTTCTAGCCCACTGGAGAGTTCTCGCAATGTCTGCAGATTAGGGAACACATGCTGAACGAGTTAAAACAAATTGCCCAGGATCACACCATTGGTGCGGTCAGTGAGGCCGGGATTGGGGTTTCTGCTCGGGAGGCGAAAATATAGCCGCTGCTAGATCATGTCTAGCACATGCCTGCCGCATGTTCCTAAACACATGTGACCATGAAGTGTACACGTCTGAGCAGCATTGCAACGCCAGCAAATCTCGCGGTGAATCACAAGTGCCCGAATGTTTAAATTTAAATGTCTTATAAGCTGACGCATGACACCCCCATGTACATGTTGCAAGGTATGTTAGAAATGCAGATGAACGGCAGCAAATAAATAACAACACAGATCCACTATGAAAGCAACGGGATTCCTTGACCACGCAGCTCCACGGACCACGTAGGGCAACGCCCCCATACTCCTATCGTCTCAAATATTATTGGTTAATTTCTGGAAGCTATGCAGTACGTACACAATGTTGATATCAAACACATTAGTGATTAAAAATCAACACTAATTGGCATATGGCTATGTTTTCCTTTTAGACCCTGAAGAAGCACGTGCAGCGGGAGACCGTGTACCATCAAATGTGAAACAAGCGTTGCCTACAGAGAGAGCATCAGACAATTGGGCGCGGGGAGGAAAATTAATCTATTGAGTTTAAATCAAAACTATATGGGCATAGGTAGAACGCTTTGAGTAATTAAGTATGAGATAGCAGCTTCCAGAAATCTCAATACGTATTCAAATACATTAAGTAGATAATTATTATTGCTTTCTTTTCTTTTTGGTGTACACATGAATTCTGTTTTTATTTGTTTATTTTGGTGCCGTTAATACTGACCTTGTTTTCACATATCAAGTGTAATGAGGAAGAACTAATTATATGATTTTTTTTGTATTTATGGTTTCATTATTCCAGTAAAGAAGTTATCAGCAGTCATCAGGTTTCCCCGAAAATGCATTGTTATGTTATGTTATGTTACTTGGCATTTATATAGCGCCTTATGTATCATTGGTATGACCTCAAAGCGCTGGTAGGTTGAACGCCCTCGGGAACCATAGTTCAAGTCAGTAGAGATAGAGAGTGTCGTATGGTGCGTGGGCGCACCGGATATGTGTGCAGCTGGTGTGGTTGTTGCATGATGGCTGCTTCTTAGCGGTAGGTGAGGTGCTGAGGAAATCAGTTGGATGTGTTCAGTCTGGAGGGTGGACACCTAGACTGAGTTCTGGCTGCGTTAGGCCTGAGGAGACACCTAAACTAGCCGGTATGTGCTCAGCTAGCTGTTTTATTAGGGTGATGATGATTCATAATAGTACTTTTCGCAAACATAGACTGCTCCCCAATTCATTCCTGCAACAGAGGGGCCATACGGGGTCTTTGTGGGTCGATACTAAGTTTTGCTATAACATCTGCCTTGTGTAACATACATGTGTACCTGTCAAATCCTGATAATGAGCTTGTATTTAAAATAGTAAATCCAAAAATACACGAGCAAGAGGTTTTCTTAATTGACCAACTGTCTGCACATTACCGGGGTACTCGACTGAGATTGGTTATTAGGCTCCACACCGAGTTTCAAAAAGTATTGTCTGCAGGAGTGAGGGTGAATTGCAGGTGACAGACCAAAGCTCAGTCCAGCGAACAAGCAGACACACGGACATCCAATACAATATTGGGAGGCTTCCAGTACCGGTTCTAAAGAAAGTGCAGCAGTACTAGGACGAGGGGAGGGTGGTTTGTATATGTATATGTAAACATGATGCAAATGATACACAATTTTTAAGGTCCATGGGCAATAAAATGCCACTTCTCCAAGGCAGCATAAATCCTAGAACCCCCCCCCTGTGGTGTGCACACACACACACACATACACGCACACATGCGCACGCATGTTGTTGGCTCTGCAGAGGGCAGTGTCAGGACAGAAGTGGTACTTAAAACCTCTCTATGCTTTCCCATTTTACTCACAGACTAAAAGCATGTGGACTGGCCTGTTATGTGGCGTTTCTTAGTAAAAATACCCACTTTATGTATCATCTGGAAGGGAACTAAACATATGGTGAGTGCACTGTGACACTGTTTTACTTGGCCATTGACAATTTGTTGAGCATATGATATGCTATGCTGTGGTTGTAACAGATAGGATAATTGGTATAAATATAATTATCTTGTTTTGGAATTTGACAACTATACAAGTAGTGAGACACAGTGTTTGAAGTAAGAAGTGATGCAAAAGAGTCTCTGACCGTGTAGTTGAGTGACACACATTAGCGTGTTGACTCACAATCCATTAAGTGGAATTTAGCAACCGTAGAGTAACTGTGGCTCAATTTTGTTTTGACCCGCAGGTTTCCTTGCAGACTGTTCCAGTCCTGTGACACCTACGGAAAGGTGGTAAAGTTTCATTCCATCTACCGCATTTTGTTTCTCGCAAACTGGTGGTCTAAATAACGAAGTATACCAGTATGGAGGAACCTAAGACTGTCCTGACGAATGTGGTTCTATCTAAGTAATACCACTGAAACCGGTCGACAGTGTTTGCCACACTCAATAAGGCAGTATTTAGCCTATGGTAGAGAGTTTGGGCAAACCTTTTTACATTGTCCTACTTCCCCCTACTTTACAAAAACCTTAGATGGGAAATAGTGACTGTATAGTCTTTGTGTTTTAGGACAAGAACATTTTTTTTGTTTCTCGAATGTGTGTCTTTTTAAACCTGAACAAACCAGGGTTAGTGTGACAATCGATGGGCCATCAAAAAAGTTTGCAAGCCCAGTAGATGCCACACGAGAGTCTTAAATAAGGAAAAACACCCTTTCTATCTTCCTTGGTGCGTTCTCATTGCGCAGTTTTCTTTCTTCTACTCTAGTCTTCCTCCCCTTGTATCAAATAGTTCTGTTTGGCCCTGTGGAAGAGAGTGGTATGAGAACTACAAGGCTGAATGTATTACACATCATAGAGGATGCTAGTTTCACTCTTATTCTGTCACTATTTAAACAGGCGTTGTAACACCGCAACCTAGTTGAGAGTGCACTTAGGTAGGGATGGCATATTTTTCGCTCTATCCTTCTGTCTTCCCTCACAGCCTTGACTCTATACATAGCCCATACCACAAGTTTGTTTTTTTGAAGAAAGTTTGGCCTTCCTAACTGGACCATTCCAGGGTTTTATTTGGTTGCTACCAATTCTCAATACAGATGTGTTGTGCCTAATTTTTGTGTTAAAATAATTGACTAAGGGCATTACCCTGTTAATTCTATATCAATTGCCTTCTTGTGTAATAATAATCCTTCTAACGGCGACAGCCGTAGGCTTTCCTTTTTGTCTCATATTGAATTAGGGACAGTTAATTTAGTTTGACCTTAGGACTGTGTATTTAGAACACTATCCAAACACGACTTTGACCAGTCATTCACTTCTATCTTCTTTGATCTCGTAGCCTTTTTTCACAAAAATAGTCTTATAGTATCTTTTACATCAAGATATCAAGCTTCTAAGAATATTGTAATTTCTCTCACTTAGAGGCAAATGGCGGACGTCAGCATCAATATGATGACAGAGACACATTTACTTGCATTCGCGGAGGATTTGGTGGAATCCATCTTAGCAGCCCCCTCCTTGCTAGGGGGGGCCCCGGTGTCTCAAGTAACAGCGAATCATGATGCCTGGAATGAACTTGAAGGCCATAAAAAAAAGCTGATTTGAACAGAGCTTCACGGCCTTATTATGACCGAATACCTACGTGCACAAACAGCTCCAGATGGTCTTATCATTCGAATAGAAGCGAGAATCTTCTTAGACCAGATCCAATTCCGCAAGGATTGGAGCTTTATAGCCAATAAATGTACACGTGATTGGCTAATTTTAATAATAAATACAGCTAAAACGGTCTCAATTAAATTGATGACAGAAACCGAATCAAAAATTGATTTACTTAAAACCTCAGAAATCCTCGATAATTTTAAGAAGAAATTGGAGGAGCTCGATATTTTGATTAACGATTTCAAAGAACTGAATTTAAATAAAAAAATCTTGAAGTTAAAGAAAGATATCTCGGTATTTTCCCACGAAAAAATCTATCCATATGTAGCTGACAGCTATTACGATGACCCACAATCAACAGTGGGACAAAAAGCCCCATATCAGAATAAGAGAAACTGGCAACCCAGACAAAACAATACAAAGTTTAAGAAATGGAATACACCCGCACAATGGACTTTCTCCAGTGGTAGCTCAAACGAAGAAAGTAGACCAGGTACTTCCGGAGGTGACATCCATGAGCGAAGTATTTCACGTAACCGTGATCAATCAGGAGATAGGAGGGTACAATTCCAGGGTAACCAAAATCAAAGAGGCCAAAAATGCAAATAGAAAGTCTTTTTTATATCAAGGCCAAAGAGGAGGAGGCAGAGGGAGAGGACAAGACCTAGTCTCCCCCAGAGTCACGAGGAGCAGAGGGAGGGGACTTCAACAACCCCAGAATTACAAGTAATTAATCTCTCGGAACATGCTCTGACAATTGAGGAACAACGAGTCTTACAAAAAGGATTGAGTTTTGTCCCCACTGCTGTACATGATGACTTTGAAACAAGTATCGAATTTGCTAGACTCATGCGAAATATCAGACTTAGACAACATTTTGGAATGACAGACCCTGCCTCTCTGGTTGAGAGACAGACCAATGTGACAGGGTTACACCCTAGATCCACTTATTACCCGCCGAATGTCTCTGCTGAATCCATAACATTCGAGAAGGCCATATTGAAAAAAATGGAAGAGATTGAAAAACAAGAAAAAAATATCTTCCAGAACATCACAATGCGAGAGCGCAATGCCCTTCGTGATCTTAATAAAAACAAGGCCATAATAATCAAACAGGCAGACAAGGGCGGTGCTACGGTTGTGATGAATGTGGGCGACTATGACCATATGGTCTTATCCCTGCTGAGTAATGGCGAGCATTATAAAATTCTAGGAGGGGACCCTACAGATAGCCTCCGCGCTACCATTACTAATGTTGTGGAAGAAGCCGTATGTGAAGGTCACATTAGTAGCAAAGAAGCGGCCTTCCTTACTCCAAAATTTCCCAAAATTCCGGTATTTTATGCACTACCTAAAGTGCACAAGGGGATATCACCTCCACCTGGTAGACCAATTGTAGCTGGGATTGATTCCATTTTGGAACCACTCTCTCAATTTGTAGATTGTTTTCTAAGGCCACTTATCCCCAAAATGCGGTCATACACCAAGGACACAATGAGCATTTTGAATATGCTCCAAGGTGTGACTTTTGATCCAACCACCCAATTTCTTGTGACATTGGACATAGAGGCTCTATATACCAATATTCTGCAGACAGCCACTCTTGAGATAGTTGAAAAAGCCCTTACAGACCAAGTTGTTCCCCCTGAGGTTCCTATTGAACTCATAGTACAATTGGCAGAGCTTGCACTTACGAAAAACTTTTTTCTCTACAAAGAGACTTTCTACGAACAAAGCTCTGGCACCGCAATGGGTGCCACCTTCGCTCCATCTTTGGCTAATTTATACGTTGCCGAATTTGAGGAGACCCACATATACCAGCCGTCCAATCCATTTAGACAAATGTTACCCTCTGGACGAGATATATCAATGACATTCTGGCCATCTTTACAGGAACAAAATCAACATTCAGGGAATTCCTAATTTGGCTCAATACAAGAGATAGATATCTCAAATTCACCCATTGCATATCCAAAGACATCATTCATTTTCTTGATGTATCTCAAATTCACCCATTGCATATCCAAAGACATCATTCATTTTCTTGATGTAGAAATTAGATCACAGCAGGGCCTTCTTGCGACCACGGTTTTTCGAAAACCCACCGATCGCAACTCCCTGTTAGACTATTCGAGTTTCCATCCAAGGAGTCTTCGCGAAAACCTACCTTTTGGTCAGTTTTTGCGATATAGGCGGAATTGTTCGACCACACAGGAGTATGATGCACAATCACATATACTGACAGACCGACTATTAGAGCGTGGCTACCCTAAAGAAACTGTGAAAACAGCAAGGAAACGGGCAAGAAATATACCCCGGGAAATCACATTGCAACAAAAAACACGACCAATTGGAGAAAAAACCATCACGGCTGTTTTCAGCTATTCCAATAAGATCAATCTCATTAAAAGGGAAATTGTTAAACTATGGCCAATACTTAATGTAGGGCCTGTCAATCTACCTGTCCCTCGCTTTGCAATGAAAAAAAGAAAAAACCTAATGGATACCTTGATACATTCATACACACCAGCCATAGAAATAGTAGGGCAGACAACACTATGGAATAATACTGCCCCACATGGACATACTCCATGCGGCCAGTGTAATGTTTGTACACTGACAAAACGCACCAAGACCTTAGACTTAGGCCTCAAGACATTGTGGAAACAAATTGCTGTAACTAATTGTAACACACCTAATGTCATATACATGATAAAGTGTCCCTGCGATAAGAGATACATTGGTATGACAACAAGACCAATAAAGAAACGCATCCAAGAACATATGTCATGTATTAGGACACATAGGGACAATGCACCATTGGTCGATCATTTTGTTCGATTGAACAATTTGGCTACTGATCTTGAATGGACGATTATAGAAAAGGTGAAATGCCCTAGGAGAGGAGGGGATATGAGATACCACCTCCTCAAACGTGAACAAAAATGGGTGTTTCGATTGAAAACAGATAAGGTAGGTCTCAATGAGACCATACCGTGGCACTCTTTGGCTATGTTAGCCTAATTTATTGCACACACATTATATGGAAGATGTCATGAACTGGGTGATGTTAGACAGGAACATCTGAAACACAGTGCCAATACTAAACATATTTTAAAATACATTGATTTATGCTATGCACAGAATGGGTTTTGTGGAGTCACTATGGCCTGACCAGTCACCTATGATAGTGCGACATACTCAATATGCACACATATTATCTGGATACCATCTGGACCTGGGCTTGGGCCCATGCCATGGCTGTAATATTACCCACAATCTTCATAATAAGATGGCTACATTTTTCCAAACACAATTGCATTTCAAACAAAAAGTTTTTGTTTGAAAAAAACATTTGGCCAACTATAGATTGTTGTCGACTTAAGTAACAGACACAGGGACACTCATACTCTGCACAACATCTAGTGCCAATTTGTCGGTGCACAGGAGCATTCGACTATACTGGCAGTTATGCAGAGATGAAGATAGGACGTGCCTGCCTTAGTCCCATCACATTCGGCCTGACTTCCGGGCCGACGTAATGGACCCGTAGCCACGTGACACGTTAGCATGTCACGTGATGCGGTAATCGAAAAACAACTTAACGAAAGGACGCATCTCGCGACGCGTTCGCGGTTCACTACTGATTGCACTGTGATCCGGCATGCAAATACATCCAAGTAAGTCTGATTACAACTGCGAATACATTGTGATAGTGTAAACCTGGCGAACGGAGACTGGTCCAGCAAGCATAGGGAGCAATTTTCCTTTGTAGAGAGTAATCCAAAATGTAGTGCTTCAGTCTTATGTACGTGTGTTTAAAAACTAGTAGCAACGTTGGCCTAAAAGAATTACAAGGATTTATTGCTTGCAGCCTATTATTTAGGAACAATTGAGGTACTTAAAACCTCTCTATGCTTTCCCATTTTACTTACAGACTAAAAGCATGTGGACTGACCTGTTATGTGGCGTTTCTTAGTAAAAATACCCACTTTATGTATCATCTGGAAGGGAACTAAACATATTGTGAGTGCACTGTGACACTGTTTTACTTGGCCATTGACAATTTGTTGAGCATATGATATGCTATGCTGTGGTTGTAACGGATAGGATAATTGGTATAAATATAATTATCTTGTTTTGGAATTTGACAACGATACAAGTAGTGAGACACAGTGTTTGAAGTAAGAAGTGATGCAAAAGAGTCTCTGACCGTGTAGTTGAGTGACACACATTAGCGTGTTGACTCACAATCCATTAAGTGGAATTTAGCAACCGTAGAGTAACTGTGGCTCAATTTTGTTTTGACCCGCAGGTTTCCTTGCAGACTGTTCCAGTCCTGTGACACCTACGGAAAGGTGGTAAAGTTTCATTCCATCTACCGCATTTTGTTTCTCGCAAATCGGTGGTCTAAATAACGAAGTATACCAGTATGGAGGAACCTAAGACTGTCCTGACGAATGTGGTTCTACCTAAGTAATACCACTGAAACCGGTCGACAGTGTTTGCCACACTCAATAAGGCAGTATTTAGCCTATGGTAGAGAGTTTGGGCAAACCTTTTTACATTGTCCTACTTCCCCCTACTTTACAAAAACCTTAGATGGGAAATAGTGACTGTATAGTCTTCGTGTTTTAGGACGAGAACATTTTTTTTGTTTCTCGAATGTGTGTCTTTTTAAACCTGAACAAACCAGGGTTAGTGTGACAATCGATGGGCCATTAAAAAAGTTTGCAAGCCCAGTAGATGCCACACGAGAGTCTTAGAAAAGGAAAAACATCCTTTCTATCTTCCTTGGTGCGTTCTCATTGCGCAGTTTTCTTTCTTCTACTCTAGTCTTCCTCCCCTTGTATCAAATAGTTCTGTTTGGCCCTGTGGAAGAGAGTGGTATGCGAACTACAAGGCTGAATGTATTACACATCATAGAAGATGCTAGTTTCACTCTTATTCTGTCACTATTTAAACAGGCGTTGTAACACCGCAACCTAGTTGAGAGTGCACTTAGGTAGGGATAGCATATTTTTCGCTCTATCCTTCTGTCTTCCCTCACAGCCTTGACTCTATATACAGCCCATACCACAAGTTTGTTTTTTTTGAAGAAAGTTTGGCCTTCCTAACTGGACCATTCCAGGGTTTTATTTGGTTGCTACCAATTCTCAATACAGATGTGTTGCGCCTAATTTTTGTGTTAAAATAATTGACTAAGGGCATTACCCTGTTAATTCTATATCAATTGCCTTCTTGTGTAATAATAATCAGGACAGAAGAGAACACACCTGAAATGTGTATGGATGCCACTCGGGACACATTTTATTACATGCATCAAATCAAAATGATCACCTCAAAAACCCAAAATGTGATCCCCTCAAACACATTACAATGACACAAAATTACATCATATCCTACTGACAGGTGGACCAGGCGGGCCCTGATTCCCGCCACCAGGGCTGCGTGTGGTGATGAGGCCTCTGCCCCCCACCATGCCCTCTCAGGGGGCAATACCAGGAAGCACACCTCTCGTCACTGGCCCAAATTGCCTCCTGGTCCTGCCTCTTCCCACTGGGACCCCCTGCTGGCAGTTCCTGCTTTATCGTGGGAGGCATCCTTTTCACTCCCCACTCACCATTCCAGCTCAGAAGTCCCCCAGTAGGGCCAGCTCAGTGTCACCATGGTTCCTCAACTACCTGCCAGTCCAGTTGTTTTTCTCCATAATAGTACGGTATGAATACTACACATATTCTGAATATCCAACCAGCTAAGGTTGTGACAATTAATCATGTGGTGTAGAGGAAAAAAACAACTTGTTGGAAAGAAAAAAACCTCTACTTCTACTTGCAATAAATACACATGTAACAAAATGTCCTATTCATAATAAACAAGTGTTTGTTATTAATGTAATCGTGTTAAATTATATTTACAATAATATTAATGAATATATAATTCAACAGTTTACATAATAAATATTACTATTGTTAAGTGACTTCAAGTCAGCAATCCCACTAAGTCAGTGCCTCGTCTGGGACACCCAAGGGAAGCCCTTATTTATATATTTTTGTGACAAGTTATACTCTGGATGATAAACCCTTATATAACGCCCCTCTCTTTGAATCCCCCTGACCTCACTGAGCCAAGAAGTAGGTTTGTTTTGCAATTTAAAAGATTTATTGAATAATTAAACAATATATATATCACACTTTTATAATAAATTAATATTTGATACCACACTTATGAGTATAATGTGGATCAACAATGGATAATGTTATACTAGCACACTTATTTTATTACTTAGGAGTTGGTATGGAAAGAACAAGGTAGCTGAGAATACTTTTATGATTTCAAGGAATGCAGTGATGGAAAAATGCAGCACAGGAATAAACTTGATATGATTTCAGCAAAAGATAATATGATCACTTTTTCTCTGACAATTCACTCCCCCCTATGAAATGTAAGGAGATGGAAGCAACACACACAGTCTTCAGGAATACAATCACAGTACAATACGAATTCAGTTCCCCCCTAGCGAGCTTATAGCACCAGGGATGATTTTGAAACACAGGCAAAATACTTTAAATGTGGTTTGCAAAGAAGGGAAAGATATGCTAAAAATGATTTTTAATTCCCTATAAGAGATTCAGGGTGGGTGATAGCCACTTTAAATTAGTTCAGGATCACTTTAGCAATGCTCTATGAATGATTGTCAGGTTGCAAACGAATTTCAGCAAAGGAAAGCAAGGAGCTGCTATTTTGACAAATCGGGTTCGTTGGAAAGCCCAAAATCTTAGCTTTAAAATGAAAGTTAAAACTCGCTCCTAGCACAAACGGTTCAAGAGATACGGACGATTTTATGAAGGTAGTTTTTCAGAAATTAAATAATGATTCAAAATGGCAAATGACACTTTTACAGGTTTAAAATCGGAGAAGGGACACACGATTCCTATGATGCAGTTCTGGATAGGTTCAAATGTTTTGAATCAGATTATTTTAAGCTAAGAGATTGGTTTTGCACAGTTCTGGCTGAGTACTCACACTATGAAATTGAAATAGGGCGTCAGGGTCTGGTCAGGTTGGGACTGGACTCCAAGTGGTTGGTTCTGAAGTCACATCTATCTGGGTCAGCTCTGCTCTGCTGGTCTGTTCTGGATCTCTGGTTCTGCTGTCAGGGATCTGGTCTGGTCTCTCTGGATACAGCACTGCTTTCTGGGTCTGCTACAGGTTCTGGCAAAAGTTCTTGGCAAAGAATCCAACAGCTCGCCCGGCTGTAGAATAGTTTGGTTGGATTGCTGGATTCTGAAGGCCTGCTGAAAAAGGATTTAGTTGGTGGTCCAGGCCTCTCTGCTTTAAGTTCTGGAGTGAAGTTCTGGATCAAGTGGATTCTGGATTCTGGAGTTCTTCGTCAGAGTGCTGCGCAGGAATTCAGTTGAAGGTTGGAAAATGAATGTCCCTGTCTGGCTTCCAGTGGCTCTTTTTATGTCTTTTGAAAATGGGTGTGGATGCTAACTTTCTGTTCCCAACCCATTCACGATTTGATAGGTCAAGGATTTCTCTTTGACCTGATTTGAAAGGGAAAGGGAGCAGTGGGTCATCAGTGTCATCTTTATGGCATACAGAAAGAACATTCCCCTTTGCTTTTACCTTAGAAAATCATTTTCATAACTAAACACATTTCCCAGATACACAAGTGGTTGACATTACATATACCCATCATATATCACATAAGGTAGTTTCTGTTCCAACTCTGATGTTTCTAAGAGCTTGGATTAAGAAATGACAACATTTTGCGCTTTTTGGTTGGTTTACCAATATTGGATTTTTATCAAACATGACACAGATGTACCCCGCCTCTCTACACATATTCCAGTAAATGTTCATTTTTCTAGCGTGAACCCCGTTTCTACAATCTCCATAGTTCATGGGGTTTTGCCTCAGAACATGGTACAGAGTTCTAACACCTCTTAAAATGTGCACAGAAAAATCACAAGAATAATGATATTAATTATATAATTTTGACAAGTCCGTACTATGAATTATCCATCTTTTTAAAATGATGCTCTGGCCCAGAGGCGTGTGGTTTCCCAAAGCACATGGTGGAATTTCTGATTTGTCCACTTCCTCCAGCTCAGGTTGCTCACAGAGGCACTACCCCTCCCCGTTTCTCTCAAGAGGAAGCCATTTACGACCCCCCCTAATTTAACATTTGCCTGAGACAAGGAAGGCTCATTGTTCAGTTTCCTGCAGTCCCCAGTTGCTCCTCCCCTAATCCAATCAGAGAGGTGTCATCTCCCTTTGGTGGGGGCAGCAGAATGCAGCCAGGCCTGGGAAGAGTGGCTGAGCAAGTTTCAACTCCTGTCGGGGGTAGTTGCCAGGCCGAATTCAATCTCTTTAAGACAGGCTTCAGCTAAATGTCACTTTTGTTCCCAGTTTTTCTTCATCCAAATCAAACTTACAATTTTTACACATGCAGCTAGAACGCTGATTCTAAGTTCAAAAATATGACATTTAACAGTTGCAAACTATGTGACACTCAACAGTAGGTCACTCATTTGTTTTAAACATTTAGATTTTAGTGTCTTTCAGACCAATTTCACTTCAGCTGCTGACATCCATGGCTCAGCCAGTTTCATTATGAACATTCTCTTTCCAGATTTTATATGCACACAAGAATACATTCTGCCGAATGTCTGCTGGTGTTCAGTGAGATTTTTGAATATCTTGCAATGTTTAAAATAGGCATTTTTAGCTTGCATTTCAGAGAAACAAAGGTGATTTCAAAGCGCTTTTTGAGCCAACCGGCACTGCTGTTTTTCCTTTGGCACACATTTCACCCATGGCACTCCTGGCCCATCACGCTCGCACCGGTGGGTGGTAGGTCAGGTGACCATTTTGGTGTGCGTAAAACTGCGTTGTTTTCCTGGATTCTGGCGCAAATGTAGGCTTTTCCACCATCTTGGATTTCCTAAGCCCACAGCACCAAATGTTGCAGCATAATAACTCGAACATGGGTCATAACCGCTGACAAGCCCCCCGCCCGACTGCGCTTTGATTTCGAGTCGAGGGGAAGTCGGGTGCAAAGGATGTTTTGATCCACTCTCTGGGATGTCCGCATCATCTTCTTTCGATTCCGCAGATGGCACAGTTCAGCATTTTCCTTCATTAGGGTCGTTCGATCAGTTCTCTTTGCCGGTCCTGATGGGAGTATTGGGCGGTACCCCGGGCCCCTCGGATCTTTGTTCCCGGTCCCCAGGATGTGTTCCGTGGTCAGTCTCCATGGTTTCATCTCTCCTAGGATTATAAAGCAAAGCGGCAATACACATTCCTAGACATTTTTCCACCACTATTAATGGTGCGGTGAACATATACATTTTATACATCAGGATACAATTTGCAGTCTTATTTTAAAAACAAGATATAACAGGATACATTGGCATTTAAGAATCATAATATTTTAGAGACTGTAGGTGGGATATTTCAGGGTTGGAACTGAATTACTCTGGAGCGGCCCCCTCTGGGATTCCAGAGGATTCCTCCAGTTGTTGCAGAGTGTGCCTGGGATGGCAACACTTTAACTGATTTATATGGACCCACTTGTCTTCCCCTTCCGCCAACCTACCTTTGGGGATGCAGATCTTGTATGCAACTGGGGAGATCTTGTCTATAATTTCAAACGGTCTCTTCCATGTAGGCAAAAATGTTCGCTGTTTGGCCTGGTTCCTTTGGAAATTTTATAGATAGACCCGGTCTCCCACATTATATTCCTTCCTGGTGGTTTTCAAATCATAGTGAGTTTTCATGCTATCAGCTGATCTTTCTATGTTCCGCGGAGCATAGGCAAAAGCATGTTGGAGGTGTTTCCTTAAATTCTCCACATACTCATGAGTTGTGGAGGCATTTATCAATGTCTGCTCTTGGGTCCTGTAGAGCAAATGCTGGGGAAGCACCATCTTGCGTCCAGTCATCAACTCAAATGGTGACATTTTGGTTGCAGATGAAGGGGTAGATCTGATGGCCATTAGGACCAGAGGTAATCGGATATCCCAACTTGGCCCAGAATCTGCCACAAACTTTTTTAATATGCTCACAATGGTTCTGTTGTATCTCTTCACTGCACCAGAAGAGGCTGGCCGGTAAGCAATATGTAGCTTCCTTTTGACCCCCAGTATCTCCCACAACTTTGTCATTACCTCGCTGGTGAAATGGCTACCTCTGTCTGACTCAATCCTTTGAGGTAGACCAAAACGGGAAAAGATGTGGTTAACCATCAGGGCAGCTGCTGTTTCTGCCTTGCAGTTTGGGGCCGGGAGACATTCCACCCACTTGGTAAACAAGCATGTGACCGTCAACATGTACATGTTTCCCCTAGACAAGCTAATCACAGGGCCTACGAGGTCGATTTGCAAATCTGACCATGGCAGTGTCATCCCCCTCTTTTGGAGGGGCGCACTGTGTGTGAGGGATGATGGCTGAAATTGTGCACACACCAGACACCCCTTTCAAGTATTGGTCGAGGTCCTGCCCCATGTGTGGCCAGTAAGCAACCTCTCTTAAGATCTCAAGTGTTGTATGAAACCCCCTATGACCGGCGGTGGCTGCATCATGGGCGTGACTTAACATCAGGCTTCGGAATGAGGTAGGGACCACCCACTGATCATAGCCAGCTTGGGATTTCCTTACCAACAAACCGTCTTGGATTCGGAACATTTTTGGACATTTCATCAACACTCTAAGGTCCTCTTTCCCAATGTAATCGGTATCCATCAGGGGAAAGTTCTCAGGGTCCTCAATGTGTTGGTAAAACTTACCAATTATTGGATCCCCCTTCTGAGCCGTAACTAAATCAGCATCAGGGGTCTCCTTACTCCATTGTGCAGTTGAAAGATCATTGTGAGCATTTGTCTGGGACCTAGTGATAGCAGTGACCTGGAGTTCCCCCAACAGGGACTCAATCTCTATTAGATCCCCTTGGATGGCCCCGGTTTTGGCCAGCTGATCAGCTAAGTCATTTCCAGTTTTGTGTGGTCCCTCTACTTTGGAATGACCCTTGATCTTTTTCCAGTAGATGGTCATCCCATTCGATGTGACCAGATCATTAATATTTTGGATTAACTTCCCATGTTTCAGGGGTTTGTTATTAGCACATAACCTGCCTCTGGTTTTCCAATTAACCAGGTGCTCCACGAACCCGTTCCGTCCATAATCTGAATCTGTGATTATGACCAGTTCGTGGAGTTGATGTTGGACAGCAGTGAGGATGGCTTGATACACAGCCATCAATTCTGCCACCTGACTACTTCGGGGACCAATTTTGTACCCAGCGGAGGGTTCTGGGGACTCCTTCAACCATGCATTCCCTACGCCGGCCACCAGTTCTTTTTCCCCGTTGTTGTCAACATGGTAAGAGCATCCATCCACATAGACAGTGGGCATTCCCTCACACTTGTCCTCTTCAAAGACTTTGTGTGGGGAATTAAGGTATGCCTCCATGTTGTCCTTGATTTTTAGACTTTCGTCCTCGAGACAGTTTTCTCTGGCACAATCATGCAAGTCAGCCAGACCTTGCGCGAGGGGACTCTTCTTGTTTTGGCCATATCTGACCTCCACAGGAAAGCCTTGCATTGACAGAATCCAGGAAGTAATTCTGGAATTACTCACATTTCCGGCCCGGATTCTGTCACTTTGTAGGTATTGCAGAGTCTGGTGTGGGGTCTCCGCTATGATGTGTTCCCCCTGGATGAATGGGCGGTAATTCTTCAATGCCCACACCGTCGCCAGGAGTGCCTTCTCACAATCGTTGAATTTTTCCTCCACAGAGGATAAAGTTTTGCTCGCATAGGAGATAACTTTATTAACCTAGTCATGCTTTGGGTATAATACTGCCGTCAAGCACGTATTAGAGAACCCTGTCTCCAGGAAGAACTCCTTGTTTCTGACAGGGTAAGCTAGGCAAGGCGCTTGTGAGAGGCTTCTTTTGAGTTGTCTTACTGCCTCGGATTGTTCTGGACCCCATTCCCACTTGACCCCCCCCCTTCAAGAGATGAATCAGGGGTCTGGTGATCTCTGCGTAGCCCTCAATGAACTTTCTGCTGTAATAAGTCAGTCCAAGGAGGCTCCTTAGTTCCTGCAGAGTTGTGGGGTCTTTCAATTTCTGCAGTGCTTCCACTTTCTTTTCCTGGGGACAGAGACCCTGAGGAGTAATCTCATGCCCCAAGAAATTAACACGGGTTCTACACCACTGTGCTTTCTGGAAGGAAAGTTTTGCTCCGGCGGCCCTCAACTGTGTCAGAACATAAAGGATCTCCGCTATGTGTTCCCCCACAGATGAACTTTTAATGAGGGCATCATCTACATAAGCCAGGTTACCCCTTGCACCCAGGTCTGGCATGGCCTTGTGTAGGAAAATGTTGAATTAATTGCCGGAGTTGAGGTATCCGAAGGGAGTCCTGGTCCATGTGTACTGCTGGCCCCCAAAGGTAAAAGCCAGTTTGTATTGGTCCTCCCTACTGACAGGCACGGTCCAGTATCCATTGGTCAGGTCTATTGCAGTGAATACCTGTGACCCCTGAATCTGGGCCAGCCCTTGGTCAATGTAGGGCAGAGGCCATTGGGAAGTATGGACCCATTTGTTGAGCTCCCTAAGGTCGGCGCAGAGTCTCCACTGGCCGTTTCGCTTCAATATTCCCAGCACCAGATTATTGAAGGTGCTGTGTACTGGACGGATTATCCCCCGGGACTCAAGGTTCTTAATTATTTCAGTAAGGGACTCCATGGATGCGAGAGGCAAACGATATTGCTTCACAAACACCGGAGTCATGCCAGGGTCCGTGGGAATTGTTGTTGTGTGGCTGTCGGTGCGACCACAATAATATACACAAAGTGTGTCAGTGGAAAAAAACCAAATTAGGGAGGAACCCGTCTATAGAACTAGGAGAGGGGCACCCAAATTCGGAACCACAGATCAAACCATACCAAAAACAAAAACAGAAAAATTAGAAACCATGAATGTTTTATTTGTATTTCATTATATGTTTAAAATATACATATTAAATCATGTTTCGAGCTCATTATCTAAATAATACCATTTAATTAGAAAATTGAAAAACACAGTACTTTTCTAAAAACACGACTGATAATTCAGTCAACGCTAACTTAATGTAGCCAAGCAGTCTGAACGTCATGCCGGTTGAAGGGGATCATCCAGCTGGCGGTCAGAGGCTACAGCCACATTTAACAATATAAGAACCGCCGTAGCTTACTAGACAAGGTAATGTTGGTTACTTCTAAAGTTAAGACCAACAGAAAAAAGAAGGGGTGCCGTACGTCATATGATTCTACCGCAAAGAGATCTTGGAAATCCAAGAAAACTTGTTTCAACTTTTGCTTCTGTTCCAGAGTCACGCAGGCATCAGCTAGGTTGACTCTCTCTTCCACCATCTGCCTGAAGCCTGGAAAGACTTCTGGTTTTGCTATCTCAGCGGCTTCCTCCAGCTGGGTGGAGAAGTCCCTGGTCAGAGTGCTGATTTGGACTGGAGGCTTCAGGTGGGAAAGGCAGCCCTCATAGACCTTGAAAATCACCTCATCCCTTCTGAAGTCACAAGTCACGTCTTCCTTGCCATAAGGGCAAGAAGTGTACACCAGGAAGTTCCCCCCATGCCGGGTAAAGATCCTGTCTGGTGTTGTATTGTCATCACTGTCACTGTCAAAACAGTCCTTGGGGATTGGTCCTAACAGTTCATTTCCTAAATCAATGGAGAAATGTCAGTCATCAACTGCCATTCCAATAATGGTGCCTGCGGCTAGAGTAATATTCTTTAAGTCGCTGTTATCCACCTCTATTGGAATGGTGTCATGTTCTATGTTGACTAATGGTGTTGGGTTTACCCCCAACCCTTGCTGTTGGAGAGAAGCATTTAGATGAATAGAAGCATCAGGGTTTTTCAATTTTTGTCCTCTTTTAACTTTCACTTCCAGGGAGAATTGTCGGGTCCTTTCTGGGATGGTGACTTCCTCTTTAACCTGAATTTCAACTGCATAAGGTAGCAATTGAGCTGATCTAAAGGCTTTTTCTGGATCATCAAATCCCATGGGATTATCCGCTAATCGGGACCAAGCTTTGAAGTTTATTAGGTCCAATCTAATGGCAAAGCGATTGAGAATATCACTGCCTAAGTAAAAGGCGGCAGTGATGTCTCGCACGACCCAACAATTATGGACTATGCTCTTGTTGCCAATGGAGATTTTGAGCATACACCTGCTTGGCAGGAGATGTTTGGAATTGGGTGCTTCCAGGTCCATTTCCCATTTGTCTATGAGTTTGAATGTGGGAATGGCTGGATCTTTTGGGAGTTGGCGGAACATGGCTTCGCTGATGAAGCTCTTACCGTTGTTCACACACACTCAGCCGAGAACAGAGTCCTTCCCATCATTTAACTGAACAGGGATGAACAACTGCTCTCCAATTGTGGATTAGTAAAGAATGTCAGAGTGTTTCCTTCCAGTGTGGAATACCACCTTAAACTGGAAAGAAGGTTGATTTTCAGAAATAGAGAGGACCCCCCATCACCAGTCTGTTGTCCTACTGCAATTACTGATTACAAGGGGGGTCCTGGGACACCCCTTGTTAATCTGCATATTTAAGTAACTTTGGGTCTCACCCTAAGTTACTGGGGGAATCCAGACGTGGACCGATTGCTCACTATTCTTAGAGAGGCACAGATCCACCCTACTGATGAGGTCCAACCAGACCGAAACACTTGTCTGGGGTTTCTGTTGGTACTCTTGTTCAGAGGAGAATTGCCTAGCATTTCGGTGCTGGACTGCCCCAGGGCAGGACAAAGACTGATATGTTTGGGATATTTCTTCTTTGTGAAAGATAGTGAGCTAAAGACTCTGGGTAAGTCTCTCGTAACCAGGACTAATGCCTGGCAGAGGGACTCCCAGGGCCCCCCTTGTTAATCTGCATATTTAAGTAACTTTGGGTCTCACCCTAAGTTACTAGGGGAATCCAGATGTGGACCCCTTGCTCACTATTCTTAGAGAGGCACAGATCCACCCTACTGATGAGGTCCAACCAGACCGAAACACGTGTCTGGGGTTTCTGTTGGTACTCTTGTTCAGAGGAGAATTGCCTAGCATTTCGGTGCTGGACTGCCCCAGGGCAGGACAAAGACTGATATGTTTTGGGATCTTTCTTCTTTGTGAAAGATAGTGAGCTAAAGACTCTGGGTAAGTCTCTCGTAACCAGGACTAATGCCTGGCAGAGGGACTCCCAGGACCCCCATGTTAATCTGCATATTTAAGTAACTTTGGGTCTCACCCTAAGTACCTAGGGGAATCCAGACGTGGACACCTTGCTCACTATTCTTAGAGAGGCACAGATCCACCCTACTGATGAGGTCCAACCAGACTGAAACACGTGTCTGGGGTTTCTGTTGGTACTGTTGTTCAGAGGAGAATTGCCTAGCATTTCGGTGCTGGACTGCCCCAGGTCAGGACAAAGACTGATATGTTTGGGATATTTCTTCTTTGTGAAAGATAGTGAGCTAAAGACTCTGGGTAAGTCTCTCGTAACCAGGACTAATGCCTGGCAGAGGGACTCCCAGGACCCCCCTTGTTAATCTGCATATTTAAGTAACTTTGGGTCTCACCCTAAGTTACTAGGGGAATCCAGACATGGACCCCTTGCTCACGATTCTTAGAGAGGCACAGATCCACCCTACTGATGAGGTCCAACCAGACCGAAACACGTGTCTGGGGTTTCTGTTGGTACTCTTGTTCAGAGGAGAATTGCCTAGCATTTCGGTGCTGGACTGCCCCAGGGCAGGACAAAGACTGATATTTTTGGGATATTTCTTCTTTGTGAAAGATAGTGAGCTAAAGACTCTGGGTAAGTCTCTCGTAACCAGGACTAATGCCTGGCAGAGGGACTCCCAGGACCCCCCTTGTTAATCTGCATATTTAAGAAACTTTGGGTCTCACCCTAAGTTACTAGGGGAATCCAGACGTGGACCCCTTGCTCACTATTCTTAGAGAGGCACAGATCCACCCTACTGATGAAGTCCAACCAGACCGAAACACGTGTCTGGGGTTTCTGTTGGTACTCTTGTTCAGAGGAGAATTGCCTAGCATTTCAGTGCTGGACTGCCCCAGGGCAGGACAAAGACTGATATGTTTGGGATATTTCTTCTTTGTGAAAGATAGTGAGCTAAAGACTCTGGGTAAGTCTCTCATAACCAGGACTAATGCCTGGCAGAGGGACTCCCAGGACCCCCCTTGTTAATCTGCATATTTAAGTAACTTTGGGTCTCACCCTAAGTTACTAGGGGAATCCAGATGTGGATCCCTTGCTCACTATTCTTAGAGAGGCACAGATCCACCCTACTGATGAGTTCCAACCAGACCGAAACACGTGTCTGGGGTTTCTGTTGGTACTCTTGTTCAGAGGAGAATTGCCTAGCATTTCAGTGCTGGACTGCCCCAGGGCAGGACAAAGACTGATATGTTTGGGATATTTCTTCTTTGTGAAAGATAGTGAGCTAAAGACTCTGGGTAAGTCTCTCGTACCCAGGACTAATGCCTGGCAGAGGGACTCCCAGGACCCCCCCTTGTTAATCTACATATTTAAGTAACTTTGGGTTTCACCCTAAGTTACTAGGGGAATCCAGACGTGGACCCCTTGCTCACTATTCTTAGAGAGGCACAGATCTACCCTACTGATGAGGTCCAACCAGACCGAAACACGTGTCTGGGGTTTCTGTTGGTACTCTTGTTCAGAGGAGAATTGCCTAGCATTTCGGTGCTGGACTGCCCCAGGGCAGGACGAAGACTGATATGTTTGGGATATTTCTTCTTTGTGAAAGATAGTGAGCTAAAGACTCTGGGTAAGTCTCTCGTAACCAGGACTAATGCCTGGCAGAGGGACTCCCAGGACCCCCCTTGTTAATCTGCATATTTAAGAAACTTTGGGTCTCACCCTAAGTTACTAGGGGAATCCAGACGTGGACCCCTTGCTCACTATTCTTAGAGAGGCACAGATCCACCCTACTGATGAAGTCCAACCAGACCGAAACACGTGTCTGGGGTTTCTGTTGGTACTCTTGTTCAGAGGAGAATTGCCTAGCATTTCAGTGCTGGACTGCCCCAGGGCAGGACAAAGACTGATATGTTTGGGATATTTCTTCTTTGTGAAAGATAGTGAGCTAAAGACTCTGGGTAAGTCTCTCGTAACCAGGACTAATGCTTGGCAGAGGGACTCCCAGGACCCCCCTTGTTAATCTGCATATTTAAGTAACTTTGGGTCTCACCATAAGTTACTAGGGGAATCCAGACGTGGACCCCTTGCTCACTATTCTTAGCGAGGCACAGCTCCACCCTACTGATGAGGTCCAACCAGACCGAATCACGTGTCTGGGGTTTCTGTTGGTACTCTTGTTCAGAGGAGAATTGCCTAGCATTTCAGTGCTGGACTGCCCCAGGGCAAGACAAAGACTGATATGTTTGGGATATTTCTTCTTTGTGAAAGATAGTGAGCTAAAGACTCTGGGTAAGTCTCTCGTAACCAGGAATAATGCCTGGCAGAGGGACTCCCAGGACCCCCCCTTGTTAATCTGCATATTTAAGTAACTTTGGGTCTCACCCTAAGTTACTAGGGGAATCCAGACGTGGACCCCTTGCTCACTATTCTTAGAGAGGCACAGATCCACCCTACTGATGAGGTCCAACCAGACCGAAACATGTGTCTGGGGTTTCTGTTGGTACTGTTGTTCAGAGGAGAATTGCCTAGCATTTCGGTGCTGGACTGCCCTAAGGCAGGACAAAGACTTATATGTTTGGGATATTTCTTCTTTGTGAAAGATAGTGAGCTAAAGACTCTGGGTAAGTCTCTCGTAACCAGGACTAATGCCTGGCAGAGGACTCCCAGGACCCCCCTTGTTAATCTGCATATTTAAGTAACTTTGGGTCTCACCCTAAGTTACTAGGGGAATCCAGACGTGGACCCCTTGCTCACTATTCTTAGAGAGGCACAGATCCACCCTACTGATGAGGTCCAACCAGACCGAAACACGTGTCTGGGGTTTCTGTTGGTACTCTTGTTCAGAGGAGAATTGCCTAGCATTTCGGTGCTGGACTGCCCCAGGGCAGGACAAAGACTGATATGTTTGGGATATTTCTTCTTTGTGAAAGATAGTGAGCTAAAGACTCTGGGTAAGTCTCTCATAACCAGGACTAATGCCTGGCAGAGGGACTCCCAGGACCCCCCTTGTTAATCTGCATATTTAAGTAACTTTGGGTCTCACCCTAAGTTACTAGGGGAATCCAGATGTGGATCCCTTGCTCACTATTCTTAGAGAGGCACAGATCCACCCTACTGATGAGTTCCAACCAGACCGAAACACGTGTCTGGGGTTTCTGTTGGTACTCTTGTTCAGAGGAGAATTGCCTAGCATTTCAGTGCTGGACTGCCCCAGGGCAGGACAAAGACTGATATGTTTGGGATATTTCTTCTTTGTGAAAGATAGTGAGCTAAAGACTCTGGGTAAGTCTCTCGTACCCAGGACTAATGCCTGGCAGAGGGACTCCCAGGACCCCCCCTTGTTAATCTACATATTTAAGTAACTTTGGGTCTCACCCTAAGTTACTAGGGGAATCCAGACGTGGACCCCTTGCTCACTATTCTTAGAGAGGCACAGATCTACCCTACTGATGAGGTCCAACCAGACCGAAACACGTGTCTGGGGTTTCTGTTGGTACTCTTGTTCAGAGGAGAATTGCCTAGCATTTCGGTGCTGGACTGCCCCAGGGCAGGACGAAGACTGATATGTTTGGGATATTTCTTCTTTGTGAAAGATAGTGAGCTAAAGACTCTGGGTAAGTCTCTCATAACCAGGAATAATGCCTGGCAGAGGGACTCCCTGGACCCCCCTTGTTAACCTGCATATTTAAGTAACTTTGAGTCTCACCCTAAATTACTAGGGGAATCCAGACGTGGACCCCTTGCTCACTATTCTTAGAGAGGCGCAGATCCACCCTACTGATGAGGTCCAACCAGACCGAAACACGTGTCTGGGGTTTCAGTTGGTACTCTTGTTCAGAGGAGAATTGCCTAGCATTTCGGTGCTGGACTGCCCCAGGGCAGGACAAAGACTGATATGTTTGGGATATTTCTTCTTTGTGAAAGATAGTGAGCTACAGACTCTGGGTAAGTCTCTCGTAACCAGGACTAATGCTTGGCAGAGGGACTCCCAGGACCCCCCTTGATAATCTGCATATTTAAGTAACTTTGGGTCTCACCCTAAGTTACTAGGGGAATCCAGACGTGGACCCCTTGCTCACTATTCTTAGCGAGGCACAGCTCCACCCTACTGATGAGGTCCAACCAGACCGAAACACGTGTCTGGGGTTTCTGTTGGTACTCTTGTTCAGAGGAGAATTGCCTAGCATTTCGGTGCTGGACTGCCCCAGGGCAGGACAAAGACTGATATGTTTGGGATATTTCTTCTTTGTGAAAGATAGTGAGCTAAAGACTTAGGGTAAGTCTCTCGTAACCAGGACTAATGCCTGGCAGAGGGACTCCCAGGACCCCCCTTGTTAATCTGCATATTTAAGTAACTTTGGGTCTCACCCTAAGTTACTAGGGGAATCCAGACGTGGACCAAGGGGTCCATGTCTTAGAGAGGCACAGATCCACCCTACTGATGAAGTCCAACCAGACCGAAACACGTGTCTGGGGTTTCTGTTGGTACTCTTGTTCAGAGGAGAATTGCCTAGCATTTCCGTGCTGGACTGCCCCAGGGCAGGACAAAGACTGATATGTTTGGGATATTTCTTCTTTGTGAAAGATAGTGAGCTAAACACTCTGGGTAAGTCTCTCGTAACCAGGACTAATGCCTGGCAGAGGGACTCCCAGGACCCCCCTTGTTAATCTACTGCAATTACTGTCACTTCTGGAATTTGATTGTTCTGGAAGTGAAATTCTACTTAGTCAGATTTTTGTTCAACCATGTGGCATGTGCCGTTTAAACTAATATGGTTGACACTCTGTTTTAATTTTATTGGTCGGCTAGTCTGAGTCCAGAGGACCTTGTTTACGCAATCTATTAGGGGTGACAACCTTCTCAGGAGGTCATTTTCTAGTAAACAAGGGGTGCCCTCTGGAGTCGCTACTATGACCGGGTGTTTCACATTGTGTCGCCCAATTTTGATGTCCAAATCTGCAGTCCCCTCGATGGGAATTTCCTTCCCGTCAAAGTTCTGGAGTTGTCCAGGAAGATAGGTGAGAGGAATATGGTAATTCTCCCCCCTTCCTGCATTTAGTTCATCAAAGGCCCTTTTGGACAGAAGAGTAGCTTGGGATCCAGTGTCCACCAGTGCCAAAATTGTACCCTGCCCCTGTACTTGTACCGGGGCATAGTATCTTCCCTCCTTCTCCTCAAGGGGGCACAGATAATGCACATTTTTGGACAACTGGTGGGCTAATTATCTGGTTTTGGACATCGGGAGAGAAGAGATTTGGGCAAAAATCTGTGGAGAGTCATGGGAATCTGCAAGAAAAAGTTGGCAACTTGAAATGGTTTTGGGTTCCCCTGGTTCTGGTTCTGGGCCGCCCCCCCCTTTTTGGAGGCAGTCATCAGGATGGGTTTGAACCAGGGGTTTTCGGTCTTGTTGGTTCTGGGATAGAATGATGTGCGGCGACAGCTCAATCCCCACATCTACCCAGTCTAGGTTGGAATCCCCTGGGACCCATTTTTCCTTGGGAGGAATTCCCCCATCTCTGAAGGAGAATATCCTTTTCCCAGGATCCTCTGAGGATCCCTCTCCCTCAAATTGGAAGACCTGTACCTCCTTCACAAAATGGGTCTGTTTGGGTCATTTGTTTCTCCTACCTCCTCTCTGCTCCTTGGGTGGCAGACTTCCAGGGATAGGAGATTTTGTTTCCGGTTCCTGGGTTTCCAGGGGCTGTTTACAAGTGGGGAAGGAAGCTTCCTCCAAGGCTTTACACCCCCCTTCCCCTTGTGCCTCCTCCCTGGGAACCAGTGGGTTATCGGGGTGCTGCCCCCGTCATTGTTCTTGAGCACCAGGTCCAGAGTTTGGGGCATTCTGCGCTGACATGCCCATCTGAGGGTTCTGTTGAGCCCTCAGCATGCGGGCCAAATCCTGTGCCATGTTCTGAACCTGGCGCTCAAGTTTTGAAACCCGCTCAGGCTGATACAGGGTTCTATTTTCTCCCGGGGTTGATCCCGGGAAGGGTAGCTATCTCTTCTCTGGTAGTACCCTGGGTTGGGAAGATTTGGGTACCCCTCCACCCTTGGCCTCCCCTCTCCTGGATTAGGTTGTCAGGGCTCAGGAAAGTGGGGAAAGAAAGATTGATGATTTCGGGGCTGGAAGTTGGGTGGATACCTGGGGAACAAGTTCTGCCCAGGATTTGGTGAATTTCTGCCCTCCTGGGGGAAGTGCGGAGGGAAGTTCCCTGGGTTGGGTGCTTGGTTGGATCCCCCCCCTTGGGCCAGAGGAGTCCACACATAACCCAGGATTGGACTGTTTCTCTTATAGCGGGGACTTAAATAGTCAGGGGAGCGAGGGACCCCATTTGTCGGACTACCTCCTCGACTCCCTGTCTGTGACTGGCCCGAGGGCCTTCTGGGCTTAGAATTATTTGGTGCAGGCAGGTTTTTAGGCCCCCCCCCATCTCCAAATCTAAAACGGGGCCAACCTTTACCTCTGCCACCTTGGCAGCAGCAGGGGTGCTGTTGGATTTGGGGTTTTTGGGCTGATTCTTATTTTCCACCGGTTTCTGCACCTCATAGATGCGGGTGGCTTGCTCAATGACCCAGTCTAAAGATCTTTTCTCGTGAAAATCTCTCATGAGCTGGGTCATTATGTATTTGGGGAGAGCATGGAAAAATGTGTTGATGAATTCTTTGCTGTCCGTGCGCACCCTTCTGGTGGTCTGAGCAAAGGCACGCTTCAATTCTTGCACGAATTCTTGTGGGGCCTGATCCTCCCCACATTGCAAATTGTAGGCTGCCTTACGAGCCTCTTGGGGATTCCGGGGAACAGAAAAATGTTTCAAGATGGCCACCCTGTGGGTGGACCATCTTGATTGATTTTGGTCCTCCAGCCCCGCGAAGAAACTGGAGTATTCTGGGGAGAATGTCCATTTTACATACTGAATGCAGCTACTTCTGTCTTTCAAATGGAAAGTCTCCATCATTTGCTCATAAAGCTCCAAGTGTTCCCAAACAAAATACTTGGCGTTCTTGTGATAAGGGGTGATGACACTCCTTATTGCCTTGATCTGCTTTAAGGGGTCCTTAAGCAAGGCCCTTTTTGCCTTATTGGCCTTTTTGGTTTGGGTAACCCTGGTCCATTCATCCTCTGACTCAGAAGCACTGCTCCCAGAGGTGCCCGTCTGATCTTCCAGGCTCTCCCGGATTCTGCAAGTCTGGGAATGGCTGGCAGAATGTGGGGACCTGGTCTCCTGTATCCTGGGCTGCTCAGAGGAGTTTTCAGATCCCTCCTTGCTGCCAGGATTTGATGGGTACCCCCCCCACTGACCTAACTGGGCAGAGGTTTTCAGGATGCCCTTAGTGGGCCTACTCTCCTGGGGTTCCCCACTAAATTGCACTGTGCTTAGGTGCCCATACCAGGATGCCCGCCCATCCATTCCTGGGAGGTACTGGCCTATGAACCCCATACTTTTGGCTGGATAGTAATCTGCCCTCCCTGTGGCCCTGTGCTCATGTGCGCCAGGAGACATGGGGGTGGCAGAGTCCAAGGACTGGGAGAGATGAAGGCCTCTGGAACTAGGGCTATCGAGGTCATGCTCAGGTGTTTCCCTTTCCCACCGAACTTCATCTCTATCAGCCCCTGCTCCCTGTTGCAATGTAAGAGCCTGCGCTTTCAGTTCCTCAGTTAAGGCCTTACTAGACTCTATCAGTCTCTCCTGCATGGCTACCCGTTGCTGGAGCCTATCATTGTGCTGACAGAGAGCCTCATTCTCTCTCTGTGCCTCCTGATTGGTCCTTGAATACTGGGCCAGTCTTTGCTGCAGGAGGGTTACCTCCTGAGTCCCATCCCTACTGGCCTGCTCCTTTCTTGCCAGAGCATCTTCCACCCTCCTGGTGTGCTCTAACAAGTTCTGATGCTCTTTTTGGAGGTCACCCAGCCCCTGGAGGGCCAGGTGATTTCCTTCAATTATTTCTTTTAATTGACAGACTTCCTGGCCTAAGGTGTCCCTTTCCTGACTAAGAGCCTGCATCTGTGCCGCCAGGTCGTCCCTCTGCCTTTGAAAGGCACCAGCTTTCTGGCGTTCTTGATCAAACTCTGCCTGGGTATCCAGGTCTTTCAAAATCAATCTATTGCTTTCCTCTTTCTCTCTGTCTAGTCGGAATTGCAGGGTGGCTACCTGCTCTGTGCATGCCCTGTTAAAGTCTAGTTGTTGCTCCAGCTTTTTCTGGCTCTGCAGTAGGGAGTCCAAACCTTCTTGGTACTCCTTCTGCAAGGCCAGAAATCTAGTATCCTGGTCAGCCTTTTCCTGTTGCAGGATATCCATATCCTCCATTATTTTAATAATATACTGCCTACTATCATTTTCTGACTCCTGGCTCCTCTTCAGCCTCTGCTCAGAAGAGACCAGGTCAGATCGGGCCTTCTCTAATGCCATCCTTTGCCTATTTGCCAGATCTTGGCCTTCAGCACATTTGTCCTGGATGGCTCCCATATGTAAATATAAATATGCCGCTACCCTGGCAATCTTGTTGTGCTCATCCTTAGCCTTAGGGGCCATATATAGTTCACTCAGGGCCACATGTAAGGGACCCTGATCTCTCCATATATCTGACCCTGTTTCAGTGATCTGGGGTACGACTAGGGATGTAACGGTATAACGGTATACCGTTAAAGATACCGTGAACCACTTAATTGAACAATAATAACCGTCACATTGTTTATACCGTTATACCGTTCATACCTTTAAGTGTGCTTTTCAATCTGATTTGGAAAGGCTTCTGTAAGCAATTGCTGCACAGTCTTGGTTTTGCACTGTTGGATGTGCCGTCTGCCAAGTAGTTTCAGTTGGAGCAGTTTTTAATGCCTTTCCATAAACCACACGTGCCTTACACAAAATTAATACGTTAGCAATAGGAAGAATAGATACAGTGCTTCCAGTGGCTCTTTTTATGTCTTTTGAAAATGGGTGTGGATGCTAACTTTCTGTGCCCAACCCACTCACGATTTGATAGGTCAAGGATTTCTCTTTGACCTGATTTGAGAAGGGAGCAGTGAGTCATCAGTGTCATCTTTATGGCATACAGAAAGAACACTCCCCTTTGCTTTTACCTTAGAAAATCATTCTCTTAACTAAACACATTTCCCAGATACAAAAGTGGTTGACATTACATATACACATCATATATCAAATAAGGTAGTTTCTGTTCCAACTCTGATGTTTCTAAGAGCTTGGATTAAGAAATGACAACATTTTGTGCTTTTTGGTTTGTTTACCAATATTGGATTTTTACCAAAAATGACACAGAGATACCCCACCTCTCTACACATATTCCAGTAAAAGGTTCATTTTTCTAGCGTGAACCCCGTGTCTGCAATCTCCATAGTTCATGGGGTTTTGCCTCAGAACATGGTACAGAGTTCTAACACCTTTTAAAATGTGCACAGAAAAATCACAAGAATAATGATATTAATTATATAATTTTGACAAGTCCGTACTATGAATTATCCATCTTTTTAAAATGATGCTCTGGCCCAGAAGGGTGTGTTTTCCCAAAGCACATGGTGGAATTTCTGGTTTGTCCACTTCCTCCAGCTCAGGTTGCTCACAGAGGCACTGCCCCTCCCCGTTTCTCTCAAGAGGAAGCCATTTACGACCCCCCTAATTTAACATTTGCCTGAGCCAAGGAAGGCTCATTGTTCAGTTTCCTGCAGTCCCCAGTTGCTCCTCCCCTAATCCAATCAGAGAGGTGTCATCTCCCTTTGGTGGGGGCAGCAGAATGCAGCCAGGCCTGGGAAGAGTGGCTGAGCAAGTTTCAACTCCTGTCGGGGGTAGTTGCCAGGCAGAATTCAATCTCTTTAAGCCAGGCATCAGCTAAATGTCACTTTTGTTCCCAGTTTTTCTTCATCCAAATCAAACTTACAATTTTTACACATGCAGCTAGAACGCTGATTCTAAGTTCAAAACTATGACATTTAACAGTTGCAAACTATGTGACACTCAACAGTAGGTCACTTATTTATTTTAAACATTTAGATTTTAGTGTCTTTCAGTCCAATTTCACTTCAGCTGCTGACATCCACGGCTCAGCCAGTTTCATTATGAACATTATTTTGGGCTCTTTCTCTTTCCAGATTTTGTATGCACACAAGAATACATTCTGCCGAATGTCTGCTGGTGTTCAGTGAGATTTTTGAATATCTTGCAATGTTTAAAATAGGCATTTTTATCTTGCATTTCAGAGAAACAAAGGTGATTTCAAAGCGCTTTTTGAGCCAACCGGCACTGCTGTTTTTGCTTTGGTACACATTTCACCCATGGCACTCCTGGCCCATCACGCTCGCACCGGTGGGTGGTAGGTCAGGCGACCATTTTGGTGTGTGCAAAACTGCGTGGTTTTCCTGGATTCTGGCGCAAATGTGGGCTTTTCCACCATCTTGGATTTCCTATGCCCACAGCACCAAATGTTGCAGCATAATAACTCAAACATGGGTCAAAACCCCTGACACTATTTACAGTGCTCGTACTTAATATATCCATATGTAACATTACTTTCCATGAGACAATATACACGTAAGTTATGTTCATTAGATGATAATTACATTCTACAAATGCATTGATGTAATAATTTAATTGTTAAAAAAATAACATTTTATTTAGACTAATATGTACTCTAACAATATCATAGCAATAACTAACTATATGGTCATGCTGATTTCGGTATCAGCCGTTTACTACGCACACAATTACTGCCCGGCCGAAATTATTGCATGGTTTACAACAAGTTGATGTGAGAATATAGAGAGGGGGTGGGTTGGGGTAATCATTAAAGTGGTGAGATGTAGGGGAGGGGCTGTCAGGGGTCATCCCCCACATTCATTTTCACATCGAATCATTGTAAACTATTCAACATTTTCAGCTGCACAGTAATGGCTGCACAGTCATCACATAGATCCATGGTTTCTCCCTTTCAGCCCCGATAAAGGTATATGAAATGAAAATCCTTCCTAAACTCACATATGGGGCAGTCATTTGGAAAAAGAGACGTGAAGAAGATCTTAACCGCCTGGACTGTCATTGTATTAAGTCCATATTGAATCGCCCTTCAAATCGTCCAGTAGAATATCCAGTGTGTGAGTTGGACATTAAAACTAAAAAGAAAATTTTTGGGGGTGTAAAAAGCCAAGTATTATTGGAACTTGGTTAACACCAGAACCAAGCTATGGCAGACAGCCTTACAATCCAAAGTTAAAAAGTTGGTCACACACAGCAAAAAGACCACTGGTACTGTAATCTGGAAAAAGGGGAAACATTGGGATCATATTCTGGGTGTGAATACCTCCCAGTTTACCCCAAGGAAATTTAAGATTAATTAAATGTTATCTTGTAGATCTAGGAAGAGTTCAACGTAGGATTGATCTCTCTACCAAGAATGATAGTGGGGATGACCCACTATCAATAGCCGCCTTAATAACTGGAATCTGGTTTTAGAGGCAAGCTCTCCTTCCAACTATCCACCATAACCCCAAAAGTGATGGGTGGAATGTTTTCAATGAAACTTAATACTTAACAGTGCTCTCAGCGACGTTCCACACCATTGTTTTTTAGCCTGTCTGCACGATAGCAGAAAGGGACCAGCCAGATGGAAATCAGTATGTACTGCTACCAATGGAAAATGTTCTGCTCAAACTGGTGCCATGTGCCCTTTGCATGGAAGCATAAGCAACCCCAGACATGTTTCAGAACTTGGTGGATATGTATGCTGAGACGTGGGTCTAGAGCTTGCCATGCCTAGAGACTCAAACTACATCTCATTGATGAGGCCCAGTGTGTCCGAAACATGTCTGGTTTGCTTCTGGTCTCATGCAGAATGTTTGTAACCTTGCAGTTGGGGTAAGACTGCCCGTTTGGGTGGGACCAAGGCCTGATTTGCATATGGCCTTTGCCCTTCTTATTGACATAGCAGGCTAAAAAGGCTGATGGTCTAGAATGGTGTTCAGAGCTTGTGCAGTTTTTTTATTCATTCAGAAACTTCCAGCCATCTCACTTCAATGTTGCATTTCCCCGTTTACCTCCTATAAATACCTTACTTTGTTGGTCTAGGTGTAAGAGGGGTTGGACAGGGAGGGGAGTAGTATCATTGAATCCCCCATCATGTTTTTAATTGTATTTAGTTTTTTGCAAATCTTTTTACAAATCTTTGTCATTCAGTTACATCAAGTATTCGATCAGAAAGAGACAAAAAGACAAACAGAAGAACCAATAAGAACAATGAAAACAGTAAACCTAAGGACAGCCAGGAAGAAAATGTGGATCACCAGTTGAGAACTACTGCGGTTCTCAACTGATGATCCGCATTTTTAAGATTCAAACAGACACATTGCTTCCAAAAACATAGAACATCAAAATACATAAAACATCTAAGCTTCTACATAATAATAAAACATCAAAGGATTGTCAACTGTCTATTGCTATTAGTCTATCAAGATAGTTTACTATGGCGCATGTCAACATTTTATTATGACCAACTAAAATTGACGACCACCAATCATCCATGTTGTCATTGAGAGGTGCAAACTGGCCCAGAGCGACATTTCATTCAGAATTTAATGCTAAACAGTTCACCACTAAGTGTTTTACCGTTTCCACGTGATTACTGCAATATCGGCATGAGTTATTTAATGTTGCTTTATCTTGTTTCTGTCAGAGCATCTCTTTTGTCGGCAGTAAATTTAGCCATAGGTGGAAAAATTGGTCACAATGATATCTCGAGGGAAAGTGTTGCAAGTACTTTGGAAGTAGGCTTACCGGTCGAATATCGCTGATTGATATAATAGCTGATTTTAGTTTCGAGCGACCATCTAGTGTCATGCTCCAGTTACTCTGGGTCACCTTTTTCTTTACCGCACAAGGGTTTGGTGTGGAGTACTTCAACAGAAGCTCTTATGTGAGATCATTGAATCCCCCATAATCACATCCTGAGCTGGGTTTAACTAAAGAATGTATTTCCTCTTAAAAGTTACAGACGCTTCAGGAAAATAGGATATCTTCTCTGGAATAGATCTTTGGGAAAGGGGAAACATAATATATAACATTATGGATCAGAACGCCTCCTGTTGAATCTCACAGAAATTCTTCCAAAGTAATCTTTAGACAGTTGCTTGGACTATTTGTAGTTGATGATGCTCATTGGTGATTCAAGTGGCTATGCAAGAGCAGTGACTGCAGAGGATTTCTGTTTCCTAAATTAATTAATACATCTTTTATAATGTGCTTCGTACCGGAGACCAGTTTTTAAGCATAGGACACAGATTCAAACCTGTGTTGCTCTGCGTTGTCTTCCTTAAAAGACTAACCCACTGCCCCTGAGCTATCCTCCTGGCCTTTCGTATACATAGAAAAATCTGCTGTGCTAAAAGCATCCAGCTTAATGTCTTTTGTGAGGTGCCTTCCGACCGGGACCTGCATCCACCTCAAACACCCTAACAGCAGCGTATTTTCTACCACGCAAACATAAATCCCCAATTGCTTGATAAAAGACGAAACTCAACATCACTTGCCTTTCCTTTTGCACCAGAAACAGCCTAGAAAACCTTTTTGTTCTAGTTCTGGGCAGTGAGGGGGCACACCTAAATTGCTTGTTGGTCTTTACCCAATCATTGAAAGGAAAATGATATCCCTTGCCACTCCAGTTGCAGCATCCAGCATCAGAAGCAAAGCTAAATCCTCCCTGCAACCGACTGGCTCAAGGTTTCAGCAGCAATCCAGCAAATTAGTCTGTGACCTCAGGCCAAATCCAGCCAACCATGGCCCTGGATTAGTGGGCTTCTTTCCTTCCAGAGAGACAGATCCAGGAAAAAGAATGAAAACACTGCATCTTTCTAGATGTGCTTTGCCAGTGAAGACTCCTATATTTCCAAACTTTATTTAGTTCTTCCGTTTACATTTCATGTTTGTATAAACTTTATTTCAATATGCAGTGTATGCCGAATGCAGAATGGTTCAGGTAACCTTAGTAATGAAACTTAGACAAATAACCTAAACAGGTCATAGATTTTACTGAATATATAAAGCCATGCATACTCTTTATCCTTATTTTGAGACAATGGGGTCATTCCGAGTAGGGTAGTAAGGGTTAACGGTCACCGGTAACGAGACCGGTGCCGTTAAACCCTTACCGCCCTATTCCGAGTTCCCTTTGCGGGTTGGTACTTAACGCCTGCTTTTTGCAGGCGTTAAAAAACCAACCCGCAAAGGGACCTAGGAGCTAATTACGGCACCGTAATTTACGGTGCCGTAATTAGCGCCTTCCCCATTCCAATTGAGCCATATGGGCCAAAAATGGGAATGGGGAAGGGCCCATGGTGAATGGGGAATTACCGCCCCCGCCAACCTTGGAATGGGGCGGTAATTCCGCCATTCACCATGGCAGAGTCGGAAAAATAACGGCGTCAACCAAGGCGCTAATAGCGCCTTGGTTAACGCCAGGGTCGGAATGAGGCCCAATGTCTTTTTAATCTAAAATCACACTATTACATGAAATAATAGTAAGACAAATTAAATATCATACTATCATTGAATGGACAGTTACTCAACTGAAAACTTTGCACATCTGCTTTTATGTCATTACAATACTTCTTCTAACATCAGTGTGCACCCTCACTGTGGCCACCTGCATAAGAAGATAATATCAATATCATACAATCTAAACTTCCAAATAGGAACATTTGTATAATTCTCTTTTTTGGTTACTGACATCTCTGATCTTTTTCATTTCACCTCTCTTTACAACTTTTTAAAAATTTCATATGTAAACTGTCATCTCAAACTACACTCCTTAGCACCCAAATGAATGTACGTGGACTCCACTTACACAACCTACTACTCACAGGAAATACCATTACAGGTACAAATATACAAAATGTTTTACATTAAAAAACAGAAACTTTAAGAATGCTAATTTTTCTAATTTTTATCATTTTGTTGCATTATTCTTTCCACCATCAGAAACAATTGGTTATATACGTACTGAATTTTCTACTTTATTCATATGCTATAATCAAGTATTATGGAATCTTTAGTACTGTGTGTCCTCATTTTGGCAACATGCACACTAATCATAAGCTTACCTGAACACTCTTTTACAATAAGAAGAACAAGGCTATGAAAATAAAATAAAACTAGAACTACTTGCAAGGTTTTACATTTGTACAATATTAGGAAACACTCAAATGTGTATGAATTAGTAATTCAAACTCTATAATACTACATTTTCTGATTAATACTCTTTTTTTGTACTTACATTAACATTGCAGATATGACCAACAATGTTAACACTTTGGTTCTAATAATATTATGTTGGCATTCTTTAAACCCCTAGGCAATTTAGCTTTCTGTGATATCTTAGAGTCATTGCGTACAAGCAAAACTACTTCTGTTTGCACCCATGTAGTGTAATGTCCCCTATAAATGGATACAGCCTCATGAAATATGAGTGCATATGTTTTAAAAGTTTTAATTGACATCTGAGCATACACAAAATATACAATTGAATTGGAATATTAATCTTTGTACCATTCATTGTGTATCTGTGGAACATAATAACAGGCTATTTATTATAGTTCAGATTTTGAACTGATGATTGAAAAGAACAACCATACCAAATAAATGTCATATCGTGGTGAACCTTCATTAGATGATCAGTAAAGTGCACACTTTCTGACCTGGTACTGGTATATGTACAAATCTTTCCAAAAGTTCCTGAAAAGATACTTGTTTATGACATTATGGACGATCATGATTCCACTCATAAGACATTCCTATGAAATGATACACTTTTATCTTCTTTTTTTATAGCACCTGCAACATACTCACTGGAAGTTCTTGGGCATCTTGTTGGCTATTTCCAGAAAAATCCATTACATGTCGAATTGCATCACAGAATATATGTCTTGTGGTTTTTCCTCTATCAACATTTTGAGACAGGTAAGTACCATGCATAGCTTTTCTTCATATGTTTACGTTACTATTTGCATGACTGATGTCATTTGAAACTACATATACAAAGCTGAATATGAGTAACATTCACCCCCTGCTGTATTATTAAATCTACACTGGCAATGCTTAAACTCGTCTTTACTTTCTTCCATTTTCTTCCACTGTTAGATTGGCTTCTTTTGTAGAACCTACGCAACACTTTTCGTTGAATGTGCTTCTAAATGTTGCATTTATTTTGGTTAACTACATTTGACAGGGGTGTTGGTAACAAACCAAGATGAGGAGCATACAGTGCACGTAAACTATATCACTCTTGAATACATGAAACGTCTAATGCCAATTTTGACTCATCAAAGTTTAATCAAAACAATGCTTCTTTATTGTTTACTCATAACAGTGCGACACATTACATTCCTTCTTTAAACACAGTTTGATCTATGTCTTTCAGTGGAGCAACAAAAGTAAAAACTTGAAATGTATGCACAGTTATTGCATGTGCAGAACACATTGGAATTTTGCTCTTTTTACAAACATATCGTTGAAAATCATGAATCATGCAGAGGTATGACAAACCAGGTGAGGTTCCTCTACGCTATCAAACTTAACTAAAATATATTGTATACTTGGTACTATGTGGAAAAGTGACAAATCCAGCCACTTTCCCCATTGCTCCATTCACCTGGCCAATTTCAACATTCAGGATTCTTTTTAACATAACCGGTGCATTCATGAACAGCTTTGAAACAGACTTCAGACCGGCTGTTTTCAAAATAGATTATTGACATTTATTTAATCATGATTTTGTTTTTTTATTCATTTCCAGGGGTATGAGGTGGCCATCTAGAACATAACACGACTTTATCTCTACAACTGGTTCCTCCTCAAAATGCATCACACTCTGAAATGGTAGATATCAAAGCAATACAAGGAATGTTCTTCTGTTGCAGATTCAACATGACATCAGGTCCAATGCAAACTAGCAGAAATATGTTAGAAATCAGTCTACTTTTCAAGACCATTTTCACAGGATCATCAAGGAATCCTATATGAATGTTCTTTTAGCATTTCTGAATACTTAATATCTGCAGACTGGCACATATTAATAGTAAGTTCCCTGTATTCAAAATAATTCCAGAAATTGCCATTACTAAAACTACCTATAATATTTTGGCTATCCTTTAATTGAAGAATCTTCAAGACTGATTGACCTTGCACAGAAGTCAAATGTAGCAAATCTCCAAAACAATGACATGCTTGCCTTAAAAAAAGCATCATAGTCAGTCCTCAAAGACCTCTTACATTCGTAAGTGAAGGAAAGCTAGCATCAAGTTAGACAAAATGTTCACTTTACCCACAATCAATACTTTTACTTTTTTAAGAACCTGTCTTACTTCTTGTGCTGCATTTGATACCATTCTACGATATTTAAGTTTATTATCATGCTCCACTTGTAGCATCAACAATCGATGTAGGGTAACCCCATTTATATTGAATGATGCTAAGCCTGTGCGAGCAGGGACAATACATCACAGACAGCAATCAGTCATGTGTTGTACCATTGCTTTCAATGCATTAATTAGAAATTATTTTCCAGTACCAGCCTGTCCACTCAGATGCATAAATAAAGGGTTGTAGTGGACAAATAGACATTCATTTTTATTTTGTTTAAGACCATGCCCAAACCGATCTTTTATCTTCTGATAAACCTCTTTCTGCTCTTTGTTTAGCGTACTCACTAAAGTCTCTACATTTCTATGTGTACTTTTTATTTGTTGCATTGCATTTTCAGCTTTGTGCATGGCGAGCTCAGCATCGGTTTGAATAACACATTTTGACTCCTTTGAAGAGAACCTTGACTACCATCTGGTGTATCCTTTGCCAATTCAGCTGCCAACAGTTGTAGGCATATTTCTTTTTGCAATAATGTCAAGTACTGTTCAAACTTTGTTTATGTGGTATTTCCTTTACAAAGGAGTTTGGGAGCCCCTCTACTAAGAACGAAGATGGGTCAAATATCCTGTTCTATATAATTTCTTCCACTCAGGAGGGTCTACAACCATGTTTTAGCTCACTGCACACTTCACAGAGGAGAAATAACCATTTGCATATCAGTCTAGTCCCATCCAGAATGGCAGTCCAACACAAAAATGCAAAAGCGACTCTCCTCTGATCTTTCCATTATTTGCAAAAATTGCCTCTCTGAAAATTTGAAAACTTTCAAGAAGATCTCCCTCAGTACACCATGGTAAGAACAACCTCAAAAGGCAAAAATAAAATAATTCCTTTTTCTCTGCAGTTTGGCAAGACAGTTTCATATGGTTGATAAGGCTTACCTTTTCATGTCTCACCAGTCAACCAGGACATCCACATGCTTCATAAAACCATCTTTCATTGTCATCTTCTATACTATGGTATGAGTAGCGTTCTGCTACTTCATACAAGCAAAGGTTCTCCAAATGTGAAGACCTGTTTGGATAATATGTATCAATTACATTTGTTTTAAAAATGTCTGTATTATAAGACACTCTTTCAGCTAACTGTTTAATTTCACTCATAAGCCTTAGTACCCATTTCCTACTAATTGCAGGACCACCACAGACCCCTTATCTCTCAAGCAAACACTGAGACAATCGCTAGAGCGATAGTGGGAGCTAAAATTGATTACTGCTCCAGCCTACTTGTGGGCGTTAATAAATCCATCTACAACAGGTTGCAGGTCACCCAAAACGGAGCAATAAGAGTAGTTACGGGACTCGCTAGGAGAGACCATTTTTCGGTAGCAAGGCGAGCACTCCGTTGGCTACCGATTGAGTCTAGAATTCTTTTCAGATTGCTGGTAATAACTCAGAAATGTAGGCAGGAAAATATGCCTGTGTACCTACAGTCTCTATTAGTGAACAAAATACAAGGAATAACTCTTAGGTCCAGCAATCAGGACCTTCTGATGATCCCCAGATGCAGAATTGTGAAGGCTTCAAAGGTAGCCTTCTTCGCTGCTGCCCTTAGGGCATGGAATGACCTTTCACTATAGTTGAGAGGCATTGACTCTATTGATGTAATTAAAACAAAATTGAAGACACTCCTCTTTGACTAAGGAAATGCAGACCCTTATATTTTTTCTCGGTTACCGGTTTATTCTCTCGGATCTCCTTTTTTCATGTTGTGTCCTGTTGCGCCCTTAAGCCTACGGGTCTATGGCCTGCACAATATAAATTCATAAAAGTAAAAGTAATGCAAGACTTAGCCAGATGACGTTGATGTTACGACCATAAAGACTAGTAAATTGATCTGCAGCTTTGTAGGATCCACACTCTCTGTGTGAGAGCATTTTGATTCCAAAGTTTAGTCGTTTCAGACTTATGGCCTTATTATGAATTGGGCTGTATTCAGCCGATGAATCTGCTGGAAAACTGGCCAACGGAATTACTGTTATCGCCACTTGGTCTGGTGGAATTACCGCCAGATTACAAGTTTGCAGTGGCAAATTTAATCCCCATTTTTTGAGAGTCCATTGGACTCTCTGGGGCATTTTTGGTGGAATTACCACTGCAGTAATTCTGCAGCTTTTGCTGATTTTCAGTGGAAAGTGGGATGATTTACATCCAGCATGAGCTGGAGCTTAATCCTCCACTCCAGGCCTATACAAGCAGTATAGCGGTGCAGGAAAAATGGTGGCAAATCTGTTGCTGCCAATTTTTCCAGCACTGCCATATTTGTAATGAGCCTTTTTGTCTGCTAAGTCAGCCCACACCTTTTCTGCATTGCATTGTATGATGTCATTAGTACCGGCATCAGTGATGTCATGAATGATGATATGAGTGATGTCACCAGTAATGTCATAAGGGGTGTAATCTGTGATGTCATCATTGATGTCATCATTGTGGTCATACACTGCACAAAAGGGGGCACAATGTTTTGCCAAAAAAGTGAGTGCTGAGTTTCAGGAGTTTTGTTGATCAACTTCACTCCCTCCTAACCAAGGTATTTTCACTGAATGTCAAAGGTTTTGTTACTGTTTCTTTCACATTAAATCTCATCACCTTAACTCTCTCTCTGAACTAAAGTTTTTAAATTAATTTCAATAGTTTTGTAATACTACAGTTTGTTTGGGGCCCACCAGCCTACATGTTGCACCAATACATTTCTTTGGGGGCCACATGCCATAGCCTTCGGCCGGGGCCACTGTGCATATTGCACCAATAGGTTTCTTTGGGGTCCCCTGACCATGGCCATCAGCCATGGTCAGTGGCCACAGTCTTCAGCCTTGGCCAACGAACATGTGTCACCAGTAAGTTTCTTTGGTGCCCACTAGTTATGGCCTTCAGCCATGGCAAGGGATTCAGTATTTGGCCGTGGCAACTTTACATGTTGGACCAATACATTTCTTTGGGGCCAAGGCACCAAAAAGTTTCTTTGGGATCCAGTATGAGTGGCCATGGTCTTTGGCCTTGGTCATTGTACATATTTCACCAATAGGCTAGCCATGGCCAAACATGTTGAATAGTTTTCTGAGGTCTCAATAGCCATATCCTTTGTTTGACCTTGGTCGCAGTACATGCTGCATCAATAGTTTTCTTGCGGGCCCACTAGCTAGAGCTTTCCGCCCTGGCCTGTACATGTTGCCTAGTTTCTTGAGATCTCACTAGCTATGGCCTGTGGCTGTGGCCTGTAAGTGATTTCAACCCGGCACTCCACCAAAGGCAAAGCCTAGTGTGTAATGCACAGCTGGAACCCTTAATTAATATACCCTTATATCACGCCCCTCTATTTGAATCCCCCCCGTCACACTGAACCAGGAAGCAGGCTGTTTTGCAAAGTTAAAAGGATTTATTTTATGTATTTCACAATATGTATATATCACACTATTTAATATTTATACAAGGATCACCAATGGGGTGATGTCACAATAAATCTCTTTAATCACACGGAGTATTGGTGAGGAAAATAATGCAGCATGCAATACTTGTGTGGGTTTAATAAAAAATGCAATGTGATCAGTCTTTCCCCCTGCACACTACTCAATCCCCCCAATATGCAATAGAAAGAGATGGAAGGAGAGAAAACAGGTTTCAGGAATACACACTCAACAAATACAGTATCAATCCCAATTTACCCCAGCAAACTCAGAGAAAAACAGGAATGATTGCAACTTGTCAAAATGGTTTTGAATGTGGCTTTGAATGGAACGGTAAAAACACTGAAAATGGATTTAATTCACTAAAATGGTTTCAATACTAGTGGGAGCTGTTTTGTATGGTTCCAGATAAACACTATCAATGATTATTGAGCAACTAGCAAGTTGAAAACTTAATTCTGAGGTCGGATGCAATGTACAGCTGTTTCACATGTGATATATTTCAGCCAAACGAAAAATTTGCAGCAAACTTTTCTGCGTGCAGTAAGCGCGATTGCGGAAAAACTACAGGGAGTTGGAATGCGGTTGTCGATTCGTTGGAAAGCCGAGGATGTTAGTTTCAAGTAGACACTTAAATCTCGGTGAGGAAGTTATGAAGGTTTGTGTAGAGGTCATTTTTTTCAGAAAGAGTAAAAATTTGTGAAACAAGGTTGCGCTTTTTTTAAAATTACAAACAAGGTTTCTTATACTAGGGAGACTATGAAGCCACAAACTACACGACAGCACAGCCGCCAGTTCAGCGACGCCTCTGGCTGGTTTTTGCCCGCCGAGACGCTTGTCTTTCTTCAGCAAACATATTAGCGCAAAGATGATTTTAACACTACTATTACAAAAGAACTACAGGGAAGAGAGGAAGATTCAATTAAGACAAAAGATTTTCTACAATGCAGTTCTGGATATAAGAGAGAGGGATGACTTATGGATAATACATATGCTAGAGACAATCCTATGCTATGGATACTCACTACCACTGTTTGAAATGGACTGGAATTCCGCTAGCACACCGGACTGGACTCAAGGCGCTCTGGTTCTGCACTCAGCATGGCACTCTGGACACTGCATGGTGGAATTGTACTGATATGACGGGTTGGTTCTGGTTCGCTGCTATCTGGTTACAGCTCAGCTCTACTGGGTCAGATCTCGGGATTCTGGCAAGAATACTTAGCAAGAAAGCAGCACAGCTTAGCCAGGCTGTTCGTTTTGTTGTTCCCCTTGGAGGTCTGGGGTAAAATCTGGTTTCAGGATTTTAAAAGGTCAAGCTGAGAAGGGTTCAGCTTTGGAAACGGGCCTTTCTGCTTTCAAAGTTCTTGAGTCTGGCATATGGATTTCTCTTGCAATGTGCTTCGCCAGCAATCGGATGGTGAATGGATGTGTGTCTCTTTCTCTTTCTAGGTCCTAAGCTATCTCTATTTATGTATTTTCTAAAAGGGTGGCCATGCTGACTTCTACTAGGCACACCCCTAGGGAGTCTATTGGTTAGGGTCTTTCCTCTCCCCTGATTTGAGAAGAAAACCTGGTGTCATGATGGTGCTGTATTTGCTAATCAAGGGAGAACCTCCCCTCTGTTTCTGCACATGAAATATATTTTTCATACAAGACATATTTACAAATTTGCAACCTTAATACCAATAGCGTATTTACATCAGATATTTGTTGGAACAAGTATTCATCCGAGCCCCGTCATGGTGAGAGCACGGGTGTACATTTGGCAATTCTTCGCACTTGTGGTCCGGTACCCAATGTCATATTTGTCCACATTTTTACACATATGTGCGCATGACATCTGGGCATAATCATGTGAAGTTTTATGTTTCTGGCATCACCACAATTGCTACAAAACCACAAATTCTGAAGTCTTGTCCATGAACATAGCACAGAGTTCTAAGTAGTTTTACCACGTGACCAGAATTTTCATATTAACAATACTGTTATTTTACAAATTTGTACAATTTTGCACAGTCCTTTTCAAAAATATACTTTCTTGTGCTTTAAGAATACACATAACTGTCTGTCCTGCTTCCAAAGTTTTGGTGGGTCAAGAGCAATCCCGGCCTCTTTCACCTGGCAGGAGTTTATGTTGACAGTTGCATCTGCATATCTTTTCAATCAAGGGAGTCTTTTGTCTCTCCCCAGAGCAGCAGAGCAAAATCTCTTCCCCTCTTCATTGACACCTAAATAGGTGTTCCTGTCCTTTTGGTGGGAAGCAGAAGCGTGGTGTGTTTCCCAGTGGGGGAAACTTCTTTGAAGTTTTGCTGAATCAGGTTACTTTAAAGTAAATTGTTACATTGTTCTTTGTTGAAATTAAAGTTACACTTTTTAAAACAGGCAAACACACCTCTAATTCCAGTCTTTTTAAACATAGAAATTAAATAGTGGCAACCTATATTGATTTTGATAGCAAGTCACTTCATTTCAACCATTTGATTTTACTGTACAAGTTTAAGCTTCCAATATAATTAAATGACAGCTTTCATACAGGCGGACAGTGGTACTGCGCCCATATCTGCCAGATTTTCCCAGGAAAGCACCTTTTTCTTTAATGTGGATATTCTTGTGATTTAGGGGGTAGTTCATAGAATTTAGCGCACAAGTGGCACACGCAGCTGGCGCACAGTGTGCGCGTGGGAATCTCTGCGTCAGCCTCGTGCGCTAAAATCCATTTCCGCGCACAGCGTATTCATAGATTTTAGCTACCAAAACCAGCCGTGGCGCACAGTGGCGCAGCGACCCTGCAGCAGCGCCAGTTACGCCCCCAAGAACGCCCCTCACGCAGGGAAAATCCATCAAAATCCCCAATCCAGCGCAAAGGGCTGTGCTAACCCTGTACCAGCACGGCAAGCAGGGAATGTGTATTACTGGGGTTTGCTGGAAGTTTCACATGCGATTGGCCCTGTGCGAGTGGGGTACGTGCATTACTGGGGTTCGCGGGAAGTTTCCCACGCGATTGGCCCTGTGCGAGTGGGGTACGTGTATTACTGGGGTTCATGGGAAGTTTCACACGTGAAAGGGCCTGTGCGAGTGGGGTACATGTATTACTGGGGTTTGCGGGAAGTTTCACATGCGATTGGAGCAGGGTACGTGTATTACGGAGTTCGCGGGAAGTTTCACACACGAAAGGGCCTGTGTGAGTGGGGTATGTGTATTCCTGGGGTTCGCGTGAAGTTGTACACGCAAACGGGCAACGCCCGTGCGCGATAAGTCACAGATGCACTTACGTGCTAAGGGCCTTTGGTCCAATGAAATCGCGTACGTGTGCTGACCCGCTTACGCGCTAAGGGCCTTTCCTCGAATTACACTCTGACGTGCAATTTTTTCACGTGCCAAATCACTCTGTATCAAGCTGGCCACGCATACACACACGGAAGACCATGCTCCTGCCCTGAAGGCCATTTTCCTGCCCCCCAGAGCCCTGAGCACACTCCCACCTGCCATCTGCTGCTGCCTGACTGTCTTCTGCCCACGTGCCCTGCTATTTGGTGCCTGCACATCAGCCATCTGCAGGGGTCCAGTTGCTGTGTCCACTCCTGCTGGAACAGAAGACTCCCGACTGGGATACCATCGCTCCACAGCCCAGCCCCAGGACCCATTTGCCCACCCACTCCTGCCTCTGGGGTTGCCATGTCTGGCACATCTCCATCTGGCACCACTGGCAACCCCCAGCCAGAGAGGCAGAGGGCCAACAGCTTCACTGCCACCGAAGTTGGTGTCCTGGTGGAGCATGTCCTGGGGCATTATGGTGCCCTCTTTGGAACATCACGCGCCAACAAGGAAGGACGGGAGAGGATCTGGACGACTTAGTGGTTGCCATCAACGCAGAGGGGGTGGCAACCCACGAAATCAAGCACGTCAAGAAGCGCTGGGAGGACTTCAGATCCAGGACCCTCCACAAGGTCCGGCACCTCGCGGAGGGGGGCCAGGCACGCATGAGTAACATCCAGATGAGGGTCCTGGAACGTGTAGGCCCAGCGCTCCACGCCCAGATCCTTCAGAGGCAGACCCGTCTGGAGTTGAGCAGTAAGTGGCCAAGCATTGCTGTGTGAGACAGGGCATGTTGCAGTGTGCTGGTAGTCTGATGCTTGCCTGTGTGTGTGACATAGGTCATGTATGGATGTGTGTGTGCAAGGACATCATGGTCATGCATGTGAGACCAGTTATGTGTGAATCACATGGTTGGTGCATGTGTTTCAATGCAACATGGGGAGCTCTATGCGGAATGCACACATGAAAGCATGGCCGTCTCTGTTCCTGGACATGAAGGGGGGGTGAGGAATGGGTGCTGATGTCATGTACATGTATGGTGCACATGTGTGTGTGTGTGTGTGTCTGAGAAGTGTGTGTGTGACTTTAAAACGCCATGGATGCATGTGACTTTGAAGGCAACATCTTGGTTTACAGGGGCCCTTCTACATTGATGTTGATGTTGATTGCAGGCGCCAGGACTGTTTCTGCATGTGTGTTGTGTGCATTCATCCATGTGTTGTGGAATGACAGGATGGAAGTGACATTTGACAGTGCCACTCATGTGTTGTTGCTTCCTGTCTAGGGTATTTTGTCCTGTACCCTGATGCTTGTGTTCTGTGTCTCCCTCTATGCAGCGTCAAGTGAAGAAGATGGCGGAGACGGCGCTGTGGAGCCAAGTGGCAGGGATGACTCCACTGGGCGGCTATGCAAGGCCCAGCCACCCTCCCAGGAATTACCATCATCCGGGAGCGAGGGGGCTGGTGCTGGGTCTGCCACAACGGCTGTGGCGGAAGGGCCGAGTGAGCCCCCACAGGGGCTTCCAATGGCGGAAGACGGTGTGGAGACATCCAGGTTGGTCGTCTCCACAGAGGAGGAGGAGCCCGCTACTGAGCCGCACATGGGGCCTGGTGGGGGTAGTACCACTGGTGCAAGTGGTGCAGTCCAGGGTCAGGAGGCAGCACAGGTCACTGTGGAGGGGCCTGTGCATGTCGCTGTCCCTGACCCTGTGACTGCACCATCATGCAGCAGCAGGGAGGCCCCGTCCCAGGCCCGTCTGCAGGTAGGGGAGAGTGCCATGTCATCTGCCTATCCACTACCTGCGGATGAGGGGTCCCACGAACGTATGGGCTCCATCCTGGTTGGTGTCACATTGCACACGCGTGTCATTCGTGATGACGTGCGTTCTTCCTGGGCGGGGAACGCACGCCATCACGGAGAGCAGCATCGTGACGTGGCACTGCTGGATGGGGCCCTGGTTGGTGGGTTCCTTCATGTGTTGCGCACTCTGGCGGACATCTCCTCCTCTGTGGAGACTATGCGCCAGTCGTTCTCCACATCCTCTTCCGGGCCAGATTCCACCAGGGCCCCCTGTGGACCTGGCCCGACCAACACAGCCAGCTTGGTGGAGCTCACATCCCTGCCACAATCGGGAGTCGGCGGCCCAGCAGGGGTGGACACCACAACTGGAGACCAGCTGATGGAGGATGTGCAGGCACCATCAGACACGCAACATGGACAGCAGCAGCAGGAGCAGGCTCTAGGTGGGAGCAATGATGGCTCGGGGCCATCAACATCGGAGGGGCAGGCATCGGCCAGAGGGCAGGAGGACCCAGGACTGGAAGTGTCTTCCGTGTGGCAGCGGTTAGGTCATGCTATAGTTGCGGAGCGGCAGCTGGTAGAAGAGGCATGGCTCACTATGGTCAGGGCGGAGAACTCCATGCGGAGGGCCCTGAGGTGGGCCGAGTGCCTCGAGGCAATTCGCAGGGAGTTGGAGGAGGACATGTCGTCGTCCCTGCGAACCCTCGGGGCCATGGAAGAGGACCGCCTCCAGGACATTGAGCAGGAGTTTGATGATAGTTTGTTAGGTAGGTTTCATTTGTTTGGTTGGGATCATGGACCCTTCACATCCTTGGACAATGGATTGCATATAGTTTCATCATGTATTCATTTTTCTTTTTTGCATTATGGACATGGAGCAATGGATTTATTTTTTCCAGACAATGGATTGTAAAAAGTTGGACTATGGATTGATTTCTCTTTTTTTTTTATTATGATCATGAAGTAAGGGCCCTGTGCGAGCGGGGTACGTGTATTACTGGGGTTTGCGGGAAGTCTCACACGCAATTTCAGCAGGGTACGTGTATTTCTGGGGTGCAGGGGAGTCCTACACATGAATTGGCAGTGTGGGTCCTCCCAGGTGTTCCCTCTACACCCTCCACGGCCCCTGCAGGCAGCCCACACCACAGCGGACTACCCTGCACCCCTGGTCATGACCCACAGGCAGCCCATCCACTTTCTTGATCAGAGGACATTGGAGGCTCTTAACTAACACGCCTCACCTATTTTGGGTCTCGAACCCTGCCCCTTGTGCTTTATTTGCTTAGGACACACAGCAGTGGCATGTATTACTTTGGGTTCTGAAAACTCCCCTCTGGTGTGTTGGCAGACCCAATCCCAGCTTCCTAATATTTTCAACCTGGGATTTCATTTTCAAAGGAATATGTATTCTAGGAACTCTTATTGTTGTTAAGTAATAATGTAAGCTTGAAAACAATTTAAGAACTCCTACTTATGTCCGACTTTGGTCCGGCATCTTCCCTTTTCTTCTTTTTTTCTTTTTTCTCCTGTATTTTGCCCTTTGGCCTTGTTTGGTTAAAAGTGTTGATTTGACAGTTAATACAGGGCTTCAATGATTTCACCTATTGTTATATACATGTGTAGTATATGGCTTCAACCAGTTAGTATATGATTTCAATGATTTCACTTATTGTTATGTATGTGTATTACATGTTTGACTTAATTGTATGTATAAATATCTAGTATTAAATATGTTTTTTATCTTACACAAAACTCAATTGTTATGTGAGGTTATGACTTTGAAATATACAAATGGGTGTAGTGTTCTACATAACCAATGAGGTTATTTCGGGAATAGGACCCATACAGGATTTAACTCCCTATGAAGTTTCAGGGGCCGTCCCCTGTGTTACCAGTACCCCTTTTGTTGTATATATAAACCCATCCACCATGGGCATGCCCCCCAGCCAAGCCACATGTCACCTTGCACTACTGATCACCAACTCATGTCCCCTTCCGCCCCCACCCACCAGCACTGAGGGGCACCTGCCAGCAGGCCCCCACTCCTGTCCTCCTGCACCCCCACCCCCCAGCACTGTGGGGCACCTGCCAGCAGGCCCCCACTCATGTCCCACTCATGTCCCCCTGCACCCACACCCCCCAGCACTGAGGGGCACCTGCCAGCAGGCCCCTACTCATGTCTCCTTGCACCCCCACCCCCCAGCACTGTGGGGCACCTGTCAGCAGGCCCCCACTCATGTCCCACTCATGTCCCCCTGCACCCCCCAGCAATGAAATGCCGATCACATGACACAAACCAAAAGTCAACTATGTACATCAACACATGTCCGTCACACACATACACTGGTTGGCATTGCTTGTGTAAACCCACATTTTCACATGCATCAACCCAATGAGCGAATCCCACACATGGAACTAAAAAATGAAAATGTATTATGTACATGAAATCAAAAATGAAATGAAAGCATACCAAAATATGAAACATGAAATGAAAAGCATGTGAAAAAGATGATTGATTGAAAATGATAACCAATCCAAAGAAATTTAAAAAAAAAACAGTCCAAAGTCACCCTCCAACAACGCAAATCCAAAGGAAATGTAAAATGAAATCTCCATTGCTTCATGCTCATAATAAAAAAAAGAGAAATCAATCCACAGTCGAACTATTTACAATCCATTGTCCGGAAAAAATAAATCCATTGCTCCATTTTCATAATGCAAAAAAAACAAAAATGAATACATGATGAAACTATATACAATCCATTGTCCAAGGATCTAAAGGGTCCATGATCCCAACCAAACAAATGGTTTATCTAACAAACTACCTAAAAATATAACTATATACAAATTTGTGTGGCATTGTCCATTGACCACAAATAAAAGGAAAACTAATAGGAAACCTAACTCTAAAAACTATTTACAAGGGCAGCGGGCTAGTCCGACGGCTCACTTTTGGATGTTCTGGGCCAAGGCATCATCGAGCTCCTGCTCGATGTCCCGGAGGCGGTCCTCTTCCATGGCCCCGAGGGTTCGCAGGGACGATGACATCTGGACCTCCAGGTCCCTGCGAATTGCCTCGAGGCACTCGGCCCGCCACAGAGCCCTACGCATGGAGTTCTCCGCCCTAACCATCATGAGCCCTGCCTCTTCTTCCCGCTGCCGCTCCGCATCTATAGCATGGCCTAACCGCTGCCACACGGAAGACACTTCCAGTCATGGGTCCTCCTGCCCTCTGGCCGATGCCTGCCCCTCCGATGTTGAAGGCCCCGACCCCTCATGGCTCCCACCTTGTTGCTGCTGCTGCTGTGCCTCTGCCTGTGCCCTGGCTCTTGCTGCCTGCACATCCTCCTCCGGCTGGGGTGCAGTTGTTGATGTGGCCACCCCTGCTGGACGTCCAACTCCCGACTGTGGCAGGGATGTGTCCTCCACCAGCCTGGCCGCAGGGTCAGAGGCAGCTCCACAGGGTACCCAGGTGATACATGGGTGGGAAGATGGCATGAAGGACTGGTGCATATGGGGTTCAGGTGAGGAGGGGGTCAGAACAAGGTCCAGCAAACGGAGGAATCCGGCCCTGGTGAGCTGTCCCAGTAGGTCTACGCGGTAAACGAGGCATTCGAGATGACGTGCAGTGTCCTCACGAAAACACTGCAGGTCACCTCACATGCCCCGTTGACGCAACGCCATCCCACTCAGGAGAGGCTCAACCCGGTCCCGGATAGCCACGTCCGCAGGGAGAGGAAGGCCAGTTGTTATAAGCGGATCCCCTCCCTGAAAACGGGTCTGGACGTAGGTATCCCTGCTGGTGCAGGATGATGCAGTCACAGGATCGGGGACAGGATTACACACAGGCACCTCCGAGGTGGCCTGTGCTGCCTCCTGTCCCTGCCCCTGCACTGCACCACTAGCACCAGTGGAATCCCCACCTCCAGACCCCGTGTCTGTCCCTTGCACGGCCTTCTCCTCCACCAAACCCCCCACCAACCTGGATGACTCCGTACCATCTTCCTCCGTCGGACCCTCTGGGGTCTCAGCTGCTCCTTCTGCTGCCGAGGAGTCCAACTCTGACCTCCGCCTCTTGGACCTTCTCTCGGCAGCTGCGGCCTGGGACGCGGCACCGGACTCCTCACGCCCTGACGAGATGACAACCTGGGAGGGGAGCCGGGCCTTGACTCTCCGGCTGGTGGTGCGATGCCTGCCTCTGTGTTCCACAGCACCCTCTCCACCCTCTTCATCAGTTGACGCTGCAGACAGGGAGAGATAGGACACAGGCATCAGGGCACTGTACAATGGACTGAAACACACATGACAGTTGCACGTGAGTGGCAGTGTCAAACTTCAGACATGGCATTACAATCCCCAACCCACATGTCATTACAACTCACACACATGAGCAATTCCACAGCCATATCACAACAGCCAGCACCATCCATACACATACAACAGCATGAGCATCCAAAGGTGAGCCAGACATCACATAAAATACAGGGAGTGCAGTAGACATGCACACACGCCACCACACTTACATGCATGTCTACATCTCGTCCAACTGTTGCAGTGATGAGATTGCCATACATGTCAGATCTGCCATTCAGCTTTCTACATATCAGTGTCACATGCATCCATGTTGCATCACAGTTGCACACTTGTCAAGTACACACATATGCACATGTACACAGTGTAGATACATGCATTAGGAACCACCATCCATGCCACAACCATGCCAATGTACATACACAGAAATTCAAACATGTGTGCTCCCACACCTGCATTTGTCCAGCGTGCTTACCAACACATACACCATCAATTTGTCTCACACATGAGAGGACACACATGTGGCAGCCTCACGCCCATGTTCATACACATCCCTACATGGCCCTACAAAAACACATGTGCAACCTGCACACTACTGGCACACCATGACACGCACAGCGTCCAATCACTCTGCATGTACACTTACCGCTCGACTCCAGATGGGTCTGTCTCTCAAGGATCTGGACTTAGAGCGCTGGGCATATGCGTTCCAGGACCCTCATTTGGTGGTCCGACAGCTTGCCCCGGCGCCCCTCGGCATCTGCTGCCTTTGCGAGGCGCCGGGCCTTGTTGAGGGTCCTGGACCTGAAGTCCTCCCAGCGCTTCTTGACATGATGTAAGTCACGGACTGCCACCCCCTCCGCGTTGATGGCAGTCACGATGTCCATCCAGATCCTGGTTCGTCCTTCATTGTCGGCGCGCGAACTTCCAAAGAGGGCATCATACTGCCCCAGGACTTGCTCCACCAGGACACCAACTTCCCTGGCACTGAAGCTGGTGGCCCTCTGCCTCTCTGGCTGGGGGTTGCCAGTGCTGCCTGATGGTGTTCTGCTGGACATGGCAACCCCAGAGGCAGGAGTGGGTGGGCAACTGGGTCCTGGGGCTGGGCTGTGGAGCGATGGAATCCCAGTCGGGAGTCTTCAGTTCCAGCAGGGGTGGTCACAGCAACTGCACCCCTGGCTGACGTGCAGGCAGCAAATGGCAGGGCACGTGGGCAGCAGGCAGTCAGGCAGCAGCAGATTGCAGGTGGGAGCATGTTCAGGGCTCTGGGGGGCAGTAATTTGGCCTTCTGGGCAGGAGCGTGGTCTTCCATGTGTTTTCGCGTGGCCAGCTTGATACGGAGTGATTTGGCACGTGAAAAAATTGCACGTCAGCGTGTAATTGGAGGAAAGGCCTTTAGCACGTAAGCGCGTCAGCACACGTACGTGTTTTCATTGGACCAAGGGCCCTTAGTGCGTAAACGCGTACGCGCGGGTGTTTCACTCGTGACGTGGGCATAGTGGGTCAGCACGCGTGAAAACACTGCACGTCCGCGTGTGAATGCGTGTAATCCGAGGAAAGGGCCTGCGCGTGTAAGTGACGTGACGCACGCAGCCGTTTCCCTCAGCACGGGTTAAAGGTGAGCGGGGCCAGCAGTTCGCTGTACGTGCCTTTCGTGGAGACCGACATGTGTAGCTGCTTCGTGTTGTTTCGCGCACCATCACATCTTCACAGCGATCGAGGACTTATCTCTTCTTTTGGCGGGGGTATTGGCTACACGTGTTTTTCTGCATCGCGCTAGTCCGACGGTGAGTCGCGCACTCTATTTTTCCCACTGCGGGTGCCCCTGTGTATCGCACCCATTTTCGAGGTCATAGTAGCCTGCGTGTCTCATGCGTACGCGTTTTTCGTGTTACTGGGTGCCACCACGTACTGCGGGAGGTTGATTCCACGCACGCAGGCTGCAGGGTTGCATGCACGGTTTTACTGCAGTTTTGGGGTGCCTAGGCGTAGCGTGACACATCACTACATCACCGGGGTCACATACAGCCTTGCAGGTGCAGGGGGGTTGTTAACATCTTGCATCCCACCCCCTTCACCCCAATTGCCCAGGTCAATTGTGGTGTACACCTCCCATTGGCACTTTCCATCTGTGCCAGCACTACTCCATCTGTGCCATGGTTGGGAGGCCACCAAAGGTGAGGGGTGCCTCAGCTGGGCGTACTCCTCATGGCGGGCGTGGTCAGGGACATGGCCGGGGTGACCAGGGAGTAGGGAGAGTCCAGGGTGTCCAGGGTGGCCGCAGAAGGGGAAGAGGCAGGGGTGCGCCACTTGAGCACGATGTTGAGCCATGTGTCGGTGCAGTCATGCCACCACCCCCTGTGGTTCTGGGAGATGTAGCTTCTGCATCTGGCACTCGCGCCCGTGTGACCCGGAAGTCCGTTTCATCGACTGCCACGGGCCCAAGGGTAGTGGTAGCTGCAGGTGCAGCTGTGGACACCACCACCCAGGCTCAGGGTCTGCCAGCGCAGGCTGTGTTGGCAATTGAAGTGCCCTCGGAAGATTTCCAACAGGCACGGAGGTAAACCGTAGGGGCACGCAGGGCTTCCCTGACCAAGACACGTGTCCCTGGGGCAGTAATCTCTTCTGCTGCCCCGAACAGCCAGGTGTTGGCAAGTGCAGGGGTGGATGCACCCAACAACATCCCGGTTGTGAGTCTGCCAACCAGGACAGTCGCGGTCAATGACCCTGCCACAGCGGATGTTGCTGCGCAGGGTCCATTAGAGGGCACCCAGCTGCCACTGATGCAAGTCATGCCTTTGGTCGTCCCTCCACCTGCCACTCCCTTGGCTCAATCCACCGGTCCCACTAGCCATGCTGATCAGGGCGGTATCAGCCAGGGTCTGCGCCATAATCCAAGAGGAGGAAGGTTGCACCTGCAGCACAGGCTGGGACCCCATACACAGCCACAACCTCCTGCACGTCGAGGAAGAAGCCTTTCTGCAAACAGGAACTGGACTACCTCGTGGACTACGTGCGGGACCACAGCCGTGACATGCTAGTGGGTGCCAATTGTCAGACTATGGCTGCCCACGGTGATACCCACTGGAAGCAAGTTGCGGTACATGTGAGTGCATTCAGCCATGAGGTGCGCACGGCGCAAGAGTGCAAAAAGCGTTGGAATGACCTCAAACGCAGCGCTAAGGCTAAGCGTGCCTCAAATTACAACTTGACTCTGGTGACTGGCGGTGGGCCTGCACCGGAGGAGGAAGACCTCACTCCGCATGAGTCACTCGTTGCGGAGTTCATACCATCAGAATCGGTCGAAGGAGTGGGAGAGATGCCGGACTTTGATGCACAGTCCAGTGAGTGTTGATGCATGTTTGTGGAGGACGTGTGTGTTTTACTTGTGTGATGTGATGTGCATGACTGACACTACATGTCACGTGTACATGGTTATGATGTGTGAGTAATGCAATGCTTCCCTGATGCATGTCTACTCTGCTGGATGGTGGACATGTGGAGCAGACGGGGACTGTCCACATCACCACTTTTGCATCCTACTCACATGCTGGTTACCAGTTTGCCCCTCCGGTCCATGTTCCAGCTCACTGGCACTTCTGCATGTAGCGTGGGGTGAGCTCCCTCTCAGCCCAGGAACTATGCATAGCATGACTGACGTGCATGTGTACTTTGCCTGCAAGGGGGTACCCAATGTAGGCATGCTCCCTTGCCCCTCAACCCCCTGCTCTGCACCCCAATTCCACCTTAGCACTGGTCTGCTACAATATTGCTGTTGGGTACTTCCCTGTTCATGCCTCCTGTGTACATGCTAATATCCAGCGGCCAATCTGCCAGACATATCCATTGTGGTACATCCTTAGTACTTGATGCAGGGTATCTCACTTGGACTGTGCAGAGGTCAGATGCCCCGCAGGGACATGAGTGCCCATTCATGTTCCATGTGCATTCCACGCATGCCCATATGTGTCCATGACTGGATGATGACTGTAATACAAGTCCAGGATGACCTAAATTGCATGGCATTTCATCTGCCTTCATGTCAACTGTGGCTCAGTACTGCATTGCACACATGTTTAGGGTCTGACCATCTGTGAGGGTCACAGGCCTCAGCCTGTTTAAAGGCCAATGACTCTGTCCAACTGGTGTAGTGTATTCTTCACATGTGGGTGGACTCCAGAGGTTTCATCATGTGTCCTGCTTACTGTCCCATCATCATTTGTAGTGTTGTCACTTGACTCACATGAAGCTGTTGATGCTAGTCAACACTGTCTGTCAATACACAGGTCTATGCTCAGCCTTTTGATACCATGCTAGGCATCCCTGCTTTTGCACTTGGGTGGAGGGGTGCTTTGCTTGTAGAGAGGCTACCCATTGAATGCACATTGCATGTGATGCCTGAAGTTGACCTTGCACTGCCTTCACATTTTCAGACACACACCATGGAGTCCTTGTACATGTAGGTAGTGAGTAACATACATATTCGCTGCACTGCATAGACCCACTTCAGTGCAAACTGCCACCTTTCAACAGGTCTAATCACAGAAGCAAATTCAAGTTGACCCAGCATGCTTGCCAGGTTCTATTTTGTGTGTCACATGTCTGCCTGATGTGTTTGTTGTCGGTGTGTGTGTGTTGTGTGCTTCTAACATGTGTAGTGAACTTTTTTCTCTCTATTTTTCAGATGATGACGCAAGGGAGCCAGAGGATGGCGTTGTCATGCCAGGCACAGGGTTGTTCTCACTACAACAACCCGGCACAAGTGGGCGTCGTGGGGTGGTAGGCCACGAAAACCCCCAAGTGCTACAGTCCATCTTGTCTCTCGCTGCCTATGAGTCCAGCCCTGAAGAACACTCTTATGACCATGTAAGGTTGGATGAGCATCAGGTCCATATGTCAGGGGTGAGTGATTCTGATGTGGATACTTCTCTGTCTGCGACACCTGCACTGAGGGGTCAGACAGTCTTGGTACCTCCGCCCGTGGTGGATCGGGACGCAGGGTCACCCTCCACACCAGTCACTGATGTGCCTGGGACATCACGTCGACGGGGGCATGTAGTCGTGCAGCCGCGGGCGGCCAACACAACGAGGACACACGGTCCTTGGGTCCCGCAGGGGTCAAGCCCAGCAATGTGGTCACCGCGCGCAACCACAGTATACTGAGTTGGAACAAGACATGACTGCCCATTCTGAACAGCAGGGGGCAGCAATGGAGAACATCGCTGAGAGCATGGAGCGTGTGGCCCAATCTGTGCTCCCCCCTGCTTGGCAGGTGCTTCTCCAGCAGCAGGCAGCACGGTCCACTGCCCGCTCGCTCAGGCTGGGCATGGCGGCCTCAAACAGGGCACACCAGGCTGAAATGACGTCTCTGCGTCAAGCAAATGCTGCTCACGCAGAGGCACACATGAAGGCTCTGAGGGAGGAGTATGCCTCCCTCAGATCCACTCTGGGTGTCCTTCTGATGTCCAAGAGGGAGCGGGCAAAGGAGAGGTTTGCACAGCTTGAGCGTACCATCTTGGCTGAGCTACATGCTTGCCGGGAGGTGCAGCAGTTGGTAAGCCAGGCCTTGCAGGAGGAACTCCGTGTTACACGTGCTACCTTGCAAGAGGAAGCACGTGTATCACGGGAGGTTCTGCATGCAGACCTACATGTCATCACCACACAGAACCAGGCTCACCCGTCCGGCAGACTTGCTGCCGACGAGGGGCAAGCTGCGGCTAGGCGTGGTCATGCTCCTGTGCCACGTCCTCCTTTCCAGGAAGAGCCAGACTCGGATGACAATCTATCTTCCAAATAGGTCAGCCTGTGCAGGCGTTGAGCCCATGAAGGTTTTTTTTTCCTCAGCATCATCGCATGTGGGTGTTGAGCAGCACCCTGTACCTCCCCCCTCCTGGATGCCCCCCCCCCCCTGGGTCGTAGGTGGCCATTTTTGATTTTTCTTTTAATTTAGTTAGTTAAGTTTCTGTTTGATAGTTAGTTTAAATAGGTAAAGTAGGATTTAAATAATTAGTGTAATTAGTTAATATAGTTTAAAATTACTAGTTTATTGTGCTTTCATGTGACGGTGTGGTGCTTTGTGGCTTTTGAAAGCATCCACTGTCTGTTCCAGCTGGGACCTTCAAGCTTGTCTTGTGTATGTGTTTGCTGCTTGGGGTCCTTGACTCACATATGCCACTCCTGCTTCCCTTATCCATGGGCTCGCAAGGATTGTTTGATGTAACAGCCTATTACACAAGGGCAATGGACTGTCATATCTGTGGCATGTCTGCTGCTGTGGAACTTGTGTTAACACCTCTAGTGGGGATGATTGGGGTGTAATTGTCCACTGTTCTTCTTTTGCTAGATGGGGTGTTGAATGATTCATGTGTACATTCATTGCTATGCATTGTGTAGTATGTTTCTTATCTTTAATGAACATGTGTTTGTTGCAAATCATGCCGTAGATATTGTGTTCCACACTGTTGCTGTGAAAGACGGACTGATGGTATGATTTCTGATGTACGTCTCTGACATGGTCCAGTCATGTAATGTCTGAAGAGACACACACAGATGAATATTAAGCATTAATCATGTGTTTCATGCACTTTCTGCAGGGGGATGCGCCTCAAGACCACCTTTGCCAGCAGACATGGGCCATTGGACGTCTGGAATCAGGACGCGTTTGGCGCTGCCGACATGCGCATATGTGCGCAGGCAGAGGCACAGCGATTGCGATCATACATCTGAAAATCGATGACGTGTTTCAAGGGACTCCAGGCAAGGTGAGCAACACAGGGGGGTCACAACACAGCAAACCTTCCACCTGGCCAGTTGAACATGCATGCTTAGTAGCAGCACTGACAGTGAACTTGGACAAATATTGGTGTAGAAGCACACAATACAGCTCAGATGTGTTAATGGACTGATGGCTAGTTGATGTGAAAGTTGTCTGGGGCACCTACAGGGGCAGTGGCACATACCCTCTGGTCCATCATGGTCCATTGAGGCACTTGTATTAACCATGTAGCATTCCGAGACATGAAATGAAGCAGCTCACAGGGACAGACAGCAAGGGACAGACTCGGGTGCAGTGCATTTCATTTCCAAGTAGAAATTGATACCTGCATTGGCTACTTTATTTTGGTCATGGTGGTAAAGGACTTGTTCTGAAGTCAGACCTTGCTATATGTGTCTGCTTGCACAGGGAACATTGCATGTTGTGTGAATCGTGACACATTGGTGTTCCATTTGCCAGGCACCCACTGGTGCCTGACTTACTGCATTGACTGTGTATGAACCATCAGAGGAGTAATGTTACGTATGGGTATGAAGCATCAACACAAGTTTGTCTGTTTGTAGTGTATTTTGTTACTTTGGGGCATATTTGGTAGTGTGTTTGTGTGTTTTGGGCACACACAGATTATTAACTGTGGGTCTCTTTGCAGCATTGAGCTGCTCCTGTTACCGGACCGGAGAGTGCGCAGGCAGGAGGCCAGCACTCACCCCAGAGATAAGTTTCTTTTTGACTTCCATTTGAGTAATTTGCTGCTATGTGCATGTGGACAAGGTTTGTCGATTTGTTTATGTGTTAATGTGTGTACTACATTTTGGTGCATTCCCTACACTCCCGTGTCAATCCTACTCCCCTCTCCTGCCCCTCATTCCCGTTTTCCAGTATGCCAATGCCTTTGCCGACTGCATATCCCTGACCATCCTTCCACTCCAGGGTCTCAGAGGCCTGTGTGAGTTAGACCTTGCAGGCACCCAGACCACGGTAGGGGTGGTTGTTTTGTGCCACTCCTGCGCCTGTACACGGGAGCTTTGACAGTCGACATCTGTTTTTGTTGCATCATTCTATGTTATGTACCACACATAGTTCAGATCCTGTAGTGACATTGTTTTACTGTGCTACCTTGGTTGTTGACATCATTGTGGTCGTACTTGGCCTTTGTGGCGTACTGCTACCTGAAGTCACCTACTCGAGACTGTTCTGGTTTGTTTTACTGCCTTCAGGGTATTTGCTTGGCTTCTGTGTTGTCCTGCTTTGAGTTCTCTTGAACGTTGTGCTTTTGCAAATCTAGGTGGACTCTGAGGGTGCTGGCAACTTTTTACACACAAGGTGGGAGATGGTGACAAAGGGGAAGGGTGATCCTGTGGCCAGGTGGAATTCAAGGATGTACGATGAATGACCCAGATGCAGTTGTTCAGTGGGTCGTGGTGATTTGTGAGGGAGGGGGGGTTTGTTGTTGATAGTTGCCTTGCCCTGCAGTGTGATGGGCACCCTGAAATTGTAATTGTGCTTTCCTATGTACATGATGTATTCTGCTGATCAATGCCTGTTCATGTGTTGTATTTACCTTTCAGGTGTGAGGGGATAGTTGTGGTTTGACATGCTGGGGTATACACATGGTGAATGTTCACATGTGATGTGTAGACGACACTGATGGTCACTTGATTCCACATGCATATGTTGAGTGCATGTCCCTACTGACCCACACGCTTGCACTATGATCCACTACATGTACAACCACCCTTCCATGTCCACGTGTACACTCTGTTTGCCTTCTGGTGCCCACTGTGTCCCTGCAGCACATGTTCTCTGACCATTTGTGGATCCTGTACATGCCTAATTTGGTTTTTTAATGTAGTTTGTCGCTTAGATGTCATGCTCAGGGTGTGCATCACACACAATGGCTGTTCACTGTGCTGTGCACTGAGCAGTGTGTTACAGGAGGTGGACACGCCACACAGTAGCTGCAGTGTTGATTTTGCAATGCACATTGTGCATGTAGACAGGCATTCATTGTTATGTTTCAACTACAACTTTTGGAATGCATTTGGGTATGACTTATTTTGGGTGGGAGGTTGTTGGTCAGTCATTTCATCTGATTCCATGTCAGGCATCATTGTCTGATGCCACTTTACATTTTTCACATGGCAATGTGTACCTTATTGTTACCGTGTTGGTGTATGGCTATTGCTTGCCATGTCATGTTGTGGTTTTGGAGGGTTTGAATGACATACCAGTGATAGCCATGGCCTGTTTGGCAGGTCTGTGTGATTCACACCTTGCATGTGTGCCTTTTGGTCACACAGGATTGCTTGTGTTCAAGTAGCTAGGGATGCACACAATGTGGCAATTCCATGGCAACAATCTCAGGGTGGTAAGGTTGTGACAGTTGACTGTCTCTTTGTCATCATCGATTGTCACCTGATATGTGCCAGGCCTGTGTGGACTCCGCAGGGTGGGGAGTTTAGGTGAAAAATCTGTCCACAAGCTGGGTCCGTGCTTCCTCGCCACATGCCCTATCCCCTCCCATGGGCAGTGCCTGTGCCTGTGGTTGGGGATGTGGAGGCACCACCTTGTCCACCGGTACGCTGTGCCGTGTTGCAACATTGTGCAAGACACATGCTGCCACATGATCCTGCACACTACTGGGGGTGCATAGAGTAGCTGCCCGCCAGAATGTGCGCTCCACTATGGCCCTGGTTGCAATATGGGCCGCGTTGTATCTTACCTGGGGTGGTGTGGTGGGGTTCCGGATTGGCATCATCATGTGGTTGCTCAGAGGGGAGGCACTGTCCCCTGTGGAGGTGATAATGGTTGTGATTATTGTGGTTTGTGTATTTGTGTGTGTGTGTGTGACATGCATGCATGTGCACGGGCATTTGTACTCACCTAGGAGCCATGTGTCGTCATGCTGGCCAGCTTCCAGGGCCCGGCTCAGGGCGGACATTCTGTATATGAAACTGTCGTGGGTGGAGCCAGGGTAGTTTGCATAAACAGAGGTGATGATTCCCTTTGCATCGTATACCACCTGTACATTGATGGAATGCCAGTTCTTGCGGTTTCAGTAGATGTGCTCAGTGGCCCCAGGTGGACGTAGGGCCACATGGGTGCAATCTATGGCAGCAAGCACTTTGGGGAAGTGTGCCACCCTGTAAAAGTCCTGGACAATGGCCTGCCTTTCTGCAGGTGTTCTGGGCATGTATATGTGCCTGCGGACTGAGGGGCGTGCAGTCATGATTGCCAATACCTGGTGTAGGCAGTGTGACTGCTTAGCTTGTGAGACCCCCCCCCACTATGGCAGTAGTCTGCTGAAAAGACCCAGTGGCCAAAAAATGCAGGACATTGATCACCTTCTCCAAGGGGCTCAATGCTTGGGAGCAGAGGGTGGGGGATGTTAGGTCATCTTCCCACTCCCTGACCAGGTCTAGGATGATACGGGGTGGAAACCTATACCTGCCATAGACCTGGTCGTCAGGCATCCCAAAAAGGCTTGCCCGTGGTGAAAAAATGCGTGCCCTGGCTATTCTCCTCCTCCTGCGGTGTCCCACGATCAGTGCTGCGACAAATGGGGCATTCATCGTAGCTGTATATACGTGTTTGTTGTTTGCACGCACTTTTATACTGTGCGTGGGGATGCTTCTGCCTGCCTTCCTGTGGCAGACGCGTTGACGCCTGTGCGCGTCTTTTGCCATGCGTGGGTTTCCTGTATTCGAATCCATGAATACGGATTGTTCGCGTGCGTGTGGGCGTTCCGTGCAGTTCCCTGCAGTACTTCCCCAGTTATGCCTTCTTTTTCATGCGTTATTCCCCATTCCGCGTGTTACGCCCCCTGTTCCGCCTACTTTTGTTATGTGCGCTTTCGCTGTGCACAACCAGTGGGAAAATAGCGCAACGCTTTCCTTGAATCGCACGCGTGCACGTGCGCTTGCTTTCTCACGCTTGCGCCTCCTTGCGCCTTCTTGCGCTGGGATTTTCGGCACACGTTTGTTCCATGAAACGGCCCCTTAATCTGCTTCTCCTGACATTGGGCCTCATTACGAGTCCGGCGTTAACCGAGGCGGTAAAACCGCCTGGTTAACGCCGGACTCGTATTACCATTCCACCTCCGTGATTCCCGGAATTACCGGGGCATCACAACCCTGGTTTTCCGGGAATCACGGAGGCGGAATGGTGTAAATCCCCATTCCCATTGAGTCCTATAGGACTCAATGGGAATCGGGATCATGGAAACACCGGCAGCATCTTGTAATGCTGCCGGTGTTTCCTCGTCCGCCTGCAGGCGGGCGGTGTTAAACCCGCCAGGTCAAACCTGGCGGGAACATTACCTCCCGCCTGCGGGGGTCGGGATCAGGCGGTCCGGAAACAACGGTGGCGGCGGGTTTACCGCCACCGTTATTTCCGGACCGCCACGGTCGTAATGAGGCCCATTGTGTGCTTATGTGGATTCTTTAAATAAAGTGACGGGTAACACCCAGCAAGGATGTTGGATCTTTTCTGATGTTTGGGAACCATTATTTTGTGATTTCAGCAACCAAAGAAAAACGGATTTAAGAGCACTTCTGGGTTTCCTTGCAATGAAGCACTGCCTTTCATGTAGTTTCCATTTTCCCTCTGTGGGCAGCCCAATGACAGATTTCAGTAGTGTGGTCTCCTGTTCCACTACTGACACAGGCAAAGTAGATTGCCAGCCAACTTTCTGGTTTCACTGCGCAATTCTCAGAGGTTTAGCGCGCATAGGGCTTTTTGTGGCCATTTTGTTGGTTCCGGTGCCATCAGCACACAGTGGTGTCGCAGGGCAGAGCCTAGTGGGTCAATGCATCCCACAGGCCTCGCTACATGCTTCACCAATAGCTTTCTTTTGGGTCCACTCGCCATAGCCACTGGCCATGTCACACCATTAATTTGTTATCAAATACCCATTTCCCCATGCCCAGTAGATGTAGCTGCTGCAGATGATAACTTTTTTCTAATTCCTTATTGCCATGATAATTTCACACTAATCATTTCTAATAACAGAAATTCCTGTGGCGGTTCGCCGTTTCACACGATAGCAGGAAAAAATGCTCAGAATTAAAAAGTCTTCCCAATCCTCACGGGCACTCAACATGTATCCCACTTCTTTTTTCCAGGTCCCTTCACTCCACTTAGTTGCCGTTTCTCTGCCTAAGCCTCCCGCATTGCTCCCATCACTCATCGATTCATGCAAAATACATTTATTTCTGAGCGCATCTTGCAGAGTTGATGCAGTAATTTCATGCGATTGACATGGTCTTCACGGGATAAACCCATAAGTGGCTACCCAATCCCTCAAATCCCCAACTTCACATGGTGTTTTCTTTCCCACGCCTGACCTCTAGTCTGATATGATTGTTATTGCTGTTGGTATTGGTATTTATATAGCTCCTACGGCCAGGCCATACAAGCGCTGTTGAACAATCAGTGGTCCCTTAAGAGTGATTACATAAACAGAAGAGTTTTGAGTCTCTTTATAAAGTCAAGAAGGTTATTAGACTCTCTAAGGTCATGGGAGAGTTAATTTCAAAGCTTCATGGCATACTTTTTCTTCTCCAAATAGCATTTGTGAGTTCTTTCATTTTCATCTTCTCCCAATTTTATAATGGCAATCGGGCTGATACACATAAAGGTTTTAAAGAACAGGGGGCACCCGCATGTCTCTGTTGAATATTTTAAAAACTACTGAATAGATTTACCCCAAGTCAGTTAAGGAAAGTAAGTGAACACTTTGTGCCCAAATAGTTTCTTATTTGGTCCAAATCTGCCAAGTGGTTTTTGTTCTACGGCTGTTCAAAAACTGTACTTTTTCTTTATGGAAAAATGAAAGGGAGTAGGTTGAAAACAAACTACAATTTTTTGGTGCCTTACTAACTTTTCACTTTAATCTAATTATTTCTAAAATATACAGTTTGGGGGGGGCCTTTGACAACCATTTTGTTTGGAAAACAAATCACCAAGCCCATTATAAAGGTTTTAATGAGAAGGGGGAACCCCCTTCTCTATCAAACATTAGAAAAACTACTGGATGGAGATACCCCAAAATAGTGAACTAAATTAAGTGAAAGCTTTGGTCCAAACTGACCATCGGTTTGTGCGCTACGGCTGTTAAAAAATGACACTTTTTTCTATGGGAAAATGAATAGGAGTACGTTGAAAACCAACTGCACTTTTTTGTGTTCTTCATAATATTTTCAAGATTACTAGTTTGGGGGACCCTTGACAAAATATTTGTTCAGGGAATGTCATCTAAATCCATCCAGCAACTCAAAAGTTATTAGCAATAGAATTTTGGGAAAAAAAGTTTGCTTTTCAATTCTGAAAAGTCTCTCTTCTGCAAAGCACTATGGAGATATGGATCTTTTTTTTGGGATCTGGGTCACCCCATTACCCATTGGATATTTTTAAATCTCCTGGATGGATTTACCCCAAACCTGTCCTGGAAATTGAGTCAATGCTTCATGCCCAATTTGTTTCCTATTTGGTCAAAATCCACCCAGGGATTTGTGTGCTTTGGTTGAACAAAATGTTGACTCTTTTCTCTATAGGAAAATGAATGGAAGTAGACCAAAAAAAGTTTATTTTGTTGCTGTTTTAATAATGTTTGAATAAAAAAAATCTTTACCAACATTGGTGGTGGTCTAACAAAGTTTGTCTCGGTTGATAGATATGAAAAAGATTTTCCAAGCAATTTTTTGGCACAGGCCTCTCCAAGCTGGAAATTATGGCAAACAATTTGGGAAAATTGGTCAAACATTTCAAAAGTTATTCAAAAAAAGGTTTTTTCAGCCTACTCTCATTCTTTTTTGCATTGAACAACCGTACTACAAGAACCGCTGGACAGATTGGCATCAATCAAGAAACTAACTACGCAATAAGGATTGCAGATGTGTCTTTTTTGGTTTGGTGTAAATCTGTCCATACTTTTAAAGTAATTAGAAGGAGAAAGGGGTTCCATGTCTTATAAACAAATAAAGAAATAACAAATTCATTTATAACAAAGTATAATATTTATTTTTTGGGGGTCCCCACATGCCCCCGCTTTTCCTTGCTAAAAACGCACCCCAAACCCCTCCCCATAAGATGTAACCCTTTTTGCTACCCTCACATATATTTTCTTTAAGAAAATCAGTATTTTTTTGTTATTTTTTATTTGTTATAATTTCATTTGTTATTCTTTTTTGCTATATTCACTGTATACCGGAGAAAGGGAGTTTTGTAAGATATATTTTGGTTAATGAATGGCTTCAGAACTATGTGGGCATCCATGATGTAATGCCCTTTAATTTACAGTCCTACCCCACAATTTCGGACAAGAATCAGGCGGTTTGATTAAAACCAAATGTATTTAAATACATGTATTAAAGGGGGTTCCCAAGCTTTATGCAGGTGAAGCCACCTCAATGTTACACAATTACAGGCAGCTTGTCTATGGAAAATGAAATTAACCTGCCTGCATGAATCTCGCTATTTCTCACACACATGCATCCATGTATATAGTCAATTTTATACATATATTACATTCTAAATAACAATAAGCCTTCTAATTCCATTTCTGCCACTTGTCAGTTCATATGCCAGAACTTCATTTTCATCAAAATTTTCCAGATTGCACATGAAGTAACACTTGGAAATGATACAAATAACTTTGTTTTCCCTAATAACACCAATACATACTGGAATCAAAGAACGGTCGCATGTCTCTCTCCTCACATGTAACTATGGCGTCGTGGTCTGCTAACGTGTGCTGTTTAAAATATGCTTACAATAACTTGCATTAGAATTCAGCAGGCTTTGGGAAGCTGTATTATTGATTAAGAACATAGAGAATTTTGGTTCACCCACCCTGAGAGGATGGTTTTAGAATTGTAATAAATAGTTGTACCTCAGCCTCCCCCTTTATTATGCTGATTAAGTCCCACTGCCACCAGACTGTTTTTTGGTACCCTATATTCAACATTGATGAGAATGCATGGAATCTACATTCACATACTTTTCTATGGCAGTTGAAATGACACAATTACATTTGTTCTAATTTCCCAATCCTTATTAAATAGCAATAGTCTTCACAGAACACACATTATCAAGTAGATCTTTATTGGGCACAGATATCTTAATTTCACAACTTAATGTAACTATTTCTGTGAAAGCCCTTTGGGTAGAATTTAATGAAATTATATATAATATCTGCGTGCCGACTTCGTAAAAGTGCTATCTTTATCATTGCGCATACAGATCAACATGTATTTTGGGTTGGATTGAAAAGACTTCTCACTTAATTTGAAATGTATGAGACTGAAATTGTACATTTCCTATTCTATCAATACCCTTTGATATCACCTTCCCAAAACACCTCCTTTTTGGAACTTAGCAGAAAAATACAATGGTGTCTAGAGAGCAGACATCTTTTCATTTCGGGGATTTCTCATACTCTCTTTGGATTAGTCTTTAAAGCCATGGGAATGGCAAAGACACTCAAGTGTTCACAGGAAAGTCTCAGTCACTACGTACGCCTTGGTCTGCTTTGATGACATTTGGACTGCCTCTCGTTCCCTTCTCTGCCCTGTGGACAGGACTCATTCCCTTAAAACAGGAATCTTCCCATCTATAGCCCTAAAGTTGTTCCTGCTCAATAAACCATCAATCCAATAGGAACAGGCAGTGTTCCTTCCTCTAGCTTTTTCTAGAGTCAGAATTCTATCCCATATGTGCACACACTCACATTTTAAAGTACAAGACAGTCTCATGCTTACGTCATTATCATGTCACACTATGTCATTGGCCCAATATTTCCATTGGCCTGCCTCATAGACAGACACTCCTATTAAATACACTCTCACAAACTTCATTAGATGATTTTAAGTTCTATATGTTCGACCAAAACAAAGGTGGGAGCCCTATCTGCTCTTAAAACTTTACATTATTAATAGTTTTTCTTTCTTAATTACTGGTAGCACTATGCTGCATTAATGAAATATGGATATCTGAAATATGTCCTAGCAGATGCATGCCTGCATATGAAGCAGACATTTGTGTGATAAATATTCATAATTGTATGTATTTGGTGTCAAATCAAAGAGGAGGCCCTCAGCTTTAAAAATTTACCCAGTCGCAGTTTTGTAGCCGGTATGATTTCAAAGTTTCAAGTTATAAGGAAAATAGTTTTCCATGCTTAAACATATATCTGGGAGAATTATGTATTTTAAAATTAATGAAAGGCTTACATATTCAGACTTCCCCTCCCATAATTAGCAAGGCACCGCTGACAAAGGGCGTCTAATGTTTGAATATCCATTAAATTGTATCTGGTCAGCATACTTGCTTTAACTGTTGTAAAAGGTGATGTCATGACCCCTAGTGCTACAAATTTGAAGGAAATGACGCGATAGCGTCCACAGATACTTGCATGCTGACAACTGCCAGACACGCCCTCATGTTCGACCAAGAGACTCCGGTTCATTGCCGCTGTATTATTGGACGATTAGCCAGAAAAAGCGGACGTAAGTTGAATACAGTAAGGAACCAATCTGGGTAGCATTATGTGCAGCATAGTGGACGCCAACTAGCTCCTTCTATGTAGACCCTGTACGGCATACAATAATCTTTGGCTTTTTAACAATTGTGTTGCATCTCAATATGCTGCATAACTTAATATGGGCATTGGATCTTGACGGCTACAATATGGTGTCCTAGTGGCCAAAAAGGTTGTTGTTCACCGTTGACGCATGGCATGATGTAGGTGAACAACGTATATTATACCTGCTTCTCATGTCAGCCCCATGTCGTTCTGGGCTGCCATGAACTCATGTCCTTTGAGATAGACATAGTCAGACAAGCTCATGGTACGCCAGTTTTTCTGGTACTGATTTATTTGTAATGCCCCTTTGTGCTTCCACTTTAGGGGAGGCTATCTAGTACTATCTCACTGTATGTATACCACAGGCTCATGGCTTGTCAATTCTCCTTGGCTATATAGATGGTTACAATGCCAACGCAGTCCTGAGACCCCGCTTAGACTACTGCCTTGGGGTACGAGACATCTTTGAGAATCACGATTGATGCATCCTTCGTGCCACCATTTTGACATCATATGGTAAGATTAGTGGAATGTATTTGCCTTTGGCTATTTCAATCATCCTGGTACATGTGGCTCCTTAAACATCTACCATTGTCCCTTAGATTTGGTGCGGATCTCAGCCTTGTTGTGCCTTCGCTTTAGAAGTCTCTGTCACTTCGAATAGCAGCCTTCTCCTGTATGCGATAAGGTTAGTGATAAGAGATTTTGCCCTGTGCATGAGGTTTCTGGCATGATGATAGCTTTTCTGCCACTGGTGTGGTTTTCCTAATTTCTAAATGCCAGGACTGTTTAAGCTATAGCCCCAGCACATGATAGATCTGGTGTGTCCATGGTATAGACAGCTAGACGAGTGTAACTTACTTTCACTCTAATTTAGCACTTTTGATTCGTGTCTGTCACAATCTCTTCCTCCAATTTAATGGCAAAAATAAATTGTACTGCGGGATCTCCCATACTTGGGATGGTTCCACTCAGCGTTTACTGTGCTATCTGAAAGTCAGGGTCTCATGGGTTGTATGCTTCCCTTTCTTTTAGAGTGTATATTTGTCTCCTGACGAAGACGTTGTGAAATGATGTAAATACGGCGAAACTGGTTGAGAAATTGGGGATGAGTTTGTGTTGGACATATGCTTGACCCACCCCAGGATTAGATCTCTTTTTCAACTAAAGTGTTCATGTACATTGATTGCACTTTAAAAAGTAAAATTGTTAGCCATGATTTTTTACAGGTTGTACCATATATGTATTGTTGTTTGGTATGTGTGTATGGATGGATGATGGCTGTTTGTGGATGAATGAGTAAATGATTGATTGTTATTTGGATGAAGTGTATTGAATTGTATATTCTTATTTTTCCTGCTATTTAAGTAATAGCTATAGTGCAGATTAAATCATAAATTAACTTGTATGTCTAAGTAATGTATCAGGCACAATAAATCCCTTTTGATACTTTGTTTATAAAACCGAATCCTCTGGACTCTTTTTTTCCGAGCTATTTAATGACCCCTAGTGCACCACTGCATAACCACAAGGGTAGGCTTTATAGTCAAGGTAAACAATGGGCCATAAGGGTTGCTGGCTGGAGGTGGCACCAGTTTGTGAACTCTGACAGCCCCGCCAAGATGGCTGCCAAGTCAGGACTCGAACTGAGAACAAATATGGCCTTGAGTTGCTAATACTCTCAACAGCATCATTGGTGGTCTAGTGGAAGGGTGTAGCCCAGGGCTATAAAAGCCCTGCCCAGGGCCACACCCAGTGCTTAACGTTTTCTCCCTTGCTTACAGCAATAGGTGTAACACTTGACGCGTTACCTCCAGCACGGGTGACAAGATCCCTGCTCGCCACTCTCTTGACTTACCTGATTTTGGGTCCTCAGCGCTCACCAGCTACTTGGAACTCTATCTGCTTTCCATACATATCCGGAGTTTCTTCTGTTCACCGCGGTCTCCGTCGGTGGAATGCCCGGGTGCAGCTTATGCTGAACCTGCGCGGAGAGAGAGAGACAGAAAATTACCGTAAGCATCTGAACGCTCACGAACCCCGCTCTTACTTTCCCCATTCCCTGAAAGCTACTTACCTGAATCTGCGTACTGAGCTGTTCCAACACGCGGCACCTAACAGCTGATCCAACATGCGGCACCTAACAGCTGATCCACACATGTGGCACCTGAAAGAAAGCAAGGACAAAGATAAGACTTGGAAATACAACGCATGTGTCGCGCCTCTGGCATATAAAGCAGGCACACGAGAGGAAGCGCTGAACAGAACAACACAGCATAATACCAAAGACTCCGAAACTTACCTGCAAACTGTATGGACACTGTGAAATTCACCTCAGAACGCATTACGTGTGCCACAGCAGGACTAGGCCACTCTCAAGTGAAGCAACTGGACTGGATGCGGTTTTAATCCTTTGATGAGCACCACTGCACAGTGAAGGTGAGCCAGGGGAATTAATCAGCGGGAGGTGGGTGTGGAGAGTAGGAGAGCGAATCCTAATTCACCCACTTGTTTGCCCGTAGGCTCACCCAAAACATTGAACAACACAGGAGGTCCTTACCAAACTACTCCCAACCACATTGCAAGCTGGGCAGTTGCCTTTCAACGAACAGTGGTGATGGAGTGGGTTGGATTTGCATAACCTCCCATCCCATTCCAGTGGCCACTTCATCCCCAGGGATATGCTCTCATCAGTCCAGACCAGGAACACCTGCAGGGCACCAGAGGTAAGCGTTACAGGTGATCTGCTAGTGCAAGAAGATTTGATTGAAGTTTGACTCTGGGAACATAGACCTGATGATTATCATGCAGCACACAATGATTCTCAATTGTAGCCATTATAATGGACATATTTTGGAATATCTATTCTTAAACGAGGCTCCTGTGGACAGGGAGGCTATTCCAGATGTCTCATTGTTCTTTGTGAGCTTAATGGGTTCTCTTGACTACAGGGCAGACATTTTTCTTACTCTAGATGGCTTTAACTTCGTGATCTTGTTAAACTTCCCCATTTGAAAACGTGTTTATTAAATACTCTTTTGACCCATGCTTGCCTTGAATCATAGCTTTTATTTCAAAAGAAGTGAAAATCAGCATTGACCAAGCCAACCCTAATTGTCAATGTAATTTATAAAGCATTCTATTCTTAGGTATTTGCTTGACAGTTTCACATGTACCCGTTAACTTTTGATTGCATGTAAAATAAGTACTCCTCCATTTATAACTGCATCATTTTTACATTTTACATTATGTCACATGAGTTGAATGAAATGCATTGCATGATTCAATCCACTCATCAATACTCTGTTCTCCATTTGAAAGAAATTGTACATTAGTTTAGAATATCAGAGGTGATACAATGGCTGGTGTAGCTTTTAAACCAGAACGTTCAGTGTCATAACAAGACTCTCTTCATAAATTTGGCAGTGTTTTCCGGGCAATGTATAACAGTTCTTTGATGTTCTTGCATTTTTGCATACACAGTTCCATGATTGGTAGGTAGAGTTATCCATGTAATGAGTGCTGTCTCTCAGGTGCACACGTGATTACCTGCATTGCACAGGTGCAACCAATTCATAGCAAAGGAAAAAATTTGACCCAAGCGAAATGGTCTTCACTTGACTTTGATTCAGCCCACAGTGCTCGTTTATCCCATAAAATGTACATATCTCTGTTTGTACATTGCATCACTGAGGCTTCTCAGAAATTAAAAGTTGACATTTTTCCTCCAGATTCAAGTTATTCGTATAGTAATCCGAACAAAGTCAAAAAAAGAAAAGTGCCCAAAGTGATATTTGGAGTAGCAGAGGGGTGTTTATTTTATCAGGGTACAGCTGGGGAGGGTAATAGAGGACCACATGTGAAGTGGGAAAGCTTGGGGTGGGCTAGGGAACCCGTTCATACCAGAACATGTTTGTCTTACCAAGCGAATCCAGTGGGATTCCCACAGAATTATTGCAGAAATGTTACAGGATGCTCACAAAAAAAAAGGGTTACACAAATTGGTGAGCAAAAGGGGGGTACTCGGAGCAGGTAAGGGAGAATTTACATGAGGGGGCACGGTTGGAAAGGAGGAGGAGTGTGCATGTACAGTTTCAGTGGGAAGGTAAGGTTTTGCAATTGACAAGAAAACCAAGAAGTAATGAGAGAATGATTACTGGTACAGTAGCAAAGGAAAGTAGGATGGGGTGACTGCAGGAATTTCCTGAGGGGAAACTATCACACGAATAAAAGGAAAAAGGGGCATAGGTTTGCTTTGGATGGGTAGTGCTATGGAGTGAGTGTTTATACATCAAGTTATATTGCTGAATTGATAGTGATATACAATCATTGTTTGTACCTTAATGTTGTTATTCCTACTCACTGTAAGCTTTACATTTTGCTAGATTAACTGTAACCCTTTATTTAAAAAGATGCTTTTATATTATATGTCAGCTTTGATTGTGGGGAGTATGTGTGGTGTATAGCATATTACACTGTTGTATAAGTGTATGCCATATAGGTGTATGACGTATGAGTGTATGGTTTGAAGAAATAAATAAGCAGACATGGTGTCTGCTTTAATCTAAGGTGCAGTAGTGAAGTTTTCGTTAGTCCCTGTTGGGAGAGCGGTCCTTTCTAAAGTCCTCTAGTTGTGAGGTGAGGGCAGGTTCCAAGGCATAGGCAAGTTCTGTTCCATAACCCTTCCCCCGGAGCATTGATGTTGAACTGTTGCTGGAACAAGACATGCATCTCTGCCAGCCACATTACAGCTCAGGACCTCAGCATTTCGAAGGACACCTGGAAGGCATGTGCCAGCCTCTCCTGTATTGGGACCCTGAGAAAAGGACTCATCTTGTCCCTGAGACCCTGGATTGGGACACATGGCTCCTGGGAGCCAAGGCAGCCAGAATTCCCGCCATTTCATTGTCAAAAAACTGAAAGCCATGATTCAAGTCTGTTTGATGTAGATCAAACCGCCATGACCCTTTGAGTTGCCTTTGGCACTTTCTGAACTTCGAACCACTGCCCCAGACATTCAAACCTGTTTGCTATCGCACTGTGCCATCTGAAAGTGTGTCATTGCCTCAACTCGAACAAATTAGTACCGCTGCATCTACTCTGGCCAAGACACTGTTCAAACCTCCAGCTTCTTCATCACTGAATGAGTCGCCGATCAAGTGACCATGGTGTTTTTTCCAAAATCTGTACTTCGAGCTCCCTCACTGAACTGATTGTCCTGCAAATCCCATCATTAACCGGTTCTCTGTTGAACCATGATACCAAACCGAACCTGCTGATCTCCACGATCCTCATCACTTGAGTAAGAATTTGAACTGCAGTCTTCTTCAGTTTGACCCTGCTTCGATATCTGTTTGCCGTTGTACATCCATGACTGTCACATTTCGGACCGCAACAATCTGCCGAACAAAATCGAGAAGCCTGGTTCGCCGCTGTCAAACCGTCAAGACACTGCAAAGGTATTATTGATTCATATTTGTCCCGCCTATGTCCATTTTGGACCCTAGAGACTAGCAATGTCACATTAATCCCTTTCTGCATCTCAAGGATATATCCTTGGAACATTGTGGTTTATATTTCCTTGTATCCCCATCTCATTACCCAGAGTACCCCATCTTGCTATCTTGCATACTCTGTGTTCTTTGTACATTGGTGGGTTTTTACAGTGTTTTCTAGTTAGTTATGATTGTATATATGTTATACTTCACTGTATGGTTTGTCACTGAACAACATTCACACCTCTCTTGAGAGAATAGACTGCTCTCATCCAACATTGCCACAGCAGGCAAAGGAGGTATAGCCCTTAACTGTGCCTGTTTTACCTTTATGATTGTGCTGGCTCTTGGTTTGTAGAAGTGTGAGGGCTGAGTAACCAATTCAGCCTTAACTCACCCTTGTACTCCTGCAGAGGGAGGGATGGCTCCAGAGTAGCTTTACACCATGCACCTTCCCTTTTTCTTTTTTCGTGTGCACGATTTTTTGATCACAATTGTTGTGTATTTTTTATGTAATTATGCAATGTGTAAATTATACAAAGCATACCATAAAATCAAGGTATAATGGGTCTAATACCACCCCCATAAAACATCCACATTTTTCACAAATCTTAAAATAAAAATGACATCTAGTGATTTGTATAGACAAGCCTTGTGTTCCCAAGGTTTTTACAATAAACCAAATACAAAACAAATAATGTCTTTTTAGCCTCTTTTGGCACACTAAAACAAAAAACAAGTCAACACAAGGGTGTGTTGGCCTATTGCATTCTATCAGCTTCAGTTGTAATGCCCTTCATCAAGACAGGAGTAGTGAAAGTGTTGCCTCACTGCCTGTGGTGTGTATCGTGTTGCAGAAACAGAACACAGGGAGTCTGGGATGCATCCAGAATCTGCACCATGCATGCGTGTTAGGAGAAGCAGAAATTGCTCACCTCATGGAATCACTGGTCAATGATTTACCTGGTACATTTGTCTTCAGTATATTTGGCGTCAGTCCTATCTCTACCCATGGGCGATTCCTAGTAACGTGGTATCATCGAGGGAGGGATGGCGGCACAGTAGCTTTATGCCAGGCACCTTCCCTTTTTCTTTTTTCGTGTGCATGGTTTCGCCGCTTAGTTGGCTAGCCTTTCCTTGCTAGGTCCTGCAGTCACGATTCACCGGGCATGTCGGACAGTGCTGCTGAAATTATATGACATAAGATCAAGAGGGAGGGCACATTGTCATCATATATTTTCCTGTACATAACCAATCTAAATTAAGATTTCCTGAGTTTATAAAACATTACAAATGTATTAATATTGATTACTCCACAAGTAACTTGGATGGGGTGCCTCGGCTTTAGGGGAGGAAACATTCATAGTTCTGTCGCTGAGGAAAGATTTTATCCAGAGTGTGGCGTTGGGGGAGAAATTAGCTGCTGATGAGAGGTGTTCACATAGAATATTGTGATCCACCAGATCAAAGGCAGCAGAGAGGTCTAGGAGAAGAGGAACAGCTAGTTTCCCATTGTCTCTCAGATTGTCCATTTGAATTTTTAAATCCAGTAATGCTGTTTCCGTCCCGTGTCTCGGTAGGAAACCAGCTTGGCGTAGTCCTAGGATGTGGTTCTCTTCCAGGTAGTTCTGGATCTGCAGATATGCTAACCGATCAAGAATTTTTAAGAGAAAGGGTACTGTTGTTATGGGGTGGTAGTTTGTTGGAGTGTTGGGGTCCAGAGTTGTTTGTTTAGTAAGTGTAATACCCATGTTTTTTAGACCCAATTGCATTTTAAGGAGGCATTGATCAGGTTGGTGATGAAAGGGGCGAGTTGGGGTGCACATTCTTTGATGACTGTGGGTAGTCATGGGTCACCTTGGCATCTGGATGGTTTTAGGCTAAGGATGATTTTCAGGACTTCTGGGAAGGGGACCTCGTGAATTCAAATAGGGGAAGCTCCTTGGGGAGAGTGGATGTGGCAGAGGGTGGTGGGGGTTTGTGAAGCTTGTCTAGGCTGTTTTTTATGGCCTAAATGGTAGATTGGAGGTGGGTAATTCTGTTTTGGAGAGCATTTTGAATGCTCTCGCACCAGTTTGCATCTTTGTTGCAGCTTTCGGGAGGAGGGATGGGTGTTTCTAACTCCCTGAGGATAAGGAATAGTTCCTTGGTGTTGGAGCTGGCTTTAGCAATTCTATCGTATAGTTCACCTTTGGTTAGAAGTACCTTTTTTTATGGTCCAAGGAGTATGTATCAAAGAGAGTTGTGTTATTGGGTGAGGGTGTTTTTTCCACAGTGCTTCTGCTTTTCTTTTAGTTAATTTAAGATTTTTAACTCGGGGGGTGAGCCAGGTATTGAGGTGGGCAGGTTGTTAAGCTTTACTTATCGTGAGCGGAGCAATTTTATATAGCAGATAGTAAAGTGTCATTGTATATTCTGGTCATAGTGGTGGGGTCAGTGGAAACGGCGGTGGGAGAAGCTAGTACAGGTTGCAGTAGTGAGAGCAGGTTATTAGCTATGATGTTCTTTTTATTTCGAGAGGGAGCTACTGTGGCTATGTGGGTTGGGAGGTTGGGGCTGATCAAGGTGTTGATGTTGAAAGTCATAAGGTGATGGTCTGTCCACGGGCAGGGGGAGTTTGATGTGATGATGGTGATGCAATTGATGTCTGCCAACCAGTCTAGTGTGCAACCTTTCGCATGAGTAGGATCTTGGATCTTGTAAGTAAAACTGTGCGAAGATAAATTATTGGCCAGGGATAGAACATTGGTGTCCATAGGGTCTTTCAGTCCTAGGTTGAAGTCCCCAAGTAGGATGGTTTGTGATTTGGGTGTGGAATTGGCGGCGACCATCTGTGTGATCTCAGTCTCGAAGGTGTGAGTGGGCCAAGGGGGACAGTAGATGAGATGGATGTTAAGTGTCACTGTTGCTGAGAGGGACAATTTCACAGAGAGGAGTTTGCATGAGGTGTGGGGGAATGGAAGGCACCTCTCTCATGTTGAAGTAGGATTTGGTGATGATGGCCACTGCACCTCCTTTGGCCTTGGGCCTATCCTTTCTGCATATGTAATAGTTGTCAGGGACAGCAAGGGACAGAGCTGAGCCTGAGGTGTTGTTAAGCCAAGTTTCCGATATGGCTAGGGAGTCTAGATTGAGATGAGAGATTGTGTCAGCAATATCAAGTGTGTGGGCAGGGATGGATCTGGGGTTGATGAGGGCTCCCATGATGGTAAGGTTGGGTGGGTTTATGCTGGTGGGTGGTGGGCTGGTGGGTCGAGGGTTGATGCGCATGGTGCGGTATGTGTGGAGTGTGTTTCTGGATCAGATGGAGAGGGCATAGGTGTCTGAGTAGTCTCTGGAGAGGTAAGTTCTGTCTGCAAGGTGTAGATTTCTGAGTCCAAGGCGATGGGGGATGGTGTGTTTAATGGTAAGCATGTGGGGGGAGGTTAAGGGTTCCCTAATGTGTCTGGATTGGGATCCGAGTAGGTTATGAGGCAGCTGTGGTGTAGGGGAGTAGAGGTTGGTTAGTGCTGTGTGAGGTCGTAAGGCCTGACTGTGGACAGGGAGCATGGATGTCAGGGTGTGCCTGAAGTAGGATAGGGTCAGGCAGTGGTAGGCGTAGATCAGCAGGTTGATCAGGGCAGCTGACATGATGGTAGGTGGATGCATTGGGGAGCGCTACGTGTATGGGAGAGCAATTGACGACAGTGCCAATACACATTAGATCAATACTAGTGAGAGCGTATTCCAATGGGGCAGATCAACATGAGAGCATTATGAGGGGGCCTGAACAGGTACACAGTAAATGCACAAACTGGTAGAGGCGCGGATCAGCAGGAACATTTTTTTTACTAAGCCAAATCAAATACACATTAACTGCACATGGCGGTAGGTGCGCAGATCAACATGAAGGCAATGCTGCGGGACTGGTATAGGCACAGATTGTAATAAGGGTAATGGTTCAGAGGTGATGCATGTTATCATGTTCAGTGGACATATAGTCGGGTGCTACTATAGATTGAGCTACTCTAGTTCTCAGAGCTGGTCAAGAGGTATGTGGCCGGGATGGGAACATCTGCTTAAGAACCCTGAGATGGTAAAAGCAGGATGAGGCTACTTCATTAATTTGGGATGTAACCGTCAGGTTGCTGTCTAGTCTGACACCCATATTCTTAAACATGAGGCCAGTTAAGAGCAGGTGCTCATGGCTGAAGGCCTGAAGTGTTGTACAATGTCTCTGTCCATCACCACAACCTCATTATTGACACCATTTAGTTTAAAGCTATTGGAGCTTGTCTAGAAGGCAACTGATGACATACATTACTTGAATCCATAGGTGACATCATTCATCCTGCATTCCAAATAGATGAAAAGTGGTTGTAGCCAGCAAAAGTGTACAAAACACAAATACAAGTCTAAATGAGGCTAGCTAGAGGGCAGATATAGCAATTAAAAAGGGGAGGAGAGAGCAAGAAGAACCCATGGGAATCTTCAAAGGGAAGAGAGTGAGATTTAGAGGTGAAAGGGGAATGAGAGACTACCTGTCTGAAAGAACGTTTTCAAGCCAGTTCAAGAAGAAACCAGAGAAAGATGAAAGAGGATGGATATGAGTGGAATGATCAATGGTATCAAAGGTGATGAACTGATCTTACATAACCAATGCTCCGACCCCACCTTGATCTAGCAGCTGCCTGAGATCATCAATCACTGGCATTAAGAATGACTCCATAGAGTGGCTGGGGATGCCTGCCTAAAAAGGATTCCAAAGGGAACTGTCTTCATCAAAGGTTTGAAGAGATCTAGTGACATGAGTTTTGAGTATCTTGGAAGGAGTCAACAGAACGGAATTATAATGGAGGTTGGTGAGTACATAAGAAGTCAAGGTGGTTTTTCTTCAGCAGACCTAAAAGTGGATTTAAAGACAAGGAGAACTGTTCCTGTGGACATCAACGTATTGAGTAAGTGAAGCAAAGGTAGCATGGGGCAATAACCTCAGGGCAATGTTTAAGAATTCTGATCGAACAGGTGTCAGACATAGAACAAGAATTAGTGGCTGTGATAAGCATGCTCAGAAGAATAAGAGCAATGCATGGAAATATGGATAGAAGCAGACTAGAAAAAGAAGATGGATAAAAGAGAGGAGCAGACACTGAAAATAGAAAGTATGTATGGATGTCCTGAATTTTGTCATCAATATAATCAGCAAGGAACTTGTAGAGAGCGTTTGAAGTGGGAATAGAGGGAAACATTGTAACAATTAATGGCAATTCGATGAACATTTTGAAAAGTTCATACTGCTTTTTTGAAGATATTGGCACCCAAGTTGAATAACAGAATTTCTTTTTAGTTCAAATTAGTTTTGTATATACAGTAACTTAGAGGTAATGGCCCAATTAACAGATAGGTGGATCATTGAGATGTCAGGTTCTTTCCATGCAGGTGGTAAGGGCTTTGGAGATATTGAGCTCACTGGAAATCAATTTAGGTTTTTTGAGTTTGAGTGTAGTCATTCAGGGCTTCGATGCAATAGCAGCATCAACAGCAGCAGACAGCCACTTATTAAAGGGGGAGTGGGAAGTATTATCTATAGGTGAAGGATTAGGGGGAGTGACGAACAAAGGGCCTCATTACGAGGTTGGAGGTAGCCATGGCGCTATTAGCACCATGGCTACCCCCTTACCGCATACCGGGTCCGGGTTCGCTGAATGGGGAATTATCGGGCCATTCCAACCTTGGAGGACATTGTAATTTCTCATTCAAGGAACCCGGACCCGGTGCATCCCCATCCCCATTCCCATTCGAGCCCCCATAGGGCTCAATGGGAATGGGGACCATGCTAACAACGGGCCCGTTAATAACGGGCCCGTTGTCAGCATGCTGGTCCTTTAGTAGCTCCCACTAAGGGCGCCTGGTAAAACCAGCTGCCCTTACCGGGACCCGCTAAAGGACCTCGTAATGCGGCAGTAAGAGGTTAACGGCACCGCCACCCATACCGGCGCCGTTAACCTCTTACCGCCAGGGTCATAATGAGGCCCAAAGAGTCATAAAGAAGATTGTGGAAGAGTGTGCTCCAAGATGTTGTATTATTAGGGGCCTTTTTGGTGGGACCACGGGGAACTATCGCCTCATAGTCAAATGAGAAAGGGATGGGAGAGGGCTCTGACTACAAAAGAAGAATGGGGGGAAAGACCAAGATCAATGGATAATTGGAGAAAATAAGTTATGTACTGTGCTTAATATATAAAAATATATCAAATACATATTTCATATGATATGAAATGATATGATATGGCATTTATAACGCACCTATACAGAAGTGTTTCGAGGGAGGGGGAACAGAGGGAAGACAGACAACAATCTTACTAGGCCAGGTGTCATTCAGATTGCGCAAGTGCATGCGAGGGGGTAAAGGGAAAAGTGCATGGGGGAAGGGAGAGGGGAAAGTGCAGTACATGGGATAGTAGAATAAATAAGATAAATAAAACAGCCAGATGGTGACAAGTGAAAGGTAAGAGCGGACATAACTGCTGGTAGGGGGACTGTAGGGATCAGAATAACAGTCCCCAGGTGCCTGGGTTGCCAGGGTGGCAGTGCAGGTGTGCAATCGGCGGGGCCTGGGCCTGAGATCAGAAAGGGTGGCCAAGTAACCAGTGCAGTTTCAAACCAGGGATTCAGCAGGGGATAGGGGGAGAGAAAGCAGAAGCAGAGCAAAGAGGAAGGTTTTGAGGTGCTTCCGGAACCGGAGATGGCTCTCCTCGAGTTTCAGGGAGGCAGGAAGGCTTCTCCAGAGGGAGGCCCATGCCGAAGAGAGAGATCTACCACCAACTCATTGCTTGGAGAAGCGACTTACCCTGAGGGAGTTGGAGGCGGCTGAGCAAAGAGAAGGAAGATATTTGGGAAGAGAGAGTTGAAGGCATTGCAGTCCCAGGCCCCAGAAGGCCTTGTGGACAATGCAGAGGGTTTTGAACTTAATCCTCGCAGCCACTGGGAGCCAGTGCAGTGATTTCAGTCCTGGAGAGATACGGTCCCTGGGCTTGAGGCCAAAGACAAGTCTTGCAGTCCTGTTCTGGATAAGTTGCAGAGGGCGGAGAGTAGAGGCAGGCAGATTTAGATAGAGGCCATTTCTGCAAAACATAAGAAAAGGAAACAATCCGTCACTTACTCCTAAAATGTGCCGCAAACCAACATATAAGAGAACGATACCTAAGGTCAATCTTCTCGGACGAAGAAATATGTTGGTTTCATTTGATTGGAGGAGAGAAAACGCAATGGCAAATAGCTACATATAAAATACTGGAAGCCGTAAATTTGCTGAGATAGGCACATTTTTAGAGAGTCAGCACATTTTTCTTCTGCTCTCACTTCAGCACGACAAGAGCATGACAAAAAGTCTATTTTTGTAAAAATCTTTTTGATTAAATACAAATAAAAAAAAGAAAAAAAAAGATAGAGGCTGTTACAATAGTCCAGCCTAGAGAGAACCAGGGCTCTGGAGACAGTGAGCTTCTGGTGGAGGGAGAGGAAAGGAAGCATACCTCTGTGGAGGTGTAGCTGGTAGTGTGACTTCTTAGAGATGTCAGAGATGTGAAGAGAGAAGGAGAGTGTGGAGTCGAAGATGACCCTGAGGTCTTTAGCCTTGCAGGTGGAAGCAGGAAGAGGTCCAAGAGAGGCCGGCCAGAGAGCTGCAGGGAAGGAGGGAGTGGGTGTGACAATGAGTAGAATCTCAGTCTTACTGGCATTAAGGCAGAGGTCATTGGCGGCACACCACTCCTGGATAGCAGACAGACAGTCAGAGATGAGGGAAGGAGAGGAGGAGGCTGAGGGTAGCCTGAAAGTGAGCTGGTTATCATCCGCATAGCATTGAAAATTGGGGCAGGGAGCGGCGATGTGGTGGGCTAGAAGTGCCAGGTATTGGGTGAACAGCCAGGGAGAGAGGTTAGATCCCTGGGGGAGAGCACAGGTAGAGAAAAAGATATCTGAGAGGAAGAACCCAAGTTGGACCTGGGAGGGTCGATCGGAGACGAAAGAGGTCAGCCACGCCAGAGCCTGACCAGTGATACCCAGGTTATCATGGAGACGGTTGAGCAGGATGGCATGGTTGACAGTATCAAAGGCAGAAGAGAGATCAAGCAAGATGAGGACACACAGGGTGTAGGAGTCAAGGTTGGAGAGCAGGTCTTCACGGATGTTCAGGAGAGCAGTTTCCGTGCTTCTGACAGCTCTGAAGCCAGACTGTTGTTCATGAAGGCAACCAACAGATTCAGTGTGGAGATTAAGCTGGGGAAGGGCTAGTTTCTCCAGGAGCTTGCCCAGGAAGGGAGTGATGAAGATTGGGCAATAGCCGGGCAGGAGGGGTCGGCAGAGGGTTTCTTAAGAAGAGGGTGCACAAGGGAGTGCTTCAAGGGGGATGGGAAGACTCCAGTGGTGAAGGAGTGATTGTAGAAATCGGCCAGGGCAGGAGCCAGGGAGTCGATGTGGTCCTTGATAGTTTTGGAGGAACAGGGGTGAACCTGTTTCGATGAGACTTTCATAGCTCGGACTTGTCTTGAAACCTTGTCTGCAGAGAGAAGGGGAAAGGCAGAGAAAGAGGGAGGGGAGGAGGCTGCAGAAGAGCCTGAGGAAGAGCAGGGTATGGAGGGAGGGAGGCGATAGGAAGAGAGTGAGGACAGGATGTCCTGAGTTTTTGAAATGAAGTTAGAAGCCAGTGCCGTGCAGAGGGACTGGGAAGGTACAGGAGAGGTAGAGACTGTGGCAGGATTGGCTAGTTCCTTGCAGATTTTAAAGAGTTCAGCTGAGATGTTAGATGCCGCAGAGATGCAGGCTTGGATATGAGATATTGAGATAATAAGGGAAATGGTATATTTGGATTACTGAGAACATTGTGAAATGAAGGATTTTAACTTGTATTGTTCTCACTTTGTACATAATGGTGTTATCAATATGTACAAATTATGTGTGGTTCTACTCACTTGCCTCACTAGCATGGGCCTTTCTGGCACTTTCCACTCTTGGTTTGCGTCCTTTCTCTCTGATAGGAATCAAACTCTTTCCCTGCCTCCTTTTCCTTCTTCCTCCACCCTGCTCACATGTGATGTTCCTCAGGTTTCTGCCCTTTCTCTTGTTTTGTTTAATGCCTATGTCCAACCATTGACTAAGTTCATTTCTTTCCACAGCTTCAGTTGCTATTTCTATGTGGATGACACCCAGATTCTAGTGACCCTAGATCTATCTGTCAGGATACAGATCCCAGGTTTTCAGGGATGTCTTGAAGCTGTAGGAGAATGGATGTCTGTCAATCGGCTTAAGCTAAATGGAGTGAAAACAGAGGTGTTGATGGTAGGGCCTCCTTCTGCTGCATCTTTTTGGACACCTGCTTTCTGGCCCCCTAGCCTGGGTCATTTTCCTTATACTGTTTCATATGTGAAGGACCTTGGTGTACAAATATCACTGTCATTATCAGCTGACTTTTAAAATGGTGACATCTGTCAGAAAGGCTAAAAAATTCAGCAGAAAATCCTTTCTTATCTTCCCTCTCAATTTTGTGCTCCGGTGATATCCTCTCTCGTTTTCTCAACCATGGGTTACTGCAATGCCTTACTTTTGGTGTAGCCCACTTACCTTCTGCAGCGCTTGCAGGTCCTGCAGAATACTGCAGCAAGAGTTGCTACTTCTACTGCTAGGTGTGCACACATTTCCCCCATACTCCATCATATTCACTGGCTCCCACCAGCCAAAAACGTACAATTCAAGTGATTATGTTTGGTCCACTGTGCTTTTTATGGCTCTGGAGCTGAATATTTACAGGTGAAATTTCAACCGTACGTTCTGGCTCGGGCGCTTCATTCAGGTGATGCCCGTCGGGTCTCTCTACCTTGAGTCAAGGCTTGCCGGATCGGCGGACAGTCTTTTTTAGTGGCTGTAGCTCAGCTCTGGAATTCCATCCCCATATACTGCAATCTATTGAAGGCCATCCTACGCGTCGACAGTCGCTGAAAAAATATCTCTTTAAGTCTTTTCCACCTCCGTGGGGGTCATGAGTTGGCGGTAAGTGATTACTGGCATCGGTAAGGAGACCGTGTCGGTTCTCCCTTACCGCCCCAATTCCGTGGTCCCTTAGCGGGAACCGTAAGGAACGTGTGGTCTGACCGCACGTCCCTTACGGGTCCCACTAAGGGACCAGGGCGCTAATAACGGGCTTGCTAGTCGCTTGCCCGTTATTAGCACCCTTCCCATTCCCATTGAGCCATATGGGGGCTCAAATGGGAATGGGGAATGGTTTGTTCAATGGGGACTTACCGGTCCCTCCAGGGTTAGAATGCACCAGTAAGTCCCCATTGAACAAGACCAGAGCCGGACCCGGTATTGGAAGCAGCCATGGCGCAAATAGCGCCATGGCTACCTCCAATCTCGGAATGAGGCCCCTTGTCTTGCTATCTAGTGCCATGATGCCTTCATTGGCGGCTGGGTGCTTTATAAATATAGTTTAACATAACATAACATGCGCAAAATATACATTTTAGAATTACTTCATGGTATACACTTAATTCACCTTTTTAGGCTGATTGCTGATAGGTTTTTCAGTGGTTCATAGTTTACAATCCAAACTTTACTTGCAATGGTCATTTGGTCTGTGCACATTTTTAATACATTTATACATTTGAGCAGGTTTATCGAAGATTCATATGTGGAGCCTGAATATTATCACTGGGAACTATGTGTTGTTGAAAAGTTTATTTAAATTGAAAAAATAATGGTTTAATGTTCTGTGTCCCATTGATTGAGGTCTAGTGGAACAGGTGTACATTCTTCTTGGTACCTTTCTAATGTCAAAGTTAGTAGACCTCTTCAGGCATCCGAAAACCTGTCGGTGAAATTGTAATTTGTCAACATAACGGTAGCCTGGATCTTGGCTCAAGATACAAGACCAGCAAGAAATAGGACTTCAACTCCTAATGGTTGTAATTTCATGTTGTTTTAATCTAGAATTAAGACACATTTGCTTAAAGAAACACTGCTGTTCCATTTATCTTCTATGAATTGATCTAATCGGAAGGTTCCTAGAGTGTTGGAAATTCTTGTCTAATGAGAGCTGACTAATGAATGTTGTGCCCAAAATATATGTTTCAGTTTTATTGAAGTTCACATGATCTCAATGCTACACAACCTGCTTCCTGTCACATTAAAAAGAAAATTGGTAAATTTCGACTATTCTCATTTCAAAAAATAATTAATCAATATGTTGATCTGAAAACACATGATCATAATTATGGTCTTATTTAGAATTAATGTTAAGTGTACCATTTCCATATAGAGCACTGAAGTCCAAATGGAATAGCTAGTCAGGTTACATCTTCCATAGCATCAACCATGTATAAATATCAGAATTAGGTCATATTTGTTTCAATTAAACCCCCATAGCACACATTATTCATTACAAAATAGTGCACATATTATGTTAGCAAAATTAAGCACAAACAACTTTTAAGAAGCACCCAATAAGTAAAAAAAATTACTTTCTTAAATGTTGTTACATTTAAATGTAGGATTTTATGAGGAACATCTTTGTTTGAATTGAAATATAAAAAAGGTTAAACAATATATTCTCTCTAACTTGCAAGTCAATTGTACAGTATATTCACACATTTGTACTTCAAATTTGGCCTGATTGCTTTAGCTGCTTGTAGAAGTTATGAATTATTTTATTAATATAGCCTCCTTTTTTAAAATCAGGAAATAGTACTGCAGTTCAAACCAATGTTGTGATTGGATCTAATTAACTCTTTATTTTTTACCAAGCAATCCTGTTTTGTAAACTCAGGTAACTTTTTAAAATTAAAAGTAGGTGGGGGTGGCGCTAGAGAGCCCGACCAAGATGGTGGTCTCTCTTTGATCTCCGTGCAAGGCTCCTGCATATAAAATAGCTGTTTCTGAAGCAGGGCAACCACCGGCACGGTGTCGCTGGCAACAATGAAAAGCCCTTTTCTCCACCCAGAGCTTCGGTATGAAAACGGTCCCTGCTGTGCCCACATTCCAGCCCGAACGAGCTGCCAGGGTGAGGAGGAGCCGGCGAGTGGCGGGAGTTGTTCCGAACCCAGGCGGGAAGAACTTTGCTGTGCCCGCTTCAGTGGGAACCGATTGGAGGTGGTGAGGGGGAGAGCCGTGAAGCAACACAGCCCGATCAGGGTTGAGACACTGAGGCAAAGCCCTGAAAGTGTGCGACCAGCCCAGGAGCAGAGGTAGTTTGGAGCCCACTCCTGAGGCCGTTGACGTGGACTGCAACCCCCTGGCAGGAGGAGCATGTGAGCTGCACAGAGGAGCAACAATGGGTGAGGGGGTGCATCCTCACCCTCCCCCCCAGGAAGACCTCTGTAACTTCTCAGGAGTCCTGATAGCAGTGAGTCGCAGCCCAGGAGCAAAGGCAGATGGGAGCCCACCCCCTGGGCCTGAAATCTTTCTCCAAAGCCCCCAAATACCCCAATGGACGAACCTGATGGTGGGTGGTGCCCTGCAGATCGCTGATTGTTGAAGGAGCTGCAGAGGGGCGAGCACTCCTAGACTGGCCAGACAGCAGCAGCTCCCCCCATGAGGGCAACTGATCAGCACAAAACTAGGAAATGACCCCGAAGGCGTGGTCGCTTGGTTGGAGACCCCCCTTGTGCCTGGACAGAGTGGTGGGGGTACCGGTGTGAGGAGGAGAGGGGGAGCGGTGCAGCCCGGGCACTGGGGAACAGGGCGAACCTGGTTTAACTGGAGGGCAGGTGGGCCCAGGAGAATGGTGCAGAGGTAGCCCTGGGTCTGGAGTATGAACTTGCAGGGCAGAAGCACTTGGGGGAAGGACCCTCCTAAACACCTTTCTTACAAGAGTGAGACCTCTCTAGTATGGCCAGCATCGCGCTGCGGCTTGCTGCCCCCCTCCTGGAACAGAGGACCAGTTTGGTGGCTTCTCTTCCCTGTTGCTTGAGCCTGCTGCATGGTACCAATTGAGACTATTGGACCCCGAATGCATCATCGAAATTACTCTGCTTTTTACTTGCTAGAGAACGCCACGCAGTTAGTGCGCCAGGCGGGCACTGTGGTGAGTGACCTGAACAAGCCCATCCCCGGGGACAACCCAACGAAAATCTACAGTTGCACCAAACCCGGCCCATTCGCCAAAACATCCTTCACCAACAGTCCCGGGCCAGAGGTGACCCTCCTGCAACATGGGGAAGGCAGACAAAATGCAACTAAAGCTCACCTTCGAGGGGGGAACCTCCTGCAAGGCATCCAGGCCACAGAATCCGACTGAGACACCAGAGTTTGCAGAGGCAATGCCAGAGGGAGCAGCCATGATCCCAGAGATCAACATCTGGGAAATATTACTCAACCTCAAGGCATGCTTTGGGTGACTCATCTCCAAGCTGGACTCACTCTCCTCCAAGATTGACCTACTTAACACCGACTGGACAAGCACTGCGATCACTTGGATGAGGTGGAGCAGAGGGTGTCCAGACTGGAGGATGGGTCCGTTTTGCTTGTCGCCAGGGTGTCATCTCTCGAAGTGCAAATGAAAGCAGTAACAGCTAAAAATGAGGACTTGGAAGGAAGGGCCCGCAGAAACAACATTTGGCTGGTGGGGGTCAGGGAAAAACACGGGCAGTACAAGATGGAGTCATTTGTTGAAGCCCTATGAAAAGACCTTTTTCGGAGGGGCCGAGTTACCTCCTCTGTTTGTGGTGGCGAGAGCCCACTGCATACCAGCAGCCCGACTGATACCTGGAGTGCCCCCTGCCACACCATAGCTTGCCTCCTCAATTACAGGGACCGGGACATGATTCTGTGTCTGGCTCGAATGAAAGGAGACCTGCAATATGAAGGAGATAAAATCCAGATACATCCTGACTTCTCAGCGGTGGTGCAGGACTCACAACGCTCTTCCGTAGGGGCCAGGAGATGGCTGAGAGATTGTAGCATCCTGTATTCCATGCTATTCCCTGCAAATCTCTGAATCCAGCTTGATGGGAAAACACAATTCTTCACATCACTGGAGGCGATAAGCTTGTTTTTGGAGAAGGTCGGCAGAAGCCCTACCCGCAATACCCCAAGACCCAATGAGAACGATCAAGAACAGGATCGAGGAGATCGGAAAGATCTGGGGTTACAGGACCCGGACCACTTGAAGGGATGGAGGGCTGGGGGTTAGAAATGCAGTGACCTCTGGCACATTAATCATTAAGTCAGCCTGCCTCCATTTTGTATGTGCCACTTATCGGTAGCAGAGCCTCGCAGGCTTGGTTGGGCACTAGCACCCCGAGCACACCATTGTTTTGGTTTATGGTTGGGAGGGTTAGGGTGGCTCCAACGGGCGGGATGGGAGTTGCCCATGAGGGATGGTGATCTGGGAGGGCAAGGTTAGGGGGAATGCAAGCGATAAGGGATCTGGGTTGGTTGTGGTTGGTAGGAGTCTGATTCACGTCAGAGTGTCTCACCACTATATCCTATGGTACACTCAGACTTCATTCAGGGACATGGAAAAGTGGGCAGCAGGCAGCCACACCCCAACACTTGGACACTTTGGTGATTACTGGGGATCCGGGTAGCAACATGGAATATTAGGGGGGAATAACCCCTCCAAGATCTGGAAGGTTGTGCAGTACCATAGAAGGAACCAGATAGATGTGGCCTTTATCCAAGAGACCCACCTCACCCCCTCTTCCGAGTGCAGGTGGGGTGCCAACTGGGGATTTCATAGATACTTTTCTTCCTACTGCTTGTATGCAAGAGGGATCGCCATCCTGATCGATAGAGGTGTCAAATTCCGGCTGATATTGATGGCTAAGGACGATGAGGGGCGGGCTCTCCTGGTGCATGGTATTCTCGAGGGGATACAGGTGATCCTGGTGAACTCTTATGGTCCCAACAATGACACCCCAAATGCATTTGATTGGGTCATGATACACCTGGCGGGATGTCAGGACATTACTGTTGTGTAGGGGAGGGACCTGAATACTGTGCTTGACCCCCTTCAGGACAGGACCGGATGGGACAGAGCGGGACACCGAAGGCAAGCCTTCAAGTACAGGAAATATGTAATACATACAACCTTAATGACGCTTGGCAACAGCAACTCCGTGGGGATTGGGACTCTACATTCCATTCCTGGGTTCCTAGATTCAGCTCCAGGCTTGACTATCTGCTGGTGTCCCAGGAGGGGGGCTTCCAATGGGGTGACTGTCAACTACTCCCCTAGACTCTTTCTGATCATGCTTCTGTTCTGCTGGATTGTGGGATGGAGAGATCGGGTGGGGGGGCACTCCTGGCGATTTAAATCAGGCACGCTACAGGATGCAGTGTTCTGCCAGGAACTGTGGGTGGAAATCCTATATTACCTTCAGGACAACAAGGGCTCAGTTACTTTGACTGGGGTGCTCTGGGAGAGCCTTAGGTGTTTCATCAGAGGGATATGCATTTCTAAAGAAAACCAGATTCTCAGGGGCAGTAGGAGAGAACTCACGGCAGGAGAAATCAGGATTAAGCAGCCAGAAACAGAGTATGCTGTGACCTCAGACTCCCGAATCCTAGCAAAGCTTTGGGAGGAGCTCGATAGGTTCAGAGCCAATGCTGACTGGGAGATTCGATTCCTGGCCCACAGCCACGAAGTACGGCAATACAGCGAGGGGCAGAAACCCATCGCACTATTGGCACATCTATTAGCTGCTGAAGAAATGGCCCCCACATGTGGAAAGCGTGAGGGATCACCAGGGTGAGCTAGCGTTCTCCGAGGAGGACATTGCAGCAATGTTTCAAGCCTTCTATGGGGAATTATATAAATCCAACAACTCACCAGATTCAGTAGCACTGCGCCGCTACATAGATGAGGTGGAACTATATTGGGTGGAAGTACATCTCTGCGATCCTATTACTCAGACAATCTCCCTGGAAGAAATCTTAGGGGTGATAAAGGAACTCCCGGGGTCAAAGTCACCAGGGCCCGATGGGCTAGCTGGCGAGTTATATAAGGCTTCTGCCCCCATACTGGCCCGATAATCCTCTGAGTATATGAAGAATCGCTCACGGTTGGTTCACTCCCCCCTACGTTACGTGAGGCAAACATAGTGTTGATACATAAGCAGGAGAAATCACCCAAAGATTATATCCCATATCGGCCAATCTCGCTAATCAACGTCGACAATAAAATATTTGTCAAAATCGTTGCAAACCGGCTGCTCCCTCTAATGCCTGGAATGGTGTTGGTGGATCAGGCAGGGTTCATCCTGGGGAAGGAGCACCACGTTTGGTCTTTGTCGCCTCTTCAGGTTCATGGAGGCACTTGACAGCCTATCCCAGGTGATTGCTGTGTTTTTAAATGCAGAGAAGGCCTTTGACACGGTCGAATGGCCCTTCTTGTTCGCAGAACATCGTAAATTGGGACTTGGCCCCCACTTTATTAAAATGGTCTCTCTTTTATACATCAACCTCTATGCGAAAATTATAGTGGGGCGAGTGAGATCGGTCGGCTTTGATATGGGGAGGGGTACCCGACAAAGCTGCCCTCTCTCCCCGCTCCTGTTTGCCCTGGCAATGGAACCATTGGAGGCAATCCTCAGAGAGTGACATATCCAGAGGATGCTCTGCCTCAGACCGCACAGGTTGGTTATATTGCTATACGCGGATGATGTGTCCCTTTACATTAGCAATCCGGAGGACAACTTATTCCCTGTGATGAGGGAGGTGCTGCGCTTTGGGGAATTTTCGGACCTGAGGATTAATCATAGCTAGTCAGTGGTATTCCCCCTCATGGAAGCAACTGCAGAGTTTAGAGACAAGTTCGGCCTTAGATGGGAGACCACTGGAGTACGGCGCCTAGGGATGCTGATATCTCGTAATCGGGAGGAGCTGTTTGGTGAGAATTATGGGAGGGCGACCAGGAAACTCCAGGAGGTGGTGGCCAGGTGGCTAATGTTTCCACTTAGGTTAATTAGGTGAATATCTTTTGTTAAATTGATCATACTCCCCACATTTATATATTTATTTCTCAATGCTCGCCTACTGCTGTCGGGTGGCTTCTTTCGGCAGTTGTGCAGGCTTATCCTTGATTTGATTTGGGCAGGGCGACTAGCAAAGGTGGCCTACACGACATTGACACAACCGGCAACAAGGGGAGGGCTGGCTCTAACAGATCTCGAGAGATACTACTGGGCAGCCAGGTGCACTTGCTGGGGCCCTGGCACGCCACAAATTTCGTGAGACCACATGTACTGGTGGAGAGGGAGCGCTGTTGGCCCCCAACCTGCTGCGGGTGATGATCTTCGGCAAATCTCGGACAACACCCAATACTCTAAACGTGGTTAAAATAACTGGCGTAGTCTGGAAAAAGATGGCGCAGAGGTAGGCCTAATCTCTCTGTATTCACCCCTCCTCCCGACACGACACATCCCTGATTTGCCTATAACTAGTGAATGTGCTTATCTTCAATAGGAGGACAAACTGGGAATCGTGACCCTCGCAGACCTATTCATGGACGTGGTGTTCCTCATGGTCCGACAGTCAAGAGAGCGGAGGGGCAACTCTGTACTGTGATTCAATCCCGGGGCGAAGGCCGCCTAGTCTCATACATCTAAAATGGCAGGTGCCGTGCGATGGAAGCGCCCTGAGGAGACGATGGGAGACAGCACTGGGGGGGAGCTATCAGCGATGATGACTGGCTGTATGTGTTGAGACAAACTCAAAAGGTTTCCCTAAACTCCAAATACAATCTAATACATTTTAATTTTCTACACACGGTTTACCACACCCCAGCCTAACTTCATAAACACTTCCCTGCTACTTCAACTGCATGTGTCAGAGGTGGGTTTGCCTCGGCTGTTTTTTTCCACTTCGCATGGGAGTGCCCACGGGTCTATGAGTTTTGACTATAGGGGAGTCACTTGAATCAGACCCTACCCTGGCCCTACTGGGGTGTACGAGGGCCCTGCAGCCGCGAGAAGGTGGTTGGTGGGTCTGCTGCTTATGCTAGCACGCAGAAGGATGGCCATGGCCTGGGGGAGGGGTGGCCCTCGAACCATGCAGGGGTGGCTACAGGATATTGCTTATTGTCAAGATGTCAAGACTGACTTAATTCTCACTTTACCATTGCAGGCACGTCCCTCAGAGATATGGGGCCCATATATTCAATAGTATAAAGTGTCGGTGGGCACCACAGTAATTGATACTTAAATGACAGAAATGTTCATTGTTATTTATTCTTGTGGAAATATTTTGACCTGGAGCTACCAGTCTGTAAAAGATCCTATGGCATCCGGATCTCGCTAAACAGATAAGAAGAAAAAGTAAGGTGTAAAAACCCTACTTAAGACTGGTGCTCTCAGTTGACCCTTGGCAGGGTTACACAATTCGATTAAACTCTTTCTTGAAGTGCTTATGTCATCAAAAATTGCAAAAAGACGGTGCATACATTTCAAAAGAAATGTTTAATTCACATTTCTAGGTTTCATGTCTCTTAATTAATTCACTTCTATTGAGGCAACTCGAAAAAATAGGTTGATTTATCAAAAAGCACATATGTGAATGCATTTCGGTCTGTGACCATCTTCAGGGCCGTACTTAAGTGAATTCAACTGTTACAGTGTAAACGTCAATCATATATCCATGAAAACATAAATGCAAATAATTATTAAAAATAAATTTAAAGCACATACCACAGGTGGATCCGAATCAATGGAGAAAATGGGAGAGATATAAAAGAAAGTATGTCAAAATCGTCATACCACTCTATGGGGTCATTACGACCCAGGTGGTAAACATGGCGCTGGTAGCGCCATGGTTGCAGCCGGTATTTTACCGATTGCGCCATGGTGAATGGTGGAATTACCACCCCATTCCAAGGTTGGCGGGGTGGTAATTCCCCATTCACCATTGGCCCTTCCCCATTTCCATTTTTGCCCCCATAGGGCTCAATGGAAATGGGGAAGGCGGTAGTTACGGACCTGCAAATTGCGGTACCATAAATACCTCCAAGGTCCCTTTGCGGGTCCAATTCTTAACGGCTGGTAAAAACCTCGTAATTAGGTGGTCGCGGGTTAACGGCACCCCCACCATTTATGGCACCGTTAACCCCTTACCGCCTGGGTCGTAATGAGGCCCTATGTGTTAAATTATGTGGCACCCTTATATTCAGAACTCTGTACTTGCTAAGTTCAAGTGGTCCTCTCGTGTGTATACTCTTGGATATGAACCCCAATGTTCCTGTTGAACAACAGTTGGGGAATATGTAAGTACTTCTGTCTATAGAACGGGTAGCACCACTGTGTGCAACATAATCCCAGAACTCTTACCTTCATTTGTGGTACTCGCGTGCAGGACCGATCGCGTTCGCCGGGAAAGTGAAAGTGAAATGCGCACGAGCACCAACGCTTACTTGAATCGCCATGGGAACGTGGGCGGGGTCGAGCAGCAGCGCATACATCGCTGTACGTACGCCTCGGGCCCCACCGCCCTGCGTGTTGCTGGGGGGCGGGATTGTTGCCATGGCGATCCGTATGAATGCGTGTCATAAACTTCAGTGATAAGCTATGCAAAAGGTGAGAATGTGCATCTGTGTCTGCACGGGGTTAGCTCATGCTATAGAAAGAGAAGTCTCAATTACTTACAATATAGTTTTCATTCCGTAAATCACCTAGCAATCAATAATAATGCCCACTGCAATCAGAAGTCTGATTTGGAGGAGAAAATCGCACGTATGATCATCAAGAAAACAACATCAACAAATTAAAATGAACAATCTGTACATGTAGTTATATTATATAAAGAGAATAAAAAAACTCATGTAGTATGCATGTTCGCAACAGTATTGAAATATAGTATACCACGCCTCATTAAAGAAAAACCTCATTCAAGAAAAAACACATTAAAGCACACCATGTGATTTTGGCTATGTTAAAGGAAGCACATATAATTGATTTCCTAATTTTTTCCCGTTGGAGTAAGAGAACTTAGTCTGTCAATCCAAAATGTTTCTCGTTGATCAATTCTTTTTTGTAGATCTTCGTGTTTCTCCTTTCTTTGGACTCTTTCCAAAATTACAACTTTAATTTGGGCCAAGTTATGTTGTTTATTCTGCCAGTGTCTTGCCACCGCGGAGCTTGCAGTCTTGTGATGCAAGACCTATGCTCATTCCACCTGATTTTCGCTGTGCGTTGTGTTTGGCCAACATAATACAAACCACATGGGCATTTAATCCCATATATGATTCCTGCTGTAGCACATGTGGCAGAACATTTAAGTTTGATTTTTTCTCCAGTGTAGGCATGATTTATTGTTTGTCCTTTCATAATATAACCACAGTTGCTGCAGTTCAAGCACGGAAATGTGCCTATGCGGTCTGTGCTTATCTTCTTCTGTGGGGGTCTGGTATGAATTAATCTGTCTGTCAGGTTGGAACTTCTTTGGTAGGCAAATTTGGGAGTTTTCTTAAATAGGTATTCTACCCTTTTGTCGCATGTTACAGTGTTCCAATTTTTCTTTATGATTGCCTTGATACGATTGCTTTGGCGTGAGTACTAGGACACAAAAACTAAGAGCGGAGAGCGAACTGGTGCGGGCCGAAGGTCTATGCGGCATCCCGTGACAGGTGCCGGTCTGAAGGTGGCAGAGGCCGTCAGACATAGCTTGTGAGGTGGCAGCGCGGGGCGGCACACTCGGGAGCTGGGAGGCTCATCGGAGCAAGACCCGTGAGCGGGTCTCACATCGTGTGCCCCGCGGCGCTCGGGAGGCGATCTGTGGTGGAGTGATCGCGTGGCCCGCTCCCCCCCTGGAGAGGGAGGAAGACCGTTTGGAGGAGCTGAGGGGCCGCAAGGCAGCAAAGCGGCTCCGGGTCAGGCTGGGGCACCTGGAAAGGAGAAGGCGCCCTGGTGGACGGCTGAAAGCGGCGAAGCACTGAGAGGAAAAGGCGGCTGCGGAGGAGGTCGGAGATTTTATCCCACGTCACCATATCAAGTGAGTGAACCCGTTGTAGGGAGGGCAGGTTGGGAGGAAGCATCTGCCTCCCAGGGACTGCGGGGGACCCGGCTTGCAGAAGGAGGGAAGCATTGTCCCCTGGAAGGTCCCCCCTGGCACCGGAGTGGTGGGTGGAAGGAGTGAGGTCTGCCCGCAGTGGTCTCCAATCGCGGTCGGCAGTGCAGTGCAGCCCTCCTGGGGACTGGGGGACAGGCCGGGGCGGCTTCCTTGAATCCCCGCTGGAATAGGCAAGCCATCTACAGAGGACAGCCAGGGGAGTGGCCTCTCCCCGGAGAGAGCAGAGTGAACCTTCGTAAGGTGTCTGGGGAGTGCCATCAAGGGGTCCTGCACAATCCCGATTGAGGAGGTTGAGGCGGTGGCGCGGCCCAGCATCTCTAGCGGCTTTAAAGATCCGAAGGGCCTCTATTCTTGGATTTTTCGTGACATTACCTCCCGGCCCTTGTGTGTGAAGTGTGGGGGCCCGTGGTCTCTAGCTCACCCACGATCCCCTTTTTTCTTTTTTTTGGGACCGGCATTACTGAGAGGACAGCGGGGATCGAAGCAACATGTCTACCAAATCTAAAGGCAAAGGAGGGAAGGGGGCACAAGCCGCAAGTGACTTGGTTGGAACACTACCCCCAATTTGGCCAGTGCATACCCCAAGGGAGGGCCCTGGGCCAGCCCGGGAGAAGTCGGGCGAAGATGCGGATCAGGGGATGGGGGAAGTGCGATCTGTGATGACTAGACAGGAATTTCTGGGGGAGTTCCATGCCTTACAGCTGAACTTAGCCAAGACTTTTCAAGATCAATTCCAACTAATGAGAGCGGATTTGAACGAGGCCCTAGGAGAGAAAAGACAGGAAACCCGCCAATTGGGGGAAAGGACAGATACCCTAGAAAAGGGCTTCCAAGAGGTAGAGGAGGAAACCACAGCTAACAGTGAAGCCATAGAGATGTTAGATGTGGCTATGAGGAATCTCAAGGTCCAAATGGAGGACTTGGAGAACAGATTCCGTAGGATCAACATTAGAGTGAAATCCTTATCAGAGTCAGTGCCCGATAAAGGTGGTTCTCCAAGGCATCTTCGCGGGCATCTTGGGCGAAGGGAATCCCGAGAAAATTGAGCTGGACCGGGTGCATAGAACAGGTCGGTTGGTCAAAGGCCAGAGGGCGAGGCCCAGACATGTTCTGGCGGCGTTTGCTAGATACGCCCAGAAGGAAGCAATCCTTCGGGCAGCGAGACTGAGTGAGCCCCTTCTGTTTGAAGGTCAACAGATTTCGTTGTTTCAGGACTTGGCGGCTAGCACTCTCATGAAGAGGAGGCAAATGGGCCAGCTGGTAAAAGTATTGAACGAGAAGGGCATATGATATAAGTGGGCATTCCCGTTTGGCCTACTTTTTGAATGGGAGGGAGTCCAGAAACGGGTGACAAACCTACAGGAAGGGGACGACACTCTTCACATTGAACTGGGGGAATCCCCGACGAGCTCGGGAGTGAAGGGTGTGGTGGGACACAACAGGCTGAAACCTTGGAGCTGGTCGACAGTGAAAGAGAAGAAGAGGAAAAGTGCCAGAAATGGCATGAGGAAGCAAAAAGGGAATTCTAGTGAAGAGAGGAGCACTTCTCCCAATGGCTCCTAATTTCTGACGCAGCAAAAGGGGTGGTGAGCCTCTAGAAGGAGAAATGAAGACACGGGTCAGACGAGGAGCAACCATTTTGGGTACGGAAAGGGCGGTGATGCCCGAGTTAGGAGTGGTGAGCAAGCGGGAAGGGGATGATCTTCCAGGGAGGGAGGGAGTTATAGGGAGGGGGGGAGGGGTGGGGAGGAGGCGAGGCATTCAAGGAGGAGAAAGGTGAGAAGACAGTTGCTCAGAGAAAGATCTAAGACTCAAACTTTAACTCCTTAAGTGGGTAACGCATAATGTGCGAGGGTTGAACTCTCCCTTACGGAGGAAGAAGTTGGAACATTTCGCGAGAAAGGAGAGACCTGATATTATGGGGCTCCAAGAAAGGCACTTGCTATCCAAAGATCAGGGACAGTTGAAGCTGAGAGGCTTCGATCAGATATTGCATGCTTCAGGACACAGTAAAACAAAGGGGGTAGGATATCCAAAGCACGGCTAACTTCAGAGTGGAGGCATTCATGAGAGATAAAGAGGGGAGATACTTAGTGGTTAGGGGGAAGTGTCAGGATGCCCCTTACACAATTGCAGTGGTATATAGCCCCAACTCTGGTCAGGAACAATTTTTGCTGTTGGTACTGACAGTGCTGGAGGAGCAATCCTGGGGACAAATTATCTTATTGGGAGATTTGAATATCGCATGGGATAGGGAATGGGATAGAAGCAGTAAAGGTTTGAGAGGTGGTGGGGCAGTGCTGTCGGCTAAATTGAAGGAGAAGATCAGGAACCTGGGGTTGCAGAATGTGTGGAGGGAGGTAAAGGGAGATGCAGAGGGTTATACCTGCTTATCTGGGGTTCATGGATCTCAATCTAGAATAGATTACATATGGGTCCCGGTAGGGTTAGTGGGAGGTATACAGGAGGTGCCTTTGGGACCAATTGGAATAGCCAACCATAAGATAGTATCAGTGGTTATGGATTTGGGTAGGAGGGAGAGGGGGGTATGGGGCTGGAAGTTCCCAAGTGCGCTCTTGAGAGACCCAGTAGTTCAGGAAGGAATTGAGGAGAAGATTAAGACCTTCTTCGCTATTAACAGGCTGGAGGACACAATCAGAGGGGATGTAATTGCTGCGACCGCTTTTCGAATAAAGCAGTTAAGGGCTTTGGAGGTACAATTGGAGGCAGAGGTTGAGGCGGCTAGGCAGGCAGCAGGTGCAACCCTGTCTCGGATAGCCATGCGGGAATATAGGAAGTCGCTGGGCCAGTTAGAATTACTACGCACCAAGAAGGCGGAAGAGGCACTCCTAGCAGTGAGACAAAAGTATTATGCAAAGGCGAATAAAGCGGGTATGCTTTTGGCATGGCTACTTAGGGGAACAAGGGCGAAAAATGCCATTACGGCCTTAAAACTGGGTACTGGGGTGAGGGTAACAGAGAGGGAAGAATTGAAGGAGGCTACAGCGGGTTTCTATGACTCCCTTTATGCATCCCAAAACCCCCTTAGCGAGGTGTAAGATAGGTTTTTACAATCCGTTCAGCTGTGGGAAATTGATAGGGAGACGAGGGGAGCCTTAAACCGAGAAATCACAGAGGAGGAAGTAAGGGGAGTGGTCAGAGCCCTTCCAGTGAATAAAGCCCTTGGCCCCAACGGTTATACTGCAGCCTTTTATAAAATGTTCATTACACAGTTGGCCCCGCAATTGACCTCCCTATTCAACACGTTTCGACGGACAGGTAAAATCTCTCCGTCGATGGAGGAAGAAAAGGTGACCCTTGTCCTCACGCCGCATAAGGACCCGGAAGAGAGAGCAACTTACCGCCCCATTGGCTTGATCAATATAGATGCCAAGATACATACTAAAATCTTGGCTAACAGGCTGGACACCATCCTTCCTTCTTTAATACATTCCGACCAAGTGGGCTTAGTCAGGGGCCGGCAGACAGCAGATAACATCAGGCGGTTGGCCCATTTAGTTGAAAAGGTCCAGAGAACATCCACCCCAGCGGTCTTGGTGGCACTCGACACGGAAAAGGCTTTTGACCGCGTGGAGTGGTCTTTCCTGTTTCGCGTAATGGAAAAGATGGGCATTAGGGGGGAATTTCTCACGATGGTCCAGGCTAATTACCAAGCTCCATCAATTAGAATAATGGTGAATGGGACAGCTACTAGAAGGGTCAACCCACAAAGTTAGAAAGGCGGCAACTAGGGAGCCGACACAATTTGAAAGATTTCTACTGACCAACAACGGCACAAAAGGCCTTATCTCCAATATTTATAAGATTCTGAATAATTTGCAATATGATCCTCAGTGGACGTACATGCAGAAATGGGAAAGGGCCCTAGGGAGGGAAATCAGTAGGGAGGAGTGGGAAAGACTTTGGAAGAAGATACCCAAATTAGCCAGAGCGTCCCAGCTCCAAGAAGCATGGTATAAGTGCTGATTCGGATTGCACTACACCCCGGCCAGGCTTCACAAGATGTTTCCTACGAGACCGGACAGATGCTGGAGGGTTGTGGTTTGGTAGGCACGGCAGAACACGTTTGGTGGCAATGCCCCAAGATTGCGCCATTTTGGGTTGAGGTACAAAGGGCGCAGGAAAAGGTTTTTGGCCCGGGAGATACACGGACTCCAATGCAGATCCTCCTGGGTGTCCGGGCGATTTCTGACGAGGGGAGGATTAGAGGCAGGGAGAAGGCAAAAGCGATTTTGACTCTGGCGGCCCTTTTGTTGATAGCCCAAAGATGGAGAAGCCCCAAGATCCCAAGGGAACAGGACTGGCTGCGGAATGTTTGGGACATAGTGGCCTTGGAGTGGGCAACTTATGCCATGGAGAATAAAGTGCAAAGCTTTGCTGCCGACTGGGGAGAGATTATGACTTTTCTTAAAGATGACTACAGAGTGATATGGTGTCCACAGCGCTTGAGACTTCTTGAGCCACAATAGGGGGAGGGAACTGTCTGGGAGTGAGAAGATGGGGGATTTTGAATGCTTGTCGTCCTGGGGGAGGAGCAGTGGGGGGAATGTTTTCTTTCTGTTTTTGTTGCCCTTTTGTGTGAATTAAACATTTCTTTTGAAAATTATGTACCGTCTTTTTGCAATTTTTGATGATATAAGCACTTCAAGAAAGAGTTTAATCGAATTCTGTAACCCTGCCAAGGGTCAACTGAGAGCACCAGTCTTAAGAAGGGTTTTTACACCTTACTTTTTCTTCTTATCTGTTTAGCGAGATCTGGATGCCATAGGATCTTTTACAGACTGGTAGCTCCAGGTCAAAATATTTCCGCAAGAATAAATGACAATGAACATTTCTGTCATTTAAGTATCAATTACTGTGGTGCCCACCGACACTTTGTACTTCTGGAACTTGGTCTAGGCATACCCAAGGTGGAGGCACACATTTCTACAACACTGCAGAACTGCTATTGAAAATAATGTCATTTGCCGACATAGAAGGCTTAACGACGAGCAGAGCAGACACGTTAGGCTTCACAGCCGAAGAGGCAAACGAAATCTTTGGTCTTATCACTGACAGTGGATTTAGTGCGACGAGCAATAAGAAACAAGATCCACAAGCGAAATAAAACAATTGGAATATCTGATAAGGAAGGAGATCAATTGCAAACTCCATGCAATCACACTGGGGAGATACCACAAAAGCCAAAGAATACCTAGACGCCTACGCTTACAGCTGCGACCCACCTTATGTAAGGAGAGCAAAGCTTTTGTAAAGAAATGGGAAGCCATATTAAATAAGTGTTCCTTAGACCTTATTTTATTGACTATACAAGAATTGGCTAAAGATCTCAAAGATTTGGGAGAAGAGATCCAAGAAAATGAGAAGGTATTAGTGGCGACACTAAATCGAGAAGAAGTAGATTCTATTCTAGAAGAGATTAATAATAAATTGTCTGGATATAAATCAGAACTGGAAGCTAAGAAAATCCGAAAATTTATACGCGACACCTATGATTATTTGAAGGATGAGGTTTACACCTGGATGGAGAAATTTGGCCCTCCACTAAGAAAACCAAAACACAACTTCACGAGTGAAACATCCAGCTCAGGAACTTATACAGAGAGAGAACCATCAAACCAAGAGGAGGAAGCCAATCCGGGAACATCAAGTACAGCCGACACAACAGAAATATCTAACAGAGGAAGGGTGCCTTTTTTAGGAGAAGGAAGAAGAGAACACGAAGGGGGAAAAGAGAAACAAAAAGGAAAACCGAATACGAGACTACAGCAGAAGAAAACATAGTGATCAATCTGTCCTCCAGAACTCTGACCTCAAGCGAAATCAAAACAATAAAATCTGCTTCACGGTAGACGTTAAAAGCTTATATACATCCATTCCTCACGATCTAGGCAGAGAAGCGGTGGAGTGGATGCTTTTGAAGGAGGGAGAAATAGCTGCACAAAAAGAATTCATTATGGGGCTTTTGGAATTCATCAGTAACAACTCTTACTTCCAGTTTAAGGACTCATACTATTTACAAGTTGCAGGCACTGCCATGGGGCTACCATGGCTCCTTCATTCGCAAATTCGCTTATGCACAAATTTGAAACGGAGCATGTCCTTACGAACAAACTGTGGAATCAAGACCTTATAAATTGGATCCCTTACCATAGACGATATTTTTGGCATTTGGAAAAACTCAGAATCTCACCTCCTATAATTTTTTGATTACATCAACAGCATAGATCCTTGGATACAGTTCACATATGAATATTCACGCAAATCCATCCACTTTCTAGATGTGGAGATCAATGTCACAGAAACAGGATACCAGACAACGATATTTCGGAAGAGTACAGACAGGAATAGTCTGTTGCAAAGACTGAGCTTCCATCAACCAAGCTTGATTAGAAATTTACCCCATAGCCAAATGCTCAGAGTAAAAAGGATTGTCAGCAACCAGAGCGAATATGAAGCAGCAGTAAAAGAAATGGGCAAAAAATGTCTTGCACAAGGTTATTCAGAAGAAGAAATCACATCGTCAGAAACACGCACAGCCACACAAGATAGAGAAGAACTACTTAAACCTAGAGTAACTAAACAGGATACCTTACCTCCATTAGATTTTGGGTCCAAGTACTCACAGCAAAGCAATCGTATCAAGGCAATCATAAAGAAAAATTGGAACACTGTAACATGTGACAAAAGGGTGGAACACCTATTTAAGGAAACTCCCACATTTGCCTACCAAAGAATTTCCAACCTGAAAGCGAGATTAATTCACACCAGACCCCCACAGAAGAAGAGAAGCACAGACCGCATATGCACATTTCCGTGCTTGAACTGCAGCAACTGTGGTTATATTATGAAAGGACAAACAATAAATCATCCCTACACTGGAGAAAAAATCTAACTTAAATGTTATGCCACATGTGATACAGCAGGAATCATATATGGGATTAAATGCCCATGTGGTTTGTATTATGTTGGCCAAACACAACGCACAGCGAAAATCAGGTGGAATGAGCATAGGTCTTGCATCAGGAACAAGACTCCAAGCTATGCGGTAGCAAGACACTGGCAGAATAAACAACATAACTTGGGCCAAATTAAATTTGTAATTTTGGAAAGAGTCCAAAGAAGGGACAAACACGAAGATCTACAAAAAAGAATTGATCAACGAGAAACATTTGGATTGACAGACTAAGTTCTCTTACTCCAAAGGGAATAAATGAGGAGATCAATTATATGTGTTTCCTTTAACATAGCCAAAATCACATGTTTTGCTTTAATGTGTTTTTTCTTGAATTAGGTTTTTCTTTAATGAGGCGTGGTATACTATATTTCAATACTGGTGCGAACATGCATAATACATGAGTTTTTTTATTCTCTTTATATAATCTAACTACATGTACGGATTGTTCATTTTAATTTGTTGATGTTGTTTTCTTGATGATCATAGGTGCGATTTTCTCCTCCAAATCAGACTTCCGATTGCAGTGGCCATTATTATTATTGTAATTGAGACTTCTCTTACTATAGCATGAGCTACCCCCGTGCAGACACAGATGCACATTCTCACCTTCTGCATAGCTTATCACTGAAGTTTATGACACGCATTCATACGGATCGCCATGGTAACAATGACACGCAGGGCGGTGGGGCCCCAGGCGTACGTACAGCGGCGTACGCGCTGCTGCCCGACGCCCCGCCCACGTTCCCATGGCGATTCAAGTAAGCGTTGGTGCTCGCGCGCATTTCACTTTCGCTTTCCCGGCGAATGCGATCAGTCCTGCATGCGAGTACCACAAATGCACGTAAGAGTTCTGGGATTATGTTGCACACAGTGGTGCTACCCGTTCTATAGACAGAAGTACTAACATATTCCCCAACTGTTGTTCAACAGGAACATTGAAGATCATAACCAAGAGTATACACACAAGAGGACCACTTGAACTTAGCAGGTACAGAGTTCTGAATATAAGGGTGCCAGATAATTTAACACATAGAGTGGTATGGCGATGTTGACATACTTTCTTTTATATCTCTCCCATTTTCTCCATTGATTCAGATCCACCTGGGGTATGTGCTTTAAATTTATTTTTAACAATTATTTGCATTCATGTTTTCATGGATATATGATTGACGTTTACACTGTAACAGTTGAATTCACTTAAGTTCGGCCCTGAAGATGGTCACAGACGGAAATGCATTGGCATATGTGCTTTTTTGATAAATCAACCTATTTTTTCGATACATGAAACCTAGAAATGTGAATTAAACATTTCTTTTGAAAATGATGTACCGTCTTATTGCAATTTTTGATGACATAAGCACTTCAAGAAAGAGTTTAATCAAATTGTGTAACCCTGCCAAGGGTCAACTGAAAGCACCAATCTTAAGTAGGGTATTTACACCTTACTTTTTCTTCTTGCCCATATATTCAATACCTGATTGCAAAAGCGGACAGGAAATATTGAATGCAGTATTAATGATGTCTAGCTGCTATTCTGCCAGTTTATGTTTTTCATGCTTAGGTGGATGTTGAGGGGAATCAGATTCCATTTATGTTTTATGTTTGAGTGTTGAAATACAAAAAAGAAAGTATTTTTTAAAAAGTATGTTCGAATGGGTACAAACAACTACACAATTAATTCTTAACTTTTGACCATCCAATCATAACTTTTTTTTAAACTGCAACATCTCTGCGATTTTTTTGAATCGTTGGATTTATCCAGTTAAAAGTGATAAAAGTTGTTGAAAACGTCTTTTCAAGGTTTCCGTATTTTTTGAAGCTATACATGTTGCTTACAAATACTCTAATCATTAAATCACATTACAAAATTTTTTGATTACATCAACAGCATAGATCCTTGGATACAGTTCACATATGAATATTCACGCAAATCCATCCACTTTCTAGATGTGGAGATCAATGTCACAGAAACAGGATACCAGACAACGATATTTCGGAAGAGTACAGACAGGAATAGCCTGTTGCAAAGACTGAGCTTCCATCAACCAAGCTTGATTAGAAATGTACCCCATAGCCAAATGCTCAGAGTAAAAAGGTTTGTCAGCAACCAGAGCGAATATGAAGCAGCAGTAAAAGAAATGGGCAAAAAATGTCTTGCACAAGGTTATTCAGAAGAAGAAATCACATCGTCAGAAACACGCACAGCCACACAAGATAGAGAAGAACTACTTAAACCTAGAGTAACTAAACAGGATACCTTACCTCCATTAGTTTTTGGGTCCAAGTACTCACAGCAAAGCAATCGTATCAAGGCAATCATAAAGAAAAATTGGAACACTGTAACATGTGACAAAAGGGTGGAACACCTATTTAAGGAAACTCCCACATTTGCCTACCAAAGAATTTCCAACCTGAAAGCGAGATTAATTCATACCAGACCCCCACAGAAGAAGAGAAGCACAGACCGCATATGCACATTTCCGTGCTTGAACTGCAGCAACTGTGGTTATATTATGAAAGGACAAACAATAAATCATCCCTACACTGGAGAAAAAAATCTAACTTAAATGTTATGCCACATGTGATACAGCAGGAATCATATATGGGATTAAATGCCCATGTGGTTTGTATTATGTTGGCCAAACACAACGCACAGCGAAAATCAGGTGGAATGAGCATAGGTCTTGCATCAGGAACAAGACTCCAAGCTACGCGGTAGCAAGACACTGGCAGAATAAACAACATAACTTGGGCCAAATTAAATTTGTAATTTTGGAAAGAGTCCAAAGAAGGGACAAACACGAAGATCTACAAAAAAGAATTGATCAACGAGAAACATTTGGATTGACAGACTAAGTTCTCTTACTCCAAAGGGAATAAATGAGGAGATCAATTATATGTGTTTCCTTTAACATAGCCAAAATCACATGTTTTGCTTTAATGTGTTTTTTCTTGAATTAGGTTTTTCTTTAATGAGGCGTGGTATACTATATTTCAATACTGGTGCGAACATGCATAATACATGAGTTTTTTTATTCTCTTTATATAATCTAACTACATGTACGGATTGTTCATTTTAATTTGTTGATGTTGTTTTCTTGATGATCATAGGTGCGATTTTCTCCTCCAAATCAGACTTCCGATTGCAGTGGCCATTATTATTGTTTACTAGGTGATTTATGGAATGAAAACCATATTGTAAGTAATTGAGACTTCTCTTACTATAGCATGAGCTACCCCCGTGCAGACACAGATGCACATTCTCACCTTCTGCATAGCTTATCACTGAAGTTTATGACACGCATTCATACGGATCGCCATGGTAACAATGACACGCAGGGCGGTGGGGCCCCAGGCGTACGTACAGCGGCGTACGCGCTGCTGCCCGACGCCCCGCCCACGTTCCCATGGCGATTCAAGTAAGCGTTGGTGCTCGCGCGCATTTCACTTTCGCTTTCCCGGTGAACGCGATCAGTCCTGCATGCGAGTACCACAAATGCACGTAAGAGTTCTGGGATTATGTTGCACACAGTGGTGCTACCCGTTCTATAGACAGAAGTACTTACATATTCCCCAACTGTTGTTCAACAGGAACATTGAAGATCATAACCAAGAGTATACACACAAGAGGACCACTTGAACTTAGCAGGTACAGAGTTCTGAATATAAGGGTGCCAGATAATTTAACACATAGAGTGGTATGGCGATGTTGACATACTTTCTTTTATATCTCTCCCATTTTCTCCATTGATTCAGATCCACCTGGGGTATGTGCTTTAAATTTATTTTTAACAATTATTTGCATTCATGTTTTCATGGATATATGATTGACGTTTACACTGTAACAGTTGAATTCACTTAAGTTCGGCCCTGAAGATGGTCACAGACGGAAATGCATTGGCATATGTGCTTTTTTGATAAATCAACCTATTTTTTCGATACATGAAACCTAGAAATGTGAATTAAACATTTCTTTTGAAAATTATGTACCGTCTTATTGCAATTTTTGATGACATAAGCACTTCAAGAAAGAGTTTAATCAAATTGTGTAACCCTGCCAAGGGTCAACTGAAAGCACCAATCTTAAGTAGGGTATTTACACCTTACTTTTTCTTCTTGCCCATATATTCAATACCTGATTGCAAAAGCGGACAGGAAATATTGAATGCAGTATTAATGATGTCTTGCTGCTATTCTGCCAGTTTATGTTTTTCATGCTTAGGTGGATGTTGAGGGGAATCAGATTCCATTTATGTTTTATGTTTGAGTGTTGAAATACAAAAAAGAAAGTATTTTTTAAAAAGTATGTTCGATTGGGTCATAAACAACTACACAATTAATTCTTAACTTTTGACCATCCAATCATAACTTTTTTTTAAACTGCAACATCTCTGCGATTTTTTTGAATCGTTGGATTTATCCAGTTAAAAGTGATAAAAGTTGTTGAAAACGTCTTTTCAAGGTTTCCGTATTTTTTGAAGCTATACATGTTGCTTACAAATACTCTAATCATTAAATCACATTACAAAATAATATTGTTGCATTGTATTAAAATAACTTATTAAAACAAGTAAAGACCAATTATTTGATCAGACTATACAAAATTCATTGCAACATTAAAATACATTTTACATCTCATATAGTTCTATTTATGCTACATGACATAGAAGACAAAATGAACCCTTTTATTCAGAATCAATAGCTCAAATGACACTTTACAATATAGAGAAGTACTCAATAAAAATTGTCCGTTTCATTCAAGCATAGAATGCAATCATTAAAGCACAATAGGATCCTGCTTTCTAATTACATCACCATTCTACTATTTTTAAAAATACATATCAGAAGGTGGTATCCATTTAGCTTAGAATTTATAGTCCAATACTGGTCATACTTGTACTCATATTAATTGATGAAGAACCTCTAACTTTAGTGTTATAGTGCAGAGTGATCAGTGTTGGATAATAATAATTAATGCTTTCTAACAATTTCTAATTGACAATTGACAAAAACACATCTTCCAACATAAAATATGTTCTTGGTATCATGGAATAAATACAGACAACACACATACACACCTGCAGTGTCTCTCTCTCTCTCTCTCTCTCTCTCTGTTAATGCAATACATTCGGTGAGTTCAGGTTGAATATCAATTGTACAATTGAAACTATTATCAACATAAACTGGCAATGGAGCCACACTTACTCTTGTTTCAGAATATCTTGAACACAGAATAATGTGATTCATTTAATATTCACTTTAATTAACAATGTGCATCTCAACCCTTTAACATAAGTTGATAATTTGCCTGCAAACACAATGCAATAATAGAATGTGCACAACTAAAGCAACTCACCAGATTTCATAACAGAATGATCAACAAAATGCACAGATATGGTAAACTCTACTTTCTAATGACACCTTCCCAGATAATACATACAGCTGTTACAGCTGAGAGGACAAACATAAACATGTTTTACAAGGGTCCATAGGACGTGGTGCATGGTGCGGAGTGCTTACTGGCCCCTTCCAAATTAGGTTGTAAATGCATGTCTTGTGGCAAAATTAGCCCACTTTTTATGGATATATTGAAGTAAAAAATGTACCTGAAAGGTAAAGAGCACCTTAATGGAGCAGAACCTCACTTGGTGATTCATCATTATGCTACTTATCTTTTCATTCTTTTTGATATTCTCAATACATAATCATTAACCATGATGTTCTTTTTTATTTCTTTGGGTAGCACTAGTTCTCAAGTTGTTCAATTTAATATGAACCAAGTTCGTATAATGACCAACCAGAAGTGTTTAGAATTGTCTTTTAAAATCACTAAAGTGATCAACAGTTGCACCTCAGAGAGCGACAATAGGCTTCTAAAAAATATCTTCATTACCACCAGAAAATATATATGGATTTAGCTTCTGCAGGAAGACATTTTGCAGTTAATCTTTCACACATATCACTTTGCTTTCAAGAGAAAGATTATCACAATGACCAGCCCGATAATAGGAATCAATAACAGACTTGACATTCAGGAAACACAGTCTTCAACTATGAAGTAAAGTATGTTATGGATGCGTTGCATGGCTAATTATAATATTTTTCTAAATCTGTTGCTGTTCTCAAAGGTGCATCTGAGGATTACTTCCAAGTTTTACAAAAATTACAAATGAATACATGTTTACCAACCATGTATTTTACTTCATTATTTAATATCATTTTTAAAGTAGTATTGTTTTATATTTTAGTTAAAGGACTAATTTTTAGTATTGTAAAATGATGTTACTTTTATTTTAATATATTCTAAATGTTATCATTCCACATTATTTATGGTTATTTTGTTGGTTGCACTTTAATTTTTGAGCTTAGAGTTTGCAGTGAAAGCCTATTTCTTAAGCCTACCTATTAACTGTTTCATTGTTTATAATGTATTATACTCTATTATATTTTAATAAAAGTGCAAGTATATTCCATTACGTTTTGTACAATAAATGTCATGTTTGTACACAATACAATGCTTAAATATTATTTATAAATGGTTTAGTTAATCAATACATATTTTATTGAATGCACATCCATATTAGGAAGGTGCTACATAAGAGTGCCACATTTCAGACGTGTTGGGATATTTTACAACATGTATGCCTCAAAACAGATAATTCCTAAACTAACATTGAATTAAAGTAATTTTCAATTAAAATAACTCACAAACAAAATACCAACCTAGATGAAATGCCTGGGTCAAAAAGTGATCCCACTTGTGCACTGTCTAAATGTTTCGGGCATAGCTAACCCAGTTATTCCTTCAAAGGCAATGCTTTGAAATACATTTCATAAGGTGTTTTTCCAACATTAGGCAAACATTTAAATAAGGTACCATTGATTTTCCACACATTTTGCAGGAAAGAAATTCCAACTATTTCATGGGGATTAGAAAGGAACTGTTCCCTAACCACACACTACATTTTATATAATAACTGGGTTATTGTACAATCAGTGTTTTATCGTTTAATCCAGAACAACAAAAATACATCACTTTAGAATATAACTATTTTTGCCAGCAATAAAAGAATCCCAAAACGATGTAAGAGTTATTCAAATGTTATTTACTTATTTCTTCGTTAAATTGACGTATAAGTATAAACTAGCGTTGTGGCTGGCCTGAGAAATAATTGACCACTTCTATATAATTTACTTTAGATTTTTATTTATTTATTTTGCTAAGGCATATCCCTGCAAAATAACAGTTTTCAGAGAATCTTCCCACGAAAATAAGCTTTTTCAGAAGATTTCTTTCAAAGCGCACTTTATTTCTTGAAGACCTAAACAATTATGTTCATCCAATTCCATCAGTGGAAATAATACTTTACACACCACTTAAAATCCACGTTGCTATTGTGAGCTTCCCACAGCTATAGTTTTATCAAAACATAGTTGTAGGCCATCCTCAGTGAGAATCACCCCATAGAACAGGTTATTTGGGCATGTTAATTATCAGTAAAGGAGCTCCTACATTTTTATACATTACATTTCTATCATAGTTGCTCATTTCAGATGTTTACAGCTATGGTAATATCCAAGCTAGCAATCACACATTGCTATATTTCATGTATATTAATATTGTTCTGAAAGGTTTTAACTGAAAGTAACCACACTTATCAGTATCTTCTTCAGCCAACTCCCAATTGGATGCAAACCCACATCCTCTCGTACCCAGAAGACACCAGGGTTAATTCACAAAATCAAAGCAATACTTTCATGCACTTTTGATGTGTAAATTACACAAGAAAGATGTACTTGATTCACAAAAGGCAATAGAAATGCAATTTATTAAAACCTTTTTAAATATGCTGTTGGCACTGTGGTAAGTTAGAGGCACTCCCATACTTTGTTATAAGGGAGTCGAGCCACAGAAGACATCCACTAACCAATGTCCCTTATAGAGTGTGGATGGGTTGGATTCCTTGGACCTGTCACCCCTTCGAGATGCTGTAATATGTTCTCCCTCCAGGGAAAGCCAGAATCTTAAACGCCACAAGGGAACTACACATCCCAGCAGCCCTTCTTCCTAACTGCGAAAAACAAATTGAAACAAAACCCCAAGAGCTTAATAGAAACAACTTTTTTCAAGACAGCTGCGGAAGGTCTGGTCACGCTGGAATGACCCATCCATCCACTGAACAAACGCAGACAGCCACAGAGCACTTGGAGCACGCATTCGAAGACGCAGCAGATGGAAACAGCGTGTATTTGAAGATACTGAGCCAGTGTTTAAGAGCATTGTAGTAAATTCTCCACCTGTCAATACAACAAGGATAGCAATTATTCTGTCAGGACCCCATTAAGAGGCCAATGCAGAATGGGCCAATCAGGGGACATGATATGGACTACCCAAGGGAAAGAACAATCCTGGGTCAGTTTGCCCTTATAGAAACACCCATTACAGTGGGTACATAAAAAAGGCTGGAGGAAGCCATAAAGGTTCACAAGTCAGGAGGAAAGAAACAGGCTACTCACCACTCCTCATAGATACAATCAGTCTCGGGAGGATAGCTCAAGGACAACGTGCTCGCCTTGGAAGCAAAACGACATGAAGCACCACAGGTTCGATCGCCGGTTCCGCTCTTAGAAACTTCTGGCTATTAAGCGCGTTATAAATAACCTGTCCTATCATATCATACAGAGAGACTGCTATTGTGGGGTCGGGGGTGGATGCACGGCTGGCCTCACAGGTGCTGGGGAGGCCAGCACCCTCTTGGGTTGCCGGGGTCACCCTGACTTATTGGTTGTTGCAGGGCCTGGCCCTGATGGCCGTGAGGACATGGGCCTAGGGTGCCGGCGGCACTGTGGATGACAGGAAACATCCGAGATGGAGGGTGGCCTGGGCGGACCTAGGGCACCATGCTGATCCCGGGGGTCCAGACAAGCAGGGACCTGCAAGACCGTGATCACACGGTGTGGGCCTGCAAGCCCGAAATGAGAGATGAACACAGGACTTCCATTGTTGGAGTCTGCAGTCATTCTGAGCTACGTGCATGCAGGAGCTCCTTTTATTAGGGCGGGCCATGACACAGTCATGGCCCATCTTAAAAGGGCAATACACTTGGGAGGGACCCACACATAACACTCCTCCTTTTTCATAACAAAGACAAATGTTACTGAAATATAAATTGATTCCCCCTGTTACAGAACGACAATACTTAAACCACTTAGGAATTGTAGTATAGACGAATGATAGAATAACCCAATGATACATAGGGAGTTGGGTAGTTGTAGACATGTAAGATATATCGAACACTCCATACATATTCAGCGGGTGACAGTCATGGTTGGCAAACTGCTTGTAGTTTATTGTCAGTTCTACCACATGTTGCAAGACCCTTATTTAACCTGGGGTGAGTGGAACTTCAACCACTGAATGACACTAGTGTCTGCTACTGGCAGTACCTAGAGAATACCGACAGTCTGCAGGACCACAGCTTCACATAGTTCTCCTTACTGTGGCGTTGGCCCGCAAAGGCTACGCACGCGGCGGCGTGACGTTGCACGTCGCCGCGTGCAGCTTTAATAAACGGGGCGTTCCCGGAAGCCGACAGAGCGACCGGGGAGCCCGAAGCCGACAGACGTGTGCGTGTGTGCTCTGTCGGGTTGGGGGCTCACGGGCACGCATGGGGCCAATGATAGACCCCGAACAGTGGCGACGAGTGGTGACGGATGCCCGGGCCCGGCGGTGAAAGGCGTCCGGAATTTTTCTTCATAACGGAACGTTCACGGACGTTTCGTTTCACGCCGTGGCTGCGGACCGCACACGCGGCTGGCGGCCATTTTGGACACGAGGCCGCGGAACTTCTCGGGGCTCCGGTTCGGAACGAGAAGGTGATCCGGGTCTAATTTTTGGATTTTATGGTAGCAGGCTGCATAACCTGCACGCCCATACCTAATGTGTGTGTTTTACTCATATGGGACTGTTACGTCGAGTGCAAGCTAGGACAAGGACTACTATGGCAGGGCCTGCTTAGTCCAGTCCACCCACATAGCTTAATTTTTGGGACCTCTACTTTGCGGTGCATTGCTGCAGGGTGGCGACAGGGCACTTCCTCGCCCCTTCATCATCAGGACACATTCTCTTGATCCTCTTCATCATCACAAGGTAGTGGCAGTTGGTGCTTCACATTCTCTTGATCCTCTTCATCATCACAAGGTGGTGGCAGTTGGTGCTTCTTTGTGTGCAAGACTCTTTAGTGGTGCTCAGTGAAGGGGACACACCTCACCGTCGTCTCCGTTCTCCAAGTTGGACCATTGCTGTGCCTGGTGTGGGGGTGAATCCACCTGCATGGTGATGGTGGGAATCTGAGTTGCGGCCCCAGGACTTGAAGTGGGGGTGCCTGTGCGCTCAATCCCATGTACGACAGCGATCAGGACGTCGACGCTGCGGACCCTGCGGAAGACTCTCAGGACGAAAGTCAGGCGCCTGCACCCCAGGCACTACTAGGGGCGCAGCCAGCTGCTCCACAAGGGGCTCCCATCATGGCTCAAGCGAGAGCCCAGGCGGCCCTACAACCGATACCAGAATTTGATCCAACGGGCCCCCCGTCCAGCCTGGGGCCCCGATGGAAGAGGTGGGTGGCCCGCCTGGACATGTACTTTAGGGCTGCTCGGGTGACGGACGACGACAGCATGGTAGCCACCATGCTGTACTCGGCGGGAGCAGCGGTTCAGTAGATCTTCGAGTCGCTGACACCGGTTGACCAGACCTATGGTGAGGCCAAAGCGGCGCTCCTTGCACATTTCCTTCCCCTCGCCAACGTGGACTTCGAGAGGTTTGTCATGCTGTCGGCCAAACAAAAGGATGATGAGACCCTGGACACTTTTTACGGCCGCCTGCGCCGCCTTTCCCAAGGGTGTGCGTGGGGGGATGAGGATGATATGATATGAACAATGCTGATCCAAGCATGCTCCTCCGGCAAACTGAGGAGACAGGTCCTCAGAGAGCCGGGAATCACTCTCCCCCGCATACTGGAACTGGGTCGATGTCACGAAGTGGCTGAGGCACGGGCAAACAAAATGGAGGCGGGGTCACGCTCGATTAAGGCCGAAGAGGTGTGCGCTGTTTGGCGGGGTGGCCGAGGAATAAGAAGGCCTGGTGGAGGTCCCCGAGACAGAGCTGGAAGATCAGGGGAGTCATGTCAAAAGTGTGGCTATGACCTCCCCCACTCAACAGAGTGCCCAGCCGCAGGAAGAACATGTGGCCGATGCGGACTGCCTGATCACTTCTCAAGAGTGTGCAAGTCAGCTCTACCTGTCATGGTACCGAGAGGCCCTGCCCGGATCTGGACTCCGCGCCAAAACCGGCCGTCCAACGTGGCCCAGGTAGATCAAGCGGAAGAGGAGACCCAGATGGAGGTGGCTGAGGAAGAAGAGGAGGAAAACATCTTTTTCGTCTCAAGCATGGGGGTCCTGAAAGGCAAAAGCAGCAGGCAGCCAAGGTGCGTGGTGGAGGTGAACCGCTCGCCTGTTCCCGTGTTGGTGGACAGAGGGGCATCTGTCAATGTAATGGCGAGGGGACATTATGACGCTCTTGACCCGCCACCGAATCTGGCTGCGCCAAGAGCTCGCATATTCGCCTTTGGTGGACTTGAGCCTATGCCGCTGGACGGGGCGTTCGTAGCGAAGGTGGAACATGAAGGCTCGATGATCAGGGCTCGGTTCTACGTGACCCCTATAAGCAACAACACCCTGCTGAGCTGTGCGGCTGCGGAGGCACTCGGGATAGTCAGTTTTGTGTACTCAGTGTACCTGGAGGACATTAACGATCTACTTGACAAGTACGCGGCCCAGTTCAACGGCATTGGGAGAATGACCGGTGATCCCGTCAGGCTGCACATTGACAATTCAGTACAACCCACTGCCCTGAAACACCGGAGAGTTCCCTTTCATCTGAGGGAGCAGGTCGACAAGGAGCTGGATAACCTGGTGGCCTTGGACATCATCGAGAAGGTGGAAGGCCCAACACCATGGGTGTCCCCCATTGTCGTGGCCAGAAAACCAAAACAGCCAGACTCAGTTCGTATATGTGTGGACATGAGGCTGCCCAACAAGGCCATCAAAAGGGAGCGACACCTGACTCCGACCATTGATGACATAATCGCTGAGGTACAAGGGGCCAGATTCTTCTCCAAGCTCGACCTCAGAGCAGGGTATCATCAAGTTGTCCTCCATCCGGAGTCCCGGTATATAACAACATTCACCACCCACCGGGGAATCTACAGATACAAGAGGTTAAGCTTCGGGGTGTCCTCGGCTGCGGAAGTGTTTCAGAACATCATCCGAGGTGCCCTTGCTGATCTTGAAGGGGTACTCAACATCAGTGACGATATTTTGGTGTTTGCCACCACGGAGGTGATCCACCTGAAACGCCTGGCCAAGACTTTCGAGAGACTGCAGTCATTGGGCCTTACCCTCCATAGGGACAAGTGTGAATTCCTGCGCCCCTCCATAGAGTTCTTTGGGTTCGTGTTTAAGGATGGAGGGGTGTCACCCGACCCGCGGAAAGTCCGGGACATAAAGGAGGCACAGCCCCCGGAATCGGTGTCGGAGGTGAGAAGTTTTCTGGGCATGGTGACCTACTGCGGTCGGTTTATCCAAAACCTGGCCTCAAGGTCTGAGCCGCTCAGAGCTCTCACTAAGAAAGAGACGGCCTGGCACTGGGGTCCACTGGAGCAGTCGGCGTTCGAGGACATCAAGAGCGCCTTAACAATGGAGGACACCATGGCGTTTTTCGACCCAGCGCTTCCCTCCGAGGTTGTGGTCGATGCCAGTCCGTTTGGCCTGGGGGCGGTCTTGACTCAGGTGGACCGGGATGGAAGCCTCCGTCCCGTAGCGTATGCCAGCAAAGCGCTCTCGGAAACGGAGCAGCGGTACTCCCAGATTGAGCGGGAGGCCCTGGCGGTCCTGTGGGGATGCAGACATTTTCGCCTCTATGTGCTGGGGCGCCCGGTGACTGTGGTGACTGACCACAAGCCCCTGCTCCCGATCCTGGCGGGCTCGTCCTCAAAGCCCCCGGCCAGAATTGAGAGATGGATGCTCGCGTTGCTTGAGTACGGGGTCACGCTGGTGTACTGGCCAGGAGCTAACAATGCAGCGGACTACCTCTCCCGGCATCCCGGAGTGCGTGGGGGAGTGGTGGGAGACACCTGCGCGGAAGTGGCGGACGACCATGTCCGGATGGTGGTGGAAGGAGCAACACCAAATGCGATGCCCCTGTCGGAGCTGGAGGCTGCAGCGGCCGAGGATGGGTGCTTCCAAATACTGAAGCAGTCGATGCAGAGCGGATCCTGGAAGTTCGTTTTGGAAGCTCTCGCGGGGCGGACCCTGGAGGCGAAGACCGCCCTTGAACAACTGTGGAAAGTGAAAGACAAACTGTCATTCTCGGAGTCGGGACTCCTACTCCGAGGGGATCGCATAGTGGTCCCCCACTCCAAAGTAGGTGATGTGATCACTCTGGCCCATCACGGGCATCAGGGTGCCGCCAAGACTAAGGCAAGGCTGCGGATGAAGGTCTGGTTCCCGGAGCTGGAGAAAAGGGTCGATGACTTTGTGGCAGCGTGCGTGTGGTGTCAGGCAGCCTCCCCGGTGCAGAGAGAACCGGCCATCGAAGCCATGCCTCGGGGGACCAGGCCCTGGGAGGTCGTTCATGCGGACTTTGGGTCCACGTCCGTGGGCACCCACTTTCTGGCCATAGTTGATGAGTACTCCCGGTACCCCGAGGTGGAGTTTGTGGAGTCGGTGGCATTCGAGCATGTGGTAGTCGCCGTGGAAAAGATATTTGCAACCCATGGTTTTCCCCTGATGCTATGCTCGGACAACGGGTCGCCGTTCCAAAGCGAGCGGTTCTCAGAATTTCTAGCCAGCTGTGGAGTCAAACATCGGAAGATATCCCCATTGTGGCCCCGAGCCAACGGTGATGCAGAACGGCTGATGCGAACGCTGAACAAGACATTTCGGATTGCGCAGGGACAAGGTCAGCCTCTCCAACGGGCCTTGTATCAATTCCTGAGAGTGTATCGCACCACTCCACATGCATCCACTGGTGTTGCCCCGGCGGAGGCGTTATTCCGGCGATGCCCCCGGGGGCTACTGCCAGAGGTATAGGAGAAAGAACCCGGTGTGATCAACAACCAGCAGGTTGAGGCAGACCGACTAACCAGGATCAGTCAAGAGAACGTGCGCCGGGGTCTTCGTCCCCAGCGGCTGGAACCCGGGGATGAGGTGATCATCCGGAACCGACATCCACACGAGAATCTGTCCCTCCCGTACGAACCAGAGCCCCTGGGTGTGGTCGCCGTGAAGGGGTCGATGGTGACGGCCTCAGATGGGCGATCGGCTGTCACCCGAAACGTCAGCTTCTTCAAGAATTTGGGGGACTCAAGAACGGAGCCCCCTCTGGACCCTGGTGTCGCTGAGATACCGGAGGATGATGGGCCCCCTCTCGGTGCCCTGGCATCTCTGAGTCGAGGGGCTGCTGCTGATGGACTGCCGGTGCCGGAGGTGAGCGGGAGGTACCCCCCAGAGGGCTGGGCGAGGGAAACCCGCTTACCTCAGCGAGTATGTGTTGGGACAGTTGGAGGGTCATCCGGAGTGATGGGACCCGGGTGGCTGACATTAAAGGGGCATGGGCTCAGGACAGGCAGTTTGTTTTGTTGTGTGATGTGTCGTGTTTAACTAATGTTGCAATTGTGTTTCCTCCTGAAAAAGGAGGAGTGTGGCGTTGGCCCGCAAGGGCTACGCACGCGGCAGCGTGACGTTGCACGTCGCCGCGTGCAGCTTTAATAAACGGGGCGTTCCCGGAAGCCGACAGAGCGACCGGGGAGCCCGAAGCCGACAGACGTGTGCGTGTGTGCTCTGTCGGGTGGGGGGCTCACGGGCACGCATGGGGCCAATGATAGACCCCCAACACTTACTGAGACCACTTTAAGCATGGAAATAACATGCAGGGTCACAGCATCAAAATACAAGTTTACTGAGTCCTCTTTAAGCATTTGCGGGGCTGCAAGCAGCAAGTTCAAGCTTGCACTTGGATCAGTTCAGGACAGTCAAAAGCACAGTTCAGCAGCCAACAAGGCCACACCCGGGGCACCCGGGGCCACATCGGCTTAGTCCCTTGGTGTTGGTGCAGGCAGCTAGACGTGGGTAGCAGAGCGTAAAGGCTTCACCACATTCATGCTCCTCCAGGTGGGAATGCCTCTGGGTGTTGGCAGGGCCGGGGTGGTGAGACATTGGTGGCATGGTGTCTGAGCCACACTCCCACAGGCAGGAGTATCACCTTCCTATTTGTGGTGGGTATGTCAGCGAGATGCTGGTTGGCAGGGTAGTTGCCCTTGGTCTCTCCCTCCTTCAGGCAGGATATGTTCATTCACACTCCCCCAAGCAGGAGTCACTGCTATTGATGAAGTAGCAGTCCTTGCCAGTCCCAGATTCCCCTTCCCTGGCACGAAAATTGAGCAGTTGATGTCCCAGTTCTAGGGCCGGTAGAAACCGCAACGGGGGGCCACATTAACCTGGCCCACGGATGGTGGGGCTGGCAGCGAAACACTGGTGGCAAGGTGTCAGGGCCTTGCCACTTCCTTCGCTCCACCAAGCAGGAGATGTGGGCAGAGCGATGCCGGTAGCATAGAGCGCACAATCACTCTCCCTGGAGTTGCAACCCTCATGTGATCTTGCAGTTCAGTTCTTCCTGGCAGGCCTGTACTACCATGTTCCTTTCCAGTACTTAACCAGCAGAGTTCCTTTATTTCAGTGCCACAGATCTGTGTAATGGCATGCTGTGCAGCTGGGAGACACTCAGTACAGGGTTGGCCAGGATTGCCGGTATGTGGTGCAGCAATTTCCTGGTTTAACACTCCAACAACAGGAGTATTTTATATTTCACCGCCGGGTGGCCCGATTTGACTCTGTGGGTTGAGTAGCTGGTGCGACCTCAGCCGCGCTTCCTCAGTGAAAGCTCGGTGTAAAGACTGGAGGAGGGTGTCTGTACTTCTGCTCTCTATATGGCAGAGTAGAAGCACAGACCACCTCAGCTAAGGTTCCCTATTGTTGGTAGCATTGGATGAGCAACCAAGGCTTAAGTTCTCAGGAGGTGATGCAGGCTGGTTCTTAAGTGCAGTTTAGTCCCCATGCCCCCACAAAGGAATATTCACACACTATATTATGTGATAACACAGTTCTTTATGTAAATACGTTTCTGAATATATACACAATCAATAACACACTTTGTGCTTTGGCAATACTAATATGATAAATATGTACAATGTCTATGTGGTATCACAGTTAACTCTTCACTCCTTTAAAATGCACCAACTGCTGACAGTTTAAATGACATACAAGTCAAATAGCAATGTGGATCAACATCAGACATAGGAAGGAAGATAGGTTAGGTTAAACTATGGCAGAATAGTTATCTTGCTACTAAGACACAGTTCTGTATGAGGATCCCCCCACCTGGGCAACCTATAAATAAAGTGTATCAACAAGCTCAGTCCATATATGTTTCCTGCTAAATTGTTCTACTACCCCAATGTACCTTAGTTTAGCACAGTTTCTTTGATGGTTTGTCGATAGATACCTCGTGGGTGAACTCCATTTAAAGCAGGAGCAAAAGGGTGTCGGGAAAACTCAAAGAAAACTTGAACACTGCCGTTGAGAGAGCAGCTTCGACCTTCGCGGTGCTCATTAGTGATCAGTCGTGGACATCCTGTAAAGATGAGGCATGCGGTGCACCTCGATGACAAGAGTTTGTTGCCGCAAAGCAGACCAAAGAAGAATGTAGGCCCAGCAGCGGCCGTCGGGTGTCAGTTTTGGCATCTACGGTCAGGACTCGACCATGGCTGGCTTTCGGATCTTCATTGGTCTGTATCTTTGTGGACTTCGGTGGCTGAAAACCCATCGGCGGTCTCTCCTCATCTTGTTGATGACCTTGACTTTCTCTGGAGGGGCAAAGCGGTTGACGATGAAGGCAAGGGGGACCTTTGTTTCAAATGTCTTAGGTAATGGTGGAGCATTGTGGCTCTGGTCATTGAGCAGCATGGCGTCAAGACGTCCCTGCTTCTGGGCAACGCAACTCGACGGGCTTCCAGCGGTTACGGCAAACCTTCGAACCCTGGTCAATGACGATGGACTTCGATCTCCCGGTGCTTCACCTCAGATTCCTCTGCGGTCCCTGTCTCCGGTCGGCAGTCTTTTGAGACTGGCTTCCAGGGTGCTTTGGTAAAGATTAGCTTTCACACGATGTTCCCCCGTAGCTCAGGAAGAGGTCTCCTAGTCAGGTCTTCTCTTGGATAAGTCCTTGATAGACATGACAGCTTTTGGATTTTGATGACGGCAAGCAGCAGCAAACCTTCTTCTTCCAGCTGGCTTCAAGGTCAAGCATCAAGTTTCGACTTCAGCTTCTGAACAATTCTGGTAAGTGGGAGGTCCCCAGATATACTGTTGTGTCTCTCTTTCACACTGCTGAACCAACATAAGCCAGCCAATCATTCAGAAGGGGATTCGGGCGGGCATGCAGCCAATCAGGCTTGCAGTGCATTCAGGCCATTCACTTCCATCCAGACACCCATAACAAGGAATGTGGATTGGGGCAAGCACCCAGCCTTTCAGCACACCAAATTGCATTCATGTCAGTTTTGGGCAGGGCTGTCACACACACAGATACCAGACACCCATAACATGGAATGCATATTGGTCACACACTCCATTAACCCAGGTCCCACCCCAAGGGCGTACCCACAACATACAGTCACTGGGAAGGCTTCAGCCAGTCTGGCCTGGAATTCCCCACAATACCATGTAGGGTTCTTCCACCCAACAGCCAGTCAGGGGAAGGGACAGAGTCAGGGCTTCCCATGACTTTGGGAAAACAAGGTAACAGGTAATAGAAACCAAGAGGCCACAGGGGCCATCTTGTCTTCTATCAGAAAGCCACTGTTTCCTATGGCAGGGCCTGGATATCCCAAAATGGAAGATACTCAGAGCACCTGACAAATTCAGCATGGAGCTGCCACCAGCCCATACCCTGCTCTGTGGGCCACACACAGGTGCCCAAAAACATACACTAGGGGTATGTTAAGGATTCCAATCAGGCGTCACACACTGGACCAGGACACTTGGTCTTAGCCTGGGATGTGGTGCTCAAAAGGAATACTTTTTCTTTAATTTCAATGAATTCAAATTGAGGCGGTCCCCGACCCGTCTCACACCCCCTTTTACACCCTCTTTTACAAATACCCCAGATCACAACAGACCATGAACCAGGCCAGTTGGTGAAAATACAATATTTATTTATTTTAAAAATTCACAAAAATCACACAAATTTTAATATTGGCCAGCAATCACCAATGGGGTGATAATGATAATGGACATGGAAGCAATGCACTTGGTTAACATATCTAAAACACCATTGAATAGGAGCACTTTTTGAATTGGGATAGATAGCACCCAAGGTAAGGTTTCCCCCTGGAATGTTCCCTCAACCCATCAATAATCGAATTCTGAGTGGATAGAAAGAAGCAGCAGGTAGCCCGGGATAAGAGGCAGCAAACAGAATCAAAATCCGACCTTCTCTCATAAGAGGCAAAAACAGATTTTAAAACCTTTGTAAAGGCCTACAATGACACTCGGATTTTATAAATAATTAATTATATGTGTGCTGAAATTTGCATAACATGCCAGTCCAACTCTACAATTTGACATTGTTTCACCCTTCTAATAATTTTTAGTAATTTGTAGTGTGAAATATTCGGCCTAAAGGCATGTCAGTATTGAATTGTACATTGGTATCAGGTACACTTTGCTCGGAATACCCAATTCTCTGCCATTTCTGTTCCCAAGGAGCAAGTGAAGGCTACAACGTCTTAAATTAAAACCCACAAAATTACATTAAAACTGTCAACTTTTTACATTCCTGCAAATTTCTGTTGCAAAAATAACCATCTTCACAGTTTCTTAATAAAATAGTATTTTAAAACAAATGGGCATCCTTTGTCCTTCACTGGAACCATTTATTTTTCTTCAGCTACCACCAACTGTCACTTCAGCCCAGTGTGGGGAGGAAGTTTCCCAGTTTGACTGAAGGTTTATGGCCACCTCCTCTTCACAGGTTGGTTCCCAAAAGTTCCATTGTAAGAGGCCTCAGCCCAGACAAAAGTCTGCCAAGGTAGCAATTATCACTTGTGTGTTCTACCATCTACTGTGAGGGGTCTTCTGTTGCTGGCAACCCCCAAGCAGAAACCTGTTGGGACTGATTTCCCCCATGTAGACAATACAATTTAATTCCTTTTTTTTAAATATATAAATCAAAATAAAACCTGTTGGCTAAGATCTCCCAAAAATGTTTCACTGCACAAAACCCCTTCACATTGCTATGTTTTGGAGCTAGAGTTAGTTTCTTGTATGCAGCACTTTGTTTAAATATAGATGCACTAAAATTGACATAGGCCCAGAGAGCCAGGGCCTTTATTGACGCATGAATCCTTGCCATTTTGTAGCCCAAAAATAAAGCATTTCCCGTTTGGCTGAAGGAAAGCTCCTTTTGATTTCTTCAGATCTGAACAACAGCTTGTCATTTGGGGATACTGCTCTTGTCTGCTGAAGCACAATGTGAACGTGGATGGGCATGCCAGGGTCTCATTAATAAAAGTAGTGTGATGAGGAACGGAGGAAAAGAGCATTAGAGCGACATCATTTTTAAATGTAAATATTTCCCTTTTTCAATGGGAACGTTGGGCTTGCAGCAAAGCAGCGCTGCTTTTTCACTCCCCTTATTTTGTACATGTAAGAACACACTAGCAGGCTTTCTCAGTGTGCCCCCTTGTTCCATCCTGCCCAATATGTGCAGCCATCTTTTTGTAGTTGCAAAACACGGTTTTGCCATGAGGCAGTGGTGCTCAAAGGAGCCAGCGCAGCCATCCTGCTGTTTCTGTTGAAGTGCAGCTTTGTTATGGATGGGAGTACTGCTGAGTGGGTAAATATATTCCACAGGTACAGGGTTGTACCCCCACCCATGGGTGCCATATGGGTACCCAAAGGGTCTGTTCACCACAACCAAAAAGAGGAAGAGCTGCATTGCCAGGAGTCCCACATGGATTCCTGTGCAGAAAACAACACAGAACACACATGATAAAGGAGTACAGAACAAGGACATGGAGGCCCTGTCCCTCCAATGCATTTCCAGCATCACAGTCACCACACCCCAGACTGAGGTTAGGGTGGTCTAATCGGCCACGAGATTGACGTCCTCATCCAGACGGTCAATTTACCTTCTGGAAAGGCCATCTGCATTATTATGACTCTTCCCTGGCCTATGCTCAATAGTGAAGTCTAACCCTTGCAGGCTAATTGACCACCTGAGCAGTTTCGGGGTTTCACCCTTCATCTGCATAAGCCATTTTAGGGGCTTATCGTCTGTTTGTACCTTGAAGGTAGACCCTGTAAGGTAGGGCCTAAAACACCTAAGACTCCAAACTATACTGAAACATTCCTTTTTAACAGTAGCCCACCTAAATTCTCTACCTTTGAGTTGCCTACTTATTAATATGATGGGATGTTCCCTCCGTTTGTCATCTAATTGGGACAAGACAGCTCCAATTCCATTATCGCAGGCATCAGTTTGAACAATAAAGGGCGTGCTGTAGTCAGGTGCACACCACACAGGTGCCCTACACAGACTTTCCTTCAAGCCAACAAAGGCCCTCTGACAGTCTTCCGTCCAATTAATCTTCCTCGGTTGCTTGGGTGAATTCAGAGCTGTCAGAGGGACAGCTATGGTTCTATAGTCCACCATGAAGTTGCGGGAATACCCAGTGAGGCCCAAAAAAAGCTCTTACCTGGGTTTGAGTAGTTTGAGTCTCCCAGTCATGTACATCCTGTACCTTACTGGGTGAGGTTGGATTCCACCCCTCCTACCACAGGACCAAGGTAAGTGACTTTCCCCTGAGCTATCTGGCACTTGGAGGCCTTGATAGTGAGGTTAGCCCTTTTTAAGGCCTGCAACACCCGATCCAAATGAGTCAAATGCTCTTTCCAGGTGGAACTGTAGACAGCAATGTCATCTAGGCAGGCCACATAAAAGGCTTCCAGCTCTCTGAGCACATGATTGACTAAAGTTTGGAAGGTGGCAGGTGCATTCTTCAACCCAAAAGGCATGACTCTAAACTGGTAAAGCCCCTCAGGTGTTCAGAACGCAGACTTTTTCTTGGCATGATCCATCAGAGCTATTTGCCAATAGCCTGAGGTAAGGTCAAAGGTGCTTACAAATTTGGCAGCACCTATGGTGTCCACAAGCTCATCAGCCCTGGGCAATGGGTGCGAGTCACTTTTGGTGATGGCATTGACCCTTTTGTAGTCCACACAGAACCACCAATCGTTGGTACCTGCCTGGGATCTTGCCTTGGGCACAAGGACCACTGGACTGGACCAGGGACTGGTTGAGGGTTCAATTACACCCAAATCCAACATCTTGGTGACTTCAGCCTGGATGTGGTTCTTCCCGGAATCTGACAACCGATAGAACCTGCTTTTGACAGGTACACTGTCACCAGTGTAAATTTCGTACCTACACCACAGGGTGAGGCCTGGTGTCAGTGAGAACAGGGGGCCCTCCTGGTCCTCTGGTGCTTTGGTGTCAGATCTGGAGAGAGATGCACTCCTTCCACTGGGTCATCCTGAGGGTTCCTATGCAGAGAATCAGGAAGGGGCGCACTCTCATCCTTCTCTTGCTCTGAAGCCAGCAGAAGACATGAGACTTCCTCTCGCCTGTGGAAAGGCTTGAGTCTGTTAATGTGGAAGACTTCCATGTCAACCAGATAGTTGACTTCGCCCATCTTGGAGATTATATTTATGGGTCCAGTCCACTTACCTCCCAAAGCTCTAGGCTTGGTAAGCTCCATCACAAGGACCTCCTGTCCGGGAGTCCAATCCACTTGTGAGGCCTTAAGGTCATGCCAGTAGTTGATAAATTCTTGGCTTGCCTTAAGATTCGCTGTCGCCTGGCCCATCAACTGTGCCATACTCCGTCTGAGGCCTAACACATAGTCCCCCAATTGCTTGGCAGGACCTGGAGGGGTGGTTTCCAAACATCTCTGATTAAGGCAAGGGTCCCCCCCACGGGATGTCCAAAGAGAAGCTCAAAGGCGTTGAAACCAACACCTTCTTGAGGCACTTCCCTAGAGGTGAACAGCAGGCATGGTAGGAGGATATCCCTTTTCCTCCTCAGGGGCTCTTCCAAAGCACCCTGCAAGCCCTTGAGAGTTTATTAAATCTCTTAACCAGACCATTGGTTTGGGGATGGTAAGAGGTAGAGAACTTATGTGTAACTCCGCACTCCTTCCACATCGCTTGCATGTAACTCGACATAAAGTTGGATCCTCTGTCAGAGACCACCTCTTTAGGGAATTCAACTTTGGTAAAAATGCCCAGGAAAACCCTGGCAACCATCTTGGCTGTAATGGTCTGAAGGGGTATAGCCTTAGGGTACCTGGTGGCATGTTCAACCAAGACCAGGATGAATCTATGTCCACCTGATGTGGGAGGGTCTAGGGGACCAACAATGTTGATGCCAACCCTCTCAAATGGTGTGCCAATCACTGGCAAAGACTGCAGTGGGCCAATTACACTGCCTCCAGTCTTGCCAGTCAACTGACAAGTGGGACAGATCCGGCAGTGAGACTCCACTTCTACTCCCATCCGGGGCCAGTAGAAATGTGCAGGGAGCCGTTGCTTAGTCTTCTTGGTCCCAAGATGACCAGCTAAGGGCCCTTCATGCAGCCAACTGCAACAGGAATGGTCTGTAGAACTGGGGTCCCACCAACCTCTTGAGGGCACCAGGTTCAGGCTTAGTGGGCTCACTACAAAGGAGCACACCCTCCCAATAAATCCTGAAAGGCCTAAGCACTTCACCTTGTGCCTGGGCCTGTTTTCTTAGACCCTCGAGAGAGTGGCACTCTCTCTCACCCTTACAGAAGTCTCCCTTAGAGGGCCCTCCTTCAGCCAGCAGGTGTTGAAAGTCAGGGTAATCCTCCAGGTTGAGCACCTCTCCCGAAGGAGGGTCTTCTGGCTCTTCTTCCTCAGGAATTGAGTCTCGGGGTACCACTGGACCCAGCCCATCTGGAGCCTGAATCCCAGTGGGTGCTGCTGAAGCAGCAGGAGGAGAATGAGCCCCCTTTGCAGAGGTGGCCTTCTTACGCTTCCGTCTTGCCTTGGGTCTCCCCTTTGTCTTGGGTACCTGACTAGCAGTTAGATCCTGTGTGACCTGAGATCTAGTGTCTGCAGCAGCAGTCAGGGGTATTCCTTCAGAGATTAACCCCAACTCCACTAGATCATTCCCCAACATAATGTTGGCAAGTACATTGTCCTGAACCAGGACAAGAAGCTTTGCTGTCTTGTCCGCAATCGTGAAGGTGACTAGGGCAACAGGAGATAATTTGGGAGGCCACCAGCTATCCTGGTAGTTCTCAGAGGAGCACCTCCAAAGCCCTCTGGCATGATCAGGGTCCTGTCAGCCACTGTAATTCTTGCCACAGTGTCTCTGAAACCAGTAGAGACTGGTATTTCAGGACAATTCTCAAAAATGTGTGGGTGTTTTGTGGGATTGTAGCCAGTAATTCTGCGTACTGGTCCCAGGTCCCAAGGGACACTAGTGAAATCTCTGCAGGATCACCAAACGTGATTCCTGTAGAGGAGGGGAGAACAGTGGCCTTCATCTCAGGCATGAAGCATGGGTAGGTCATGCTGACAGTCTAGTCTCCAAGTGCCTTCCCTTTACACTTGAGGTCACCCTTCTTGTGGTCCAGAGCCCTGCAGACCCAACAAGTGCCAGGAATGCGACGTACGGTACTGGATCCACTTGGAGCCTGCTTTACAGCAGGAGGAGCACTACTCTTACTCCCACCCACATAAGACATATCCCCACTAGATGTTTGGGTCTTAGGAGAGGAAGGTTTAGATATACTCAGCTGTGAATGCTTTTGGGACTCCTCAGACCTCTGAGAGGCCGCCTTTTGTTTGTCCTAGTCCTTCCCACTGGGTTCCTTAGGGGACACCCCGTGGGAGACCCACTTGTCAGCCAGCCTGGCCAACTTAAAGGGATCCAAAATGTTCTGGTCAGCAACATACTGACACAGCTCTGGTGAACAGGATTCAGAAAAATGCTCAAAAAACAAAAGGTGGGACAATTCAACAAAGGTTTTCACCTTGTATCCTTCAATCCACCCCATCATGTTCGCATGCACAGCACTCACCCAGTCAACCCAAGACACATTCTCTCTTTTCTTATATTCCCTGAACCGTTTAAGGTATTGGATACGTTTCTTGCCAAACTTGGCAATCAAATCAGATTTCATGCACTCATACTGACCCCTTTCTTCCACACTCAATTTCAGAATACAGTCATAACCAGTCTGAGGCACTCTAGTTAATCTCTTTTATCAACATCATGGATTACACAAGCCATTTCAAATGCTTCAATCCACTAGAGGATATCAGAACCCTCCACATACACACCAACCAAATCTTTCATAAACTTGGTGGCAGGGGACCTGGCACTCTCAACTGGTTTGGCTGACGTCTCCACTCTAGCTTTCTCTAGCTGGATTCTCTGACATTCAGTGTCCTTGTTTTTAAGTTCAAGATCCCTATCTTTGAGTATCTCTTGCTGTGTCAACTCCTCCTTCTTTAGTTCAGCTTCAGTTTCCAGCTCTTTATATTCAATGGCCAATTCCATCCTCAATAATTCAAGTTCCAAGGAATTCCCTGAAGAAACAGTGCTGGGTTTCAGAATAGAGGAAGCAGACGAGGTGGCACTCCCAGAAATAGATTCAATACCAACCCAAGGGGCAGGGTCCTTAATGGTTACACCCCCCCTTCATCAAGAGCATCACAACAGAAATTACGAGATAAAAGAATGCAAAGACAGAGCGACGAAGAAGTGCATAGAGCAAACAAAAGAAGGGAAGAGAAAAGGCAGGAAGAAGATAGAGTTAGATGAGAAGCGAGAAAAAGAAGTGAATTAGATGAAGAAGTAGAACAAAAAAGGAGACAGAGGGTACGCGATATTGATCGCATTGAGAAAGAGCTGATGGAACCAAGTCCAGTAATATCATGGGGCGACATAGAGGAGTTTCTCCTGTCACAAGGAGCAATACATTTGAGATAGGAAGCATCAGAGATAGGATCGATAAAACTTATCAGGAGATGGGTGCAAAAAATGAGTCGAGGAGCAAAGGAAAAGGAGACCGATCCACTGGTGCCCAGTTATGCGGAAAGGAAGGAAGCCTGTTTAGTCTCGAGCATAGAGCCTTGTCTTTGGACAGGCTAAGGTTAAATAGATATGAGAAAGATGAAAGCCACACTAGCTGGGGACTAGACATGTCAGACAAAGAAAGAGAAAACTTCCGTGGGGAAGAGGGAAAAAGTGCATGCGGTCCTGAGCGATGTCTGGAGACAGATAATGAAGTAATATGGTCGGATTTAGACCAACCTAAAGATAGGAGGCTCATCACACAGTGAGAGGGGAGAATCACCACCATAAGTGAGCAGGTTGAGGTCATTGCCAGGTTGAAGGCAATTGGAAACCATTGTTCCCACTATGAGTAGGCAGACGATGGGAGCGGATTGCAGATTTGGGTTTTTGCAATTCCCCCTATTAGAGGAAGGTGGGGCCAAACCGCAGTATATTCCATGGCCCCAAATGTACAAGGATAATTTAAGATGCAAATTCCCCAGTTCAATGGCGGGTGCAGGGACATGGATTTATAAGTTAGAAAAGATGACAGGAGGATACAGGTTAACTATAGGGGACGTTAAAGTTCTCCTAGCAGCTATTCTTGGAAAAAGAGCTGATGACATTTGGACGAGAGCAGGTTATTCGAGTGTTACAGCACAGAACACAGCTCATGATGGGACGCCATTTAATAATTGTAGGGTGTCTGTCTGGAAAGCGCTTAGGGTACAGTGGGCCTCATTACACGGACGGCGGTAAGGGTTAACGGTCACCGTTAATGGCAACGGTGACCGTTAACCCTTACCGCCGTACTACGAGGTCCCTTTGCGGGTTGGAGGAATTAACGCCTGCTTCTTGCAGGCGTTAAGTACCAACCCGCTAAGGGACCTCGGAGCTAATTACGGCACCGCAAAATTGCGGTGCCGTAATTAGCGCCTTCCCCATTCCCATAGAGCCCTATGGGGCAGAAATGGGAATGGGGAAGGGCAATGGCGGAAGGGGGATTTACCGCCCCTCCAACCTTGGAATGTGGCGGTAAATCCCCTTTCCGCCAAGGCGGTGCCGGTAATTTACCGGCATGGTCCAGGGTGCTAATAGCACCCTGGATTACCGCCTTCCGTGTAATGAGGCCCAGTGTCCTGATACGTCAGATATGGGTGCACTTATGGCACGTAAGATGCAAGAAAATAAAGATTTGCTTGCTTATATTAAAAGATTTTAGGAATGGTTCACCTTGGAAATGAAGGAGCCTTGGGGGATATCTGTACCAGCATTTTACCACATTGTGTGTCAGGGGTTGCCAGAACAGGTACGGAGACAGCTCAAGAAGCTTGTGGGAATGGAAGCATAGCCAAGGGCAGAGATATAGTTGACTATCGCGCATCATTGCTGATTGCTGCAAGAGAAAAATAAGAAGAGGGAGGATACTAGGAAACTTGAGGAAGCTAAGTTAGTCCAGAAGAAATGATCAAAGTACGCCATCGAAGGAGCAGTACTGACAAGCTGAGATGAGCTGGGAACACAGTAAGCAGCAGGTGTTCTACAGGTGAATAATCAACACCAGTTGGATCAAGGAGTTAATGGGTTTGTGCCGAGATGCAGAGGTACAGGCTTTAGAGGAAGAGGGTTTTTTCAGAACAATTAGAGTTGTTTCCCTCCTATATGTTGGACATGTGGTATGACAGGGCACATTGCTCAAACATTCGAGAGCTAAAAGTATGTACAGAATGGGCAATTCTCAAGAGGGGGGACAGCTTACCCTGCAGCATATAGCCCACAAGGTAGGGACGGGTTTTCCCAAGATCAGAAGTGTATCAAGCACAAGTGGCGCAAACTAAACAGGCTTTACAACCACAGCAAGCACAACTGAATCCACCACAAGGGCAATCACAGCATGCACCCATTCAGATACAACAGAGAGCAAATATGGGGCAGTTAATGACTCCTAGAGTATTGGGGTGTCACTATTGTGAGAGGAAGTCCTTTCACGGGCATGGGAATAAGCATGTACCCAAAATAGGACAGCTCACACTGCGACTTGATGTGTTCAGTACTATCAGTGACACTGAATCCTCAAGAGGAACTGAGGGTTGATGTCACCAAAGGATGCAAATCTTTTTCTTTTTTAGTAGACACTGGAGCAATTCGCTCATGTATACGAGAGGGAACGTTTTAATTATCAAGAAATGCCATGAATGCTCAAGACTTCTCTGGAGCTACAAGTAAAGATCCTTTTACTGATGAATTACCAGTCTCTATAGAAGGGTGCGATATGTCTGTAACTTTATTGTATTAGAGGCAGACACCAGTTAATATTCCAGGCAGAGACTTAATGACGAAATTAAATATGACTATTTCCTTCACTGATGAGGGAATAGTGTGTTCCACTCCAGGGATACATTATTTTCTTGTTTTTAACAACTTTATTTAAGTTTTTAGAGCATCGTAAACATATGGATATTAACAACCAGTTGTTTCTAAGCGTACATTATTTTAAGCCAGCTCAATTACCACAAACCTGGGATTTCAATGCAATTTAAATCCATTGCTCATATTTAAACCATACATAGTAAACAGTAACTATCCCACCCCTCCCCCCAAACATATTCCAACAAATGGGTGAAAAAGTGTTCTGCTTTTTGTTTCAAATGGCCAGCTGGAGCTAGTAGGATCGCTCTCAGGTTCAATGATCATATTTGTCAAATAATAGAGATTGCACAGAGTGCTCTGGGTTTGAAGTACATCTGCTCTCTGCCGTCCATAAACTCATGTAGTGGTAGCCAAGTATTTAAATATTTCGAGTATGAGCCAATGGCTATTGCTGTCACCTTCTCCATAGCCATTACTCCCCACAGTCTCACCCACCACATGGCTACTATTGGTCCATCCTTGGTTTTCCATAATTGTGCAACCGTGATTCTGGCCGCACTCAACATATGAGTGATAAGTGTGGCCGTGGGTCCAGAGTTTGCATAACAACCCTCCACCGCTTCTGCCAAGAGCACCACTGGTGGGTCGAAGGGAAGTTGCGCGCCAGTTATGTCTTTAATATGACTTAAGATCTCCTTCCAATATGTTTCGGCTAGTGGGCAGGACCACCACATGTGAATAAAGTCCCCTGGAAGGTCACAATTTCTACAGCAGATTGCAGGGTATTCTGGGTTGATGAAGTGCATTCGAACGGGTGTAATGTACCAACGGAGACATCGTTTATATGCTGCTTCTTTAATTAAGGTGCATCTAGAACTCTTGGCGGTTCTATGCCAAATGCGGCCCCAGGTGTCCCCGAGGATTGTTCTGCCTAGATCTGTTTCCCACTTCTGCATGTAAGAGAGGTGTTCCTCGGGGTCTGTTCCCCCTATCAGGCGATATAGTCTGGTTATTCCATTATCTGGTAGGCCTTCTTGTATTGTTAGCTCCACCCCCGTTGGATTCCTGGTTACCCCCTCTTTCACCCGTGCATTTGAGACCCAATGACTGAGCTGGGCATAGTGAAAACGTTCTCTTTCTGGTATGTTAAACCTGGATTTGTAATCCCCAAATGTCAGAGGTGACCCATCTATGTAAAGATCCTCCAAAACCAAACTGTTTTCTCAGCCCCCCCGGTGTGTCCAGAAGTTGGTCTGCATTCCTGGGGTGAAGTCTGGGTTACATGCAATCGGTGTGAGTGGTCCCCCCCCACTTTGATCTTTCGGTTTCTCAGTACCTTATCCCAATACCTGAGAGTGGTTTTAGTTGATTCCAACAACTGACCACCTTGTTCCCTGTGGCGTGTGGCCAGAAAGCCCAGGTTTTTAAGGGGTATCTTGGTAGCTGCTTTTTCTAATGTGACCTACCGATTTCGATCTTCTCCAGCGGCCCATTGTAGCATTGGGTCCACCTGTGCTGCCCATAAATATCTACGAAGTTCTGGGACCCCAAGTCCCCCCAAGGCTTGTGGTCTAAAAAGTATTTTTTTGGGGATCCTCTGCCCCCCCCCCCATATGAAATTAATTACTTCTTTCTGTAAGGATTAGATTGCTGATTGGGAGGGCACCCATTACATATAAAAACTTATGGAGTAGAGTCATTTTAACCGCCGCAATGCGTGCTAGCCAGGATAGTTCCTGCAATTACCATTGTTTCAGGTCCCCTGTTAGTGTTTTCAGAAGGTCCGGGACATTGGCCCCGTGTAATCTATTGTAGCTGGGGGTCAGTTGTATCCCGAGATATTTTACTACCATGCGTTCCCATTTCAGGGGGTATTGGTTCTCCCACTCCGGAATTCGTTCTGGGATTTCAGTAATATTAAGGGCTTTGGACTTGCGGTAATTCACATTAAATCCTGAGACTTTCGCGAACTCCTCCAGCAGTTGTATGGAGTGCCCTGTGCCCTTCAGGAATAGAAGAATGTCGTCCACATAGAGGGCTATTTTTTGTGGTCCGATATTGCCCACCTCCACCCCATGCCCCATGGATTCCCGGATGATCGCGGGCCCTGCATGCAAGTGGCTCCATAGCCATGGCAAAGATCAGGGGCGACAATGGGCACCCCTGTCTTGTGACTTTCTGGATGGAGATACTCTCTGTCAGTTTCCCATTGACCATTAGTCTTGTGGATGGGTTTGTGAAATTGGCCATTACCATACGAGTAAATATTGGTCCACAGCCGAATCTTTCAAGGACTAGCCGTAGAAATCCCCAGTGTAAGCTGTCGAAAGCTCTGGAAGCATCCAGAGCTGCCACTGAGAACCTTTGACCAGACCTCCTTCCCCAATTAATCACATCTATGGCCCTACGGATGTTATTGTATGTGTGCCGCCCCTTTACAAAGCCTGCTTGGTCTAGGTGAATTATCTCCGGACGTACTCTGGCTAATCTCCGGGCTAAAATTATAGAATAAATCTTTGCGTCCCCGTTTAGTAAAGAGATTGGGCGGTAGCTTGCACAATCCGTTGGATCTCTATCTGGTTTCAGCAGTAGTATTGTAGTTGCTGGACCCATATCCCCGGATGTGCGCCCTCTGTCTCTAATGAGGTTAAATAGTTGCGTCAGGGGGCCTACTAATATGGACCTAAAAGTTTTGTAGTATGCGTTGCTTAGCCCATCTGGGCCAGGAGTCTTATGTCCTTTCAGTGCCCCTATTGCCTCCCCTACTTCCTCCTCTGTTATAGGACCCTCCAACTGTTGCCTATCCGCCTCACTGATTTGTGGCAATACAACTTGATTTAAAAAGGTGACTTGGGCTTCTTCCTCTAAGTTTTCTTTTTAAGATTGTTAGTATAGTATGAGAACATCACCTCTTCTATCTCTTTCTCCCCCCCCTCGTTACATCCCCGTTCAGGTCGTGGAGTTGGGTTATGCGGTTCCGGAGTTTTTGGTGTCGCAACTTGGCAGCAAGGAATCGGTTAGCTTTACCCCCATGTATATAGTAAAATTGTTTAGTTTGCACCAGAAGGCGTGCTGAATCATCTGCTAGGTGTGTCTCTAGGATTGCTCTGGCCTTCTTTAGTTCCCGCTATGCCCTCTGTGAGCCCCTGTCCTTGTATTCCACCCCTGCTTTCAGTAGGTTGGTTTCCATATTGCGTCTCACCTTTTCCCGACTCTTAATATAGTGTGACGTTTGGGCAATAAATTCCCCCCGTATTAAAGCTTTGCTGGCGTCCCAAATGGTCAACCAATCCATCCCTGCAGTCATGTTTTCCCGAAGGTAATTCTGTAGGGTTTGTTCTATACTCGTTCGGACCCCCAGGTCCTTCAACAATACTTAATTTAGTCGCCAGGGCTTATGGGATTTTTGTTGCGGGTGGTCCAACTCTATTTTAAGTAGTACCGGGGCGTGATCTGATAGGCACCACACTCCGATTTCCAATCCCGTGACCTGTGGGATCACTGTTTCGGAAACGAGTATCATATCGATTCGGGAGTGGCCTCTGTGTACTGCAGAATAATGGGTGTACGATCTATCGTTTGGGTTAAAGAAACGCCAAGTCTCTAGGAGGTGTAGGTCCCTCAGAAATTTGGCGAGAGCCTGTCTGAATGTATGATCATTAGAAGTGGCTGGGAGGGTTTTGTCTAATGTTGCGTCCATTACTCCATTAAAATCGCCTCCAATTAGAACATTCCCAATCCCCCATTGTACAATTTTGGGCAACAGGTCCAGCAGAAAGTGGTCTTGTCTCACATTGGCGGCATATATTGAGATCAAAGTAACCAATTGACCCATCAGTTTTCCCCCGAGCATCAGGTAGCGGCCTTCCGGGTCTCTTTTGATAAATCTTTTCTCGAAATTAATGCCTTTTGCCAATAGAATACCCACTCCCCGCTTTTTAGTCCCACTGGAGGCAAGGTATTGTATGGGAAAGGCTCTGTGTCTCAACCTGTGTTCATCTCCTGGTAGCAAATGTGTTTCCTGCAGCCATACCACTGAAGCGTGCATGTCTCTCAGCCTAGTTACCACAGATTTCTGCTTAATTGGGGAGTTGAGCCCCTGAACATTTAATGAGACGAATGTCAACTCCGACATAACTGCAGATCAAGTATTGGTCCCATTCTTTGCGATCCCACTCACAGCTTTTTTCCCTGTTATAAGTACTTTTGGAACTTTATCACCCAAGAAAAAAAAAAAAAAAAATCCCCCCCTGTCCCAACTCTAAAATCAGAACTTCTCAAAAACATTTCCAACATATTATATTCACAGTTTGTCACCGGGTTTTATACTCACATGGGAAATTTGGGATCCGTACTCCTGTCTCCCCCCCTGTTTTTGCCCCCCCCTTTGGTTTGATGTTTGGTTTGTTTGTTTCTTGTGCATCTGATACAGCTCGAAATCACATCCTTAGAGTAGGTCTCCCCTTTTTTATAATATCGGCATCCCCTTTTTTTTTCAAGATCTTCCCTGATCTCTTGGCTTTTGGCGGTTGTTCAGGTGGGATCCGAAGGCTTAGGCTCCTTATCACGCCCTCGCGGTCGGGGACGTCCTGGCCTCCACTGACCTTTTTCAAGTCTTCCTACTGTCTCTTCACTCCGGGATGTGGAGCGCTCCTTGTCAGTGAGGGTACTCTCTTCCCCTTCCTGCATGAGTTCTGCCATATCTTCTTCTTTGGAGACAGAGAATTTTCGGCCCTTCCACTCAAAGCGTAGGCATGTCGGATGTCCCCAGCGATACCGTTCTTCCTTAGTTCTCAGCCAGTCTGTGACCACCATCAGTTTTTTCCTTCTGGTGAGTGTGGCTTGGGCCAGATCTTGGAATAATTGGATTGAGGTGCAGCGAAACTTAATGGGTTCCTTTTTACGGGCCGCTCGCATGATGTCCTCTTTCAGTTGGAACATATGTATCCTGGTTAGGACATCTGGAGTTAGTTTCTTAGTGAGTTTGAATGCAGAGTAAACTCTATGCGTCCGGTCCAGCACAATTTCTTTGGTCTCGTATACGTTCAGTATGTATCGGAGGAGGTCCACGACGTATTGCTGCAGGCAGGGTCTGGTATCGATTTCGGAACCCCACGGATGCGAATGTTATTTTGCCTGGATCTATTTTCAGCATCCTCCTGTTTACTCTGCATCCATTCCATTTGATGTTCCAGCTCGAGGACTCTATTTGTCAAGATGTCATGCTCGTGGCTTTGCTCTGTCACTACTGTTTCGACCTCGTCAATCCTTTTTTCAATTGTCACGACCCCTTTGTTGAGATCCGAAATGGACTTAGCTAGACTATTTGCGCTTTCTTTGATGTCTTTTTTACGTTCTTGCAGCATTTCCAGATGGTCCGATTTCTGGATAGGTGGGTCCTCAGGTTCAACAGTACACTCCGGAGGGGGCGGCATGCACCTGGGCTTGCACCTGATTGCGCTTCTGAGGGTCTGTTGTCTGCAGCATAGCTTTAATATCTCCCGAGCCTTGGTTTTTAGTTTTCGTGGTTTGTTTGGACATCTTGATCGGGTTATGATGATCTTGTTTGTTGCTTCAGATTAGACTTGGTGTGTTAGGGTCAGAGTTGTTTGTCGCCGTTGCTCATCTGACATGTTTCCCCCTTTTTCCACGACTTTGAAAAGTCCTTTACAGACGGGTCGAGTGTGGTTTCCTATATCCCGGCTTTAGGCTGTGAGGAAGGCAGACGGTGCCTCTTTCCTTTCTTTGAGACCGCCCAAATTAGTGCTCTGTCGTGTGGCCCTTTTCCCTGCTTCCTTGTGTATTCTGCTCCTTTTTATTAAGAATTGTATGCTGCAGTGGCGTTTGAGAAAGTGCCGCTTTGATTGCAGCTCTTCCGAATGTCAGAAGCGGTTGGAATACTCAGACCCCGCCGTTCAGATCCACCATTTCCCACTGCCGGCACCTCGTCTCTGCAGTACCTTGTCCCCCCGGAGTTGCATCCCGGGCTACCTTTATGGCCTCTCCGCTATGCGGGAGTCCCCTGCTCACCTCTGCTCACCGCCGAGCTCGCTCATCGGTCTTTCAAGCCGGGGTCGGGGTCAGACACCGCCCACTTTCTTCCCTCCGGTTCCTCCGTGGATTGTGACTCTCCGACGGCAACACACCTCAGGTTCCGGGGTGTGCCGCCTCTACCAGCAGCAGCCCATGCATCGCGCTACGCGCCTCAGAGGGGGAGCGCCAATCTTCTTTTCTTTGTTTCCTCCACAACTAGCCATGATGTCAGGGCCTGCAGGGGGGACCCCGGAGCAGCGATACGTTTCCGGACATATCCATGTCCTTTCAGGATATTGCGGCCTTCACCTTACGTGAGGAATATAGCGGTCGCCATCTTGGTGGGAGATCGCGACGCGGGATTTTCACCTACAACTTCAGTTAAAGTGCCTGGTGGCGGCCGTTCTCCCTCTCCATCGATGCACAAGGCAGTTATGACTACCTGGGTAGCCTTCGCATGATTTTCGGGTTGTTTTTAGGGGGTCAGGGGTTCCGGGGATGGGTGGAATCACAGAGCTCGTCGAAGAGCCATCCGCACGGGTCCTCGGCTGGCCACGCCCCTAGGGATACATTATTTAAACGTGGGTGAATTTATTATGGCGTTTACAGGGCAGATAGCTCTGCAAGGAGTACCATTAGAGCCAGAAGTCTTTCTTTATGGGGTACACATTTTGTTAACATGGTTGCCTGGCTTAGTGGAAAAGATTATGAAAATACCTGATGAATTTCTGTTCAGGCCACAGATACCTGTGGAAGAAGAGGGGGCAGATTTTTCCATTACAGCTGGAAGCAGCTACAGTACGAGGGGAATTAGCCATGCTTGAAAGATTTGATGATGAAGACAGGCCATGGAGAATGGTAATTGCCATTGGAGAAGGGTATAGATTGACTGGCATCACAGATGAAGACATGTTTAGCGATAATCCAACAGATGATGAAGTAGTGTTCGAAATTAGTATTACATATTGGATCAGAATAGAGAGAAGGGAGATCCCACAGCGAATGGTGATTGTGCGGCAACGACCCACATTTTTCGATGAGGATATGGAAAAGGTGTCAGCCTCCTTATGGACTACAGGCCCTTATGACGTAGGCCTATTGAGGGAGGTGGGAGAAGTTAAAATTAAGCTGAAACCAGGAGCAATTTTACCCTGAGCAAGGCCGTATCCAATGCCTCAAGAGGCAGATGAGGGTATAGACTATATCGGCTATGATGGAACAAGGTATTTTGGTGATGATGTCAGTCACTGTGTAATACTGCTGTGTATCCTGTGAAAAAATCAAAGGAGGGTTGTGGCATTTAATTCTGGACATGAGGCCAATCAACCATATTGTAGAGGCAGAGTTTCCTTTAGTTCCGAATCCTGTGATGATTTTATGTAGTATTCCCAAAGACGCAAGATATTTCATGGTGATTGACTTGAAAAGTGCTTTTTTCTCAATCCTGTTGCAGAAGGACTCTCAAGACCTCACCTCATTTACGTTCCGCCAGGCTAAACTGAAAAGTACCTATTTGCCACAGGGGTAATGTGAGTCCCCATCAATCTTTAATAGGGTCCTGCAGATGTACCTAAACAATATTGATCTGCCAAGTGTTGTGCTGTAGTACGTAGATGATATTTTAGTTTGTAGCACGACAGAAGATGAGTGTAGGCAAGATTCAATTCGATTGATGACTATTTTGGCAGACAAAGGATATAATGTAGATAAGGAGAAGCTACAATATTGCCAGTAAGAGGTGTTGTACATAGGCCAGTTGATTTCACATGAGGGAAAGAAGGTTACACCTGAAAGAGCTGAGGCGATTATGAAGACATCAAAACCGCACACGATAAAGCAAATGCAGCAGTTTTTTGCATTGTGTAACAATGTTAGAGCATGGGTATTTGATTATAGTTCATATACAAAATCTCTTTTGCAGGCTTTAAAGAAAGAGCAAGTGAATAATGAAAAGATAGAATGACGGAGGAAATGGAGGAGGGGTTTGAGGAGTTCAAGAAAGCAATCAGTACAGCTCTAGTTTTAAATTATTATGAGGAGTTCTTTTTGTTCTCGCACACAAATGGAACAGTTATGTCAGCAGTACTTACACAGAGGTCCAAACTTGGATATAAACCTATGGCATATTATAGTGGGATTTTAGATCCAGTTATAAAAGGACCTTTTCTTTGCAAACAATCACTGGCAGCAGCGGCCTTGGCTATTGAGGACTCTGCAAGCATCGTTATGGGGTGTTCCATGACTTTATTTGTTGAGCATGCTTTGCTGTTTTGGCGAAAACTAAGGGTACACTAACTTTTTAGAAGGCTTCTGCATACGAGGTAGTCATATCAAATTCAGCAATCAAAATAGTCAGGTGTAAAATAGTGAGCCATGCCATGTTTGTAGCCGAACCTGTGACAGAGGATGAGCAGGTGCATGATTGCTCGAATTATGAGGAGTTTTATGATGAAATCCCGAGGGTAAAGGAGAATGCTCTCGCAGGGGGTAAGGTTCTCTTTATTGGCGGGTCTTCAAAAATTGATCAAACTGATGGAGAAAGGCATTCAGGTTCAACTGTGGTAAGGCATAGAGCTAATGGGGAATTTGAAGTGGTACCAAATGCGAGACTACCGTCTCATTTTTCGGCACAAACTGCAAAATTGGTGGCGCTTATTGTCGCACTTGAGAATCACGCAGGGTAGGAAGTGACGGTGTATAGTGACTCTGCCTATGTGACGTCAACCGTACACGAAGGATTAGCATGTTGGAAAAGGAGGGGCTACCTCCGAGCGGATGGCACTCCCGTGCAACACGCTGCATTATTGGACAGGCTTATTAGAGCAATACAACTCCTGGTAGCCATCTCAATAGTTAAATGCACAGCACATACTAAGAGAACTGACTTTACTTCACACAGAAACCAAGCCACAGATGAAGAGGCAAAAAGGGTTGCATGGTCACCAGATATTTTTAGTGTTGATACTCCTAATGTGAAAGAAAAAATGGTCACAATCATGAATGTGAATGAAGGATTTAATCATTGGCTAGAACGCAATTGATGGAGGTTCAATTTAGTGCTCCACAGGAAGAAAAGGAACTGTGGATGTAGAGGGGGTTTTCTTTATCCCCTTGTGAAGCATTGTGGTGACAGGACAGCACTGGTAAAGCGCTGATGCCTGTAGCCTTATTAAGGTTAGCGTTAGAACAGCTACACCACCCTGTGCATGTAATTAGGGAGAGTTTTGCTGCAGCTATTGCAGAAGACTGGTTCTTACCAAATCAAAATGTTAGAACATGTTGCATTTTATGTAGTAAATTGCATCACATGTGAAAAGTTTGCTGCTGGGCACACATTGCGAACAATTAGAGGAGTGATTCCTCGACCGAATGGTCCTTTTCAGCATTTACATATTGACTATGTTGATATGCTACAAGTATGTAGTGGATATAGGTATATGATAGTGGTGGTGTACCCCTTTACGAGATGGATTGAAGCTGGTCCATGTTTTTAGTCTGAGAAGTATTTCCTAGATGGGGAGTATGTGGGGTACTAAGATCCGACAATGGTCCTCATTTTGTTAATGAGGTGTTTGAGCAAATTCATCTATTGCTTAGTATTAAACATGCGTTGTCTTCTGTTTATCACCCACAAGCAAACCGAATAGGTAAGAGACTGAACGGCCTTCTCAAAGAGAGAATTGCCAAGTTGAAATTAACACTGAAAAAGGGGTGGCTGTATTTTCTGCCCCTTGCAGTATATGCATTAAGAGATTCGCCCGTGTCGGACCACCACCTCACACCACATGAATTAGTAACAGGGAGGTGAATGAGAACACCTCTGACTCCTCCATCGAGGACTAGGAGTGATGCCCAGACAACTGCAGAATTGTTAGGAAATGAGTTACATGCATATTTACATGTATGACCGCTGGTATCTCTGTCATTTCAGATCAACTCAGGCATAAGGGGTGTCGATATTAGGGCACAGATGGAGACCATTCAGCAGCCGAACTTCAAAAGCTTTTATCAGTTCCAAAACTATTTAATAGACTTCTCGTGCTAATCCACAACTTCACTAGGAAGTGGTATGAGCCCATTTTAGTTGTCCTTTTATCGTGGAGAATGTTACTCCATCTGCAGTAAAAGTTCAAGGAAGATGTGCCTGGATATATCTTAACAACGTGAAACCATATGCTGGTGAGACTGGAACACCACCACCTGATTTGGAAGCAAGTCAAGAAGAAGCAGTGCAGTGTGTGCAGACTCGATCGATGACGAGGAAGAAGGATGCAAAGATTGTGGAATAAATAAATGCAAGTGTGCATTTGGACTGTGGCTCTCCTGGACATTCCAAATAGATATTTTAGCAGGAAGTGAGAAAGTTACTGTTCTTGAGCCACAGGAATTCATTGAAATTGGACCTTAGAAAGGACTGAGAGAAATGAAAAATGCCAGATTTGGAATTCCTTTTTGAGGATTGGAAAAGGGAGAAGTTCCCGGATTCATTTCTCACTGAGTTTCTCTTTGGACGCATAAATGGTCCTGTCTGATGACGATGTCCATAGACTACTTATTATGGTTTTGTCACCTGATTCGAGTTCATCCTTATATTGTTTGGCGTAATACCAACACTTACGTGTTTCTAGGAGATCCTATAAATCGTCCTGCAATCAGTTGGTTACTTGTGGAGATAATCGAGCAGATTTGGCAGCTACCCGAGCATTTAACGAGGCTGCCTGATTAAAAAGGTTTTTTCCTTCCTTAAAAAATAAGTACATAGGCACAATGAGATTTATTGAGCATAATGTGGTTCCCGAAAGTGAGCAAACTCAACGACGTGTGGAGAGACATCAATGGTGGGGCTTTATGTATTAGTGCAACATTTATACATGCACAGCATCTGTTATTGGTTTTCTATTTTTGCTGATTCATGCTGCATATCTTGTTGGTTCCAGAAGGATTTATTTATTCTCCCATTTATTCTCCCCACTCCAGTGGCTTATGCAGAGTTAGAGGTTGTAAGGAAGCCAAGGCCATATTTGATTATCCCCACACCAGTGACACATGAACAGTCACCTAATTCTCTGACAAGTGTTCCTATGATTCCCCCTGTAGGAAGAATGTACACTGATGTATTCAATGAGATGCTTATGAGAGCTCACCTGGCAAGAAAGAGACCCAGGAGAAGAGCAAGAGAGGACAAGTATTGCTGACAGTATGTGCTGCCATTATTTTGGCAGCACAGCACATTTGGGAAATAACATGTGGTATCAACACATGAAAGAGGGAGGAAAGAGGACGTCTGAGGTGGATTGTTATGTTTCTGCTCTCCTACCGTATGCGATGGGAAAGTCTAAAATATTCATAGCTATAGAGATAGATGTCCAAACAGCCCATTGTTTAACTCACCTTGCACTCTGCCATACAAGAGGTCAATTCCAGGGTCGAACAGCATCTTTTGTCTGGGCAACTGAATAACAGCGCCAGAAGAAAACAATTATGTTCAAGATTTAAAGACAAGAGCGACATCACACACCAGCGGTCATGTGATAAGATATGAACAGCCAGGCATGCAAGAAGCAGGAATCCAATGGGAAATAAATAAAAAGCTCAATTGCCAAGGAAAGACTGACAAAGAAATACAAAGATGTAAGGAAAGAGGACAGATGCAGATCTGGGGAACAGTACTTTCTCCAGATGGCTGGGAAGAAGGCATAGTGTGATGCAGAGCTGTGGCAGTAACTGGACATTATAAACCAGTTATAGATCAAGTGGAAAAAGGATGCAAACCTCTCTGCTGAGGCTTGCAAAGTTGATGACATGGGTTGAAGACAGAGGAGGCCCATTGCAGATAGTGCCTTTGACTAGTGCAGAACTGTGCTTCAGAAATAATGGCACACGAAAAGTTGGAGAAAATCAACAGTGTGGGCGAATTTTCAATGTGCCAGGAATGTAGGATGGGACACTAGTGATAATGGATCACTACTGGGCCTGCAGCTTCAGAGCATATATGAAGCTGTCTAGAGATTGGGGTGCACTATGTTCTATGGTGATAATTCATGTTCCAGCATTAGTGATTCCAAAGAGTGACCTGAATATTGGCGAGTTTCCAAAAGAAGATGCTCCCCTGAGAAAGAAGAGATCTGTTGAACACCTTGATCACATGAAGTGGGAACATTATTTCTAAGCTAAGTCAATAGATGCTTTCGATGCTATTCCATATGGACACAGACTATTCAGCAAAACTGCTTCAGTTTTTACTGTTATTTTTATGCCTGGGATCCAGACAATGGCAAATGCCAAGTGGTTACAAATAACCAGAAGGGAGCTTTTGCAGACGATCAACACTACCATAATGGGATTCAATGCTATCAAGGAAGAGCTGAGACCCATAAGATTGATGACTCTTCAGAACAGAAATATTTTAGGCATGATTACATCTATGGATGGAGGTGTTTGTGCCAGAATTGCAGAATCATGTTGCACATTCATACCTTCTCATGATGACGAGAATGGCACCTTGATAGAGGCCATACCGATGCCGACAAACTTGCAGGTCAAGATGGAAGATGAAGTGGAAGACATTGCCGATGACAGCTGGTTTGTGTCAATCTTCTCATGGGTTCCTGAATTGATGGCGAACATTTTCAAGTTCCTTGGAGCCCTGTTAGTGATGATCATGTTTGGATTCTATGTGGTTAGAATTATAATTGGACAGTGCAAAAAGAATGCAAAGAAAGCAACATGAATGTAAACCATGATTGATGTTGAGTCTGGGTTAAAACCAAAAGAGCTGACAGATGAAGAAATCAGAGACTATGTAAAGGCTATTATTCACACACCTGAGGGAACAAATTTACTGTATCCAAGAAACTATAAGAAGTATGTGGGAATATAGATTTACTGAATCCCGTATGGACAGTGCAGTCTTATGACCTGGAATATTGATGAGCATGTGAAATCAGCAGTATGCCTGAAAGGAGTAGTAAAGATATGGACTCCAAAGAAACATTTCTTCAGACGAGGATGTCTAGATGTGAAGACTGATGAGAGAGTGGTCGATGAATCACCCAGAGGGGGAGTGTAGAGGAGGAGCCAAGTACTTCTACCGGAAGTTCTGCCGCTATTCTGCCTACATGTTGGCAACCGGAAATTGTAACATGCACAATACCAGTGAGAATGTCAATACCACGAAAAGTCCTTGAAACAAGGTATCCATTGAGAAAACCCTATATGTATCGACAAAGAAATGATGACCATCTGAAGGAAGTTCCGTAAGAAGCTTGAAAAGAATGAAGAAAGAACTGGTGATGTCACGTGAAGGTGAGGTGACACACACACAGAAGAGATATAAATGAAGTAAGAATGTATACCCTAGAGAACCTGATGACAAAATAATGAGGTATGCAACATTTTGGGAGTGAAATGGAGATTGCATGTGCGGAGAAGCCCCAAAGAAAATGCAAAACCATTTTACAACTGTACAGATGCAGTAACACAAGTAGATGAAGTAATCATGAGGCTGGCTACATAGAGAATAGATTGCGGCGATGCGCCAATTTTTATACATAGGAATATATAGAATCTGGATGTTCCACAACACACTTTAGAAAATGTGTACCTCGTGAATGAAAGGTATTAAAATACAATGAATAGCTCGTAAACATGGTCTCCAGTCACGTGGACAGATGAGAATAAACTTTGAAGTGACCTACACTGAGACCAGAAGATAAGACCATGCTTCACTCCCTTTTATTCTCTCTCAGGTGCAGTGAGCCTCTGCAAGGCCAAGTTTAAAGGTATTAATTGAATGGCAGACCGCAGGAGTGATGATGGATGTTGGGCTAATTGGGTGGGAAGGCATGACAAGCCCAAACCCCCCAGCACCTGGAGTCCAGGTTGCGTGCTGCTAACGAGTGGAATCTTCCAGAACGGTACAAGCAATTATAGAGGGCCACCTATTACGGAGCCTATAGTTTGAGAAGCTGTGTGAACGTGTGTATTTTTTATATTTTCATGACACAGAAGATGACTTGCACTTGGGATGAACTTAGTTGCCCACCTGACCTTAGAGATCCAATCACATCCCTGTATCCCATAGAAAGTATATGTGGATGTTCCCGTTCACCAACCACAACCCAGAGTAGGTTTTCTTATTTTGCCACCTATCCTGACGTCACTCATGATGAATATTTAGTATAAAGGCAATGTTTTTTATGAAATATGTTGAGATACGTCTGTGCGGCAACCGTTGATGTCCTTTGTACTCCCTGTTTTAAGGACTTGTTAGTAAACCAGCTTTAGGTTTTGCCAACTTCTTGAGTTGGTCTGATTATTGATGTATGAGCAAGATCTGCATCCCCATCCATCTCAGATACTGTTGCCTCATCTTAAAGGACCCGCTGTCCCAGTTCACTTGACTGCCTTAGCCTTGGGTTTCCCCTTTGGCTTTGTCTCAGCCTTGGACTTGGCCAGGGCAGCCTTTGTTTGTCACCTTGTGCATGTTCTTTCTGCTGTGCCCCCCACAAGACCTAAATCTCTGAGGTCATTTCCCAGCAGAACCTTTCCAGGGACTTGCCTCTATATACTCTCAGATATGCTAACAACTGTACCATTAATGGTTAGATTTACAGACATTACTGGGATCTTGAGATGGGGCTAAGTTGGCAGCAATGGAGCTCTGGCAAGCTCTTGTTGGTTTACCAATGTGGAATCCACCAAAATTCTGCTGGCCTCACTATCTATAAGGGCAGGACTGTCAACTCCATTGATTATCACACTGTCCTTAAAGTAATACTTGGTATCATCTGGATGCTAGCATAAGCCTCTGAGACTCTAGGCTCCCAGGAACCCAGGGATACTAAGACTACTTCACACTCTATCCCACTAGGGAAGCAGTCTGAAGAGAAGGATGCCCCTGTGATAATGTCTTCCTCCGCATATGAGAGGAAGACCAGACTCACAGTGTGAACCCCCAAGGTTTTGACCTTACATCTGGGGTCCCCCTTCACATGGGCACTTGCTCCACAAGAAATAGGGAGGCTTACTGTAACCAGAGCTATTCTTGGCAGGATTATTCACACTATTCTGAACATTCTCATGTGGCATACTCTTGTCATGCTTTTTGTAGCCCTTATGGGAGAAAGTTTTATCAGACGATCCTTATCTGATTTTTCCCCTCCTCCTGCTTAACAGAAGCAGGGTTGTCCGTATGGGACACTCGGTGTGACACCCATAAATCTGCTGCACTAGCTAACTTCTTAGGATCTATCTCCTCACAATCAGCCAACTGCTGCACAAGCTCAGGGGACCAAGAAGCAATAATATGTTGAAGCATGACTAAACAAATCATACCCTCAAAGGTGGTGACCTTGGGCCTCATTACGACCCAGGCGTTAACCATGGCGCTATTAGCGCCATGGTTGACGCCGGCAGTTTACCGATTCCGCCATGGTGAATGGTGGAATTACCGCCCCATTCCAAGGTTGGTGGGGCGGTAATTCCCCATTCACCATTGGCCCTTCCCCATTCCCATTTTTGCCCCCATAGGGCTCAATGGAAATGAGGAAGGCGGTAGTTACGGTACCGCAAATTGCGGTACCGTAATTACCTCTGAGGTCCCTTTGCGTGTCCAATCCTTAACGGCTGGTTAAACCAGCCGTTAAGGTAGGGACCCGCAAAGGGACCTCGTAATTAGGCGGTAAGGGGTTAACGGCGCCCCCACCTTTTACGGCGCCATTAACCCCTTACCGCCTGGGTCGTAATGAGGCCCCTTGTTACCTTCCACCCAGCCAGTCAAGTTTTTCACAGAATCAGTTGCAATATGAGACCCAAGTATTACCTTCTTTCTTTTTGTACTCTCTGAATCATTTCAGTATTGGGCAGGAGTCTTCTCAAACTTCAAGACCAGAGTTTGCTTTAATTTTGCAAAGTCTTTTCTGTCAGCCACAGACATTTCCATAATGGCACTGCAGCCATAATGGGGTAGTCGATTGAGCAACCATGCAATCTTAGCAGCATCCACAACTTCTTGCACTTCACATGCATACTCAAATGCAGTTAACCAATCCATGATGTCATTCTTGCCATCAAACATACTAAGCAGATCTTTTGGGAACCGTAGATGAGAGGAGGAGCTAGACCCATTAACAGATCCTCTATAGGAGCCATTGACAGCTTGTAACCTAGCAAGCCCCAACTGGTGATCCCTGTCCTTCTGTTTCTCTGCTTTCTCCAGTTCTAGCTTAGCCACGCAGAATTCAAGCTCCTTCTGCTTAAACAGCAGCTTGTGTCTTTTGAGTTCCAGCATGGCCTAAGCCTCAGAGCCAGAAAAAGAAGCATGGTACTCTAAACCATCCTGATCATCACCTGTCTCCTCGATGATGTCAGCACTGTTACTGGGAGCAGCCCCAGCACCTTCTGCAGTTTCATTTGTGGGACAAGGTGAGATCTGGCTTTCCTGCCATTCCATGATCTTTTAGATCATTTCAGCTTTTGTGCCAGAGGCTGACAAGCCTCTTTCAGCACAGACCTTTCTTAGAGTTTCAGATTTGGAAGTACTCAAAGTTGTGTTCACAATTGCTTCCATGTCATAAGGGAGGTAGGTGGCTTGCAGTTAAATTTAAACTAAAGTCACTGGGCCTCATTACGACCCTGGCGGAAATCGTGGCGCCAAATGCACCATGGAGTACGGCGGAAAGCTGCCGATAGCGCCATGGGGGTTGGCGGATTTACCGCCCCATTCCGACCTTGGCTGGGCGGTAAATCCCCATTCCCCATTTTACCCTTCCCCATTCCCATTTTTGCCCCATAGGGTATAATGGGAGTGGGGAAGGCGTTAATTACGCCACCGTAAAATACGGTGGCGTAATTAACAACAAGGTCCCGTAGCGCCATGGATTTCTCCGCCCGGAAAAACCAGGCGGAAAACGCTCCATGGCGCTACGGGAACTCGTAGTAGGGCGGACGGGTCCGCCGCGAATACCGCTGGCGTAAACCCACTCCGCCAGGGTCGTAATGAGGCCCACTGTGTTTTCAGTGTAAGTACAACCTGGTTATTTCGCCGGTGGACAACACTGGGTCCCTCCGATCTTATCTCACCGCTGTACACCAATTTGTTAAGATGGATTTCTAAACTCTGACCTGGTGGACAGATGGTTAGGAGAAATTTTTAAAGTAGCTTGGCAGGCAGTCAAGACTAAATCTCAGGAGAGGTGAGAGTGATCGGAAGCTCACAATGAAAGAAAGTCTGTTCTCACCGCTTTGATCAGGAACCACAGAGAGAGCTCAATTAACCAGAGAGACCCTTTGATCCACAACAGACAGGATGATGTGTGGGACTTAGTAGTACATGCTTTCACCCCTTTACTTTTCCTGTTGCAAAGAACTCTGGTTATGCCTTCATGTATAACAGAAGATTGTTGGTGGGGACTCAGGATTGGCTCACTGAGGTAGGCTCAGCCTGCACAACACTGGAGCCCATTTGGCTTTAAAAGAGGGTTGAGCCCCTATTTTGGCAGATCATCTGACGACATTGAAAGGAGTAAAAAGAATGAATCATTTGGACCCTGTCTGAAGGTACAGTCTGACTTACAGTTTCCGCCAGTGAAGAAAGGCCAAGAAATCCAAGGGGGAAGCAAGATCCCTTCCCTAAACATCTCCAAGGGAGCAATGGGAGATAATGAATCCAGAGTATGCTCCAAGCAGCTCCAGAACTGGTACTCGTCCCGCAAACAGCATGCCCTGCTAGGCTCTACAAGCAAGCTTCCTAGGTGGGAAGTGTCAGAGAGTTTCTGAACCAAACAAACTACAAGGTCGTTGCCTGCAACACTCTCCTCAGCTTTGGGCCATCCACCTTAAAGGACAAGATGAGCCCAGGGAAGAAGCTAGGAGGAGTGCACTGGCAAGCATCAACCAGCATGCACTTTTAAGGACATTTTTGAGGCAGTCGAGCTCCTTGAGCTCCAACCAACTGCACAGCTGAGTGCTGTCAAGCTGCAGTCGCTCACACCATTGAGACACCTCAGTCAGTGCTTCAGACCTGCGCCCAGCACTGAGGCAACAATTTCTGACCCCGAGCTGCCATGTAGACCAGCCTGCAGCCGTCCGTCCAGCCTTGCTCGCCAAACTGCCTGCCTCCTGATACCCACAGCTGTCTCCCATCTTGAATTCTGTGACAGAAGCTGCAAAGTACCCTGAAGCTGACTCTACATTGTCAAGGACCAAGAACGTCTAAAAACACAAGGCACATGCGGTTCTGTCCCCCTAGCCCTTTTCCGAAGGCCCCTAGTGACATTTTATCACCCATCGCTCCCTTTATGCTGAAACCAAGTATCCTTGAACTAGTGAGATTAATTACTTTACCAACTACCCTCCTGTCGGTATCCAGAGTACATCCCTTTTCCTTCTTGAAACTCTCCGTCCTTTACAGGGCAGGTTGCATTTTGTAGTGTGGTAGAACTGTCGAATAATAATAAAGTAGATATGTTTATACAACCTTGACTGGACATTCCCTTTTTATCATTTGGTAATAATTGTAATTGTATTTTCGCAGTGTTGCAAAGGACCAATGATCCACGACCTTGTGGAGATAAGCCTTCCACGACCTTGTGGAGATAAGTCTGCCGTTCCATCCACTTTACCAAAATTGGACAAGGAGGTTTATAATATACTTGTGTTTCCAATCTGTTCAGATCTCTTCTGGTGTACTAGAGGTCTTTGGCTGATTGAATATTCATCCCTTTCTCTATCGCGGGAGCTGCTTCCTGCATAAGGGTCAGCTCAAGTGTATGAAATAGAGGTGACTTTGAGGTCCCTTTTAGTCTTAATACATACTGAGCCTGTGAGTCCACTAAATGATTTCCACAAGTGACTCATATCCAATGGTTGATATGATGTGCATTTAATTATGGCTATCTGCTTGGGCAGAATTATAGCCTTGGAGAAGGCATGTACATAGTTGTGATTCTTTATAGGTGAACCGGATGATGACAGGCAGCCGTATTGCTTTCATAACTGTCCAAAATCATGTGCAACCTCTCCCAGGTATTAAATTTCTCAGCATTAACTTCAGTAGTTCTTTCCCAGACGTTGTGCTAAATATATACCCCTCCCCCTTCCTTCTAGGTGCTTTTCAGGTAGCTGATATTAGGTCAGCTTCCTGCCGTGAGTCAATCAGGACACACCTTGCTTCAGGCTTTCCTCCTCTGGCGCTGGACCCTTCATTAGCTCAACGTTTGTCTAGGCAGCCTCTCCTTTGTGTAGTAGGGTTATGTACTAGCACCCGACAGAGTAGCTGCTGCAGTTTGGCCAATGTATTTATTGTCCATCCCCAGGAAGTGAGGTCCCCAGCTATCCACGAATCAGCTTCAACAATTCTGCTTCTTCTGGATTGTTCTTCTTCTGCTGTTTTCTAGACTCCTTTTATACTGGACTGCTGGTTTGGACATTCTGAGTTGACCCAGAATTACCAGGCGCCATTGTGGAATTGCACTCTCAACTCAGCAGGGCGCTGTGGTTTCCCGGCTCAATCTGTGGACCCGGATCTAGTTGTGTTCACTATTGTTTCTGGTTGAGGGTGTTCTGCTTACATGTTACAGTAAATGGCATAGGAGCTTGCATCGCGGATGTTAGTCCATGGGAGTATTGCGGACTCTCGTAGTGCAAGATTGTCCCTTTATTAAGGGTTGCTATGTCGATTTCTTTGCTGAGCTCGTGATTCCGCTTATTTGGCCTATAGAGTGTCTTCATAGCCCATTCTCATTGGAAGCATTTACAACGATCCTTCTTAATATCCCTTCTTCTGAATCTTGGGATTTGTAGTCCCAACCTTTCCCTTCTAGGACAGGAATAAACTACATTTCTGGGAAAACAGGGAGTTGGTGGGGTCCCTTCTTATCCACCATCTGGGAGGCACCCTGGATAATGGTCCCCTGGGTTTCGCTTCCTTCATATGTCCATATCACCACAGATCATATGCAAATTCCTTATGATCTGCTTTTTCTGTTGCGAAAATGTAGTAACACCTGCTAGCATTTCTTCAGTCTATTTGATTTCATTAGATACAAATAACACTTCCTTATTTGTGAACCAGGTTATTTTTCATGTCTGTTTGAACAGGCACTGGCGTTTTCAAAAATTCAATTGCTAATAACTCTTGACTTTCTCTGGAGATTTGGATACAATTTTCCAAAGAAAGTGCCTGCTGATTTCCCTCCAATCTGAACGTTTTGGGGAGGATTCATTACATGGTTCCAAATGTATTAAGAAAAAAAGCTGGTTTGGCAAACTCTCATTCATTTTCCCATAGTGAAAGATATGGTTTCATTGGACACATGTATAGCACAACATGCTGGATGTGTTTGCTTCAAATAAGAAACAACTTGGGCATAAAGTGGTCTAGATCTGTCTTTAGTTGGTTTGGGGTAAAACCGTGCAGTAGTTTTTAAATCATTAGACAAAGATGGGGGTGCCCCCATGGTCCAAGTAAAGTATATATCTCCTATGGCGCATTGGATCTGAAATGGAAATCCTCAATATGAGTGATTCCTGCAGTAATCATGGGAGAAGTAGAAAGATACAAGTGCTCAAAATGTTATTTCGAGGAGGGAGAAGGGATGTTTCAATTCAGGGTAGAGGTGTGGAGGGGGAAAGAGGACCACACGTGTATAGTGGTAGTGTTAGGGTTGGGCTGTGGAGGCTGATTGTTCCGGACCATTTTTTACCAGTGGAATCCCAAAGGATTTCTGCCATAGTCCTATGGAAATGTTGCAAGGCATGTTGGGAAAGAAATGTTCACACGAACTGGCGAATTAAATTGGGTAATAGGAGAGAGTCTGGGAGGATCTACACAAGGTGGGGCTTAGAAAAGAGGCAGGCATATGGAGAGTTGTACTGCAGATGGGGAAGATCTTTAGATTGTTGAGCCTTTCCCTATTCCTTCAGTAACATGCCTCCTTTATTTCTTCATTGAGAGCTGTTATCGCTGTATTTTCGTGATAATTTCACAGTAAATTTATCTCGTAACTAAAGTGGGGTCTGAAACTATTTTTTCAAAATGTTTGCTAAAATATGCAGAGGACGACCAACATTAGAACAGCGCCTATCTTTGGTGGGTTTGATCATTTAATTGTGAGTGGGATATGGGTCTCGGCCATAGGCCTGGCCCACAGGCCCTAGCCTCTGTCTTTTTGCCTACTTGGAGCAATGATATGACAGTGGACATGGGAGATGGTCGTGGACTTTTGCCCACTTTTTTGGGCTTATTTTTGCAAATTTGACAGGGGTCACGGCCAAAGGACATGTCTACTAGCCATGGTCAAAGCCCATGACTGATGGGAACTAGTGACTCACTAGGGTGTGAGCGATGGCTGAAGGTTTGGGCCACTGTCCATAGCCATTGGGCCTCTGTCTTTTATAATAATTGGTGCTAAAAAGATAGTGGCCACAGCCAAAGTGCAATGGGCTCTGGAGAAGATATTGGGCCTGATTACAACCCAGGCGGAAAACCATTGTGCTAATAGCACCATGGTCCATGCCGGTAACTTACCGACTCTGCCAGGGAGAAAGGGGGAATTACCACCCCATTACAAGGTTGGTGGGGCGGTAATTCCCCCTTCCTCCATGGCCCTTCCCCATTCCCATTTTTGCCCCGTAGGGCATAATGGGAATGGGGAAGGCGGTAATTACGGTACTGCAAATTGCGGTACCATAATTAGAACCAAGGTCCCTTTGCGGGTCCATTCCTTAACGGCTGGTAAAACCAGCCGTTAAGGTGGGAACCCACAAAGGGACCTCGTAATCAGGTGCTAAGGGATTACCGGTACGGGTACCCTTACCGGTACCGGTAATCACTTAGCGCCATAACAAAATCCTTCAACTTCAGTGGAAAAATCTTTAGTTAAAACAGAGTCAAAATAATCTGACTTGTCGCAATAAAAACCTATGAAATTCAGCGGTTGTGGGAAGTGATGACCATCTTAACTTGGAGATTCCCTCCCCCGGTCACTTGCCACACCCACTGAATTTCAAGGGTAAATCAGATCATCTTAACTCTGCATTATCTAATGTTTTTTCACTGAACATGTATTCACCACCCTATAATTAATGTGAAACCTATGAACTACTGACATTGCACAGCAAGGGTCTCCTCATAAATGAACATTTGTGGAAGGATTGTTGTATTTGTTGTTGTGTGCAGTCCTGTAGCCACATGCAAAATATGGATACACATAAAGCACAAATGACAGACAGGAAGGCATGCAAGGAGGTCCTTCTGGTACCTGATCCCCTGGCTATTGCTGCAGAAGAAGCACACCACTAAAAACATGGACTCTGGCTGCCTTTCAGAGTCCTGTGCACCAACTATCACTTATGACAGCATCTATCAGGAATCTAACAGATCCTTATTCAGGGGCCCAAATTACAAACTACTCACCAGGCATGAAAGGTCACTCGCCCCCTCAGTGATGCACATACACACAGCACACCATTTCTTACTCATCAAGAGTAATTTACTACTAGCCAATGGTTAGTGCAAATATTGAGCCCTGCTTTTATAGCACTTCCAACCAGAAAGGCAGGAGATGTGGATTACCTACAGGTACCCGCCAACACTACTCACTTCAGTAATCCGTCAGACCTATACCATATAATAGTGTAGTTTGCCAGTATCATTCATGATCCACAGTCATGTGAATGACAGAGCTGTGCTTTATAAATCCCTCTTAACATGACATGACTCAATTGACCATGCTAAGCAGCGGTTCCAGATAAGCCTTTGGACATGTATTCTTTATTTTTTATTCTTGGGTGCTTCATTTTTTCCAGGAGAGGCATATTTTGATGTTTTACAAAAATGAATATGAACTATTGCCTATGTGAGATCTTGTGTTTGTGGAATGTATTAGTACATATGTAGAGCGCAACACATGGTATTTGGCAATTCAAAGAGCGTACTACTCAGATAACTTACTGAAAGCCCTAAACCTTAGGCCGTGGGCCTCAGTACATTTGCATGGTACTGAAAATACCTTTGGTAATCACTCTCCACATTGCAATTAGAAATTCAGAATAAAGGACACATCCCAGTATGGAATGAGACCAGGAGATTGGTTGTGAGATACAACAAAGACTTTATGTAAAATTCAGCATCCAGAGAACTCTGCTTCCTCGAGAGCGCTCTGGTAAACAATACAGATACATTACATTTTAAAGGGTTACAGTGTCATATATGATGTTTTCCATACAGTCTACAAGTTACATTTGGATTGGTGAGGGAATGGGTCCTCGTATAGTACTATAGGGGCTGGCTCCACGAGATTGGCTGGCAGCTTGGCGGGTTGGTAGGCATCACGTGGTTCAGCTGGGCCAGTCCGTGCAAGGTGAAGGTCAGTCGGGTCCGGGAAGAGCGGCTGGTACTGTCTAACTAATCTACATGCTATCACAGGACATGCAGTAAATAATAACCCATAAACTATACCTTTGGTATTAAGAGAGGCCTATAAATTGTACACACTTATTTACATTATCTCACCTCAGATCATTGACGAGGTGAAGGGTGTGGGGGTCTTGCCATCCAGGTGGCTTAACGGGGGGTGAGATTTAACAGTTGTCAGGACTGACACTTCAGAGCGAGAGGGGGTGAATTGATATGTGTTGGTTTAGGGCAGAATATATGACAACAGGAGATTAGTTATGTTGGGGCACTCTAGGGTGGTCAGCAAGGAAGGGTCACACTTCTGCTACATCAAAAGAAGACTGGAGGGGCACAGGGTTGAACAGGCAGTAATTTTCCAACAGAGGGGGTGAAAGGTGCAGGAGCGGGTTTGTTGAGATGGATGGGCCACAAGTCATTATCCGGCCCGGTCACAGGCAGGGCAGTGATCTCAGAGGAAGGATGAAGTGAATACACTGTTTGCTTGAAACAATTTGCGCCAGAGCATCCGTGAGAAATGGGCTTGGGTGGCACAGGCGCGGAAGGAAAAGATGGGGGCTGTCCCTGCTCGCTGTGCTGAGGGGAGAGAAGGCTTCATACATACCAGAATGCGGCGTAGTCCAAAGATGGAGTCTGAGGTTCACAAAATGGAGTCCAAATGTGTCTTGCAATAGCCCGCTTCTGTTTGTGCCTGGGACTCGTCCACTGCGGCCACAGAAGGGCAAGGAAGGTGTCCCTCCACTATTGCAAGAGCAGATGATCCCTTTCGTGTCAAATGTATGGGGAGAGGGGCCAAACCGACCCCCTCCTTCCTTACATACCATTCAGATAACCCCAAAGACGGCCTATAACCTTTGTCTGACATCCATAATTAGTGCATGTAAAGCACAGCACATCACGCAGATGCATCAAACAGTGCCTGTAGCCTATGGCAGCTGCCTATGTCTAGCGCATGTGCACGGTGCACATACAACAGGCCCTACCTCTGTTCACTGAATAGAGCGCTCAGCTCCAAAGACAGTGGCAGACCATTGTGTGATACACCCTACCCTTAGCTGTGATGCCACACTCTGTGTACTACTCGCAAACACTAAGTAGGGCATTCAGCACTTGCTATGGACCATGGAAGATCCATTTGCATGGCACACACAGTACATGGCATGTGACTATGCTGTGTGTGTACCACTCTAATATACCATCTGGCTATGAGCCTTGTTGGACACTTTTTGTGGGTACTCCTAATACACAGCCTTCAGTTCTGCTATATGCAGTCATCTCAAAGTGTCAAACATTTTTTGACTCTATGCATCTCTGATGGTGTTGATTTCCATAGCACTTCACACTAGAATGTACAAATGAAACTATTTCTCCTCGCTCTGGTTTAGGAGGTTCTGCTGATTTGCACATTGCCTCCCATCAGGATTTATGAATGCTGTGCGGAGATGCACATTCCAACTCTGTGGGCTTGATTTTTAAAGTGTTTTTCAATGGAAAAAAAAGTTTAGTTAATCAGGTCATATGTGTCTTTAGATGGTCATAATTTGCATATCAATGTATTTATTTTTCATATTTGTAACATGCTACTTACCAAGGGTGGCACTGGAGCGAGCACAAGGCGTGAAAATAAAGAAAGTGAGAGCAGTGCGAGTTTGTTCTTGAAGTGCCAGGTTTTGACGTGTTTCCTGAATTTGAGGTGGGATGGTTCATGGCAGAGAAAGGATGGAAGGGAATTCATACGTGCATCCTCTGGAAGATACATGTAAGAAAACTGCAGTATGGCACCCACCATACAAGGTTAAAGGGGGATCCTCAAAAAATGTTCACGTGATCAGAATTTGAGTTTGGGCTTTAAATTTCAGCTCTGGATTGATGCATCCAGCGGATACCTGGAAAACAGCAATTGTAGCAACATTTCAAAAAAATGGTTTGTGCAAATAAGGTGCATTCTGAGGTTTCTGAGCAGTCGTCGAAGGAAGCACATTTTGTATGGAGTCCAAACAGAAGCTTTTCCCATTCATATTTACATAATCATTGAATGAAAAGCAATAAGCAATATGATCAAAATTGCTGGACATCCCCGGATTTGGCATGCAATTAGTGATGGAATAAATCTGTTCATTTCACGCCTTGAAACACTTGTGTATAGGCGCGTTATAAATGCCATATCATATAATTTCTGTCTTTTTTTTAAAGAAACACTTGAGAAAAAGGGATGAAAATTGATATATTTGTTTTCCATTGTCCAAAGTTAAAATCAAAAGCCAATTCTCGAATTCTGACTTCCTGGAGCTGCCTGGACATCTTGAGATCAGCTGTGAGAAATTGCCATCTTGTAAGGATGTAAATGCCCTCACTTTTTTGATGTCTGTTAAATAAAATGATGCAGGTAATTCCATCTCAGATAGGGTGGTCTGCTAACCAGACCCCTCTTTCATTCCACTCCATGCAAAAAACATATTGTGCCTATGTGCCCTGTTACAACAGTGTCCTGATCTGCAGTGCTCGCTCTCCAGTGGCTACACCTCTGTTCCAAATCCATGATAATTATAAGATACCAACCTGGGGGCAGGATATTCTGGAAATATGAGGCATACCTCTTTTGGTATGGTGGTTGGTAGTTCACTTAATTATTGAATCCACATCTGATTGTAACATGCTAGTATCATCCCTGTGAGCTCAAACAGCTATGAGACCTTATGTAGAGTTAAGGCTTGTATGTGTTTCAGTAAATGGAACAAAATGCAGGATGCATGCTTCTGTTGACTCTCTGTGTGGAAGGGTAACTTCTCTCTTGCTAGGCCTGGGATCTCTCAGCTACAGACATCCTGAGAGCCTGGCTTCCAAGAGCCAATTCCATAACAAAAGTCTCACTCACATGGGAGGAGGGGCTGCACGCTGGAGAACCTTGGAAGCTGCAAGCTGGGAAAGGGGAGGAGTTAGAAGAGCTTGCGAGTACAAGTGGATTTTAAAAGGGTTCTTCGTCTTACTTTTCTTTGGGCATTTCTCTCCTTCCTATCCCCTCCACTTCCTGTAGAACAAGACACCCTGTGTATGACATCGGAAGGCAAGGGACACTTTTCACAATGACAGTGACTAGACCTACTTAAAGCAGGCTTGCTTTTCTCCAATCCTGTGCGACATGTTGCTCTTTTTTGATTCATCGTTCCACTATCAAGAAAATAAGAAAGAATTCACTGGGATCTCTTTTGGGAGAGTTAATCTTTCCAAATCCCTCAGCCATTGAGGTGAAGGAGTGCTCCAAGGCAGAGGAAAGCTCTGCTACCTCTTCACTTCCAGGGCACATTGGGGTGACTCTTGCTGAGGACCAAGACCTACCACTCTTCTAGCAAGCCTCCCAAGGCTACGAGAGCAGAGACTGAAAATGACTTACATTCATTACGAGTTTGCCAGTCGGGAAACATGGGTGCCGGTAAGCTCACCGGCACCTTTGTTTCCAGACCGACAAACTTTGAGTCTGCCTGCCATGGCTGCTGTGCTTGACAGGTCTGACCCTGCCGGGTGCTGCGGCCATGGTAGGCAACTGTTAACGGAAGTACTGGCACCGTTGCTAACGGTGCCGGTGCTTCTGTGTCCCCACTCCCATAGAGTTCCATAAGACTCTATGGGAATGGGGACTTACAATTTACCGGCGCCTGACTTCCTGGGCCTCCGGACTTGTAATGAGCCGGTGGCAACGGAAAGTCAGGTGCCAGTAAAATATTATAGGTCTGGGCGGCAACCCATCGGTAGTACCGGCAGGGTTACCGCCAGACTACTAATGAGATCCATTGTCTTGGACCCCCCGTAGAGGGTCTCATAGTATACTGAGAACCTGAAAATAAAGCATTCCTGTTTTCGCCATTTAAACCATTTCAGGCCATCTTCTAATCACTTTTGACAACTTGGAACCAACTGCACTCACTTGAACTTCGAAGTGCTGCTGCTGCACCTCCAAACCAGCTTGTCATCTCATCATCCTAGTAGTGCATTTTGCTGCGTGAACATCACATTGGACCATCAGAATCACAGCTTTGAACCACTGAACCTTGAATCAAACTGCTGGAGTATGCCGTCGCGAATTGACCCCGACCAACAGTTACCGACATCTTGAACCAACTCGACCTTCAAAATGACCCTGGTTAGCCATCTGATCTGCATCAGTTGAACACTGGATCGAAGCAAAAGATTGTATGGAGAGCAATTATGTGGGTCAAAAGCATCTTGCTGATTACACATCCTTGAACCTCGACCCACTTGTAACGAGGTTCGCAGAGGACACTCACCACTGGATCTCCTTGCCACTGATGCTGATGGGCAGAGCCGCCCTATTAAAAATGATTGCTCTCCCCAAGTTCTTGTACATCCTGCAAAATGCACCACTGTACATCCCATGCCAGGAATTCCACAAAATTGACCACATCCTCCGGCGGCTACTGTGGAGCGGGGGCCATCCACAGATGGCTCTCTCCATTCTTCAGAGGTCCATCTGGGAGGGTGGGATTGGGCTGCCCAGACTGCAGACATACTACTGGGCCAGCCAAATGGCGGTGGTGAACGACATGCTCCATGGGGACAGGAGCCTGCCACACATCAAAGGGATCAACACTAATAGAACACCACCTTTGGAGCTTTTGTACTGTGGTCTGGATCACACATCAAACTCCGACATGGCAACGCATGTTACGAGAATCTGGGTGGAAGCACACCGTCACCTAGGGTGGGACGGGAAATTGACAATGGCCCAATCCCTGTGGAACAACAGCCGCCTCCCCGAAATACAAAAGCTGCCCAGATGGCCCGGTTGGGTCCAGCGTGGAATCACCAGTACTGGAGATGTGATACGGGAGGATAAACTGGTACCGTTTGAGGCACTACACTCAGAATTCTCCCTCCCAATTACAGAAAGGTACCACTACACTCAACTGAAACATGCATGGAGTGTCCACCGGCAGATCACATGGGACATGCGGAAAGCTCTCTGCTAGAGCGCAACATAGTACTGGACCAGATAAAACAAAAAATCACCTCAACCATGTATACTGTGATCACATCCTTTGCGACACCAGAACTGGTCAGTCTGAAAGCCAAATGGGAGCGGGATGTGGGACTGCTACAACCAGAAGACTGGGTAGAGGCCCTGATGTACCCTCGTGAGGTAACCATCTTGTCACGGCTCAGACTGGTCCAACTTAAGATCCTGCATCGTATCTACTATCCAAGAGTGGCATTCTTCCGATGGGGCAGGGCGTCAGACTCGATGACGCCCTGCCCCATGCACGCGATGCCTACGCTGCAAACGTGAGGAAGGTACTTTCTTCCATATTTTATGGGAATGCGACAACATTCAACAGCTCTGGCGGAAATGCTGCGACAAACTGCCCAATGTCATAGGCAAAACAATTCAAAGGTGCCCAAAACAACTCCTCCTAGGGATCTCCGACGAAAGTGATCTGTCCCGCTACGAGAAACTGCTCTGGTGAACCGCAACAGCAGTACCCAGAAGGAACATTGCGCAGCTGTGGGGATCAGAGAGGACACCTAGCTATGACCAGTGGGTCAGGGATGTGGACATTTGCACAACAATGGAACACCGGGTGTACGCGGCGAGGGGCTGCACGCAAAAAGCAAACAAAATATGGCGGAGGTGGGAGGAGGCCAGCTATGCACTGGACGAGGTACCTCAGGTAACAAGTACGAGGTGGACTGAGCGACGCCAGGCAATGTGGGCCTGTTACGAACAAACTGCTCCATGAGATCCCTTGCAAAAAGTTTGATAGTCCGATCGACCGAGGTCCCTGTTTTTTACCCTTTTTTCTTATTTTTTGGATGTAATGATCCCCTTTGTGTTTTCCTTTTCCCTGCCCTGTAATGTAGAGAGTTATTGGTAATGTTGTCTTTATGTTTAAAACCAATAAACTCTTTGCTTCAAAAAAATGATGTGGGTCAAAGCTGTCTATCTTCAGCCTCTGCACCACACATAACACTTGCTTCAAACTGATTCTTTTGTTGGGAAAGGGATGCAATCTTGCCACATCCCTGAGTGCTCCTGAATAAGGTAAATGCTTGCACACGATTATATCACTGCTTGCTTTATAGATGTAGTGGACACACAGGGGTAGCAGACATCTTAGATATTAGCAGCCATATTGGAACACAAGGGTTACACGCAGCGCAGAAGACAGCCCCCCAGGTCCAGGCCGCGAACATAAGTAAAGGAATAGGTTGTCTCCCGGGCAATAATGAGAAAGGTCAGAGCTACAGAGATCCATAAACCCTTTATTGTCTACAGAGTTGCCAGCCTTCATGCTCTGGGAAGAATGTTCCCTGCAAGGCAACGGGAGGAGGGCTGAGTATCTTTGTGCGATACAACCCCACAAGAAGGAGGGCACAAGCCTCCGACCCCCATCAGTCCCAATTCTAAGTTATAGCACCCAAATGCCCTAGCTTTAGGGCCTTTGAATTCAAGGGTACTGGCCAGCCCCACACCACTAGTCATAAACCTGTTAGATCCCCGATCGATCAAAAAGATCAGAAAGCATGGCTTCCCTGCCTTCACTTCTGGGTCATGTGATTTGCACTGCGAGGTGCAGGGAGAGATGAAATTATAGCCCAAACCGAGGGTGGAAGACCTTGGAGAGGTGCCAGCATGTCCGGGAGCGAGTGAAGTGTGTGAGTTGTATGACCTCAGCCTTTCCCCTGGGCCCTGTCTACTCGTACCAGGTGCACTGCTACATAGATAGAGACGTGTTTTTTTAGAATGTACATAATTGCCAATTAGCCACCTTGTGACCGATGATGAATGCAGCATTGCCCACATGGAAGAAGATGGACAGACAGGGCTGGGACCTATGTACAGGGTCACACAAACCAGCCGCGCGGGTTTCTATTGTATGTGATGAGATCACTGATGATGATGGCCGCTTTCATAAAGTGTTGTTTGTGCTGATTTTGGCAGAACATTCCCCGGAAGCAGCGTTCTTTGTTGGCGCTTCCATTTTTGTGTGGAAATAAACATTGTTATCCTTGCAAGAGGTGTATTGGGCCTTTTCCCCTAGTAGTTGTATTTTTTTGTTGTGAGCGTATAGGGGTTTTCCTACATTTGGTGACCCTGACATGATCCCAGCTACCCCCGCGATGACGGGGGATTCCAAGCCCCTTCTCTGAAGAGCACGGCCCACATGCAGTGACCAATTGAAGCATTGCAACCCGCAAAGGTGTGCAGGAACCGTTTTTACAGAATTCCTGTCTTCTCTTTGGAGCGTGGCGAGGCTCCTGGGAGAGTGCAGGCCGTTATTGGGACCCTGTGACAGAGGAGCTTGGGTGAACTTGCAGATTTGAGTACACTCCCTGCGAGGGATAACAACGAGGGGTAGGGTGCATGGGGGAATGCAGTGTGCACGAGTGAAGGAGGAGTGTGGTAAGGCCACATGGCGAGATTCACTTTTTATGATTATTTTTGGATAATTTAATAGGATTATACGGAGGAAAACAGGAGCCTAGGGAGCCTTTCTGAGTGAGGGAAGATAATGGCGCCATTTGTTTTGTGATAAGGAGGCAAAAACTAGGATCTCCATATAAGAAGTCAGCTCAGTGAAAGTACTGGTTGTTGTTTTAGCTTGTTGTTTTTATGTATTACGATTTTTGTGCAAAAGGTGGAGGCCGGAGGTGGGCCGGTGTTGATAACTAGTTTTGAGAGTGTGTAGTGTAGTAGTATGTGTATGTGCGTGTGGAAAGGGGGTGACAGGGAGGTGGGGACGGTGGACTGGTAGTGACTTTTGTGCTAAAAGTGTGCGCAGTGCATAATTATAAAGGTTGGGTGTTTTGAGCACACAAATTACAAAGATGGGAGGGGGATGCCATTGGAATACATGTATAGTGCATTACCATTGTACAGAGATACAATTGAGAAGTATCACAAACAATGGGTGGTAGAGACACAAGAGGGATGCCACACTTCTGGCCAGAGCAGGACACCCACAATAGAGGGATATTATATCACATGAATAAGTTCTTTTAACTGCTAAGTATGAGGGTAAACAACTTCAGAAGAGGAAGGAGATTGTGGAAGATGATAGAGGATGTGGAGGACCCTGATGAGGGAGGAGGGGCTCCAACCACAGAGGGAGTTTCCATAATTGCAATGTCCGGGACAACACAGGAGAACAAAGCTGTGCTTTCACATACAGGTCTTTACCCACTCAAACCTCGCCCAGCCACAGGATATACCAACCCAACATATGTGCCCACCCTGGCTACCATCCTACCTCCTTACCGACCCACACCAAGTGTCATCCGGCCCCAGGACAGTAAGGTTCAGAAGGAGTTAGAAGAGGCATTGGAGGCTATGAGTGTAGAACTGGCTCAATTAAGGGTGACACAGGATGGGAGGGAGAAGGGGAATGGGTAAAATGAATGTAGGGTAGAACACATTTTGTTCAGGCTGGACAGTATTTCAATAAAAGATGTACATATTGAGAAGGAAGGGGGCAGTGATGGACGAGCAGGGAGCACAGGATACAGGACAGTGGGGTCTGATGGGGATGCAGACCGAGAGCTAAAGGAAGATGAATGGGATACTATTGATGAGATTGGGGACGATGAAGGGAATGTGCAGCAGGCACCGGAGGCAACGCCATGGGTGGAGATTGTGGGGACCATATTTAAGGGACAGGTTTGTCCGGGTGGTGGTGGCAAGGAAAAAGGGAAGTGTTGGACGTAAAGAAGGGAGGAGTTCAGGTACCCCGATGCCGTTGTTGCATAAAGGCCTAGGCAGGAAGCACTATGTGCCCTTGGCGCAAATGGTCAAGAATAATGTTATTAAACTGCTCCTGTCCCTTACGTCCAGGGATGGAAAATTGATCTATGCCTTTGAAAAGCAGGCAGCAGATGCTGCCTGCTTCATATCCCCTTGGCTGTGGGGATATGAAAAGCCGGCTCATTGCGACTGTGGGAGTCCAAGCTGGAAGTGTATGGATCAGAGGAGGGTATCCGGGATTAAAATTAGATGATGACACACACTATGGCGTGCCCTTTAACAATATCAGGGCACAGTTGTGGGACACGATGCGGCAAACATACCCCGACACGCCAGAACTGCAGTCTAGCATGCAGTATACCATGGGGGACGACGAGGACCCCACAAAGTAGATCATTAAGGTTCAGGAAATGTGGCGTGCAGAGAAAGGGGACCAGTGGGACCGGTCAGTTCCTCTTTTTTATTTCATTATTAAGAGGGGTTTACACAAGGAAGTACAGAAAGCGCTTGCCAAAATAGTGGGCATTGAAGGGAAGGGGTGGGCTGAGATTCAGACTATAATAATACACCATTGTAAGAGAATAAAGGAGTAAGAGAAAGAAATGTCTCAAAGGCTGCAGGCTGAGTAAGCAAAACTAGTACAGAAAAAGTTATCTACGATAGCAGTTGAAGGGGTGTTATCATCAAATGTGCAAACAGGGTTAGCAGAGCAGACCTCGGCACCTCCAAATGTGATAATAGATGCGTTTTGGCCAGGAGGAGGACAAGGACAGTGGGGAGGTGGACCTCAATCCCTCTACCTGGAGTGGCAGCAAGGAGGTCAGCAGCACAGGAGGGATGGATTTAGAGGGGGAGGGGGGGCCTGGGGTATGAGACTGTGTCAGATTCAAACGACCCTTGTACAAGTAGTGTAGCTGTAGAATTCCTCAAGATAATATGATCCTTGGGTGAACCATATGAGACACACCAAGGAGGATTTTAACCAGAAGATGGAGATCAGTCGAACTCATGGATGGCACCGGAACACTTCAATGGAAAGTCGTCAGTCGTCAGGTACCTGTAGAAGTAATGATACATATATCAAGGTTGATTTAGTGCAATCCCTAAGAACAATGGAACCACAGACGTGGACTGACCTGTGGAAGGCGTAAACCGTGCAGAACACAAGTGTATTGGGATCTTGGAACAATGATGGGACTCCCCCTGTAATACAACAACCAAATGATCAGGACCCCTGGCGATCTGGTTTATAATGTACAAGCAACAACAAATACCAAGGCTTACCATAGTAGGGAGTGAGGTTGCCACCTCTGGTCTGCAAGGAAGACTGAGCCAGATGAAACAAGGATGCCTAAAACTTGGGTGGTAAGTCTCTAGTCCAAAGCACCACCAGAACCGACAGCACAAGGACACCTAACCTTGAGGTGTCGAGTCTCCAGTCCAGTAGGCCCCGGACCCGACGGCATGAGTACTCCTGTCAAAACTTTATGCAGTGAAGACACAGACCTGAGATAGTATGGAGGGAAAATCCTGCGGTTCACAGTGGGATCGTGAAGAGTCCTGTGTTTGCAGCCGATGTGTTGGTGCAAGATGGATGGGATATATGAGTTCCTGGAAGGTGGTATGAAACAGTGATTGGAGTGAATATGCAGTTCAATGAAGGGCTATCAAATGAATCCGCCGAAAAGAACTATAAGCAAGGTATTCCAATGAGCAAGAGTTTGAGTTCTGTAACGTGCGGGCAAGGCGAGAAACAGACAATGATGGGAACAAGGCAATCCGTGGATCCGAAAGCTGGGTTCAGCAACGTGCGGGAAGAAACAAAGGGGGTTATTACGAGTGTGGCGGTAAGGGGTTAAAGTCACTGGTAAGGATGCCGGCGCCATTAACCCCTTACCACCGCATTATGAGGTCCCTTAGTGGGTCCCACTAAGGCCGGCTGGTAAAACCAACTGTCCTTAGTGGAAACCGCAAAGGGACCAGGGAGCTAAAAACGGGCCCATTATTAACGGGCCCGTTATTAGCTCCCTCCCTATTCCCATTGAGCCCTATGGGGGCTCAAATGGGAATGGGGATGGGTATTTTGAATGGGTATTTTGAATGGGGATTTACCGGGTCCGCCGAGGTTTCCATTCAGGGAACCCGGACACGACTTTGGCGGCAGCCATGGTGCTAATAGCACCATGGCTACCTCCAAACTTGTAATGACCCCCAAAGACATACAAGGACAAAAACAAGGCAGTCCGTGACTCCGAATCCTAAGTTCAGCAACGTGGGGGAAATAACAGGCAGGTAAGGGTTAGGGAAAAAGGCAATCCGGGAAACAAGTCCGTAATCAAACATTCAAAATGCGAGTAAGGATCTCAGCTGTGCGCTTGTGCCCACATAAAAGTCTAGTAAACGGACCAAGCTGCAAAACACAGTTCACAAAAAGGTGTACTCGCTAACACCTAATATTTAGAACAACAGTTTAAGGTTGTGGCATGCTTTGCGCTCTTCCCTTTGTTCCATTATTTGATCTTTAGCTGAATAAACTGATATTATGATTTCAATGAATGTTCTTTATACACAAGAATACAATTTACTTGGTCACCTGACATTTGATTAGCTATTTACAGGGCACAACCCTCACAGCGTTTTCTCAAGCTGAGATGATTTATAATTAAACAACATAAGAAGATAGCCTTGAAAACGACGCTATGGTCGAAACACGTGTCGGCTGACGCTGCAATTCAATAAAGAACATTCATTGAAATCATAATATCAGTTTATTCAGCTAAAGATCAACTAATGGAACAAAGGGAAGAGTGCAAAGCATGCCACAACCTTAAACTGAAGTCCGTAATCAAGGAAACAAGATGCGTGGAGAAAATACTACAAACAGCATGAAGCTCGATCAGAAGCACTGCCCTGCAGTTCCGGGTTGGCTTAAGTGCCTGATGTCACATGACCGTTGGTTTCCGTTGCACGTGACTGGCGGAATGCTGTCCTAGTTTCCAAGGCAACCAGCAATGCTGAATGAAGCGAGACCGGGCCGTGAGGAAAACACGCCTTGCCAGGGAGATGGGACGTCGCCAACACCTTTTACTGATGTCATGCCAGGGTTTGACTCTGTTCATGCAAGGCACCCTTTTATTGGGAACATAACAATGTGGAGATTGTGAGGTGCTGAGACCCTGATTCCTGACAGACTGTGGGATACATCTACCGCTCAGCAGAACTCCCCTACATCACCAAACCAAATCTCAGCAGTCACTGGCAGTATGGCTGCGCTGGCGCTGTTGAGCACTATCGTCTTGCCTTAAAAACTGCGTTTTGCAGTAACCAAGATAATGGCTGCGCTGTCTGACCAGCCACACATGGGGCGAGATGAAACACCAAATACCCTGAGAAATGCTGCCAGTATTTTCTTCAGTGGCACCAGAGAAAAGTTCACTTGCATATTATCCCTGTGATGTGCATCTGTCATTCAGCATAAAAACCGCATTCCTATTCTATCTATTGCACCCGTTTTTCAAACCGTCTTGACATTTAAACCTGTGTAAATTAGCAAATGCAATTTCTATGCATGTGATTTGGCTGCACTGTGTTGTCACTTCAAAGTTGATTTTTGAACTGTATGCCCCTTGCTGGTATCTTGCCTTGTAGTTGCTAGTGTTCTGACATCCCTGATACTGTTATAACTCATATGTACCTCATTCATTCAACCAGACATTTAAATTAGATATTTAGTAATTCCGAGTGCTATTTTATGCAATTGCAAAGGTTTTAAAATTTGATCTTGCGTCCCATTTTGTGGGGGAAGGTCGGATTTTAATTCTGTTTGATGCCTAGTATACCTGACTCCTTGCTGCTCCTTTCTATCTACTGAAAATTTGATTAATAAAGGTTTGAGGGAGCATTGCAGGGGGAAATCTTAATGTGGGTGCTATCTATCCGAACAGTAAAATTGTTCCCATTCAATTGTGCTTAGATATGTTATAGTAGAAGCTCAAACAAAGTGTTTTGCATCAATTTACCTTGTAATTATCACCCCATTGGGGATTACTGCCCAATATTAAATTGGTGTGATTTTCTTTGAATTTAAAATAAATAAATATTGTATTTCCACCCACCGGCCTGGTTCATGGTCCATTGTGACCCGGGGTATTTGTAAAAGAGGGTGTGAGACGGGTTGGGTGCCAGTTCAACCTGAATTCTAGGGAATTATGTTAAAGTGTTTTAATTGTGTGCTGCATCCTTGGCTAGTGGCAAGAAGCCTGGTCTGGTGTGTGATGCCCAATTAGAATCCTTAACAGATTGGGGGCTTGTGCCGGGGATTGAGGTTGTGTTTTCACCCGTGGCAGCTTAACACAGCAGGCTAACCTTCAGGGTACCAATATTTTGTGGGGTAGAAAGCTGTGTTCCGCTGTAGAAAGCGCCTCCCAAAATTTAGACCCTAAGTACCAGGCCTGTGTGTAAAACTGAAGCAAAATCAACCCCAAACTAGACAAAAAGCTAAAGAATACAGGTTGCCCTTATATGAATAAATTAATAAAGAAAGAACACTTTCCAAAATGACCACAGTAGAGATGAACATGGAGAGGCAGCACCTTTTGCACAAGTTATTTGTCAGAGGGTAATGGGCACAGCAAGATGAAGTGGTCTGGCTAGAAGAAATGATGCAACAGGTCAACGCCATGGACTTGGATACATGGCAGGATGGTGGCCTATTACATCAAGCTTTGAACGAGTTGCACATGACTCGGAAAATTAAAGAGGAGCAGATTAAAATTGTCAGAATCACAGCCTACATGTATCTCTAATGGGAGTGATGCAGGCAAAATATGAAGAAAACAGAACCCTTGCGCAAAACCAGTCCGGGATCTTAAACCAAATCCAGACTGAATTAAAATTAGTGGAAGAAAAATTGCAAAAGAGCTAAGATTCTGAGGTAGAATTGGAAAATTATATTAAACAGCTAAAAGAGGACTTGGCTCTACAACAACAGGATAAATCTGATCAAGAGGCCCAATTAGATGCATTAAAAGTAGGGTGTCAGGAAAAGGTTGAAGCTGAATCAACAAATAAGATATAACAGGGCCTGTTCAGAGCAGATAATCACTTTACAAAAACAGGTTGACAAATTGGAAGAGGAGAGTAATGAATTAATAAGCAGAGAGCTTCACATCCGGACAGACTTTGATCAAGAACGCCAGAAATTAAATGCTATCAAGCAACAAAGGGATGACCTGGCTGAACAGAGGGGTGCCCTGGATCAGGAGAAAGATGCCCTATGTCAGGAAGTGAGCAACCTAAAAACAGATCTGCAGGAAAGAGAGTTAGGCCTCCAGAAACTATATGAACTAAAAGTAGAATACAAAAAGCTATTGGAGGATACCAGACGAGTAGAAGGTGCTCTGGAAGAGAACACCGAAACTAGAAATGTGCAAACTCAGGAGGTGAATCTCCTGCAACAAAAATAGTCTCAGTGTTCCCAAACCATACAGGTGGCACAAAAAGACAATGAGGCCCTCTGTGAGGAGAACAATGGACTCCACAAGCAGGTGGCAGCCCAAGAGCGGGTCATAGAGTCCAGTCAAGCCTTGATAGCAGATAGAAAGGCTCAGACCTTTGCCTACTATCAAGAGGTAGGGGCTGAGAAGGAGAAACGAGAGCTGTTAGAGAAAGAGTGTGCTAGATTTAATCCAAACTGGAAGGACCACGAACAAGTAGAGAGGGACAGGGCAACCCCTGATCACAGTGTGATGCCCTCTGTACTAAGAGCCTCAAACCCATTTAACAAAAAATACGCACAAGGCACTGCTGACTTCATGTCTGCCGGTTCACAAGAACTGGGTCTCATGGGGTAGCCAGATTTAAAAAGGCCTAGCATGATTAAACAGGTAGGCCACCTCCCATCAGAGATTGATGGACGGGCGTCCCTGTGTAGATACAAAAATATTATGCCTGATGTCTCTGACCAGCAAGCCTCCTATGAGGAGAAAGTCAGGGAATTAGACCTGCAGACGCATTCTCTCCAGAGGGACCATTTGGTTCGCTTTGCAGAAAAACAGCATGAGATGAGGCCCCAAAAGAGCATTCTGAAAACCTCCATCCAAACAGGGCAGTGGAGGGGAACCTCTACTAACCCTGGTACCAGAGAGGAGTCAGAAGACCACTATCCTGTGTGAAAGAGGGAGTCCAAGGGGAGTGACTCAGAGAGCCCTAGGTACTACAGGGGAGAAGAAACTAGGCCCCACCATTCTGCGAGGCCCTCACAAGCTTACATAATCGGGGAGTGCCTAGAAAATCATGAGGGGACCTCAAACAGTAGCGCCTCTGAGTCTGAGGGTGAGTGGACTCAGGTGATGCGGCAAAAAAGCAAATAAACTAAAGAGAATTCTGGTGAAACACCCCACTAGGCAGATCAAGGCTATTAGGAATTTCATAACACTGTACCATAAAAATGCAAAATATTCGCACAGATCATAGAGAATGTATAACTACCTATTTTCATGCACTCCCAAAATACATAATGACCCAGTTGGTGAGGGATTTGCAAGATAAAAGGACCCTGGACTGGATAATAGAGCAGGCTGCCCAGATCTATGAGGTCCAAAAACCTGCAGAAAATAAAAATCAGATAAAAAAACCCAAACCAACGAACACCCCGCTGTTGCTGAGGTGGCAAAGGTGAAGGTTGCCCCCATTTTAGACATAGAAATGGGGGAACCTAAAACCCAAACATCCCAACATCAGCCAAATCAGAGGCAAAGAAGGCCATCTAATCAATTAGCAACAGATGACAGTCACAGAGGTAACCCCACCAATGGGACCCCTGACACTCCTGATTACATAAGTCCCACATAGAAGGGCAACCGACCTATCTTGGGGTATGTATGAACTCCCCCAGCCAAAGGGGGGGAATCCAACCAGCTGAGTACTGCCCCAGGAAACGTCCCTCCTTACTTCCCTCAGGAGGGCAGTAATCCCCCAAATGCAGGGTTAAGTTTCTTTCCCCAGTACCTCCCAAACCGCAACCTGCAGGACAACCCTCCTTTCTTTCCCCGGTTTCAGGAGTCGAGACCACCCAATCCGAGAAAGAGGAGGCTAAGGGTGGATGGTTACCAAAATCCCCAATACCCAGGGTACTCCGGGAGAAGGGATAGTTACCCTTCCCGAGAACTACCTAGGTATGAACAAAGACCCCTGTACCAGCCGGAACGGGTGTCCCAACTGGAGTGCCAGGTCCAGAACCTCACGTAGGATCTGAGCCGCATGATGAGGGCTCAGTACAACCCTCAGATGAACATGGCATCTCAGAACCCCATAAACCAAGGGTCTGGCACCCCAGAACAATGACGGGGATAGAATGCCGACAACTCACCGGTTCCAGAGGAAGAGACACGGGAGTTAGGGGGATGTAAAGTCCAAGAGGAAGCTTCCTTCCTCACCCGTGAAAAGACCCTGGAGACCCAGGAACCGGAAAATGCCCTGCCCCTGAAAATCTGCAACCCATGGAACAGAGAGTGGGTAGGAGAAATAAAGACATCAAAAAGGCCCATTTTGTGGAGGAAGTTAGTGTCCTCGAGTTTGAAGGGGAAGAATCCTTAGAGGATTCTTTGAAAAATAATCTTCTCTTTCAAGGACGGGGGAATTCCTCCCAAAGAAAAATGGGTCCCAAGATATCTGAATGAGGACTGGGTGGGTGTGGGGACTGATTCAGAGTCACCCATCCCCGAACCCCAGAATTGTCATCCTGAGAATAAAATAGTAATGGAGGGATACTCCCCACAAATTGGTTCCAGTGACTGCCACCAGGTAAGAGGGGGCAGAACAGAGCTAAGGGAAACAGGGGATTCTAAAATCCCACCTATTTCAGGATGCCAAATTTTTGTTACAGATTCCAGACTCTGGCACAGATGAAGCCCAACACCCCACTGTGTCAGAGTCCAAAATAAAGAAATTGCCACCCAGCTTGCCCAAAATGCCCATTACCTTTGCCCGCTTGAGGAGAAGGAGGGGACATTCTATGCCCCTGTTTGAGTGCAAGGGCAATGTGCATTTTCAGTACTGGTGGATACTGGATCCCAAGCCACTCCTCTGTCAAAAAGGGCCTTTGAACAGCTAAATTCAGGAAGGGGGGAGAGACACAAGATCCCTCTCACCCCTCTTCCTGGACAACTCCAGACTTTGACGGGAATGAATTTCCTGTCGAGCGGACTGCAGATTTGGAAATAAAAATTGGGCGACATAAGGTGAAACACCCGGTCATAGTCGTGACTCCAGAGGGAACCGTCTGTCTATTAGGGAATGACATCCTTTGCAGGTTGTCTCCCCTAATAGACTGTGTGAACAAGGTCCTCCGGACTCAGACTAACCGGTCAATAAAATTAAAACAGTGTCAGACATGTTAGTTTAAATGGCACATGCCACATGGTTGAACAAAAGTCTGATCATATTGAGTTTCATTTCCAAAATAATCAAATACCTGACATTACAGTAAGTGTTGTAGGACGACAAACTGGTGAAGGGAACTCCTCTCCATTTCTGAAAATCAACCTTCCTTCCAGTTTCAAATGGCATTCCACACTGGAAGGAAATACTTTGAAATTTTATACCAATTCACAATCTGAAAATCCAAATTCTATAGTCAAAAGTGATGAAAAACCAGCTCAGAGTTTAGCTGACATTCAGAAAATTAGGGAACAGGTGTTCTTCCCTATTCAGTGAAATGAGGGGAAGGAGTCTGTACTCGCCAGAGTGTGCCTGAACAACGGAAAGAGCTTCATCAGCAAAGCCACGTTCAGAAAGCTCACGAAAGATCCAACCATTCCCACATTTAAATTGATCGATAAGTGGGAAATGGGCCTGGAAACTCCCAATTCCAAACATCTCCTGCCTATCAGGTGTATGCTCAAAATGTCTATAGGTGACAAAAGCATAGAACAACATTTTTGGGTTGTGCGAGTTGTCCCAGTTGCATTCTATTTGGGCAGTGACATTCTCAATCGGTTTGCAATTAATTTGGACCTTATAAATTACAAGGCCTGGTCCAACTAGGGGGCAGTCTCATGGGCTTTGGTGATTCTGAAAAAGCATTTCATCTCGGTCAGCCCAATTGCTGCCCTATGTGGTTGATGTTCAAATTGGAGAGGAGGTCACCATCCCAGGACGGACCCAACAATTCTTACTTGAATTAAAAATTAAAAGAGGACAGAAATTACAAAATCCTGATGCACATGTACATCTCAATGCCCATCTCCAACAGCAGGGGTTGGGGTTAAACCCAACCCTATTAGTCAATGTAAACATGACACCATTCCAATAGTGATGTATAACAGCGACCTCAGGAGTATCACTCTGGGCACGGGCACCATTATTGGAATGACGGTTGATGACTGACATTTTTCCATGGATCTAAGAAATTAACTGATAGGACCAATCCCCAATGACTGTTATGATAATGACAATGACGATAATATACCACCAGACAGGATCTTCACCCAGAAAGGGGGGAATTTCCTGGTGTACTCTTCCTGTGTCATGATGCCTACCCCCGGGGAACCAGACCAGGTCCAGCAACCCCGGAAGCAGGCATCAAGTTATTTTGAGCAAGCCCAAAATCCCCTGCTAGGGGCTGTTTGGGTGCGGTCCTGGAGCCTATGGCGCCAGGCTCATATGGAGAGTCAGTCCTGATGCCATAGGCGCCAGGCTCGTAGAGTAGAACCTGATGCAGACCATGCTGCAAGCTTACCTGGTGCAGACCATGCTGCAGAGCTCCAAGCCAAATGAGGCTTGGAAGAGACTATTTTACCTAGGGACTATTTTTTTACTCGGGTGGGGCTGGGGAAGAATACTTACCTGGGACTACTTTGGAGGCTATTTAAACCACGCCCGAAGAGCAGCACACGCTTCGCGTTATTCTGCATCCAGCAGAGTAACGCTCACCGTGTCTGCAAGCCTGCATCCAGTCTTCTGCCACGCCCACCTTGAGTCTGCAGCTCCTAGAAAAAGGTAGGAACAGAAGGAGAAAGGTTAGAATAAGAGCAAACCTTCGATCCTTACCTGAATTCCGGATCCACTGCACCTTCGAGCTGGAAGAAAGAAGCATTTACACGCGCCACCTCGCCTGCTGCAGCGCCGCGCTGAACTCACCGGCCTTTGCAGCATCCTCACGATCCACCGCATCCTTCTGCACGTTCCCGCCGCATTCTGGCACCTAAGGGGGAACACAAGAACAGCAAAGGTGAGCCAAGCAAATAAACAGAGGCAATAGTAACTACCCCCATAGACTTACCTGATTACAGCCGGGGGTACTATTCCTCTTCACGGGCGGCGCAGTCTCCATTGCATCCTCGCCGCACCCCGGCCCCAAAGGGGAACAAAAGGACGACAAGGTGAGACAACGGACAAATAAGGGGAACTCTTCTCACTGCAATAGACTTACCTAATTTTACCGCCGGAGGCATAATTCCCGAACTTCATATTTTCTTGCCACACCTGAATAAGGGAACAAGCAGCTTACATTCTGGCCTTATTTTATTGAACTGTGTAGGATAAGCCAAATCCTTACCTGAACTTCGTCAGATACCACGAGGAACTCTTCGCTGGGGTCAAGCTGCAAACTGCAAGGAATTGGACAAGAGTGAAAGTCAGACATGTGAACTCTCACGAACTACATATTTTTTGTAGTCAATATTGTTCTGGAACTCACCAATTCCTTCGAGCCAGTGAAGCAACTGGTTATCAACGCGCCCCTGCGCTCAATGCAGGATGGAGAGCTCATCTTTTCAAACCATCAGGTGAGACTACAAGGGGGGACATCAAAGGTGATCTGTGGGGAGAACAGCAGGGGTGGGGGGAATTTACGCTCAACTCCACAGGTGGTTAATTCCCTTTCTCCATTTGCAGAAGAATATTCCTACGGGCCAAGCAAACAAAGCTAGGTGGGCCAGTCTAGTCCGTCATCTCGGCCCTACGCGTCACATTGGTGGAGACCGCAGCTGTCCAGTTCAGATCAATGCCTCTGTGGGAGCCAGGTGAGCGTAACAGAATGCGAAGCCTACCCACAAATTCCCACCCGGGCATTATGGATACCTCAGAGACTGACCAATTGGCCCAATTACTAGGGGAACTGAGGGCTGAAGTGCATTCAGCCCGTCAAGAAACTAATGCTCTTAGGAGAGAACTGATTTTGTCAAAGGAGCGAACTGATGACCTTACTAGGCAACTATTGCAAAGCCAGGCTGGACAAGCACCCCTACCTGGTTCCGGGGGTAATCCAGCTCCTGTGTTATCGAGTAACCCTGTGCAAATAAACCTACCAGGAAATATTCCATTAGCTCCACCCGAACGCTTTGCCAGAGATCCCAAAAGGTTCGCCGTGTTTATGAACCAATGCCGCCTGCACTTTTTATGCAGAACTGGAGCCTTCCCAAGCGACCAAGCCAAGGTAGCCTTTGTATTGTCATATCTCAGCGGCAGTGCAGCTGGTTGGTCAATTCCACTAGTCACTCAGGATGACCCAATTCTTCGGGATTTTCAGGGCTTTCAAACTAGCATGGAAAGACTATTTGCCCAGCACTCCCAAGGACAGGCCCTGGATAACAAACTTTTGTCCCTACGACAGGGTAATCAGGACCTTCTATCCCACATCGCAACCTTTAATAGGTTGATAGTGGAAACTGGATGGCTTGAGGTAAACCGAATCACGTTATTTCATCGAGGGCTTTGAGGAGAACTCAAGGATGTCTTGGCTCAAGTTGTGAACCCACCTCAAGACTACGCTGAATATATAGACTTAGTGGTCCAGTTAGATCACAGACTTCAGAACAGAAAGGCTGATCGAGCCAAGTTTGAGAATCGGGTGTTGGTCAAAACTCACGCTAACCCCAAAGGAACAGATGCTTCAGAACCCATGCAAATCGGAGGGGTTAAAGGACCCTTAACCCAGAAGGAAAGAGAAAGGAGACGACAAATGCAATTGTGTCTATATTGTGGAACTTCTGGGCATTTTCTACGGGATTGCCCTGTAAAGCCACCCAAGAAGGTGGTAGGAGCTGCTGATAAAAGCCATATGGAGTCAGACCCGGGATACGACCACGCCCGACAAGCGTAGAGGTCCGCTTGCCGAGCTTGAACAAGGATACTCAGACCTCGCATTTCATCATACCAATGGTCCTCGTAGATCCAAGGTAGCCATAGCATATGCACGCAGTAAGGGCATACATTGATAGCGGGGCCATAGGAAACTATGTGGACTATGAATTGGCTTCCAGGATGAATCTACCTCTCTGCCAAAAAACCACCTCAGATGTCATCACCACAGTCGATGGAACTGAAATTGCCTCTGGGCCTGTAACTCATTCCACCGCAGAGATGACACTATTGGGTCAGGGTGGGCATCGAGAGACTATTGTGTTTGATCTAATCAAAGCCCCACAGTTCCAAATAATACTGGGGATACCTTGGTTGGAAACACATAATCCTTGTATTGACTGGCGAGAGAAGAGAATAACCTTCCTGGATTGTGCACAAACCTGTTACCCACAGAAAAATCAGAACGTAGGCCTGGCCACAGTAACCACAGCAGTCATGCAACTACCTCCAGAATACCAGGAATTCCAGGATGTCTTCCAAAAGGAACAGGCAAACACCTTACCTCCTCACAGATCGTACGATTGTCAAACCGATCTCATACCCGGTGCATAACCCCCTTGTAGCAGGATCTATGCCCTTACTGAAACTGAGAACCTTCACCTACGACAATATCTAGACCAGTACCTTGACAATGGCTTTATTCGCCCATCCAAGTCCCCTGCATCTTCAGCTTTGTTCTTCGTGCCCAAAAAGGAAGGTGACCTCAGAACGTGCATAGACTACCGCGCATTGAACCAGATAACTGTTAAGAACCGATACCCATTGCCTCTGATCCCTGAACTATTAGACCAAGTGAAGGACGCTTGTATACACACTAAATTAGATCTCCGGGGGGCATACCATTTGGTACGTGTAAAAGAGGGCGACGAATGGAAGACTGCTTTCCGCACTAAATATGGGTTATTCGAGTACCAGGTGATGCCTTTCGGGTTGTGCAATGCACCAGCAGCCTTCCAATACTTCATGAACAATGTCCTTCGTGAACTCATTGACGTTTGTGTTGTCGTGTATATCGATGATATTCTAGTATACTCCTCTTCAGAATCTGACCATGTGAAGCACGTCCGAGCAGTCCTTGAGAAATTGCGCCAGCACAAACTATCCGCATAACTAGAAAAATGCGTTTTTCATGCCACAGAAGTTAAATTCCTTGGGTTTATCCTGACCCCAAAGGGAGTCCAAATGGACTCAAGAAAGGTGGACGCAATCCTTAAGTGGCCATCACCAAGTTCAGTTAAAGGAGTACAAAGCATGCTCGGCTTTGCCAATTTCTACCGCAGATTCATCCCAGATTTTTCACATGGCGTACATCCCATCACAGCACTCTTGCGAACAAATAATCGCTTTATATGGACTGAAGAAGCTGAAAAAGCCTTCCAAGAGCTGAAAGCGAAATTCACGTCTGCATCTGTGTTAAAGCACCCGCGCCCTGAACTTCCATACATAGTGGAAACTGATGCATCCAGTCTAGCCGTGGGAGCTGTCCTGTCTCAAAAAGACCCTGAAACTGGCCAGCTTCACCCAGTAGCATTTTGGTCCAGAAAGGTCTCGGCACCTGAGTTAAACTATGCGGTTACCGACAAGGAGTTATTAGCCATTAAATCTGCCTTCAAGTCTTGGCGGCACTATCTTCTCGGTGCCAGGCATACCATTACTGTGATCACCGATCACCGGAACTTACAGTATTTAAAAACAGCCCAGGCCCAATCGTCATGTCAACTCCGATGGGCATTGTTCTTTGCCGAGTTTGATTTCGTGATAACCTATCGACCAGGTTGTAAGAATGGTAATGCAGACGCCTTATCTCGAATAGGGATGGGAGAGGCAGAAGTGAACCCAGAACCAGTACCTATAATTTCCGAACAAAGGATCCTTGGCATGACTACTCTACAGACACTAGAGGACATTCAGGTAAAGATCCAGCAACTCTTTGATCCTACAGCCCTGCAGGACTGGGTAAAGAAAGGCCCGGACTACTCTGTCACCAAGGATCTGCTTTATTACCAAGGGCGACTGTTTCTGCCACACAAGGAACTACAAGAGCATCATTATCATGATACCCTAATGGAGGGGCATCCAGGTATTGCAAAAACTGAAGCTAAGATTAAAAGACAATTCTGGTGGCCCACATGGTGAAAGGATATTAAATCATTTGTGATGTCTTGTGGCATTTGCGGCCAAAACAAAAGTCAAAAGAAATAACCAGCTGGACTCTTACAACCTTTAGACATTCCGCCTCCACCAGGGCACACCTTATCATTAGACTTTATTACTGATCTACCTCCTTGTAATGGGTTTAACACCATTCTAGTTATTGTGGATCTTTTTTCCAAGATGGCCCACTTTATTCCTTTAAAAGGACTACCTTCAGCCTTAATCCTGGCCAAAGAATTCCTCGAAAACATTGTTCGCTTACATAGATTTCCGTCCGTGTGTGTCTCTGACCGGGGCAGTCAATTCATTTCACATTTTTGGAAGAAATGTTGTCAATTGGCGCAAATCGACGTGAGATTATCGACCAGTCACCACCCCCAGACTGATGGTCAAACTGAGAGGACCAACTGGACTCTTGAACAATACCTGCGTTGTATGTTACATCAAACTGAGAGTAATTGGAAGGACATCCTTTGGATCGCCGAAAATGCATACAATAATTCAGTACATTCTGGAACTGGACAAAGTCCCTTTTATACCCTATATGGGCACCACCCTTGAACCTCAGACCTTGACTCACCCCAATACTTAGAAATGCCCGCAGTGGACCATCTACACGCTACGATTACACAAGTCTTTAAGGAGGCAACTGCACATTTGAAACAGGCGAAGGAGAAATTTAAGAAGGATGCTGATCGGCATAGAAGTGATACTCCACAGTACCAGATAGGGGACCAAGTATGGTTGGCCACAAAACACATACCTCTCAAGGGAATGCAGACCTTTAACCCTAGATAGTTAGGGCCTTACTCTATTAAGGCCATTATCAACCCGGTGGCCGTCAAGTTGGACTTACCTGCTAATATGCAAATTCATCCCGTCTTTCATGTGTCACTTTTGCAGCCAGTGCAACCAGGGACAAGACTAACCAAGCCACCAGACCACGTCCTTGTAGACAGGGAACCCGAATTTGAAGTTAAGAACATCCTGGACTCCAAGATGGTGAAGTCAAAGCTTTTTTATTTAATCGACTGGAAAGGGTACAGACCACAGGAAAGGTCTTGGGAACCCAGTGACCACGTGCATGCACCTCGATTGGTGAAAAGATTCCACCGAAATTTCCCAGACAAACCAAAACCACTGGGAAGAACAACTTTAGGAGTGGCCTTGGGGGGGAGTGCTGTCATGATGCCTACCCCCGGGGAACCAGACCAGGTCCAGCAACCCCGGAAGCAGGCATCAAGTTATTTTGAGCAAGCCCAAAAGCCCCTGCTAAGGGCTCATATGGAGAGTCAGTCCTGGCGCCATAGGCTCATAGAGTAGAACCTGATGCAGACCATGCTGCAAGCTTACCTGGTGCAGACCATGCTGCAGAGCTCCAAGCCAAACGAGGCTTGGAAGGGACTATTTTACCTAGGGACTATTTTTTTACTCGGGTGGGGCTGGGGGAGAATACTTACCTGGGACTACTTTGGAGGCTATTTAAACCACGCCCGAAGAGCAGCTCACGCTTCGCGTTATTCTGCATCCAACAGCGTAATGCTCACCGTGTCTGCAAGCCTGCATCCAGTCTTCTGCCACGCCTCGAGTCTGCAGCTCCTAGAAAAAGGTAGGAACATTTACGCGCGCCGCCTCGCCTGCTGCAGCACCGCGCTGAACTCACCGGCCTTCGCAGCATCCTCACGATCCACTGCATCCTTCTGCACGTTCCCGCCACATTCTGGCACCTAAGGGGGAACACAAGAACAGCAAAGGTGAGCCAAGGAAATAAACAGAGGCAATAGTACCTATCCCCATAGACTTACCTGATTACCGCTGGGGGTACTATTCCTCTTCACGGGTCGGCGCAGTCTCCATTGCATCCTCGCCGCACTCCGGCCCCTAAGGGGAACAAAAGGATGACAAGGTGAGACAACGGACAAATAAGGGGAACTCTTCTCACCGCAATAGACTTACCTAATTTTACCGCCAGAGGCATAATAACCAGAACTTCATATTTTCTCGCCACACCTGAATAAGGGAACAAGCAGCTTACCTTCTGGCCTTATTTTATTGAACTGTGTAGGATAAGCCAAATCCTTACCTGAACTTCGTCAGCTACCACAAGGAACTCTTCGCTGGGGTCAAGCTGCAAACTGCAAGGAATCGGACAAGAGTGAAAGTCAGACATGTGAACTCTCATGAACTACATATTTTTTGGAGTCAATATTGTTCTGGAACTCACCAATTCCTTCGAGCCAGTGAAGCAACTGGTTATCAACGCGCCCCTGCGCTCAATGCAGGATGGAGAACTCATTTTTTCAAACCATCAGGTGAGACTACAAGAAGGGACATCAAAGGTGATCTGTGGGGAGAACAGCGGGGGTGGGGGGGAATTTAAGCTCAACTCCACAGGTGGTTAATTCCCTTTCTCCATTTGCAGAAGAATATTCCTACAGGCCAAGCAAACGAAGCTAGGTGGGCCAGTCCAGTCCGTCATCTCGGCCCTACGCGTCACATTGGTGGAGACCGCAGCTGTCCAGTTCAGATCAACGCCTCTGTGGGAGCCAGGTGAGAGTAACATCCTGCATTACTATATCAAAAGCATGACAAGGTCAATAAAGTAATCTCCTATGCAAGCAAGACTTTATCCTCTGTGGAGGAAAAATTCAACGGTTCTGAGAAGGCACTCCTGGCAACGTTGTGGGCATTGGAAAATGACCACCTGTTCATCCTAGGGGAGCACATCATAGTGTAGACTCCACACCAGCCTTTGTAATACCTCCAAAGCGACAGAATCCAGGCCGGAAATGTGAGTAATTCCAGAATTACTTCCTGGATTCTGTCAATGCAAGGCTTTCCTGTGGAGGTCAGGTATGGCCAAAACAAGAAGAGTCCCCTCGCGCAAGCTCTGGCTGACTTGCATGACTGTCCCAGAGAAAACTGTCTCGAGGGCGAAAGTCTCAAAACCCAGGACAACATGGAGGCGTACCTGAACTACCCACACAAAGTCTATGAAGAAGACACGTGCCAGTGAATGCCCACAGTTTATGAGGATGGGTGCTCCTACCATGTTGACAACAATGGGGAAAAGGAACTGGCATTGGGAATGCCTGGGTGAATGATGCCCCGGAAACCTCAGCTGGATACAAAATATCGATCCCTGCAGTAGACAGGTGGCGGAGTTGATGGCAGTTCATCAGGCCATCCTCACTGTCGTCCAACACCAACTCCACAAACTGGTCATAATCACTGACTCAGATTATGTCCGGAACGGGTTTGTGGAACACCTGGTTAATTGGAGAACCAGAGGCATGCTGTGTGCTAATAACAAACTGCTTAAACATGGCAAGCTAATACAAAATATTGATGAGCTGGTCACCGCTAATGGGATGATCATCGATTGGAAGGAGATTAAGGGTCATTCCAGAATAGAGGGCCAGACTGTCATGGCCACTGGTCAAGGGCCATTACCTTTATACTCCAAAGGGTCCAAATGGAGCCAGTCCTGGTGCTTTTGGCACCAGGCTTATAAGAAAGTGTGCTCTGCACACTTTATGTCTAGGGCACGTGTATCCAGGCTGGGCGAGGCCATTGTAAAGCATTGGAAGGCACATGCAGAAGTCTGTGGGAGTGACAAGGTGGAGCCACAAGGCATGGCTAAAGGGGAGTGGCTGGGGCCAGCCTATTTAAGCCAGTCTCACCCACATGCAGGAACTTCGCGTTAGTCTGCTGTGTGCAGCGTAATGCTTATCGCCATCTTAAGGTCTCTTACCTGTTTCCAGCTCAGCACGCTCCTCATCAGGTTCTAGAACATCTCCTTCAGTGCGCACCTACCTGACTCCAGCTACACCATCGCTCGAAGCGCAGCTTACCTGATTCCAACTCTGCATCTTCAGCACACATCTTACCTGACTCCAGCCATACCATCGCTCGAAGCACAGCTTACCTGATTCCAACTCTGCATCTTCAGCATGCATCTTACCTGACTCCAGCCATACCATCGCTCGAAGCACAGCTTACCCGATTCCAACTCTGCATCTTCAGCGCGCACCTTAGCTGTCTCTGCAAATCCATCGCCTGTAGCGTGTAACATCTTGCCCGATTCCCGTAGCCATCAGAGTCGGGCCGCATCCTCACCAGTTCCAGCATCCTCATGGATCCATCCATCTGGCACCTGTCGACAGGTCCTCGGATCGACACTCTCCATCAGACGCCACCAGGCCATCCTTGCAAGAGAAAAGGAACGCTCAGGTTAGAAACTGCATAAACATCTTATGCTTGGCCACGCAACACATAAACCTTGCGTACAACCTTAAAACCCTACTTACCTTCGAGTGAGGACCGCTGAATTCCCCTCTGTTTGGTCCCACTTCCAACACTGCAACACTGCATGTCTATCTTTACACCTATTGGGGAGAGAAAAGACATTACAAAAATTACGGACAATAATCATTGGGAAAAGACATTACAAGAATTAAGGACAATAATCATTGGGAAAAGGCATTGCAAAGGATATGGACAATAATTATAGTTATGAACACTTACCTACAAAGTGGATTGGTCACAGCCAGTCTGGGCCGCCACGCACACGGACCAGTGAAGCAACAAAGGTCCATCTACCGCGCCCCTGCTGATGAGAAGTAGGACGGAGAGCTCATCCTTACAAAACAACAGGGCATTGCCAGCAACCAGAGTAGTCCACACTACAGCAGCTGGGGGTAAAGGCTGATCCAGGGGAGCAAAGTCCAGGGAGGGCTCCAACCGTGCCCCAACGTCCCCGCAGACACCAGGTGTGCGTAACAGAGACAAAACTGGAAAAGACCTGGCTGATAAACTGGCCAAAACCCGAGCCATACAGGGGGATCCCCTTGAGATTGAGTCCCTGTTGGGGGAAATCCAGGTCACTGCTGTCACTAGGTCCCAGACAAATGCTCACAATGAACTGTCAACTGCCCAGTGGAGTAAGGAGACCCCAGATGCTGATTTAATTACGGCACAAAAAGGGGATCCGATTACTGGGGAATGTTATCAACACATTGAGGACCCTGAGAACTTTCCTCTGGCAGATACCGATTACATTGGGAAAGAGGGTGTTGATGAAATGTCCAAAAATGTTCTGAATCCAAGAAGGTTTGTTGGTAAGGAAATCCATCTCTGGCTGAGACCAGTGGGTGGTACCTACCTCATTCTGAAGCCTGATGCTAAGTCACGTCCATGACGTGGCCACAGCCGGTCATGGGGGTTTCATACTACTCTAGAAATCTTGCGGGAGGTTGCATACTGGTCACACATGGGGCAGGACCTCAACCAATATTTGAAGGGGTGTCTTATGTGTGCAAAATTTCAGCCAAGTTCACTCATACACCGAGCTCACCTCCAGAAGAGGGGGGTGACACTGCGTTGGTCAGATTTACAAGTAGATTTCATCGGGCCAGTGATTCGCTCCTCTAGGGGGAACAAGTACATGTTAACCATAACATGCTTGTTTATCAAAGGGGTGGAATGTCTCCCGGCCCCAAATTGCAAGGCAGAAACAGCAGCTGCCCTGATGATCAACCACATCTTCTCGTGTTTTGGCCTACCCCAAAGGATTGAGTCAGACCGAGGAAGTCACTTCACCAGCAAAGGGATGACCAAGATGTGGGAGATACTTGGGGTAAAAAGGAAACTTTATATTGCATACCGCCTGTACTCTAGTGTGGGAGTTGAGAGTTACAATAAAACAATTGTGAGCATTCTAAAAAATTTATTTGTGGCAGATTCTGGGCCAAGTTGGGACATCCGATTACCGCTTGTCCTGGTGGCCATCAGATCTACCCTCAGATCTTCTGAGGGTGGCCATCAGATCTTCTGCAACCAAAATGCCTCCATTTGAGCTAATGACTGAACGAAGGATGGTGCTACCAGAGCATCTGCTCTATAGAACACAAGAGCAAACACTGATAAATGCCTCCACAACATATGAGTATGTTGAGAATCTAAGAAAACACCTTCAACATGCTTTTCCGTACGCTCAGCGGAAACTGGAAAAATCAGCAGAGGGGATGAAGACTCAATGTTATTTGAAAACAACCAAAAAGGAGTACCAATTAGGAGACAAGGTCTACTTGTACAATTTTCAAAGGAACCAGACCAAGGAGCGGAAATTTCTCCCTCGCTGGCACAGACCTTTTGAAATTGTAGATAAAATTTCAGCTGTCACCTACAGAATCTGTATCACCAAAGGAAAGTTGGCAGTAGAGAAATGGGTCCACATTAATCAGTTAAAGAGTTGTCATCCCAGGCACACTTGGCAGCTGCTTGAGGAGCCAAGGAAAGTCAAATAGAGGAGACATCTGGAGTATGAGAACAACATAAAGAAGAACCAGAAGGAACAGGTAGGTCCATAGGTATATCTATCTAACAGGGAGTGCTTTTCTTCATCATCATTGAAAAAGGGCCTCACATAACCATGGCGTAACAATTACTATCTTTGCCTTGTTAAGGAATTATTTGTTGAAATGGTTCAAGTACAGTAATAAAGGTACTGTATGTGTGTCCCACTGATGTCAACCTTTCCGGAAGACAATCAGTGGGAAAATGTTGTAACTTGTCTTTATTTATTCACTAGTGGGTACTGATTCCGTCCCTTCATAGACCGATGAGAACATCCCCGGTGACCAGGAAAAGGGAAGGAAGGAAAGGGGGTGTTGCTTCACACTCCAACAAAGGACAAAGGGATAACCATGGCATACTGCTCCCTGATGGAAGAAGGACTCCACCCGATGAACCCCACTTTGCCCTACTTACTCTCAACAAGAAGTCTCGAGAAAGTCAGAGGGGGGATCTGAGGGAGACATCTACCACCCAGCGGAACTCCCCTACATCCCCAAACCAAATCCAGCAGTCAACAGCAGTATGGCTGCGCTGGTGCTGTTGAGCACTATTGCCTTACCTTATAAACTACGTTTAGCAGTCACCAAGATAATGGCTGCACTGTCTGACCAGCCACACATGGGGCGAGAGGAAACACCAAATACCCTGAGAAATGCTGGCCGTATTTTCTTCAGTGGACCAGAGACACCAAAAAGAAAATAATTCAAAGGCAGCCCTGCTATGCTGCCAGCCCAAAACTTCATTGAAAAAGAAATAATTTTGCCTTTTAAAATGACTGCACTCTGATGCTCTTTTTCATATGTTCAACAGTACACAGTTCTGATCCAGTGAGACCCAGCTATGTCCATCCATATTCAGGTGGTGCATCAGAAAAAGGGGGAATTTCTCACTGAATGACGGGCTGTATCAGGCCAGATCTGTGAAATAACAAAGAACTCTATTCCAAGCTGTATGAAATAAAAATACTTTAATTTGCAACAAAATATCATAGCTAAATTCTTTATAAAAAGCCCTCTCCCTCTCCTAGCTCATGTCAGTTTCAAGGAATCTTTATTTGGACAGATGCCTGTGCATTAGAAACATGTCTGGGGCTTTGGAAAGATTCAGAAAATGAATGTGAGAAGGCTGCATTGTCAAGTGACAGCCAAGAAAAATATCTGTTTAAAAGTGAAATGTTGAATTAAGGCTCTGTCTTTGCATAGAATGTGATGGGGAATTTGTTTGAAAACACATATAGGATGTTTTATTCCAACAGACTTGCTTCTGGTTCATAAATAAATAAATAAATAGATAGATAGATAAATAAATAAATAAATAAATAAATAAATAAATGCATTTACTGTGAAACCAGCAAGACAGGTTTTCCCAGGCCCTGGCTTCAAAGGACATTTGCCTCCTGAGAACAGGACCTGCCTCCCCCCAAGGGATCCAGCATCTGGAAACTATGAATGGGCCAAGCGGAAGACCTTGCACCCCTATGAGGCCCTGTGGCAGTACTCCAGCCTGGCACAATGGATTTCTGGGACACATAGGTATGACTTTTTAGCAGCACCTCCCCTCCACTTCAACTGGAGAGCTTCAAAGACAAACTCTATGGCAACACTCGGCTGAACTGACATTTGGCTGTGGCCTGGAAAGGAATGACCATATTTGGAAGACAAATGCCAGCCCACCTGGCTCAAAAGACAATTTTATTAAATAAACTTTAAGACTTTTATTTCTGCAACCGGACAACGCAAGAATGCAAATTTTTAACAGTTTAAATGTAATTTTTGTGTCATTAAAACAAGACATAGTAGTTGTCCCTAGTATGTAGGGAACGCAAACGGCAGGAAAATGTAAATTATGGGAAAGGTATACATGGTGGAACGTTAAAGATGAATGCAAACATGCTCTGTGATAATAGGCACACATATATAAAATTGTAGAATTTTAGGTAAAATATTTCCCACTGAAAATCACGAAAGATTATTAGGAGGGCTAAATTACACCATACAAACCGAGGAGTTGGACTGCCAGATTCTGTACGAAGTATGTCATTTGTCTATGTGATTTGCAAATGTGCCAAAACTGTAAAAATGTGCAATTTATGTCACAACTGATTGTTGGCAAAATTAACTGTGGGATGGCATGGGCTTTGTAAGCACACCCCACAAAACTGATGTCATGTCGCTGAAATCCAACCGGTTGAGAGGAAGGCAGTAACAGTAACTCCAGACCAATCCAGTTGTTAGACGCATGTCAAGCCAAAGGTCTGCCCTCATCGTAAATCCTGTGATGTCACCCGCCTTACAAAAGGTAGAAGCTCACAGAGACAAAGGACACTCTCATCTGAATTTTCCAGCTCCTGCGTATCCAGATATTCCATATTCAACCTGCAGGATTCCCGATTTCACTGCCAGGCGAGAGCATAGCTGACCCTATCCAGGCAGGACCATTGATCCAGAAAACCCCCACTAAAAATCCCAATAACTCAGGGAGAAAGGGGAAAGGTGGCTAAACCCTCATTGGGATTATCCAGTGCTGCCCGCTTGCCTTGTTACCTGATCCATCCAGTTGAGGTGCCACTGTGCGGTGACCAGACCTTTGCCCAGCAGTTTTATGCTAGGAGAATCCGTCGCTGTGACCAGTGATCAGATATGGCCTTGATATCTAGAAACTCAGTCCACTGTTCAAAATACCCCATTCAAGTGCTTGTTGTGAGTATTTCTCTTCCACAACAACCACAAACTGTTTCCTTTGCTCTGTTACCTTGTGAGAGGTTCAATCCCATAGAAATCCCATAACTGCCTTAGCAGAAATCCTTAAAACTGTCAGAATCCTCTGTGCATCCTATCCTTGACCTCTAAGTGTTAGCACCATTGTGCCACTCATTTCTGTCCTTGTGTGAGTCCTTAATACTATTTTGATTAAATAAATGAATTCTCCCTAAAAAGGGACACACTGCGTGAAGGGGTTACAACTGCAGCGTAAGCTTTCTATTCACGGGTGGCATTTCTCTCTTCTAGGCACTAAAATCTAGTTTAAGTGAAACTTGCCCTTTCCTTTCCAAACCGATTTTCTCTGTCAACTGCTTTTATTTTTAAAACCGAATTTCCTTTCCCATTGAGAATCTCATCCTGTCATTAGTTTAGAGTTACTCTTTCACTTGCATATTATCCCTGTGATGTGCATCTATCATTCAGCATAAAAACCGCATTTCGATTCTGTCTATTCCAACCGTTTCGACATTTAAACCTGTGTAAATTAGCAAATGCAATTTCTATGCATTTGATTTGGCTGCACTGTGTTGTCATTTCAAAGTTGATTTTTTAACTGTATACCCGTTGTTGGTACCTTGCCTTGTAGTTGCTAGTGTTCTGACATCCTTGATACTATAACTCATATTTACCTCATTCATTCAACCGCACATTTAAATTAAATATTCAATCATTCCGAGTGCTATTTTAAGCAAATTGCAAAGGCTTTAAAATCCGATTTTGCCTCCAATTTCATGGGGGAAGGTCGGATTTTAATTCTGTTTGCTGCCTAGTATACCTGACTTCTTGCTGCTCCTTTCTAGCCACTCAAAACTCGATTAATAGGGGATCGAGCGAGCATTTCATGGGGAAATCATAACACAGGTGCTATGTACCCGAACAGTAAAATTGCTCCCATTCAATTGTGCTTTGGCTGTGTTATAGGTCAAACTAAGTGTATTTCATTGATTTACTTCATAATTATCACCCCATTTGGTGATTGCCGCCCAATATTAAATTTGTGTGATTTTCTCTGAATTTAAAATAAATAAATATTGTATTTCCACCCACCGGCATGGTTCATGGTCCATTGTGACCCGAGGTATTTGTAAAAGAGGTGTGAGAGGGGTTGGGTGCCAGCTCAATCCGAATTCTAGGGAATTCAGTAAAAGTGTTTTAATTGTGCGCTGCATCCTAGGCTAGTGGCAAGAGTCCTGGTCTGGCGTGTGATGCCCGATTAGAATCCTTAACAGGACCTCGAGGAGCAGGTATGGGACCCTCCAATGCTGGAGCTGTGGGAAGTGGGAACATTTCTCAAGGGAGTGTAGGAGAAGCCCATATAGCAACTATTGCCCATTGCCCCAGCCCCAACATGTATAACTCCCGAAGCGAACCTTCATACCTTATGAGATGCATCAGGCCTATACTCAACTACCACCATGACCCCCAAGTGTGCAAGTGCGGAATCCTCAGGTGACACAATCACTGATGCCCCAACAGAACACCATGTACAGAAGTAACCTGCCAACGAACAATGCCATGCCAAATGGCACTGTTGTACCCTACAGGGGGGGTGAGCATGTTGGGGAATAACCCTTTCACATTCCCAGGTACCAACACATATCCTGACTAGGACAGCCCACAGAGAACTCTTGCGTGCCCAATCCTGTCCATGACAGTCCACCCTGACGAGGAAACCTTGGTGGGTGCTGAAATAGGTAACAGGCAATTCATCTTCATGGTTGACACAGGTCCCACTAAATCAAGCATCAGTGAAGGAAACTTCCCACTGTCAGGTGAAACTCTTGACACGCAGGGCTTCTCTGGGGCTGTCATCATGCTTCCCTACACAAAAGAACTAGATATTAAAATAGGAGGAAAGGTGGTGCGTACACCCCTGTTGTAGTCTGAGAGTTCCCCATAAATTTGATGGGGCAAGACCTATTAGGGAAATTGAACATGACCATTTCCTTTACAGACCTATAGTCACAGACAGGACTTGTCTTCCGAAAACACAGTTTGCCAAATTTCTATATTCCATCCCAGACTATTTCTGAGATTACATCACACCAATATTAACTCATCTAATAAACAACACTGCTAACTTATAACATAAATGTGTCTTATTGCTTTAAATGTCTGTCGACACATGTTTCAGCCGGTTTGGAGATAGTGTTGGTGTGATGTAATCTCAGAAACAGTCTGGGAAGGAAAATAGACATTTGGCGAATGCAGGATGCATGGAAATGAATGTGTATGTGTAGGTGGATACATCTATATTCAGGGGTATAACCAGTGGTGTAAAGTATGAACCTATGTTATTATGTACAGTTGAAAAAATATTTTAATTTAAATTAATAATAATACAAAATTGTATGACAAATGAGTTGATTAATAGTGTGAAAAAAATTGGAAATAAGCACTGTGTTAGGGAAGACAAGTCCTGGCTGTGACTATAGGTCTCGGTCATTGTGTTTTACATATATGTTGTGATGATCTGGACGATCGAGACCCTCACCAGGTACCATAGTGAAGTGTACATTTCCTTTACAGACCAATGAGTAGTGTGTGCCACTGCAGGCATGGGTCCATAAGATCAATGGTCATAATACATGCGAGGAGAGGAGAGGCAGTGGTTTGCAGTATTCCTGTGGACCCGACAAGTTTGTGTCTGGCATAACAGTGCTTCTCGGGGCAGTGCCCCAAATTCGTAAGACCTGTTGGCGAGAGCCATCTGACTCAATGTTCCAGCCTGTGGTATCCCCTGAATTAGTGGCAGAAACAATACTGTTCCTAGATTTACAGAGCCTTTTAGTGTCAGCTAAATGGATTGTTGTGATTGGCACTGACGGGTGTGAGTGGCACAGTGTTGTGTATTGACCCTACAATGCCTCTCAAAGAATTGGCTTCTGCAGATCTGCTTGAGGATCGACTAGATGATGGTGAAATTATGTTAGCCATTTCTATTTGTTGTAACATCACGGTGGAGTATCGAAAAGTGCAATGTCCTTTGAAGTCTCTCATAGCCCCGCCCCCTTTGCTGAGACCAACTTAGAGCAGGTCCCTGAGAGGCTTTGGAACACAAATGCCCATGACGTTGGACTCTTACAAGGAGTAACCCCGGTTCGAATAACACTCAAGTCAGGTGCTGTGTTGCCCCGGGTGAGGCAGTATCTTTTATCAAGAGAGGCAGAGTGTTGAAACTGATATAATATTGCTTCGTCTTCATTGTATATGTTGGCCTATGCCAAGTCGCTTTGTGAGGAAATCCGTATTGCAAGGTCGTGATCTTAAGTTAATCAAGCCTCCATTTTAGGTTACACCGCCATTTTGGTTTATCGTGCAAAGTCACCCTGTGGCCTAAAAAGGCCGACCTGTGTCCTCTTGTTTTCACTTTAACCTCTTCAACCTCTGTAGGCGAGTTAATGTCCAACCTGCCTGCAGGCTATATGTTAGGGTCATGTAGACCTTGTCCTTTCTTGACCTAGGGATCAGGGGATTACTTGAATCGGCGATGTTAACCTACAAGTATACAAGAACAATAATGCTATTTAAACATGACATGCAAAACATCTGTTTGACCTGCATTGAAGCAAATGTGTAAAGAGTGTAAAGTCACATCCAGAGAATAATAGTACTTGTTAGTAAATGTATTAAGAAGTAAACCACATGCACGAGATATGTAAATTAGGAACGAACCTGGCGCGAAGCCTAGCCCAGTACATGATTAACTTGTAGGAGGCTGGATATCGTTAAGAAGAAACTGTATAAATATGCTGATGTCCAGCTAGCAATTCCTGTTTACTGCTCACATTGAACCTGCTGGTGGTCTCTGTGAAGTACTGACGGCCAAATAGCGATTTGTGTACTTTGTTTTTGTAAACTGTTCAGTGTTGCAATAAAGATTCTGGGAATCTTTACAAGCCTGTGTTGGTGTATTTCTCTTTGCATGGTGTAAAAGCCTTAATATTGTTTTTTCTGATTTCACAGATGGCGCCCGAATAGGGACCCTCAAGATTGACTTCGTCTCGTTAAAGGTTGGCACAGCTATCGGACCGGGATTGGACGGTGTCAACAAAACGGCCCCTCTGGACGAGAAGCAAATTCCTCGACAGAACAGCACGATCCGATCCCTGAATGGTGAGCTGTAGCCCGAGACGACGTCTTGACGAGGGTCCATATATCGAGGTGGGTAAATTTGCCGAAATCACCAGACACGTGGGTCTTTAGATTGTCCTTAGTAACCCGATCGGGCCTCCCAGTCCTTTGGTCAGGTGAATCGTGACCCGATTCTTAATTTAACACTGACAATTTGAATTTGACGCATTGTACTCGCTAGCACAATTATTTGACCAGGTAACACCAGAATTCTGATATGCCTGAGAAATTGTCTGCCTGCTTCAGGGCATTATTCCGCGTTGACAGACATCTTTGGAAGTTAGCCGTCCCGCACCAGAGGAGGGGTCGCCGGCATGTACTATATACTGTAAGAAAGGCTTTGGTAGTATAGCATTTAATGATATTTGGCACAGACAGACCAGACATAACTCTAATCTTCGGTGTCCAACCAATGGTAGCTTCGAAATCCCTCGGTTAGAATATTTAGAGTCTGTATTGATAAAGAAACAGGCTAGACCTGCAGCATTTGACGCATTGCACAGTTGGAAAACAGAAGCTTTGCAGCAACAAAAGAGTAGAGTAAAACATATGCGTCGACATATGACAAATGCCAAAAAGGCACTGTTCTATGATCAAAATAAACAATTGGAATCAGTTAGGAACACGGACAGCGCGTTTCAATTAGGCATTCAGAAAATGTACCCTTTGAAAGATTTTCATACGTCCGATGAATTGATTAACAAACTTTTGCATGAACGAAGGCCTGATGCCTCTGCGCCACCCCCGTACGTTCCTCCTCCTGATGCTTTGCCCCTTCCTGTTGCTATTCCTCCTCCTATAGTTCCCCTGGTCCTTCCTATTGTTCTTCCTGTTGTTCCTCCAGCCGTCGCTCCTTTGCCTGCTCCCTTGCCTCCACTTATTGATTCCGTATCACTTGTAGTAGACCAGGGAACGGGATCAAGGGTTGTGACTCGTAATACTGTGTCCCCAGATAAAAAGAATGAATTGATTGCTTGGAGAAAAATGTTTTTATTGAAGGACTAGGAATTCATTTGAGCATAATGTGGAATAGATTAAACGATGTAGATCTCCCACAAGGGTTACGGGATTTGAACACCTTAGCTTTGTCTAGAGATATTGCGGAGAAAGTATATGAGCATGTCAAGAGGATTTTTGTGTATAAGAAGGAGTTGGAAGAGTTACAGAATGAAGAAGCAGATGGTGATAGTTTAGGCACTGTATTCTTACAGAAACGGTTTTCTCCTCGCCGTGAATTGATAGGTGAGGAAGTGCGAATTTGTACAAAGGATGCGATAAGATGGATTTCGGATATGTTGATAACTCCAGCCGAAGTATATGACACGTATAGTCAGTATATGTTAGAAATGCAAAAGAAAGTGATACAGGTTATGGTAGAATACCTACAGGATGAGTGTGTAAAAAGAAAGGTTTGTTGTCCCGCAGAATTGTTGGGTATTTATAAGAGAGCCTTTTCGATTGATACTTCTTCGACTGCCTTAGCACTTGATTTGGCTCTGTTGCTTAGTAAGCGTTCGGAGCTACCGACTTCTCAGTTGCCTATGAGAGAGGTCCCTCCGACATTTGTCCCAAAGGTTGAGATTGCGGCCGATGCTGCACGAGGTATAGTCGCTGTGGACATTCCTGCACATTATATATCGCAGTTTGTTGCCGTCCCGTTCTCGAGACAGGAAGTGAACACCATAAAGCAATCTATTCCTGATATAAGAAAGAATCCGACGGGGTTCTATAAAGAGATAGAGTCAGTCTTACAATCATCTGTATTCACCTTAAGTGATATTGATTTATTATTTCCCGTACTCCTGCCAGTTGATTTGTGGAAACAGATTAGGACTGTAGATGATGTACCTGGATTAGAAGATACATGGGATAACATGGTTAGGCTCGACAGAGAAAGACCAGTTGGCGAGAGACCATCTCAAGTGATAATAACTTTGCCTGATAGGATTATTGTAAAATTAAAAACCATAATTCCTGAAAAAAGAATCATTTGGGACAAGCTTACGGCCTGTGTCCAAGGAAAGTCCGAAGATGCTACTGAGTTCTTTAATCGGTTCGAACAAGTGTTTTCGGATTTCAGTGGACAAGACTTAGGCACAGAGTCAGGGAAAAGGCTGTTTGTCGACAAATTTGTACGTGGATTGCTGCCTGACATCCAGTTGCAGATTATGTCTTCCGAAAGCGCTTGGCAGGCGAAGTCTCAATCAGAAGTACTGCACATGGCTCAGTACTATGAAAATCGTGTGAATAATGAAAAGGAAAAACTTGAAAAAAGAAAGGGTGACCTGAAAACAAAAGTACTATTACAACAGATTGTTAGAAGCACCAGAGGGGGTAGTATGCAATTTAGAGGTCAATATGTTCCACAGGGAAGTATGCCATTGGCTCCGGTAACCATTAACCAGTGTGCCTATTGTCGACAGGAAGGTCACTGGCACGCACAATGTCTGACCTTGCAGCAAAGGTAATTTTGGAACATGGGTAGACAATCCAGAGGTCGCCCAGGTGTAGGGGGCCCTGGTAGAGGTCAGTTTACGCCAGAATCACAGCAACCTTTTTCACAGGATAAACAAGTATCGAGTGTGGATAATAGAAACATTTTTGATCATCCTTCTGCTGCATACCTCTCTGAGGAACTTCCTTTTGATGACATTCTGTTTCGTTAGGATTCCCCGAAGCAGGATTTGGAACCTGCGCCTATTCCCGTTCATCAGAAAGGTCCCTACGTTGAGATGGTGGTGGGAAATAGGAAGCATCTATTTTTAGTAGATACAGGAGCACAAAAGTGTTCCATTGAACATTCACGGGTTCCAAACATTCCCCTGTCAGGGCAATCCTATGTTTCCGTAGGGTTTTCAGGCACACCTGTAGTTTGTCCAGTCTCTTTGCTGGTACCGATAACAGTGGGTCCCTTCACGTCGCAGTGTCCATTTCTACTTACTACAAACTGTAGAGAGAATTTGCTGGGGTTAAATTTGTTGAAGGAATTGAATGCAGTAATACATTGCACCTCGGAAGGAGTTCGGTTACCAATTTCACCTCAGCAATCACTCGCCTCTCAGTTTTTGACTCGGCCTTTACCGCCAGAATTCAGTAACATTCCGGAATGCTTATGGGCGATTGATGATGATGATGTGGGCATTCTTCAAATTGAACCTGTTAAAATTATTCTGAAACATGGAGTAAAACTGCCTCGCATTCCACAATATAAGATCTCAGTTGAAGGCGAACAGGCTTTGAAATGTATACTTTCTGATTTTGTACATCGTGGAGTAATTGAGGAAATTACAAGTAGTTTGTGTAACAGCCCGATTTTGCCGGTGTACAAAAAAGGTGATAATGTGATTCCTTTTCGGTTTATAATTGATTTGTGTGCTATTAACAAAATTGTGGCTCCTCAGTTTCCCATTGTACCTGATGTAACAACGATACTAACATTGATTCCGGCTTTTGCCACTCACTTTAGCGTTGTGGACCTCAAAAATGCGTTTTTCAGTATTCCTATACACAAGGATAGTAGGTATTTGTTCACGTTTACCCTAGGTGGACGTTCGTTCACATTCACTCGTGCACCACAAGGGTACACTGAGAGTCCAAGTATTTATAGTAGAGCATTGAAAGAGCAACTCGATACTCTCGAGTTGCCTACTACTTGCACGTTACTACAGTATGTAGATGATCTCCTCTTGGCTTCTGATTCTGAGAATGCCTGTAAAGAAGGCACCATGTTGTTGCTTTGTCGTCTACCAAAACATGACCATAAAGCTTCACTCAAAAAATTCCAATATTGTTGCCAGGAGGTCTCCTATTTAGGCTATCTCCTGTCAAAGGAGGGAAGAAGGTTGACATCTGAACGAATACAAACTATTTCTGGCATGTCTGTCTCAAATACGCAGAAGGAAGTTAGAGCCCTGATAGGTATGGCTTCTTCCTGTAGATTGTGGATCCCTAATTTTTCGTTAACGATTAAACCAATGCTGGCTTTGACAAAGAAGGGCCTTTCTTTGCCATTGCCATGGACTTTGGAACACCAGACAGCATTTAATTTACTCAAAACCGCGCTGTTTTCGGCACCGGTTTTAGGAACTCCAAATTATGAAAAGGCCTTTGTGTTGTATGTGCATGAACGTGATGGATGTGCTTTGGCTGTGTTAACGCAGGAACATGGAGGGAAGAGTAGGCCGTGCGGCTATTTCTCATCCGTCCTTGATCCTGTTGCATGCGCTTTGCCAAGATGTTTGAGAGCTGTCGCTGCTGCGTCTGTAAAACAGAGCGAGGGAATGGTCCTGGGTCATGCATTAACCCTAATGGTACCTCACTCTGTAGATGTTCTATTAAATAGAACTCAAACGCAACACCTTACTTCCGCACGATTGACAAGATACAAATTGATCTTGTTTGCTCCCCACATTCAAATTCAGAGGTGTTGTGTATTAAATCTGGCTGAACTTTTACCTGTCCCGCAAGATACTGTTGATGGTGACGAAACGTCACACGATTGCCTTTACACTACAGAACAAGAGACTAAAGGTAGAATCGATTTGAAAGATACGCCTTTGAATAGCCCACAAGGAGAGCTATTTTGTGATGGCTCTTGTTTCAAACTTCCGAATGGTACATCCACGGCTGCTTATGCCGTCACTACCTTGAGCACGATTGTGGAAACCAAAAGAATCATGCATAATTCCGTGCAGGCCGCAGAAATTATAGCATTAACTCGAGCTTGTGAACTTTCTGAAGGGCTTACAGTAAATATATATACCGACAGCCAGTATGCCTTTGGGGTGGTTCACAACTTCGGTAGACTCTGGAAAGAACGAGGTTTCTTGACCTCACATGGCACAAAAATACAGCACGGCACTTTGATAGTGCAATTACTTTCAGCGCTCGCACTCCCTGTTCAGTTAGCCATTGTAAAATGTACAGCACATCAGAAGGTTACAGATGATATAGGAAAAGGGAATGCTTTTGCTGATCAGATAGCTAAACAAACTGCCACTGATTTTAGTTCAGAAATGTATGCCGTAAGGGAAACTGTAAATGTTTGCACTTTTGGTGAAAGTATTGATTTTGTAAAAGACATTCAAGCAGATGCTACTGTAGAGGAGACCAAGAAATGGGTCGAGGGTGCAGGGAGATTGGATGGTGATGGGTGTTGGGTGGACAATGTTGAAGGAAAATGGTTGCTCCCTGACGCCCATATTACAATGATGGTCATTATGGCTCATGGTCCGACCCATGTCTGTGCTCATAAATTGACTAAAATGTTACACAGTGTATGGGCCATTGATAAAATTTTCAAAATTGCGGAGCGCTTTGTCCAAGGGTGCATGGTCTGCTTGCAGCACAATGTAGGAAGAGGTACCTCGACTCCTAAAGGAAGTTTCGCTCCACCTTCTGTTCCGTTTGAGGTCATCCACTTTGATTTTATTGAGATGGAACGTTGCAACAATCTTAAATACGTGTTGGTCGTCATTTGTGCATTTAGCAAGTGGGTTGAGGCCTTCCCTGTTAGAGATGCAACTGCCATAACCACGGCAAAGACTCTGTTGAAAGAGTTCTTTCCTAGGTTCGGGCTGCCGAGAGTCATCGGATAATGGACCACACTTTATCGCTGCTGTAATCCTACAAATATGTGAAGGATTGCAGATTGATAAACGGTTTCATTCGGCCAGACATGCCCAAAGTGCCGGATTAGTGGAAAGACATAACAGCATTATAAAGAACAAGCTCGCTAAGGCGTGTGCTGGCACCAAGTTAAAATGGCCGCACGCCTTACCGATCGTGTTGCTGACGATGAGAACAACCCCTCAAACTAAGACTGGGCTTTCGCCCTTTGAGGTGGTGATGGGGAGGCCTGCTAATATTTGGGGTATGCCAAAGAGTCGCTCATTGTGGGATCTAGAGAATGTGCTTCTTTCAGATTACTGTAACCAGTTGACTAAAAATCTATTTTCAATTTATCACCAGGTGCGAGAGGCATTACCTGTAGGATACGAGGGTCCCGGTCACAGTCTACGACCAGGAGACTGGATCCTCACGAAAGTTTTTGAAAGGTCGTCTTGCCTTGCACCTCGGTGGAGAGGTCCCTACCAGGTCCTGCTAGTCACCCAGACTGCGGTGTGGGTAGTGGGGCGGAACAATTGGATACATGCAACGCACACCAAACGGATCCCGCAGCCCGTGCCATATGATACAGAAGACACAGAATCCCTTTCCAATGCTGTAACCAACGTGCCCGAAACAGCAACAACCGACAAGAGAGTATGACACCGTTCCAGAGTTCGTAAGCCCAGACAAAACGGCCATCTTGTCTCCGCACTCTCCAACAGTGGTACTTCCGGATCATCCATTTTCTGATCCCATTTCCGTTTACTCGCCATCTCCAGTGGGAAGTGACGACACCTTGCTTTCTGATCCTTCAGCACCAGAAAATGTGAAATATAATTTACGTCCAAGAAAATAGACGTATGGCACGGTTTGACTATGCGATTGGAGAAATCATTTGAGGGCTTGCCTTTTGGCCTGACTGTACGAAAGGATTCTGCTGGCTAAGGGTTGTGGGAAAGACATTAAGAAGACGCATTAATAGGTGGGGTGTGGGGTTAGGGTACAAGTTAGGTATGGGAGGGGGCTGCAAGGGTTCTCCCCCTGCATTATATAAAATAAAACGTGAAAATAGTTAATTTTGATTTTTGGTGAAAATCGATTTGGTCACTTCTCCATTAGGTAAAATATATTCAATCAAATCTACCCCATTTGTGAAATGCACCACCCACACTTATAACACAGACCAGACTAACTATGCCATGGATAAGGCGGCGAAAATGGCAGCATATCTTCCAGTGCCACAAGTTTCAGAGTATCCTGTGTTAACATGCAGCACTGAACAGGTGCCAGCACCCTGCAGTGCCTTACCAATTGCAGAGTTGATTGAGTTACAGGGATGAACACCACAAGAAGAGAAAGAGCTATGGGTGAAAAGAGGGTATAAACTGTCCACGACCGATCTGTTATGGAAGCAAGAAATATGTGGGAAAGCGATTATGCCACATGAGCTAATACTGGTTGTGTTCGATCAATTACACCATCCATCACACATTTCCAAACAGCACTTTGCAGCAGACATACAGGAGGATTGGTTTGTCCCCAACATACAGGAGAACTTAACTAACATGGCTACACGATGCACTACATATCAAAGTTACAATACAGGGCTTATATTAAAAACTATCAGAGGCACCTTGCCCTGCCCTACTGGGCCATTCCACGAACTGCATATTGGTTATGGGGACATGGGTGAAAGGTGCAATGGATCTTGTTACCTCATTGTGGTCATGTGTCCCTTCTTGAGATGGGTGGAGGCAGGAACTTATGCACATTCAGACGCTAATTGTGCCACCAAATTTTAGTGTGGGAGGTTTTTCCTCGATGGGGCATGTGCAATGTATTAAGGTCAGATGACAGCATGCATTTCTTTAAATAACTTTTCAAAGAGGTTTCAGCATTATTGGGCATTAAGCATCGGATGTGTATGATTTACCACTCCCAGGTCAACGGAATAGTACAACGGATAAATGGCCTATGAAAAAGTAAGCTATCAAAACTGTGCACCACATTAAAGAAAAACTCTGTGCACTGTTTGCCCCTTGCATTATTCAGTTTGCACACACAGCCCTGCAAAGACCACCATTTATCACCATGCAAAGTGGTAACAGGGTACCGCATGCACACACCACTCTCTCCTGTTAGACGAGCATCAGACACTCACAGGTTAGCATCCAACTTGGGGGAGGAATTAAGCAGCTATTAGTCCTCCCTAACGAAGGCCATAAAATGTGTCTCCCAAAAGATTGCGCCCAACAGATTGCGCCTCCCCGGACTGAGGAAGCAGCCGGCGCTGTAACAGAACTGCCAGCAATGTCACCCCTCTGCAACTGTCCCCTGGCGACTGGATTTACATTAAAAATGTTGTGCACCAGTGGAACAAACTCAGATATAACAGTCCTTTCCAGGCCATATACGCCACTCCCCTTACTGTAAAAGTAAAGGAATTGTGTTACTTGGTGCACCTCTCTGATGTCTGCAAAGCACCCAAGCCTATGCCTACAACGAAACAGTAAAGCGCCCCACGTCCACAGCACCCAAACACCACCCTCGACCACAGCTCATGGGCCCTTTTTTAAACAATAAATATCCCCACGCAAACCCTATACAATGCTGCTATGCATTACATTTGCACAGGGAGTGCACTCTCGCACTCCACCATACTCTTTCCTATCCTTGCTCTTGTTCTCCTATTTCCCTCTCATCTGGAAGTGAGGCGGGCAGAACGAAAGTGGCGCCACTCTTACTGTCCTTAGAAGAAACTAACTCTTTCCAGAAGCTCACTTGTGTATACCACATGGCTATTTGGACTGTTAAACAGACATTCTTTGTGCACAAAGTGGAATCAGCTATAAAACAGATGAAGGAACTCTTTTCTGTAGTCAAGTCCTTTCCCTCGACTACTTGTTTCATTCCTAGGGTACCTGCCACTCAGACACGTGGTGATCTATTGTCCAAGTCTTTTACTACAAAGATAACAGATATCCGGAGAGTCATAAAAACTAAAATGGCTAGCTCCGTTTACCCAAAGTTGAATGATCTGGAGATTGTCAGTACCCAGGTGTGGTCCTTTTCCCCTGAGTTTTCAGCTGAAGCAGTTTTTATGGCAGGCAGTCAACTCAAATCAGCATCCCCTCCAGACCCTTCCCCCTTAAGGTTCTAAAAGATATTCTGTCTACCATTACTCCCTGCCTTATGCTGGCAGTCAATCAATTCTGCCTGCTAGGCTCTATTCCTGAAGAGCTCAAACAAGCCACTGTTATCCCTCTTCATAAAAGCCTTCATTGGATGTCTCTGTTCTGGCCAATTATTGTCCTATTTCTCTCCTTCCATTTCTTATGAAGCTTCTTGAATCTTTGATTTCCCTTATTCTTTCCTCATTTCTTGAATCTTAGTCATTTTCCGACCCTTTTCAGTCGTGGTTCTGGGCCGGGCGGGGCATAAAGAGTGTCCTGGTCTCGGTAGTTGATGGCCTTACCATGCTGGTTGACCAGGGTGGAATGGGTGTGCTGATATTATTATAGCTTTCTTCTGCATTCAACACAGTCAACCACTCCATCCTACTGTCCTGCATGGATGTGGCAAGCCTCTCTGGGCCAGTCCTGGCCTGGTTTTAATCTTTTCTGACTGAAGGGGCTAATCTCTCCCTCATCCTCCTTTTTGCTTTTCTGTCATCCCACTTTCCTGTGGTGTTCCTCAAGGCTCTGCCTTGTCCCCAATGTTGTTTAATATCTATATTCTACCTCTGATTGAGCTCCTCCACTCCCATGGCTTTCGGTGCTACTCCTACGCTAATTACACTCAGACACTGTTGCGTTTAGATCTGGACTGAAGTGTCTTCGTGGTTGTGAAAGTGCATGAGGGCCGTGGGAGAATGGATGGGCCGCAATTGGTTGAAGCTCAATGGGGACAAGAATTAGATTTTTGTGGTGGGTTCTCCTCTGGACCCCTTTCTGTGGTGCCCATCTTTCTGGCCCAGGACTCTGGGTGACCTACCTTTCCCTGTCACAGTGGTCAAGAACTTGGGAGGCTATCGTTCTGCCTCACTTTCTATGGCCACTCAGATGGGTGTAGTATGCAAAACCGGCCACTTTTCCCTGCAGGTGCTATGCAAGGTTTTGCCTTTTCTACCTGCCCACCTACACCCACAGGTGGTTGCCTTGGTGGTGATCAGTCGGATTGATTACTGCAAACGATCTGTTCCTGGCTCAACCCCTTGGGCTCATATATCGGCTGCAGCTCCTGCAAAATCTGTGAGCCATGCTAACTATGTCCCTACCCTATGGATCTTACGTTAGCCTTGTGCTCCGTTACCTGCATGGGCTCCCTGTAGCCAAAAGGATTGAATTTAAGTCCCTGTGTCTAGTTCACAAAGCTCTCTATCATCTAGGAGGAGACTATTTGCGAAGTAAATTTCATCTCAACATCCCTGGCCGTTCGCTTCACTCAGAAAAATCATGATACCTAAATTTCATCTCGCCAGGGTTGGTGGCTGAGCCTTTTCAGTCTCCACCACCAAACTCTGGAATACGTTACCTATATCATTGATAGGTATTGAGAACCATCTCCTTTTAGCCGCCTTCTTAAAACCCTTCTGTTCTAGGTCACCTCCTTTTGCTATACAATAGCTTGACCTCTGTGTTCGGTCTTCGCGCCAAGATACCCTTGAGTGGATGCGCGCGCTATAAATGTTGGTACCGTAACAGCAGGAGGGCTACTGGAAGGCGGAGTGTTGGCCAAAGTGAATAAAGCATGTGCTCCATTCTGGAACTAACATATCACAAAACTGACGTGGATCGAAGCAATGGAGAAACCAGTAAAAGTGCAACAGCAAGAAACTCATGAACTGTGTTATTACAATGAAGGAACTGTGTTCGTGGGGGTCAACCAACGATGCAATAAAACATTATTCATATTCATTCCAGACCTCAAAAAAGGCACAGATGCAGTAATGGGTGTGTGGACAGCACACATTCTTCCATCTCCCGCCATCATGAAGGGGCAACTGCTCACAGGCCACGTTGAACTCAGCACTTCTCGTGATCCCTGAAGAGCACCTTGCAGTGCGATTGAATAATTTGATTGCCTCTACCGCAGCTTCAACAAAAGGGGGGCCCACATGAAGCATGCAGCAGGCCCCCATCTTCCGTATTTTACCTGAAAAAGAGAAAAACAACAAGTTGTGCATGAAGCGAAGGTCAAACTACTTGTCTCAAGATTCCTATGAATTGCTCAAAGAAATACCCAACGAATATAGACTGTTCAGCAAAGAAGAAACCTTTTGTGCATCTCTCCTACTGCGGGTTTCAAACAGCCACAAACACCAAGTGGCTCCAAATTGTGCACTGAGAGGTCATACAGCGGGTGAATGATACACACAAAGCCTTAATACAATCAAGGTTGACTTTCATGCTATACGATTGATGACCCTCCAGAATCGATATGTGTATGACCTGCTCACGGCGATGGAAGGAGGGTTTTGCTGCAAAATTGGCAATTCACGCAGAGACCGGTTCCCTGGTGCAGATAATAGAAGCAGTGCACACACTCAGAACGCACATGCAGACTGAAGCTGGTATACAGCAGGGGGATTGGTTTGATAACCTTTTCTCTTGTGCACCATCCTGGATGGGAGCGATTATCAAACTGCTGGTGTCTGTGGTAGTGTTTGTGTTGGTACTTTTCTCACATGCCAGCTGGGGCTCCGATTTTGTGCCAAAGCAGTACCTAACAGGGCCATGATGATGGTTTCAATTGGGGTATCAAATGCACCTCGCAGTACAAAAGATAGTGCTGTCCAAACAGATGACCCAAACAAACTGAACTGAGACAGCTGTGCCAGCCCTTTAAGATGAGGTAGCAATACTACGAGGTGAATGGGGATGCAGAAGATACTCAAACATCAATAATCAAAATGACTCAGGAAGTTGGCAAAACTGACTGTTTTAATGTCAATTATCTAAAACAGTGAGTATAACAGACATCTACGGACGTCTCATGGCATAGTCTCAATGATTTTCATAAAAAACATCATACTTATAGTGAAAACTTGTCATTGATGACGTTAACCTACTTATAACTAACATCATCCTACGTGGCAAACTAAAAAAACCTAGTGGCAATTGTGATTGGGTATAAAGGAACATCTAAGTATACATTTGTTCCATACTAGAATGATAGGCTTCTTAACATCAGGTGGGGCAACTAAGCGCTCCCAACGAACAGGTCACAGGTCACTGTGAATGTTACGGAATGTACGATGTCCTATTGGTTACACAAACTATAGAACCCTAAATTACGTGGCCCCCTACAATAGGTTGGCTCTCTTACATCTGTCAGTACTTTTCCACCTACGTTAGCAGCTCACACGCTGGACTTCCCGGTGCTGGTGAGCTGGTCATAACCATTGCTTCTCACCAATTAGCATATCATCTATCATCACCTCAGTGGTCTGCTGTCAATTAAGCCTTTCAACTCGGCTTCGGAAATGTTCTTTGCTCTGGGGAATCCAGGGGAGCAGAGGCATGGTCTGCCTCCCTGCTTATGTGTGGTTCGTCATATTTGTCCAACTTCATCATCAAATTCGAGCTCTAGTGCATTTAAAATACTATTCTATAATAGACCTCTGACGTCTTCCTTGTTTTCGTCCATGTCTTCTGAACAGGAGTTTCATTCTTTCACACAATTATAAATACTTCTGCTCATCTTAGCTCAATACGACCTGGCCTTCTTGGGGTTGTTCCAGCATTCCCTTCAGAGATTCAACTCTGTATTTCAATTTGTTTTTCAACTGTGACACACTGGAAAAAAGCCTTCTTTCTCTAGTCCAGCACTGCTATAATATGTAGTGGAAGCATCCACACTTTACTTGCTCCTATATAGGTATACATTGGCGCTTGCTGCAATCTATTCACTACATAGCTAGCCTCAAGAAAACAGTGTCTGCTTGCGTTACTTTTGCATCTGTACACATGTGACATTACTTGATATCTTCATCGTTTCTGTAGCATAAATTTCTACACCTCGAGCCTGAGATGTCACTTATCTTTGATACTTTCTTGATGCCTTATAGAATATACACATTCTCTTATCTATGCATCTTTCTGTGTACATGAGTCTGGCTTCGTGTGACATCACCAATCTGCTCTTTTTCATTTATTTGTTCTGCTTCTTCTGGAATTTCATACAAATGGCTCATATGCTGGTATGGCTTCCTTAATGGGAACCTTGCTTCCAGGATTCTTCTTTGTATTGGTATTCTCACTGGTACTGCACGTGTCTCACACTCTGGCTCCGAACATCCAGGCAATATGGGCGAAATGGCAGAGGTGGGGGTATGTAGCTCCTTCTCTACACTCCCCCCTCTGGGAAATTCATCGACCACTCTCCCGTTGTCCTTCACATCCAGACATCCTTGTCTGAAGAACTGCTTCTTTGGTACCCAGATCTTGATTACCCCTTTCAGGCACCCAGCTGATTTCACATGCTCATCTTTATTCCATGTCATGAGCATGCACTGTCCACCTTGACTGCAATAAATCCATCTTCCCGCATACTTCTTATGGTTCTTTGGATACAGGAACTTCGTTCCCTCAGGTGCATGAATACTGGCCTTCACGAAATCTCTGATTTCTTCATCTGCCAGATCTTTGGCTTTCCATCCTGATTCAACCTCAATCATGATCTTCATCCCTTTGGCTTTCTTTGCATTGTGAGATTATTATGCTAATCAGACAGAATCCAAGCAACAGCATCACTATCAGGGCTCCAAAAAACTTGACAATGGTCCTCATTACGACCCAGGCGCTAATGGGTTAATGGCACCGTAAAAGGCTGCGGCGCCGTTCACCTATTAGCGCCTAATTACGAGGTCCCTTTGCGGGCCCCGACCTTAGCGGCTGGTGTAGACCAGCCGTTAAAGTAGGGACCCGCAAAGGGACCTTGGTGCTAATTACGGTGCCGCAATTCGCGGCACCGTACTTAGCGCCTTCCCCATTCCCATTGAGCCCTATGGGGCAAAAATGGGAATGGGGAAGGGCCATGGAGGAAGGGGGAATTGCCGCCCGCCAACCTTGTAATGGGGTGGTAATTCCCCCTTTCTCCATGGCGGAGTCGGTAATTTACCGGCATGGACCATGGTGCTAATAGCACCATGGTCTTCCGCCAGGGTCATAATGAGGCCCAATATCTACCATCCATTCTGGAATCCAAGAAAAGAGCTCTCCAAACCAACTGTCAACAGCAATGTCTTCCATTTCATCTACCATCTGGACATGTAGCTTCATCAGCATCTCTATGGCCTCTGTCAAGGTGCCATTCTTGTCATTATGAGAAGGTATGAATGTGCAACATGATTCTCTGATTTTGGCACAAACACCTCCATCTATTGCTATGATCATGTCCAAGACATATCTGTTTTGAAGAGTCAGACGTATGGCTCTCAGTTCTTCTCTGATAGCATTAAATCCCTTTATGGTAGTGCTGATCGTCTGCAGCAATTCCATCTGGTAATCTGCAGCCATTTGGCGTTTGCTCCAATCTGGATACTCGGCATAAAGATCAACGTGAATATTGACGAAGTCTGGCTGAACAATCTGTGCTCATATGGAATGGCATCAAAGGCTTCTATAAAATTTTGCTGAGAAATAGTTCTCTCTCTTCATTCTACTTATCAGCTCCACAGATCTCTTCTTCCTCAGGTGAGCATCTGCTTTCGGGAAACTGTCAAGATTTAAATCGCTTTTAGGAATCACCAACGCTGGAACATGGACATTTACTATTGAGCAAAGTCCCCCCGCCCCAATTCTCTGGTAGCTTCATATAACCTCTGGATCCACAAGCCCAGTAGTGGCCCATTATCACTGCTGTACCAATTTTCATTCCTGATACGTCAAAAATCCGACCACAGTTCTGATTATCACCAACTCTTCTTGTGCCATTGTTTCTGAAGCACAATTTTGCACTCTTCAAAGGTCCTCCTTCATGCTCGACCCATGTCAGTAGTGTGGCAAGTCTCGACCATAGAGGCTTGCATCCATTCTGTACAAGGTTAACAGTTGGTTCATAAAATCCAATTATTATCTGGGCTCTGCAGATAACAACTCCTTCTTCCCATCCATCTGAAGACAGTACTGATCCCCAGATCTGCATCTGGCCTCCGATCTTCCATCTCCGAATGTCGTCTGCCAATTTTTTTCTGGACTCTCAAGTCTTCTGTTTATCTCCCATCTGATTCCAGCTCCTTTTACTCCAGGCTTTTCATATCTGATCACATGATTCTTGGTATGTACCCTGTCTTGTGTCTTTGTCTTTGTCTCTTCCACATAATCATCTTCATCTGGATCTGTCCATTCAGTTGCCCATTTGAGATAGGCATCTCAGCTCAAGAACTGACCTCTTGTACGGCAGAGTGCTATGTGTGATAGACAATGTGCTGTCTGGACATCTATTTCAATAGCTATGAAGATTTTAGACTTCCCCATGCTATAAGGCAGGAGTGCACATACAGAGCATTCCTCCTTTGAGGTTCTCCTTCCCTCTTCTTTCATATGCTGATACCATGTGTTATTCCTCAAATGTGCTGTACTGTCCAAGTAATCATTTAACTCATGATCATCCTCCCTAGTACTTCTCTTGGGTCTCATTCTTTTCTTATGAGCCTCTATAATTATCTCATGAAGTATGTCAGCATAATTCCTTCTTACTGGACCAATCATAGAAACATTTGTCAGTGAACCTGGTGCATTTACATGTGCTACCTGTGTAGGGGAACGTTCCAGAAGCCTCATCATATTCTGATGCCTTCTTCTAGTAGCAGAAAATGACAGCCATAGGGAGTCTGCAATAATCTTCATACGTGACCTACCTCCAAAAGGTAACCTAGTCTTATCTACCTCAGGAGTAGGTGCTTTCAAAGGAGGAACAATTACAAAATTGCCACATCTGTACCCTCCTTCTGTATAGTAAGATACATAGGAATTGTTGGATCCATGTAATATGCAGTGCGCACTGTAAGTGAGAGAAGTACCACTATGAACAAAAAACACATGTACAAAACGTATATGTACGCCCACTTTTTACAACAATAATTTCTTGCACATCGTGGAGGTCTCTCGTTGTTAGCCACTATATTGTTGCTATTGACGCTGCCTATTCTTAAAGGAGAGTTCCGGGACTTTTTTTTTATTGTCCCTACGGTTCGGCCATGTGTTTTTAAGCATAACTCGGTCGATCGTAGAAAACTTTCCTATGGACCTTACCCGACTTTTCGTCCATTAACGCACTCGAAATCAGCCGCCATTTTCTGATAATCCTATCACTTGCCGCATCGCCCTGGCTCACCTGCTTTTGCGGCACTAAATCAAATCCCCCGCCCCTGAAACAGACTTTATCAAAACATTCATATTCCCCGCCTCTATCCGTGACGTGACTGTGCTGCGTAGGCAAACGCGCCCAGGCGTCTTCTACGCGACTCCACACAGAACCCGGAAATCAACACAGATCAGCTCACACAACACAGCGCGCCACAATTCGCAATATGAAACTGTACTTTTAAATCAAACCGCAAGATTGTAAATTTGGTAAAGTACATTTATTTGACATCAAATGTTTAGAGAATATTCAGCGATTTTCTTTTTTATTTGCTCACGTTCCAAAAAGTTCGTTTTGAGGCACGCGATGTTCCTTTGCTGTACACAGGGTCTTAGATCATCTCACAATACAGCGCCACAATTCGGAATATGAAACTGTGGTTTAAAAGCAAACTGCAAGATTGTACATTTGGCAAAGTACATTTATTGGACATCAAATGTTTAGAGAATATTCAGCGATTTTCATTTTTATTTGCTCTCGATCCAAAATAGTTCGTCTTGAGGCAAGCGATGTTCGTGTGCAGTAAACAGGGTGTTGGTTTACGATAAAATAAGCTCTTCGGTCGCACTGATAATCGCATGGCTGTTCCAACAACGAGGCACTAGGCCACCACAACGGTCTGTATGTTGCATCTAGCCGTTAGTACCGTGTAAGGGCATACTTGTACTTGGCGATCGTCCCATAAAATGGTCAGGGTGGTAACGTTGTTCACGCGGAGAAGCAACTGGCGGTTAAAAAAGCCGTCCGCCGGTGTCTGGTACTCGTGACACATGCAGTAATGCATGATGTACCTGTTTGAAAAACATAAACAATGAAATTAGTCTCACCATCAGATCTTTATTAAAATTATTCATTTTATATATTCGGTCGGGAAATTATTTCATAGCTAGGACAGTGCAACTGGGTTTTAAACGTCAAGGGGGGGCTGTAGGATACTGAGACAGTCCCTCAGTGCAGGGGTTGACAGGGAGTGCACCAGCCTGTACCACCTGTGAAAATGAAAGATGCAAACTGTATTAAAATGACAACTTTCTTATCACTGTCGATTCAGGTAAAAAATGTCATTTTGCTTTGAAAAAAATTCTATCTAGAAAATGCACAACATGGAACCAATTTACATGCATTCGAATGATGAGACGACCATGAAATAGTAGTGGCATCACTGACATCACAACCAGAGTATACTTACTCGTTACTCGGATTACGCGGACGAACAGTGCCGCAAAGTTCGTGCATAAGCACCATCATCATCCTCAACACGGTCCGTGAGAGGCAGGCTTCCCTGAACTCTGGCAGCTCGGTGATGCATTGCGGACTTGGCTCGCCTTCCGAAATGTAGGCCAAGCACCCGGAATTTTCACGGCAGCAGCAGTTCTCCTCCTCAGTTGGCATTAGCTCGCACCGATTGCACGTGCACCAGGTGGAGACGCCGTCCATGTGACATGGTCCAGGCTCTTCATCCGTTGACTGGTCCTCCCAACTGCCGTCCGAATCCCCATCGTTTTCGCGTGCTTGCCTTTCCAGTAGTTCTTCCTCGGTGTACTCGGGCTCGTACATATACGGCATTATTGTAGCCATTGTGTGGTAAAGAAAGTAAAATAATTTATAGCGGTGGTACTGGTATCTGTTCACACGGGCTACAATCAACGAAGGTAGCTGACCAGAGCACAGAAACGAGTCACAGAATACTCAAAGTAACACACAGAGAGTAATGGAATCGAAAATCTGCTGCTGTGTGTTGTGAAACGGTGTGTTTATACTTATTGAGGAAAGAGGCGTCCTGCCATTTCCATGGCGACAGTTCATTAGCTGAGGCGCAGCGATTGTTGACACGAAACGTGCTTTGGCGTTGGGAAATGGGCGGTACGCGTCTGCTGATGTCAGGCTCAGGGGCGGGGGATTTGATTTAGTGCCGCAAAAGCAGGTGAAGAATTTATGTTGTACCTATTACATGTGTATACTCAGTACATCATATACTTTTAAACAACACTCACTGGGGGGCCGTCACTCTGCAGAGAGATATGGGACCCCCAGTCTAGAGGAGAAAACAAAAGGAATTAATACCGCTTCTTACAAAGACAAAACTCATTTATTAAAAATCAGACTTAGTGTTTTAGTAACAACAATAATTAATAAGACCAAATTGGAACAAATGGGGCATTTTACATTAGATAATGCCCGGTATTAGATTTTATTAGATTTTTTTAGGGCTTTCTATGCAGCACGTTGTATATTATTAAAATTTATTTAAACAACGTAATACTAGCACCTATAAAGATCTTACACCTCTTGCTGATATCACACACCTAAGGATCCTACCCAATAAGGTCCTTACATACATATAGACACAGTAAAACAGACCTATACCTAAGGTCACTTTCAATTCTTATTGATTATGTCAAGTTGTTTTATGACATAGATCATAGAAAAGCATGAGTCCAGCTCATACTCTAATAAGGTCGACCGGTTTCATAACCACACTTGTTTAGGTCATCTTCTTCAGGACATGTAGTTTCAAAGGAAGGGGTGTTGACTCCCTAATGGAAAGACTTTTTCCAGATGTGTGTTCTTACTCCTACAAGGAAGTAAGAGAAAAAAGGGGGGGTTTATATCACTCCTCTGGTCCCTAAATTACATTTATACTTTATTTTAAATACAATGCTTATAAAAGTATTTCTGAATCTATTAGCCAAAAGGTCAATTTTTTATACTGAGGCTGCTGTTTGGCATTCAAAACAGCGCCAAGAAAGGCACTTAACAAGGGAGGGGAATGGGGATGGGACGTGCCCAGGGGGACTCCTTATGATTTAATTCATTAATACATGCATCAAGGGCTCTTGTTGGTACACCTTATAGCCCTATTGTGCAGCGAGTATATGCAAAGGTAGTTTAAAAGATAATGTTTTTCCTTACCGCCCACTTCAAACTAGTGGCACTGTCTTGTGTTGCCTGCCCATATACGCGTTGTGCAATTTGTCTTATCCCCTGCTGTAAACAAGAGAAAGCAATGGAAGAATCACCTTCCATACGTCACTTTAACTATATCATAGGTATTATCCTTATCATTAGCACGAATGCCTTTACAAAAATGTATAAGTTAAAAGAGCTTACCAGTTCTTTTAATACTCGTTGCTTATCGTATGCAAGAGGAAAAAGGGGGGGTGTTGTAGGCGCCGTTAGATCGCCTCATCAAGCGGCTATATTATTACTTTCCTGAAAGGAAAAACGAAAAACCCGCGGATGCACTCGCATTATATAAGGCTCTCTGTTACGGAAAAGTGGTTCTTTATTTATACCGTCATGCTATCTCAATAAGGCTGTACCAGAAGAAGATAGGGCTGCAAATTCATACCTTCGGTCCTCGCGTATGTAAGCACTATCCGGGTCTGCTGCTCTGATTACTCTGCAGCGGCTGTTAGTAACGGGCCGCCCTGCAACACTATCCTATTTTGATTACTGGCATACGTGGCCACTCTATGGTTGCAACGCCATATTGGACAGGGAAAACTAGGTCGCCATCTTTGATCAGGTCAAAAGTGACCTGTTGTAACCTTGTATGCTTATTTATCAAAGTAAAATACGGATGCGTGTTTGTGGGAACTTACTATCTGTTCTACACTGTTTTTTCTTTGGGCAGGTCGTACTTACACAGGAAAGGGCTTATAGACTTCTAATATATATCTCGGAGTTGGAAGATTCTAAAAGTAAAAAAATTCCCTATACAACAAAAGATTAATTCTCATCATTGAACAATTTAGTCAACATCTTTAACAGCAATGATATATATTACATATTCAATGGCATTTGTATTAACAAAAGTTGTGAGAGATACATAGCAAGCGAACACATCCCAGTTACATAAACAATTTGAAATGGGATGGGAACACGGGGAGATCCTATTTGGTAGAGCATTCTCTCATCACATGATACCAGATCAATGATCAAGAAAAGCAAACAAGGAAAATGAATGTTTTTGTTACATCGGCCCATGTTGCAGCTATTATAGCAAACAATACATTCTGTACATTACAGTGACACAGTGACTAACTCAAGGCGTCAATTACTATCATTAGAGATGCCTATCTTATAGTGGCTGTAACAACTTTTATGCCAGGGGGTCAAAAACAGGAATTCTAAAGACATTACCAATGAATCAACGTGGGAGAACTGGCAGCTCATTCCATTGGATTTGTTCATTCAGACCGATCTTGTGTGTATTTAGTCTAAAAATCCAATTTTGTTCCCTCCTCAAGAGGATGTTATGATAATTCCCACCTCTTTTAGGAAATTGTATTTTTTCAATGACTGTCCATTTAAAGTCTTCAGGGCCATGTTCTTTTGTTATAAAATGATTGACCATTGGAGCTGTAAGTTTTTTGGTTCTAAGGCACGACCGATGTTCTATCATCCGTTTTTTAATTGGTCTCATTGTCATGCCCACATATTTCAGATTACATGGACAAACTATCAAATAGATCACTCCTGATGTGTTACAGTTAGTGAGATGTCGTTGTACCAATGGAATGAGCTGGCAGTTCTCCCACGTTGATTCATTGGTAATGTCTTTAGAATTCCTGTTTTTGACCCCCTGGCATAAAAGTTGTTACAGCCACTATAAGATAGGCATCTCTAATGATAGTAATTGACGCCTTGAGTTAGTCACTGTGTCACTGTAATGTACAGAATGTATTGTTTGCTATAATAGCTGCAACATGGGCCGATGTAACAAAAACATTCATTTTCCTTGTTTGCTTTTCTTGATCATTGATCTGGTATCATGTGATGAGAGAATGCTCTACCAAATAGGATCTCCCCGTGTTCCCATCCCATTTCAAATTGTTTATGTAACTGGGATGTGTTCGCTTGCTATGTATCTCTCACAACTTTTGTTAATACAAATGCCATTGAATATGTAATATATATCATTGCTGTTAAAGATGTTGACTAAATTGTTCAATGATGAGAATTAATCTTTTGTTGTATAGGGAATTTTTTTACTTTTAGAATCTTCCAACTCCGAGATATATATTAGAAGTCTATAAGCCCTTTCCTGTGTAAGTACGACCTGCCCAAAGAAAAAACAGTGTAGAACAGATAGTAAGTTCCCACAAACACGCATCCGTATTTTACTTTGATAAATAAGCATACAAGGTTACAACAGGTCACTTTTGACCTGATCAAAGATGGCGACCTAGTTTTCCCTGTCCAATATGGCGTCGCAACCATAGAGTGGCCACGTATGCCAGTAATCAAAATAGGATAGTGTTGCAGGGCGGCCCGTTACTAACAGCCGCTGCAGAGTAATCAGAGCAGCAGACCCGGATAGTGCTTACATACACGAGGACCGAAGGTATGAATTTGCAGCCCTATCTTCTTCTGGTACAGCCTTATTGAGATAGCATGACGGTATAAATAAAGAACCACTTTTCCGTAACAGAGAGCCTTATATAATGCGAGTGCATCCGCGGGTTTTTCGTTTTTCCTTTCAGGAAAGTAATAATATAGCCGCTTGATGAGGCGATCTAACGGCGCCTACAACACCCCCCCTTTTTCCTCTTGCATACGATAAGCAACGAGTATTAAAAGAACTGGTAAGCTCTTTTAACTTATACATTTTTGTAAAGGCATTCGTGCTAATGATAAGGATAATACCTATGATATAGTTAAAGTGACGTATGGAAGGTGATTCTTCCATTGCTTTCTCTTGTTTACAGCAGGGGATAAGACAAATTGCACAACGCGTATATGGGCAGGCAACACAAGACAGTGCCACTAGTTTGAAGTGGGCGGTAAGGAAAAACATTATCTTTTAAACTACCTTTGCATATACTCGCTGCACAATAGGGCTATAAGGTGTACCAACAAGAGCCCTTGATGCATGTATTAATGAATTAAATCATAAGGAGTCCCCCTGGGCACGTCCCATCCCCATTCCCCTCCCTTGTTAAGTGCCTTTCTTGGCGCTGTTTTGAATGCCAAACAGCAGCCTCAGTATAAAAAATTGACCTTTTGGCTAATAGATTCAGAAATACTTTTATAAGCATTGTATTTAAAATAAAATATAAATGTAATTTAGGGACCAGAGGAGTGATATAAACCCCCCCTTTTTTCTCTTACTTCCTTGTAGGAGTAAGAACACACATCTGGAAAAAGTCTTTCCATTAGGGAGTCAACACCCCTTCCTTTGAAACTACATGTCCTGAAGAAGATGACCTAAACAAGTGTGGTTATGAAACCGGTCGACCTTATTAGAGTATGAGCTGGACTCATGCTTTTCTATGATCTATGTCATAAAACAACTTGACATAATCAATAAGAATTGAAAGTGACCTTAGGTATAGGTCTGTTTTACTGTGTCTATATGTATGTAAGGACCTTATTGGGTAGGATCCTTAGGTGTGTGATATCAGCAAGAGGTGTAAGATCTTTATAGGTGCTAGTATTACGTTGTTTAAATAAATTTTAATAATATACAACGTGCTGCATAGAAAGCCCTAAAAAAATCTAAAAAAATCTAATACCGGGCATTATCTAATGTAAAATGCCCCATTTGTTCCAATTTGGTCTTATTAATTATTGTTGTTACTAAAACACTAAGTCTGATTTTTAATAAATGAGTTTTGTCTTTGTAAGAAGCGGTATTAATTCCTTTTGTTTTCTCCTCTAGACTGGGGGTCCCATATCTCTCTGCAGAGTGACGGCCCCCCAGTGAGTGTTGTTTAAAAGTATATGATGTACTGAGTATACACATGTAATAGGTACAACATAAATTCTTCTCCACAGACCGTGATTAAGTGCTAACATGTATTATGAATACACGGTAGGAATGCAAGTTTGACCTTTTAGAGGTCATCAAATACAGAATACCCTTTGTGTTTCAGCAAAAGCAGGTGAGCCAGGGCGATGGGGGGAAATGATAGGATTATCAGAAAATGGCGGCTGATTTCGAGTGCGTTAATGGACGAAAAGTCGGGTAAGGTCCATAGGAAAGTTTTCTACGATCTACCGAGTTATGCTTAAAAACACATGGCCGAACCGTAGGGACAATAAAAAAAAAGTCCCGGAACTCTCCTTTAATCTTTTTTAAGGAGAGAAAAAATAATCTTTATTTGGGCAACATCATGCAGTACTCGGGAATCTGTTGAATTTAAGTTCCTCAATCAGCTGACTGATTGCAGGACGACTAACAGGATTCTTTATGTAGACAAAGGAATCGTCCTTTTGCTAGATGAAATATGGGTGCTTATCCAGTAGATAATAGAAAACAAAGGAAAGTAAGGTCTCGATGTCTGCACTCGAAAGTCTAATTTAAGATGTTCTCAGTGTTCTCTCAGAATAAAGATTGACCTGCTCTATGATGTCAAGTAAAAGTTCATTCAGCGCCACTGTGTTCCTTGGGTCTCTCGAAAAGGTTTGAACATCAGTTTGTCTTCCAACAAGATGCGGGGCATGTTTCTATCAGGTAATAAAATATCATACCCCTAGTCTTTGCACATTATAATCACTTAGGGGCATTTGCGTTTTCCCCACTGTACTTGGGAAGCTGGAGTACTTGCTCTATTACGGCTGCGAGCAATCTCCTCACGATCGGACCAGACTTAGGATCTTGCAGGAAATGACGAATGTCAAAAGTTCGCCCCACTAGTGCAGGGCAAGAATGAAGAATGCAGACAAAAACAGCAATGATGATCCGATGAACGTTGTCATTGTGCACCACCATGGGCACCTCTGAAAAGGAACTCAGTGAGAAAGGAATCAGGGAACTGTTCCCTTTTCCAGTCATCAAAAAGGAAATCCAAATCTGGCATTCTTTCCTTCCTGATCAAGGTTTAAGCATGCCTCAGTCCAATGTAAAATGCTCTTGTGGCTCAAGAACAAATAGCTTTCTATCACTCCTTTTTTAGTAGCTGAAATGAGTGTCCCGAACAAGCCACAGTACAAAGTACCCTTTGTCTGTCTTTATTGGACAGTCTCTGCGTCCTTCTTCCTTGTTATGGACCTAGTCTGCACGTGCTGAGGTTCTTCCCCGTGCTTGCTTCCGACAGGGGTGGGGTTGAAGGGGTCTCTCCAGCATAAATCTTTATGTCTCCAAGAAATATCCACGCATGCCTTCTGATAACTTTTACTGCTGACGGTGTCACGTCTTCTACTACGAATGGGCCATTAAAGCGTGACTCGTGCCATTTGCGAGTGAAATTCCTAACTAGGATCGAATCTCCGGGAACATTTTTGGGAGACGTAGTTCTTCCGATTCGGTTGTTGGATTGTCTTCATATGTGTCTGTGCCCCACATCCCTTCCATTTGAGCTGAGCTGAAATGACAGAGATACTTGTAGTCAAACATGTTATGTATGCACGTAACGCCTTTCCAAACAATGTTGCTGTCGACTGGGAATCACTTCTAGTTCTCGATGGAGGTGTGAGGGGTGTCCTAATCCACCTCCCTGTCACTATTTCATGGGGTGTAAGATGGTGGTCGGAACCTGGCTGATTTCTCAACGCATACAATGGCAGTGGTAGGCAATGCAACCATCCTTTCTTCAAGGTGAGTTTCAGTTTCAATATTCTTTCTTTAAGAAGGCCATTGAGTCTCTCACAGACGCTGTTCCGCTGCAGGTGATAAACCAATGAGAACGTGTGCTTTATACCAAGCAGCAAGCATATCTGTTCAAAGACTTCATTGACAAAATAAGGGCCGTTATCTGATCTCAATACTTCACATATTCCCCATCTAGGAAACACTTCTCGTACTAGATATTTTGTCGCGCAGGTGGAGTCTGGATTTTTACATGATCCAGCCTCAATCCACCTTGAAAAGGGACATACCACTACAATCATGTATCTGTATCCATTACAGACTTGCAGCATGTCGACATAGTCGATATGTAAATGCTGAAAAGGACCATTAGGTCTCGGGATAACTCCTTTAACTGTACGCAGTGTGTGCCCAGCAGAAAACATTTGACATACGATACAGTTTACTATGTAAAATGCAACGTGTTCTACCAAATTCGGTACAAACCATTCCTCTGCAATAGTTGCAGCAAGGCTCTCTCTATTAACATGCGTTGAGTATTGTAGCTGTTCTATGCCACCCTTAATAAGGCTACAAGCATCACCGGTTTACCAGTGCTGTCCTGTCGCCAAAGTGCTTCAGAAGAGTTTAAAGAACACCCCCTCTGCACCCATAGGTCTTTCTCATCCTGTGGTGCTTCCACCTGTATCTCCATTAACTGAGTCTTAGACAGTTCGTTATAACGTACAGACACACTCATCATCACCACCATACTTTCATTCATATCAGGTGTGTCAAACTTCATAATGTCTTCTGAATATGCAACACGTTTTGCTTCCTCATCGTCAGATTGATTTCCTAGTGAGATAAAGTTAGCCCTTTTAGTGTGAGCTGCTGTCAGGAACCAGGAGTGGAAATGCTGGAGTCGATGGAAGTTCCGAAACCGAGGATCTTTCTAGTCCTCATCCAACATGGCGCTTTGCCTTGGGAGTTCCGAAACCGAGGATCTTTCTAGTCCTCATCCAACATGGCGCTTTGCCTTGGGAGTTCCGATACCGAGGATCTTTCTAGTCCTCATCCAACATGGCGCAATGCCTTTAAAAGCAGGCTCCGCCCCCCTGCTCGGCGCGTTGTATCTGTTGCTGTTTCTTTCAACGCTCCGAGTGCTGTTTATTTGTATCGTCCTTCCGTGATTCAACTCCTTCTACAGCCCTCCCGTAGCGAGCCTGAACTACGCTCGTTTCCTTTCCTCTCTTACCTATCCATTCCGCCAGCAGTGTTGGTTCTACTTCCAACCTTTTGGACACAGTGCCTCTCCTTCGCACCGTGTTCTCTATTCCTTTTCGGCTGCCTTTCGTCCACTACCATCTCGGCAGCTCCTTTCTTACTTGATTCTGTACCCCAGTCCTATGCTGTGTTTTGCTCGCCTCCGCGAGGTTTATCCATTTTACCATTGGATTGTAATTTCACCTGTCTGGATCCACAACAAGAGCAGCTGTGCCATCTCTTCGAATCATCATCCAGATCATCTATGAACTAGGGTTTTTTCTGCCTCGTGCTTTTTCCCTAGATTGGAGGCTGGCCCCCTGGGGTTCCCCTAGGACAGGTCTTTGCCTCTGTCAAGGTGGCCTCCGGAGGGGCTAGACCTTACCTGCACGAAAAGAAGATTCGAGCACCCAAAGGTGCAAGGATAAAAGAAAGGAGACTCCAGAAGACTGAACCTGGCCGTCAAGAATCCACCTCAGGAGAGTCAGGTGAGGAGAAGGGGGAGGTAGACTTAGAACTTGACAGAATACAACGCCCGTGTAAAACCATGGCCTCCTTGGAACAATACCAAGAACTAGTGGCAGCTATGCAGAATCTAACTGCAGAAGTCCAAGCACTGAGAACTGAGAATATCGCCCTCCGACAACAGGTGGTCTTACACCGTGACGACCGCGGGGATCTACCCGCTATGCCCCTTTCTTTTGGCAAGTATGATGGTCACCCAGGGGGATTAAAGGACTTCCTCGACGCCTGCAATGTTTATTTTGCCTTTCGCACCCATACCTATGAATCCGCCAAGTCCAGAGTCGGATTTATTATTGCCAACCTCATTGGCAACGCACTGGCTTGGGCCACTCCCCTGGTAGCCAGAAATGATCCTTCCCTGAATGACTATGACCGTTTTGTGGAAACCTTTAGGGAAAGGTTCGACAGACCAGAAGTAGTCTACTCTTCCCTGGAAGCTATATTAGATGTCACACAAGGGAACACAGACGTCCAGACCTACATATCCCGCTTCCAGAGATTGGCGGCTAAGGCGGATTGGCCGGACTCTGCTCAACAAACAATATTCCGAAGAGGGCTACACGATGAAATCAAGGATGAGTTAGCTCGTGTAGCTCGACCCTTGTCCTGCCAAGGACTGATGACTCTATCTCTACAGATCGAATTCCGTCTATCAGAACGGAGACAAGAAAGAAGACGAATCAGAGGCACCCCTCAGACTATCGGTCTACCAGCTCCTTCTCCCACATCCAGGTCAAACCTCACTCCTGAAGAACCTATGCAAATAGGAGCCACCCGAGGACCTCTCACCCCTGAGGAACGCAAACGAAGAAGAGAAGCCGGATTGTGTATGTACTGCGGTTCCTCTAAACATTTACTAAGAAACTGTCCGGAAGTTCCTCCTAGGCGGAAGGAAAACTACAACCCTCGAGCTGTCGCAAGGGAAGTCTCGGGGGAATTGCTAAGTACCCTTGCAACTGCTCAAGACCCATGAATAACCCCGAGGAAAACAGTCTGATGGTGTTCCGTGTCAAGTTGTGGCTATCTGACTCGAGTCCCACTGAAGTTCTTGCCATGTTAGATTGTGGAGCAGCCGGAAACTTTATGGACTCCAATTGGGCTAAGGAACATCAGGTTTCCTCAAGACCAAAGACAACTCCCATACCTGTAGAAGGTGTGGATGGGAGGCCTTTATCTTCCGGACCTATTACTAAAGAGACTATACCTTTGAGGATGGAATTGAGCCACCATTCTGAATATTTGGTGTTCGATCAGATCCGAGCTGCGCACTTTCCAGTGGTCATTGGTATCCCTTGGTTAAGACGACACAATCCTCAGATCAACTGGAAGACCAATAGAGTGAGCTTTAATTCGCACTTTTGTAGGTCCACTTGTATGAACCAGTCAATCAGCTTAACTCACCAGGGCGGAAGGGCAGGTCCTGCTCTAAGTCCGGCTATCATCGCTTTGGTTCCAACACATTACCAAGAGTATTCGGAGGTGTTTTTAGACATCCAACCACGTGAGTTACCTCCTCACAGGGCAGAGGACTGTGGTATCGACCTACTTCCGGATGCCACAGTTCCGTTTGGACAGATGTATCCCTTGTCTCTCCCTGAAAGAAAGGCTCTACGGTATTACCTAGACTCCAATCTTCAGAACGGGCTTATTCAGGAGTCTAGATCCGCTTGTGGTGCCTCCTTATTCTTTATTCCAAAAAAGGATAGTGCAGAATTACGTCCCTGTATTGACTATAGAGGTTTGAATAAGGTGACAATTCGGGACAGGTATCCCATGCCTTTGATCAGAGATATTCTGGAGGCAGTACAGGGGGCTATTTACTTCACCAAACTGGATCTAAGGGGCGCTTACCACCTCCTAAGGATAAGAAGAGGGGACGAATGGAAGACGGCGTTCCGCACCCCATTTGGACTCTTCGAGTATCGGGTGATGCCATTCGGACTTGTCAATGCCCCAGCCATTTTTCAAAGATACATGGACAAGGTATTCACGGATATGTTGTTCGTATCTGTTGTAGTGTACTTGGACGACATCCTGGTATTCTCCCAGACATTAACCGAGCATAGGGTACTGGTTAAGAGAGTACTACAACGTCTTCAAGAACACAAGCTATTAGCTAAACCGGAGAAGTGCCAATTCGAAACCACCTCTGTATCCTACCTAGGATTCCTTTTGTCAGAAAGAGGCATAGAGATGGATCCAGGTAAGGTTAAAGCCATCAGGGAATGGAGAGAACCCAATACCGTCAAGGAGCTACAAAGCTTCTTAGGGTTAGCAAATTTTTACAGAAGGTTCATTCCCAACTTCTCCAACCTAGTGCTTCCTCTGACCTCCCTGCTAAAGAAGGGTGTCAAGTTTGTCTTCGGAGAGGAACAACAGAAGGCTATGCTAACCCTTAAGGAGTGTTTTTCTTCTGCTCCTGTTCTGGTACAACCAGACCAAACCAAACCTTTCATCTTAGAGACTGATGCGTCGATAGGAGCGATAGGTGCTATCCTATTGCAGAAGGCCGCGGATGAGTGTGAACATCCAGTGGCATACTATTCTAAGACCCTCACCAGCAGCGAACGCAATTACTCTGTTCTGGAAAGAGAGCTATTGGCCATCAAATTAGCCTGTCAAGAATGGCGTCATCTCCTACAGGGCGCTGCCCATTGTTTTGTCATCAGAACGGACCATCGTAACCTTCGGGTACTCCAACAAATGGAGTGTACCAATGCCCGACATGCCCGGTGGGCTTATTTTTTTTTGCAATTTGATTTTGTGATAACCTACATACCCGGCTCTGAAAACAAGAAGGCGGATGCATTGTCACGAAGCATAGGGGACAGCTCAGGGAATTACGAAGGGCATGACCGTATTTTCCCCGATCTTAAGGTTTTAGCAACTACTGTCTCCTTCCTCCAAGACCTGATACCTCAATATCAGGCTTGCACAGAACTCCCTTCTTCGGTCCGCTTACGTAGTGATGGGTTGTACTACCATGAAGACGCACTTTTCATTCCCACTAAAGAACTGCAGAAACTCATTCTTTCCTGGTGTCATGATTCTCCTTTGACAGGACATCCCGGAATCCGAAAGACCTATGAATTGCTGCAACGAGGTTTCTGGTGGCCAAGGGTAAGAAAGGATGTGCACCAGTATGTCACTTCATGCTCTATATGTGCTTCTAATAAATACCGCACTGGCAAACCACTCGGTCTCTTGCAGCAGCATTCCTTACCATCACGACCATGGGAACACGTGTCTACAGACTTCATTGTCGAACTCCCTCCTTCTAACAACATGACAGTAATAATGGTCACAATAGATTCCTTCAGCAAGCTGGCCCACTTTTCTGCATTCAGGCAGATACCATCCGCTTCTGAGACCGCTGAGGTCTTTCTTCGAGACATTGTCCGACTGCATGGATTACCCCGGACTATTGTATCGGACAGGGGATCTCAGTTTACGTCCAAATTTTGGACTTCTCTTTGTCAGACTTTAGGAATCCACCGCGCTCTTTCCTCGGGGTACCACCCTCAGAGTAACGGGCAGACAGAAAGGCTGAATGCCAGCCTAGAACAATACTTGCGGTGTTTCTGCAGTCCACAGCAGGAGAGGTGGTACCATTTCCTCTCGCAAGCAGAGTTTGCATACAATAACACTCTGCATACCTCTATCCAAATGAGCCCTTTTTTGTGCACGTATGGGTATCATCCTCAACATCTACCGGGTCTTAGTTCTCCAGCCACAAGGATCCCTGCCTTGGATGGTATCTTACAGGAAATACAGGAAATTCATGGTCTTGCCAAGAAGGCACACCAGGCCAGTCTACAGACTCAAAAGAGATGGGCAGATAAGAACCGGGGATCTAATCCCAACTGGGGTGTGGGTCAACTGGTTTGGTTGTCAACCAAATTCCTACCTAGATGGGTTCATGCTGGGAAGTTTTCCCCTAGATATCTTGGGCCATTTTCTATCCTTCAACAAATCAATCCGGTAGCCTACAGGCTCAGACTTCCGGACTACCTCAAGAGAGTTCATCCGGTTTTTCACATATCCTTACTTAAGGAGTATAAGGAAGATCCGTTCCTTAGACCCATCCACAAGGGTCGCGCCCAGGTACGAAGTATCCCGGAAGAATACGAAGTGGCTTACCTGGTGGATTCCAGATACCGCAAGGGCAGACTCCAATACCTGGTACACTGGAAGGGCTATCCAGTGGAAGAAAGGACCTGGGAACCAGTTAGCCACATCCACGCACCCAGACTTCTCAGGAAGTTCCATTATCTCCACCCGGGCAAGCCGGGGGGCTCCCCGAGAGGAAGGAGGTATACTGTCAGGAACCAGGAGTGGAAATGCTGGAGTCGATGGAAGTTCCGAAACCGAGGATCTTTCTAGTCCTCATCCAACATGGCGCTTTGCCTTGGGAGTTCCGAAACCGAGGATCTTTCTAGTCCTCATCCAACATGGCGCTTTGCCTTGGGAGTTCCGATACCGAGGATCTTTCTAGTCCTCATCCAACATGGCGCAATGCCTTTAAAAGCAGGCTCCGCCCCCCTGCTCGGCGCGTTGTATCTGTTGCTGTTTCTTTCAACGCTCCGAGTGCTGTTTATTTGTATCGTCCTTCCGTGATTCAACTCCTTCTACAGCCCTCCCGTAGCGAGCCTGAACTACGCTCGTTTCCTTTCCTCTCTTACCTATCCATTCCGCCAGCAGTGTTGGTTCTACTTCCAACCTTTTGGACACAGTGCCTCTCCTTCGCACCGTGTTCTCTATTCCTTTTCGGCTGCCTTTCGTCCACTACCATCTCGGCAGCTCCTTTCTTACTTGATTCTGTACCCCAGTCCTATGCTGTGTTTTGCTCGCCTCCGCGAGGTTTATCCATTTTACCATTGGATTGTAATTTCACCTGTCTGGATCCACAACAAGAGCAGCTGTGCCATCTCTTCGAATCATCATCCAGATCATCTATGAACTAGGGTTTTTTCTGCCTCGTGCTTTTTCCCTAGATTGGAGGCTGGCCCCCTGGGGTTCCCCTAGGACAGGTCTTTGCCTCTGTCAAGGTGGCCTCCGGAGGGGCTAGACCTTACCTGCACGAAAAGAAGATTCGAGCACCCAAAGGTGCAAGGATAAAAGAAAGGAGACTCCAGAAGACTGAACCTGGCCGTCAAGAATCCACCTCAGGAGAGTCAGGTGAGGAGAAGGGGGAGGTAGACTTAGAACTTGACAGCTGCACATGTAATGACTGCGATGGCTCCTGGGAGTTGTAGTGCCTTAATAAGCCTGTCCAATAAGGCAGCGTGTTGCACTGGAGTGCCGTCCGCTTGGAGGTAGCTCCTCCTTTTCCAATGTGCTAGTCCTGCGTGTACCGTCAACGTCACGTAGGCAGTCACTGTACACGATTACTTCCTGGTATGCTATTCTCAAGTGCAACTGTCAACACCACTAATTCTGCAGCCTGTGCTGAAAAGTTAGATGGTAGTCGTGCACTTTCCAATACTTGAAACTCCCCATTGGCTGTGCGCTTAACCACAGCGGCACCTGTATATCTCTGTCCATCATTTTGACTGATTCTTGAAGCACTGTCAATTAAAAGAATTTCCCCAGCTGCCAATGCATTCTCTTTCACCCTCGGGATCTCATCATAGAATTCCTCATAGTTTGAGCAATCATGCGCATGCTCGTCCTCTGCCAGTGGTTCAGCTATAAACATGGCAGGGTACACTATTCTGCATCGAACTATTTTAGTCACCGGATTCCATAAGACTACCTTGTAGGCAGAAGCCCTCGGAGACGTCAATGTGCCTTTCTGTTTTTCCAAAATGGCAAATAAAGCATGCTCATCAAATAACGTCATGGAACATCCCATTACTATGCTTGCAGCCTTCTCAATGGTGAATGCGGCGGCTGTCAAAGATTGTTCAGAAGGAAAGTGACCCCTCATGACTGGGTCCAAAATCCCACTGTAATAAGCTAAAGCCTTATACCCCAAATTAGTTCTGTGCGTGAGTACTGCTGTCATGTCAGTGCCATTCGTATGTGAAAACAAAAAGAATTCCTCAGCATAATTAGGAATCCCTAAAACAGAAGCTGCGCAGATTGCCTTTTTGAACTCATCAAACCCTTCTTCCATTTCTTCAGTCCAGACAATTTTTTCTTGAGTTACCTGTGCTTTTTTCAGACCCTGCAACAAACCTTCTTTCCTTCATGCGAGATCAACTGGCGCTTCTTCTTGACAATACTGTAATTTCTCTTTATCCACTGTATATCCGTTCTCAGCAAGAATAATCATTAGCTGAACAGAATCACGTCTGCACTCTTCCTCTGAGGTGCTACAGACCAATATGTCATCTACGTATTGCAAAACAACACTTTGCAAATTGATATTGCTTAAGTCCATTCGTAGGACTTTATTGAAAATTGATGGAGACTCACAGTACCCCTGAGGCAATCTCGTGCTTTTTAACCTCTGTTGTCCAAATATAAATGTAGTCAGATATTGAAAATCCTTATGCAATGGGATTGAATAAAACACATTTTCAAGTCAATCACTGTGAAATATCATGCCTCAACAGGGATACTAAATAGAATTGTCGTAGGATTAGGAACTAGAGGGAACTCGTTCTCCACAATCTGGTTAATCAGGCATAAATCCTGAATTAAATGCCACAACCCTCTCGTTGTTTTTGATAGGGTACACTGATCTATTACACAGTGACTCTGACGTCACTAAGATACCTTGTTCCATCATGGCGGAAATCATCTTGAAAATACCTTCATCTGCCTCTCGAGACATGGGATACTGTCGTGCACGAGGTAAAATTGCTCCTGGTTTCAATTGAATCTTAACTTCTCCAGCCCCTGTCAATAGGCCTACGTCATAGGGGCGTGTTGTTCATAATGAAGCTGGCACTTTTGCCATGTCTTCATCGAAAAACTCAGGACGCTTCAATGCTAGCAACATTTTGTGTGGAATCTCAGGTTTGATTGCTCTCACCCAATAAGTGATACTGATTTTGAATACTACTTCATCAACTGATGCATGATCTCTAAACATATCCTCATAAGTAACGTCAGTCAATCTATAACCTTCCCCAATGGTGATCACTGTACTCCATTGTCTGCCTTCATCATCATTTCCATCAAGCAAAGCCATTTTTCCTCGCACTGTGGCTGCTTGCAACTCTAAGGGAAAGATACGTCCTCCCTCCTCATCCATAGGTATCCTTGGCCTAAACAGAAATTCATCAGGGATCCTCACAGTTTTACCCACGACCAGACGTGCGCTCCGTACCTCTTGGTATTATTCCCTTGCTTCTTCCATCCTAACCCAATTCTAGTCCCTTTGCTTCCTTTCTTGATTCCTGGACTTGTGTGCTAGTTGTGCACCCTGTTATTTCCTGGATTCCTGGACCCTTGCTCCCCGGTACTTGAACGCACGCTGGAGTTGGAAGAGACTCGTGCAGCCTTAAGACTCAAGCAGTCGGCAAGAAGGCATCGATCAAGAAATCCAGCAAAGATCAAACTCAGGTGAGAAGGGGGGAACTCCTTGATAGTTTGAGACGCCACCCGACCAAACTCGATATGGAAATGGAAGTGGCCATCCAGGACCTAATGCGTGGCATGCAAGATCTATCAACCGTGGTGCAGAATCTAAAGGCGGAAAACGCCGCTCTCAAACAACTAGTTCTATCCCGCGATTCTGCCACAAAAGAAAGTGTATTGCTGGACGGTATAGTGGACAAATATGATGGCTCACCAAAAACCCTTTGAGGATTCCTGGATTCATGTTTGGTTCACTTTACTTTTAAGCCCTACTACTTTTCAACTCCCAGGGCTAAAGTGGGCTTCATAATTTCCCACCTTTCAGGAAACACCTTAACATGGGCTACGCCCCTCGTTAATTCCGGCGACGTTCTTCTAGATGACTATGATTGCTTCATACAGGCCCTTAAGACCATGTTTGACCGTCCAGAACAGGTCTATAGTGCCCAGGAACGCCTGTTAGACTTTCAGCAAGGATCCCAGGATATACTCACCTATGTTACCCGATTCAAGCAGTTAGTCAAGGAAGCTGATTGGTCCCCGTAGGCGAGTTTTACCCTTTTCAGGAGAGGACTGAATGAGGAGATTAAGGATGAGTTGGCCAGAGTGGCTCGCCCAAACTCATTCCAGGCACTAATGGACCTTGCCATGCAAATCGAATTTTGTATCCAGGAAAGAAAGGCAGAGAAGAAGAAATCTAAAGTTAATCCTCCGAAGCCGTCCTTTGAGAGTACCACCAAGGCGGACACTAACCCTGGCTCAATCTCTGTAGCTCGCGGTATTATTCCCTTGCTTCTTCCACCCTAAGCCAATTGTAGTCCCTTTCCTTCCTTTCTTGATTCCTGGACTTGTGTACTAGTTGCGCACCCTGTTATTTCCTGGATTCCTGGACCCTTTCTTCCCGGTACTTGAACGCACGCTGGAGTCGGAAGAGACTTGTGCAGCCTTATTCAAGACTCGAGCAGTACGCAAGAAGACATCGATCAAGAAATCCAGCAAAGATCGAACTCAGGTGAGAAGGGGGGAACTCCTTGATACAAACTCTCTTCGCTTCCTTGCTTCTTCTCTCACCCTTTCTTCTTCCTTTCTTTTCATATCTATTCTCTCATTTGCCCTTCGTATTTCTTCATCTCTTTGCCTTTGTGTTCTTTTATCCCTTAACTTCTGTTCCTCCTCCTCTTCTCTCTCTTTCTAGCTTTTCTCATTCTTCGATTGCCCTCAGTCTGTTATCATATTTTCTTTGTTCCTCTGCTCTCTCCTGCTTTTTCAGTTGTTTGTCTTGATACACCTATTCCCACCTTTGTCTATCCTTCTTTTTCGCCCTATCTTCTTTCAATCTTTCTTCTCATTCCCTGTCCTTTTTGTCCTGTTCGTCTCGATCTTCCCTTTGCCTTACCTCCTCAATGCTTTTACCATTGAGTTTGAGCAAAGTCTGACCACCCATCATCTCGTTCTGTATGAGCGCTATCTCATCAGCCTTATCTCTCTCTCTTTTCCATCTCTATATTTCCCGTCCTATGTCTAAGGATGTGCTTGGTTGATCACTTCTCTCCTTGTCTTTTTTCTCTTTGTCCTTCGGGACTTTAGAGATCACCTCTCTTTCAACAATCTTCTCTGGGCTCTCATCACTGCTATGTGCAGGCGACTCATATGCCGGATTTCTGTACCCTGCCGCTGCCTTAAGCTCTCTTAATGGGTACACTCTGTCATTTTCCTTACTATTACCATTTATTTCAGGTGCAGCGTGGGGAGCAGAAGGCTCCTCACCCCCCTCTTTGCATATGTTAAGTATCCAATCCTCACGAGGCGGCTCTTCCCTTTCCTCCTGGTACATCTTCCAGAGCTCTAAGCTCGCTAGTCTTGTATCTAACTTTTTTCCCGTGTATGCTGCATGCAAAAATGTCATCATGTGCTGCAGAATTTCCTTCGATAGTGATCCCCCTTGTGGCCATGGCATGAACATTTTATCTGTCATGCCTTTGACCTACTCTGCACTATAGTGTTTAAGCTTAGGTGCGTGTTTTGGCAGCTGTCTGCAGAGATGTGCAAGTGGAGTAATATCCTCCATTCTGACTCGTCACACTTTACTGTCAATACTCACCTTTACAAATAAATACATCTAAAAAAAATCAAAATATGAACGTGCACCAATCGTCGCAGCCCCAAACCCTCTATATCACGTTTTACTCCAATCTACTTTGTTCGTTCAAACACCATATATTCAAATTCAACAAATAAATAATTAACTCTTTAAATCCTGCTTTTTCCTTATTCACGTCTTCAGCATATATATATCTTTTGGACATGTAAAACAAACAGACAAACGGACATACTCGACCAGCCACATATATCTCAGTCTACGATCCTTGAGACTTATCCTGCCCCTAAAAATATCCCGATTGGGATGTGAACTGTTCTCTTTAGACAAGTCTTTAAACGAGTCAGTCTCCTACGTCAACCGCTAATGGGACCCTAAATACAGTTATTTCTGTTACATGCTTATGAAGCAGGGCACTGGGCTTACTCTACTGTGAGGCTTCTCATCTCACAGTTTCTCAATTGCTTGGCTCCTCTCCTCAAAAGAATGACTTAATACTCAATGTTCATCGTCTCAAATCAGTTATTCCCCAACCTCCCTCCGTTGCTCGTTTTCCCCTTATCACTCTTTTCACTTATTGCCCATTCACAATTTTGCCACCTCACTCAGTTTTTTACTCACCATTCGCTTTTTTGACTTTGAACTCTCGGGATCGCCACCTCTTTATCAGCCGCTTCAACCTTCCGTCCGCTTAGCTTCCTGTAGACGTCGGGAGGGGTTTATTGCCTGAAAACAAGGGATCCATCTAACCTGAGCCTGCAAGGCTTGTCTTATACTATTACTGCTATCTACAGCGAGCTGCACGTCCTTCCAGTTAAATGGCAGAGGACTTTCAATATTTCCGGGAACCCAAAGCTTACTATCTCGATGGATTTTTGACCATCACCACTCTGCTACCACGAGAACTGAGACAGCGTCCCAGCCCTTTAAGATGAGGTAGCAATACCACGAGGTGAATGGGGATGCAGATGATACTCAAACATCAATAATCGAAACGACTCAGGAAGTTGGCAAAACTGTCTGTTTTAATGTCAATTTCTATTGAGGATAGCTATGTAGTGAATAGATTACGGCAAGCGCCAACGTATACATATGTAGGAGCAAGTAAAGTATCACTGGTGGGTTATCGCCAACCTCGTGATGAGGCCCTTGTTGGGGTTCACCATGAAGTCGCTCATTCATTGCTGGCTAATCTAATTTCAAATTTCATTCATGATAGGTGTGATGCTTGCATTGAAATAGCATCCTAGTACTTAAGATTGCTGACATGTTTCTTTGGGCAGCAGCAGTCACAGGAGCAATCGTTGGGTAACGTGCACACATTTTAACTTGCATTTATTTAGGTAATGGCTACATGCATGCAGTCATACTTGCATTTTTTTATATTTGAAATGGAGCATGGGAGTGGTTGCAAATCATCTATGATTCAAGAAAACTGATTAATGTGGATATATACACTGAAAAGTAGGATTCATGGTTGTCGTTTTATTGTGAAGGAGATGGCAAGATAATGATTGGCATGCAGTTAATAGGCTTGGCCCCTATTCACGGCGGGTGGGTGGTTTGCAATCAATTTTCCATCACCAATTCACACCCACCTTGCCCTATACCCCATGCCTACGCCTACCTTCTACTACATTTATGTTGCATTCATGTCACATGCATATGGATAGGTGCACTTGTAACAGGCAGGTGAACTGGCTACATGCTGTGGGGTACACTGGTGGTGGGGAGGCGGGTTGCATTGGTATGACTTGTCTGTCCTGCAGGTGATAGGGTTGTGCTCAGTGTGTTTTTGCATGGGTATGTGGCATTGTTGTGATGCATTTTGGTACCTGTAGTGCATTTGATGTGCCTATCCAGCTTTGCAGTTATAAGGTTTGGGTGTGCTCCGTCAGGCCATTTCACACATGCGAGTCATGCCCTTCAACTCATGCATGCAATTTGTGTGTATAACATTGCATTATGCACATGGACTGGTGACAGTTATCCACCCGCCATTTCACATTGCACATGCACTGGTGATTCAACTCACCCAACAGACGGGTACGCTCTGGTGACAGTGTATTATCCACCCCCATTCCACAGTGTACATGCATTGGTAATTCAACTCACCCAACAGCTAGGTATGGTCTCTGCTGTGATGTGCCATGTACCCTGGCAGAGTGGAGCTCCTCATCACCCTAGAATCATGTGTCGCTCCCAGGAATCTTGCAAAGCAATGGGTGATGAGGTTGTGTGCATCACACACCATCTGCACATTGAGGGAGTGGTACAGTTTCCTGTTCCTGTAGACTGCCTCAATAGCATGCCTGGGCACAAGCTCCACGTGTATGCAGTCCAATGCACCAATCACATTGGACGTGCATGGAATGCAACTTTGGTGGGTGAAGGATTCCAATCGGGCATCACACAACAGACCCGGACCTTCGCCCTTAGCCTTAGATGTAGTGTACGATTAGGATGCTTTTTCTTTCTATTCAACAAATTCAAATTGAGCCGATACCCGACCCATCTCACACCCCCTTTTACAAATACCCCGGGTCACAATGGACCATGAACCAGGCCGGTGGGTGATAACACAATATTTATTTCTTTTAATTTCAAAGAAAGTCACACAATTTTTACATTGGGCAGCAATCACCAATGGGGTGAAAATTACAATGAAAACCACTGAAATACACTTGGGTAACCTTCAACAAGCACATGTCCAAAGCACAAATGAATAGGAGCACTTTTTGAATTAGGATTGTCATGAGTTTTGACCCATGTTGAATCAATAGACTGGGTAGATGTGGGGATGAGCTGTCGCCGCCCATTATTCTATCCCAGAACAAACTAAATGAATAGACTGGGTGGATGTGGGGATGAGCTATCGCCGCCCACATTCACGCCAGAATAGGAGAACTGCGCAGTTGGCACGAGACCACTCCAAAGATACAACCTTCTTGTGGGGAATTCATTTTCTTAATCCCAAAAAATTGTTGCATTACCAGTACTCACCACTATCAGAAAGCCGGCATTTTAAAACCACCAGACTTTTGTGTAAAACTGAACAAATGAAACAAAACCAGACCAAGGAAAGACTTGCTAAGAGGTGGATACAATGTAAAATTATATTCTGAAATGACTTGAAGGAAGTAATTATTTAATGTATATGTAAAAATTGTCAGTTTGATTTGAATGTAGAAAACTGGGAACAAAAAGTGACATTTAGCTGAAACCTGGCTTAATGAAACTGAATTCTGCCTGACAACTACCCCCGACAGGAGTTGATACTGGATCAACAGATGTGTTCCCAGGCCTGGCTGCCAGGCCTGGCTGCATCCTGAGGTCACATGGCCCTGTTGATTAGATTAGGGGTGGAGCAGCTGGGGACTACAGGGAGTTGAACAAAGGCCTGTCCTGGACTCAGGCAAATGTTATATTGGGGGGCTGTAAAGTGGCTTCCTCTTAGGGGAAACTGGGAGGGGCAGTGCCTCTGCTAGCAGCTGAGCTTGGGGGAAGTGGATAAACCAGTTATTTCACCCTGTGATGTGGGAAGCCACACCCCTTTTTGACCAGGGCATAATTTTAAAAAGATAGATAACTCAAAGTGCGGACTTGTCAGAATTATATAAGTAATATCATTATTTTTGTGATTTTTCTGTGAACATTTTGAGATGCGTTAGGTCCCTGTGGTGTATTCTGGGGGGTTGCTAGCAGAAAATAGGGTCTCACTCCAAATGTCTGCATGTTAAAAATCTGACACTTCATCAATTAATGTCCATACTCCTTGCGCACATGTGTGTAATTTTGGGTAAATGTCCGATATTGCAAAACCAGTTAAAAAGCGCAAAATGTTGTCAGTTTTGAATGCAAGCCCCCAGGAAGATCAGAGGCGGACAAGCATGGACCATAAGGGATATATAATGTGCACATGTAATTTCAACAAATTGTATATCTGGGAAGGATGTATTTGAATCAAATATAGATTTGTGGGCAAACTGACCAGGGGAGGATCCTCTGACCATAAAACCTACAGCATCACTCTGACTCACATTTCCTTCCCCCAATCAAGGAAGAGAGAAAAGCTTGACCAATGATCAGTTGAGAGAGGGGCTGGCTTAGTGATGCTGCGCACACACCCACTTTCAAAAGACATAAAAAGAGCCACTGGAAGCTAGAGAGGACATTCAATTCCATTTGCTGCGGAGCATGCTGACCGACGACTTTACATCCAGAGATCCAGACTTCAAATCCATCAATCTCCAAAGACCAGAACTTTACTTCAGAACTTAAAGCAAGGGCCTAAACCCACAAACTGAGAACTCTTCTCAGCAGGCCTCAGCAACCTTAAAATCATTTGAAAACTATTCCACAGCCGGGTGAGCTGTTGAATTCTTTTGCCAAGAACAATTGCCAGAGACCAGACCAGAGATCCAGAGTGACCCAGACCGCTGTGAGCAGAACCAGAGAGCTGACCCAGATCACTGTGAAGTGCCGAGACCAGAACCGGAGTCCAGTCCAAAACCTGACCAGATCTGTGGCAAGGCCTATTTCAAATTTATATTGTGAGTACCCAGCAGAACTGTGCAGAACCAATCTCTTAGTTAAAATATTCTAATCCAAACTATTTTAACCTAAGTAGAACTGCCTCCTAGAAATCGTATCATCTGTCATTTCTAAAGCTGCACAACTGTCACCTGTCAATTCTGAAGCTGCAAGCTGTCACCTGTCATTTTGAGTTTACTTTAAATCCAAAAAACGACCTTTATTTAATCGTCCGTATCTCTGGAACCGTTTGGGCTAGGAACAAAATTAGAATCTATGCTTTCCAACGAACCTAGAACCGACTTCCAACTCCTTATACTTTTTCCGCAATCGCGAGACACGCACTCGCGAAATTTACCGCGATTTGCGATTTCGGCTCAATTTCTCCACTTGTCAAAATAGCAGCTCCATTCTTTCCTTTGTTAAAATCAGTTTGCAACTTGGTAATAACTCATAGAGCATTGCTAAAGTGAGCCTGAACTAATACCAACACGCATCTCCCACTCACCCTGAATCTCTAGAGGGAATTAAAATCAGTTGGCACATTTTCCCATCCATTGCCATCACATTTAAAAAGCATTTTGGGCCTGTGTTTCAAACTCCTACCTGTTTCCTCTAAGCTTGCTGGGGGGAACTGAATTTCGTATTGTATTTGATTGCATTCCTGAGAACTGTGTGCTCCTCTTTCCATTTCCTTCCATTTCTCTCATTGCATAGGGGAGGGTGGGTGAATTGCCAGAGAAAAAGTGATTATCTTATCTTTTGCTAAAATCATATCAAGTATTTCTTTACTGCATTTTATTCCTCATTGCTTTTCCCTTGAAATCATAAAAGTATTTGTGCTACTTTATCCATCCTACACCAACTCCTCATTGATTATAAAGAAGTGTGCTAGTGTCAGATTACCCCTTGTTGATTAACATTATATTTATAAGGGCGATATTGATTATTAATTTATTATAAAAGCGTGGTATCTATATTTTGTTTTATTTCTCAAATAAACTTTTTAAACTTGCAAAACAGAACTATTTCTTGGCTCAGTGGGGTCAGTGGGATTCTAAGAGAGGGGTGTTACATAGGGGTAGTCGTCCAGAACTCATGAACTGGACATAAAGATATATCAATAAGGGTTTCCATTCAGTATCCCAGACTAGGCATTGACTTAGCTGTAGCGTTGAATTGAATCCTTTTACAGGATACATAGCACCCAAGTTATGGTTTCCTCCTGCAATGTTCCCTCAACCCACAATAAATCTGATTCTGAGTAGATAGAAAGAGGCAGCAGGTAGTCAGGGATATGAGGCCGCAAACAGAACTAAAATCCAACCTCACCCTCACAAAATAAGATTTTAAACCCTTTGCAATGGCCTAAAATGACACTCGGATTTTAAAAAATAATTAATTATATGTGTAATTAAATAATGATGTACATATGTTTTATCACAGTCTACGGGGTATCATATCACTAGCAACTATAAGGTAAGATATCACACAAGGCATACAGTTCACAAAGCAGGTTGAAATGGAAAACACAGTGCAGACAATCACACATGGAAAAGTTACATTTTTTTAGTTTGCCGTTTTAAATGTCAAACCGGTTTTTCAGAAAAACAGGTGAAATACTCTGAATTGGAATGCAGTTTTTAGGCTGGGGAATAGATGCACATCACAAGGACAATATAGAAGTGAAAGAAGGGCTCTAGCCGAAGAACTGGATGAGATTTGCAAGATAAAAGGAGGGTTGGTGTTGGTAAAATAAAGCCGTTAAAGGGAGGAAACCGGTTTGGAAAGAAAAAGGACAGGTTTTACTTAAGCTAGATTATTCAGACTAAATTGTTAAAGAAAGACACGGTATGATCCCGGGTTAATTTGCAACTTAACTATTTCACCTCACGTTCAGATCTATGTGGGAATTAATTCAAATTATTCCAAATATCGCTAAGGAGTTACAAGGTGAGGTGAATGAAAGAATTGCACTGACACTAGAAAAAACAAGGACAGGGTGCACAGAGAATTAGAACTCTTTAGACAAGTTATCTGGGTATGGATAGGATTGCTTAGAAAATAGGGCAAACACAAAGGGGTCAAGATGGGGTATGCTATATGTTGTTCTGGGATGGGTAAATACTCACAGTCAGCACTTGAGTTTGGAATTTAGGGCAGCCAACCGGGTTCTGGGCTCAAAAGGTTCTGGTCACTGGATAGTGGGCTCTCCTGGCAAAAGACAGCTGGGCAAAGGTCTTGTAATGGCACAGCGATGCCTCAGCTGGATGGAGCTGGTAAGGAGAGCAAGCAGGCGGCACTGGAGAATCCCAAAGAGGGTTCAGCCACCTTTCCCCTTTCTCCCTGAATCTAGTGGGATTTTGTTTTGGGGTTTTAGTGCTGAAGGGTGGTGCTGCCTGAATAGGAAGGCCTGGGTCAACTATCCCTTTTCTGGCAGTGGGGTCTGTAATCTTGAAGAGTGAAGGTGGGATATCTGGATACGCAGGCGCAGGAAGATTCAGAAGAGAGTGTCCCGAGTTCTGTCAGCCACTCTGATTTATAAGGCATGGTGACATCATAGAATTTTATGGTGGGCCAGGCTTAAGCTAGGCATGCCTCTAACAACTGAAATGGCCAGGGGTGATTGTTACCGCCTTGCTGTCAGCTGGTTAGATTTTTAGAGACATTACATAAGCTTTACGAGGTGGCTTTACAATGCCTAGGATCCTCACAGAGTTACTTTAGCTAAAATCCAATTTTGACATGAATGGCACATTTTTAAAGTTGTGACATCTTAACAAATTACATAGGCAGATTACATATTTTATGCAGAACATGGCAGTCCCACCCTCATGTCTGTAGGACTTTGTTTCGCCCGTCTAATAGTTTTTCACGATTTTCAGTGATAAATATTCGACCTAAAATTCTATAACTTTATACATGGGTATAGATTATCATAAGGAATGTAAGTACTGAATTTCACAGTGGCATCATGTACACTGTCCTCAAACTTTCCAATTCTCTGCCATTTCTGTTCCCAATATGGCAGTTAAGGCTACCACGTTTTAAATTAAAAAACACAAAATTAAATTTAAACTGTTAACTTTTTACATTCCTGCAAAGTCCTGTTGCAAAGATACAAGATACAAGTCTTAAAGGTTTATTAATAAAATAGTCTTTAGAGCCAAAATGGTCAGCATTATTCAGCATATAAGGGCATAGTTCGAAGGCTGCTTTTGGGTTAGCTTTGAAGCTCCCAGTAGAGGTTGCGGGGACGTGTGATTTCCTATTTCACATGTCTGTGTCCCAGAATCCCTATTGTAAAATGCCTCAGCCCTGACAAAAGTCTAATGAGCCTGTGATATGCGGCCTTCTGGCCCATTCAAAGTTTTCCAAGGTAGCAATTATCACCCATGTGTCCTAGAATCTATGGTGGTTGCTTCTTTCGGGGGTTAGGCCACTCCTTTGGTCAGCCAAATGTCCCCTGAGCCATGGCAGAAACCTGTTTGGCTAGTTTTCAGAAGGCAGCCCATGTCTTTATTCTTATTTTATTTTATTTTGTTTTAAATCAAAATCAAGCCTGTTCAATAAAACATCCCATAAATGTTTCCCAGCAAAACAAAACATTTACATTGCTAGGCCAAAACTGGGCCTTCTTTCAACATTACACTTTCAAAACAGGCATTTTTCCTTATTTACAAAAGCGCATTTTAACACATGGTGAAGTCTGCTGGGCTGACCATTTCAAAAGGATTTCTCTCTGAATTTCCCAGATTGTTTTGCAGGCCTAGTCAATTTCACTCATACAACAATCTGTTTAAAACACAGGTCCATTGAAATTGACATAGGCCCAGAGAGCCAGAGTCTCTTTTGCAGCATTGATATTTGACATTTTGTAACTCAAAAGTCAAGCGTTTTCCTGTGCAACTGAAAATAAAGCTTCTTTTGATTTCTCAGATTTGGCTGACACAGCCTGTCATACAGGGATAATGTTTTATTTTGCTGGAGCACCATCTGGATATGGGTGGGCATGGCAGTGCCTCATTGATGAAAGCAGTGTGATGTTGAACAGATGGATATAGTGTCAGGGCGCCATCATTATAAAGGCCAAATATTTCCTTTTTCAGTAGAAATGTGGATCAAGCAGCAAAGCAGTGCTGCTTCTCAATTTTCTTCTTGGTGCATGTAAGAACACACTGGCAGGCTTTCTCAGTGTGTCCCCTTGTTCCATCATGCCCCATAGGTGCTTGGCAAGATGGTGCAGCCATCATTTTGTAGCTATAAAACACAGTTTTGATGTGTGGCAATGGTGCTCCAAGGAGCCAGCGCAGCCACTTTGCAGGTTATGTTGAAGTGCAGCTTGGTGATGTGGGGAAGTACTACTGAGTGGGTAAATATATCCCACAGGTGGCATTAACCTGATCAAGTGTTCTGGGTAGGGCCATGTGGTCAGATACGTGCCGCGGTAAAGCATCCAGGACCTGAAAAGGACCCTCAAAAAACAGGGTTGTGATAGCCTGTGCAGCTCACCCACAGTGTGTTGGTAGGTGCTGGTTGCCAGGAAATGTAGCACAGACACTATCTTGAGCAAGGGGGGGATGGCAGTACCGATGTGGGTGAGGCTGACGATGTCGTCGCGGATCATGTCATCTACGGAGGTCGATGGTGGCCCTGTCCAGTCAGTAGAGGATGTGGATCTGTGTTTGGGTGAGGTTGAAGGCTGTGGCCCTTATACAGGGAATGGGTGGCTGCCTGCAGGGTGCTACCTGCTGGCCATTGTTATTCAGCATGGCCATGATGATCCCCCTTTTCCTCCTGTGCCTCTGGCGCCTCCTCTGCCTCTTCCAGTTTTATCCCTGCATGCAGGGACTCCACCTCCATTACTGCTACTGCAGCTGCCAGCATGGTTGTGTTGAAAGGGGTGTGGGGTGTGGCAGTGGTCCTTTTGTGCATTCACAGTGCTAGTGGTGTGCAGCTGGGCTGATTGTGGCCACTTGTGGCCTGTTCCTGTACACCTGACACTGTTTAACGCCTGGTCAGTGATGCAGGTGTTTCCGGCGTGGTTATCACTGTGCCACCACCACTTTTATGGCAGTTTTTCCATGAAGTCGGTACTCGGAATGTGCCCATGCTACCACTGTTTTGGTGTTTCAGGCACGGCCCACGGGTCATTCCACAGGTTCCGTTCATGGTGCTGCCGGATACAGTAGCACTGTAGATGCTACTCGCGGTGACGGTGTTTGCAGCATCGCGACTCGTAGAATGCCGGTCTGGAATAGGGTGCTGTTACGGTGCGACCGGCACCACTATTTCCGGTCCGGCATACTTGTAATGAGGCCCGCTGTCTAATAAGTTGCCATCCTTCACCCTTTGGGAAGATTGTGCCCTGGCAGGCCACCGGAGGAGGGCTGGGTATCTTTGTACGTATGATCCCACGAGAAGAGGGGCACGGGCCTCTGACCCCCACCGGTCTCAATTCTAAGTTCTAGCACCCAAATGCCCTAGATTTAGGACCTTTGTTGAATTCCAAGGTATCGGCTAGCCCCAGACCACTGGTCACAAACCTATTAGACCCCCGATCGATCAAAAAGATCAGAAAGCAGGGCTTCCCTGCCTTCACTTCTGAGTCATGTGATTTGTGCTACGAGGTGCAGGGAGGGATGAAATTACAGCCCAAGACAAGGGTGGAAGTCCTTGGAGAGGTGCTGGCATGTCTGGGAGCGAGTTAAGTGTGTGAGTTAGTATGACCTCGGCCTTTCCCCTCTGCCCTGTCTGCTCATGCCAGGTGCACTGCTACATAGATAGAGATGTGTTGTTTTAGTTTGTACATAATTGCCAATTAGCCACCTTGTGACCAATGATGAATACAGCATCGACCACGTGGAAGAAGATGGACAGACGGGGCTGGGACCAATGGCCTGGCATCCCCTATGGAGCAGGTGACCTATGTATAGGTTTCACCAATGAGCTGCGCAGGTTTCTACTGTATGTGATGATGTCACTGATGATGCTGTCTGCCTTCAAAAAGTTTTCTTTGTGCTGATTTTGGCGGAACGTTCCACGGCAGCAGAGTTCTTTGTTGACGCTTCAATTTTTATGTGGAAATAAACCTTGTTAACCTTGTTATCCTTGCAAGTAGTGTATTGGGCCTTTTTCCCTCGTGGGTTGTATTTCTTCTGGTGTGAGCGTCTAGGGGCTTTCCTACATTTAGGCCAATACTACTCGTTACACCTGAACCTGGTTTGACCTGCATCGACAGCACCTCCAAGTCTGGTTTGACACCTAACATCGGAATCAGGTACTTTCATGTGACCCTGTCCCGCTGTTCCACCTTTAGGGGCCCTAGAGAGTGGTTAAGTCCCTTTTTGCACCTTTTTTCCATCAAGACATATCTTTTTGCTCTAGATTGTTGCATTTCTCGCCCGTTTCTACCCTGACAAAGTATACAAGGGGCTTACATATTCCTGTTCTCCATCTTAAGTCGCTTTTTTTACAGGGTTGGGTCTTCTGGTGTTTTTAGTACTTGCATGATTGATTTGTTTAATTCAAGAAAATATTTTTAGAACCTTTATTTGACATTCTTTTATTTTGGAACTTGTATGCTATACCTGTTTGAGTTACAAGGGTCTCACATTCACACACCTTCTAAAAGTACAGCCTTGGCCCACGTTACCATAAAAGGTGACAGGGGTGTATCTCTTGGCTGCCTGTGCCTGTTTGACCTGTATGATTAGGATCACTGTTGGTTTAAAGAAGTGTGGGGGTTGAGTAGGGAGTTCAGCCACTACCCTTCCTTGCAATCCACCAGAGCAGAATTCATTTTTTCACATCCGCTATGTGGGATTTTCCAGATCAGTGAATCTCAGTGTTAAAAAATGAGCCAGAGGGTTGAGTCTGGTACAGTATTGGCGTGCTACATGACTAGCATGCGTGCAATTAAACGGTTTACAGCATAAGGGGAATTATCTGATTGTTACACACGGATGTGTACTTTGTTCATTAAATAAATTGACTGAAAATAGAACACAGGTAAAGGATGCGGGCCATTTTAGTCAATCTGTTCCTGGTGCTGTGTGTACTATGTACATGTAGTCACAGATGCCGGCTGGTTTCCATTGTATGTCTAGAGATGTGAGTGGACGATATATATCTTTTTTTATTGTAATAGTTCATAAAATAAACCTTTAAAAAAGGTAAACATTAAACTCATAATACAATTTCCATGACAAAATATTATTCCATCAATCAATCAAGTGAAGGAAGAAATAAAACCTCATTTTAAAACGTTTCACAATCCCCTTATAAAACTATAACAACTAAAATACACTTAAAATACAATTCACAAACTCCCTTTATAATAATAACTTAATCTCTGCACGAAACTTCAACACAGCAATGTGGAGCGGGGTGCAGAGTCGGCTCTGCAGTCGGATCCAAAAAATATACCGATCAACACAGTCCACTCTATGGACAAATTTACTGCATGATAACATCCAGAGATGATTTAGCTCAGGACGTTCTGACAATAACGACAGTAGGGGTGATCACGAGACAAAAGCTTTCTGATGTAACGATATTTAATTTTCTATCGTTCCAAAAAATGCAATTCTTAAACAAAATGCCCCGGTCATAGGGGCCCCGGGGCATTACCAGACTCGGTAATGCCCCCGCTGCGAGGGGCATATTGCTATTAGTACCCCGGCCCGCAACACCGGGGTACTAATAGCATTTTTTTCTAAACAGAAAAGAAAAAAAAGTTAAAGGAAATGGCCGCCGGGAAAGGGAAAATGGAGCCTTTCCATGGTGGCCATCGGGAGCAGATGCGCTGGGAACAGGAGTGTTCCCAGAGCGTTCGCTCCCGAAAAAAAAGAAAAAATCAGAAGATAAGTGGGGTTGGGATCGTGGGGAGTGGGGAGGAAAAGAAAAAAAAATAGACATACCTGAATTTCCAGTGGGGGACGAAGTTGGTCTCCAGCCGTGTGGAGGCTCGGAGCGGGGATGGCCCTGCTTCAAGCCTCCTCCTTGGCTATGGGGCTGCCACGCCCCCCACCAGGGACAAAGCAGTGGAATCCCGGCAGAGGGATTCCTGGCCGGGTAAGGCCCCGGCTAGGGCCAATCAGAATGGTTCTTTCATTCTAATTCTCCCTCGCCGGGTACTAATTTGAAATAAAAACTTGCAGCAATGGAAGTTATTGCTACCTTCCCAGCAAAGAGGACATGGATAGATTAGTATAAAAACCTTACAATTTAAATAGAACATTTTGGTTGAAGCAACGTGCAGGTTACAAAGAAGAAGAAAAACTGCTGCAATTTGCCATGCATAAACAATGACATCACCTTTGGAATCACCACTTGGGGGTAAAATATGACTGGGGACCTAACTGATGGCAGGGTGGCAATGGGATATCTGATATGGGGTGGTTAGACGTCGGGGGCCTAATGGGGGCGTACCAAGGGGCCTTTGTGGTGGCAAAAGATTGCAAGGGATGAAACTGAGGACCAGATAGGGAAGGGTGGACACCGGGACATTATTGGTAGCGGGGGTCACTGGTGACTTAATGGTCTCCCATAGTGGACGCTGTGGAACTGATGAGGGTCCGGTCCCAGCATAAGGCACTAGGGATGGGATGGGCTATGATACAGTCACGTGGTACCAGATGGATGGGACCAGGCACTGGGTGAATGAGGTTTGAAAATCAAAAGGTAGTGAATGACGGGGGGTGAGGTCTCCTTCCTACACTCATTCAAAAACACTGTGAGAGTGGGTGTCAGTGTGTATGCATGTAAGTGTGTGTGTGTGTGGGAGGCTGCGTTTAGCCAGAGAATGATCTAAGCATTCCCAAGGAACTGTGCACGCGTGGGCATGATAAGAAGCAGTAATGTAGGCAAGCATGGCATTATAGAAACTGGTGGTGTTGGCAGGGTGGCATTATGAAAACTGAAAACGGTAGAGTAATATAGAAACCGGTTGTGTGGACAAATGGGGACATTTTGAAAAATGGGTGCATGGGAACCCTAGGGCATCAACAACACAGGCAAAGTGGCCGGTTGGGGGCATTCTGGGAAATAGTAATCTGAGCAAGTTGAGACATTCTCCAAAAATGGCTTAAATCTCGGAAACAATCAAAAACGCAGGCCTCTCAAAAGGCTATGGCAGACATTGCCTGTTTGAGTGGGACTCACACACACACACACACACACTAAGCTCAGCCAGCAGCTGAAGGCTGTGCGCCATGTTTGGTGTTAGAGAGAGGTAAAGCATCTATGGCAAACACGTTCCACAGCCAAAGGCAGCCAAAACACAACCTTCAGGAAAAGGCTGTGCCCTGATGCAGACAGTGCTGTTTGTAATAGAAACATTCACAGAAAACAGTAAGCAGACAAAGGCAGCTGCCTATTAATGGTGTATCTCAGTAGTACACACAGTGCACCAGGTGTATGCATTTCTGCTCTAAACTTCAATCTGTGACTACCACACTTTCATTAAACAAGTTTCTCAGATGAAGACCAGATGTGTGTGAATGGTTGGGCCAAGGGAGCGCGTTCCCCAGCCTCCACCATAAGAAGCCTCTCCCCGCCACAGGCCAAAAATAGCAGGCTGTGCTATTGTGATAGTACATAGTACATAGCTAAGGTTGTGAGACTACTGTCTGGCTGTTGATAACATATACATTCTGATCTGATCAATGAATCCTGTAATGCATGTTGTGCTTACAGTTTGAGGGGATGTCAATCCCCCGCAGGGGGCGCTAGAGGGACAGCTTCCATAGCGGGCCACCGTTCTGGCCACCTCCTCCTGGGGCACCCCCACCTTGCCTCCTCCAAGGTAGCAAGGGGCGTCTCCGGGCCCAGCCACATCCGGCAGGGCTCCGGGAGGCATACATAGGCGGGGGGGACTGCTCAGCCGAGTGTCTGTTTGCAGCACCCACCCTGCCTGAAGTCCCACCCACCCTTATGATATGATATGATATTTTATTTATATTGCGCTCATACACAGGTGTTTCAGAGCGCGACAAGGCAAGGGAGGGGAACAGGGGAGAACGAAACAACGATCTTACTAGGCCCAGTGACATTGAGAACGTGCAAGTGCATGGGAGAGGGGGATGGGGAAAAGTGCATGGAGGGGAGGGAGAAAGTGGAAAGTGCAGAGCAAAGGAGAAACAGGATAAACAATCATAACAAAAATAAATACATAAATAATAAAATCAGCACAAAGTGGTAGTGCAGTCAAGTGGCAAGTGCTAGTTTTGAGGCAGCAGATCAGGTGGGTCCGATAAGTGCAGGAGGGAAAAAAAGGGGGCAGGGGGCTGTATTGGTACAGATACAACCCCAGTGCAAGGGGTGGCCCGGAGGCAGTGCAGTAGGGTGGCAGGATGAGCAGGAACGTGAGACCAGAGACAGAGGGTGTACCAGTGCAAGGTGCCAAGAGAGCAGACCCTTGCCCTTCTTGCAGGATATTAGGACACCCGCAGAAGAATTTACGAAGTAGTTCTGGGGTTTTCAGTGCAATTGACAGGTAATCAAAGGAACATGTGTGCTTATTATAAAATTTGATTCCCCATTAAAATTAGTTTGTTGATGTCTTTGCGTTTTCAGCGGACTTCGAAGGGTGTAAGTTAATAGGTTGTTTGGTTCATGCTCTTGTAAAGGTTGCCAATGTATAGGATATCAGAAGCCCACAGTGGAAGTAAAGAAATGGTTCTGGGGTGTTTAGTGCAAGCGATGAGTAGTCAAGAATTATGTTTGTTTACTATAAAGTTTAGCTCACTCATTGAAATTAAAGCATTGTATTTGTTTTGCTTTTCAGTGGACTTCGAAGGGTGTAAGTTTAGTGGTTGTTTTGTTCATGCTTTTGTAAAGGTTGCTAATTTTCTTTTTTCTGTCACAGGCGGAGTTACAGGGCAGTCCTAGCCGGGGAGGAGAAGGACATAGCGGTTTTGAGCGTGGGCGGTTTCCCGATGGCTGCAATTGAGCCAAATTCGGACGATGGGCACTGAATCCTTTAGGGACAGTTGAGACTCCTCGTCAACGAGATTCAGTGGTCCCGAAGAATTACTGTTTCACTGTTACAATCAGAGGCGTATGCCTGCTACTCTGCAAACCGGAAGTGATAATCAAAGGTGTATGTCCGTTACTCTGCAAAGCGGAAGTGACAAGTGTCCCTGGGAATTTATGACAATGACATTGCCCGCGTACGGGGCCACCTTAGAAGCCTAAGGATGTGAATTTACTTTGGGCTGGGACTGCCCCCTGTATTGCTGTATGACTCCAAAAAATATGATCTTGTGTTTCCAAATATACTCCACTGGTCCTTAGTATTCTTTGGTATGCGTATCCATCACATTATGTCTCATGCCCCCAGAAAGGGGGTGGCCAATGAAGGATGGCCCGCTATGTCTTTCACATCCGAGAGTTGGGGCGGGGATGGTGTGCGCACTTGTATTTTGTTAGGCAGAGAGGTAAGGAAAGCCTTGCATGAAACTGGAGGCGTTAAAGTTTTGCTGTGTTTGTGTAGAAAAATGTACTTGCCCAAACACAGTAAAACTTTAAAGCTGCTACTTTCAAGAAAGACTTACATCGCCTCTCTGCATACTGGTGCTTTAAAATGTATCATTTGATAGTTGGTCCCCACACCAGACCTTGGGGGAAGCACAGTGGGGGGGGGAGCCTCCAAGTTTGCCAGCCCAATTTCTGAAGTGGCCCCTCCCATCACTAGTTAGCCCCCCTCGGAATGTAGGTTTCGTTGCGCCGCTGCTCAGCCCCAATTACCATTCAAATGGCCCTGCTGTTTGGTGCATTACAGTGGTACAGAAAGAGCATAGCTGCCATCCATCCACTGTGCAGAATGCATGGAAAAAGAGCGGTGTGTACCATGCACACGACTCATGTCTGTGTTTCTTGGATGTGTGTCACTATGAAGAATATGACCACTGTTAAGTGCATTAGAGTGGTACACAAAGTGCACAGCTGCCGGCCATACACTGTGCAGAATGCATGGAAAAAGAGCGGTGTGTACCATGCACACAGCGTATGTCTGTGTTTCTTGGAAGTGTGTCTCGATGAAGAATCTGACCACTGTTTGGTGCATTGGAGTGGTACACAAAGTGCACAGCTGCTGGCCACCCACTGTGCAGAATGCATGGAAAAAGGGCGGTGTGTACCATGCACACGACTCATGTCTGTGTTTCTTGGATGTGTGTCACTATGAAGAATATGACCACTGTTAAGTGCATTAGAGTGGTACACAAAGTGCACAGCTGCCGGCCATACACTGTGCAGAATGCATGGAAAAAGAGCGGTGTGTACCATGCACACAGCGTATGTCTGTGTTTCTTGGATGTGTGTCTCGATGAAGAATCTGACCACTGTTTGGTGCATTGGAGTGGTACACAAAGTGCACAACTGCCGGCCATCCACTGTGCAGAATGCATGGAAAAAGAGTGGTGTATACCATACACGCCTTATGTCTGCGTATCTTGGATGTGTGTCACTGTGATGTGTCACGGCCTATCATTACAAACCCCACACTAGCAACTGAAAACAAGTTCTTTGAGTGTACATTTTCAACTCAGTATGAAATGTGTAAAGGACACATTGAGTCAAGGGAATTGACTTAAGATGGCCTAGAAAGAGCAGATGGTTGCTGGAGGTACGCGTGCACGAAGACTGCTGTTGAAATGAGGCTTTGCAGTAAACATAGATACTGTAACAGTACTACCCTGGTGGGTTATCAGTCCCGATACTTTGTGCAGGACAGAGCAGATGGGCGCTACAAGGAACACGTCACATACTTGAAGAAGGTTACATGATGAGTGGCGGCCTCAGTACATTGTACATTGCTCAAGAGCTGTTACATTTATCCTTCTGTAATAAAACACTTGGAAATTTGGTGAAAAGAAACTGTATTTAAAACGATGTTAGATTTGCTACTCACAACCTAAAAAGCTCCGGAATTCGACCGTTTGCAAGTATGTATAATAGGCAGACACCGCGATGTGTGCATAGAAGTTACTGTACCTGTGCCTGCCAGCTTTGGCCCAGGCCACGTGCACAGCGATAATCCCTTTCAGCGGTCAGCGACTGCTCCTATTGTTTAAGCCCAAGTAAATAATGGAAGGAGCTGGCCCTCGGAGCCAGGCCGTGGAGGTTTTGCGGTAATCTTGTCACTTTCATCCAGCTGCCCCTTTAACCCGTTCGCCCCCGGTTCACGCGGAGCCGCCACCCAGCGCTGGGAGTGACTGTATCACTGTAGCCTTCACAGGCTGTTTGTTGACCACATGCACGTCCCGAGCCCTGGAGCTAAAAGCACTTTACACCATAAAATAAAAGCACTGTCTTTTTTTCTCAAAGGTTACGTCTGGAGGCCACGCTGCTCATACTTCACACGGAAAACTACCGAAAGGGCTGTGCAGTCCTGCGTGATTTACGCTCTCTCGGCGCATTAGGATGTACAGCTCCGCCGCCGTGCTCCGCAGCAGCGTGAATGGATGTGCATTATTCAGAAAACATGTTTAGGAAACTTGTCAGAACATTATAAAGCAGGGGGTCGGGCGGCCATTAAATCTTAGGGATCTGATGAGGCACATGCTGCCAGGATGAGTTTGCAGTTTAAAACCCTGACGGGGTGGGGGGTGTTAGAGTAGGGGGTTCACCTTACACAGAATCTGCAGGTCATTTAGGTGAAGGACCACCAGGCCCATCCCGTCTGCCCCTTCGGGTCCTGCTCTTTTCTCCGGACCCTGCTAGGCAGAGGTCAAAGTGGGCAGGATCTAAAGGGAACGGCGTTCCGTTTCATCGTTCCCTTACTTCATGCGCCCTTACTTTATGCGACCCAGAATACGGTTTCAGGACGGCAACTTTTTACAACATCCTTTTTGTTTTGCATGTCACCCCTGCTGGCGACTTGAACCTACCTATGCCTTGCTGATATTCACCCTGTGTAACATGCACTGCGTGATCTCGCAGGTGCTGTATTTGGGGTTCTTTATTTCAATAGACTGCTTGGGATGTAAAACCCATGCTGCCAAACAGCCCAGCTTCATGGCAATGCGTGTGTGATTGGCTGCAAGCTCAGCTTTGTTTGCGGGCAATGAGAAGGGTGTGTGTGTGGCTGGGCATGTTCTTTAAGAGGTGGGAATGGTGGGTGGTGAAGGGGAGGCTGCATGAAGGAGCATGCTGAGGAGGACAATGAGTCACTAATGGCAGTCATTGGAATGCATTTACTTTCTGTGCGTTGTCTTAGTCTTAGTAGAACTCTTGTAGAACACAATGTTGCAGGGTGGAGTAGAGAAAAGCAAGGACCCAGGTATGGGGTTTGGGGGTGCCAAGTGAGTATGGGGGAGTGGGCAAAACAGAGGGCGGGCAGAGGGAACATAGTTCACACCTTTTTTTTATACTTCGAGCACTGCTGTTAGGTGGCCACTTGTGCCCTTGCTTACCCAATACCATTGCTTTATTTCATTCCCAAAACCATTGGGATTTCCTCCTTTTTGGTTTCCACCAATTCTGCTAGGAAGACTGATTGTGCATGTGTTACATAATGTAGGAGTGCATAGGTCGTTTTATATTATGCCCCCATTGAGTGAAATTATTATTTCTGCGCTCCTCCATGCTATGACTGATTATATTTTATTTTAAAAGCAGTCACCGTCATTCCTTTTTAAAAAGTCACGGACACTAATGGACACTCTTCGAACCTCCCTAGGGCAGCCATCCCCACAGTTTGAAGACCACTGGCATTGCATACCATGTTGCTTCCCGTCCACTTTCAGTGTCTCATCAGTGGCGTGTCCAGACTCTTTTGACTGGTGTGGCCCAAGTGGGGCACTGACTTATGCAGGAGTGGCATGAAGCATTACCGTATACCACACGCACATACACACAGACACACATATAGGATAGGATCATGGGGTGGCATCTGGGGCGGCCAATTAGATTGCAGGGGTAGCACATGCCACTCGCAGGCCACACCTATGGGTCTCTCCCCTTATTCTCAAGGTGTGCTCGGCCACTGGCATATGCACTTTGTACTGCGCTTATTTTCTTCATCGACTACCTCCGCCATACCCCTGTTTCTTCTTACAAGGGTTTGGCAACAATAGTTCTCTATAAATGCCCTCATTAGACACGCAAGTGTGGGGCTGAATGGCACCAAAGAAGGGCATGCACAAGTCTGCACGGGTAGAGAAATCTCAGCCACCACTATGGGCATGATCAGCGAGAAATGCAGCACAAAATCCGAAACCCGTGCATTATGACGTGACTACATTGCGGCCCGCTGAAAATATTCCTTTATTTGGCTGCATCATGGCCCAAAAAACCAAGGCAACTTATAAACTGTGAGTAACCTGCAGGTAGCAAGTTTTGGAGCTCAAATGGTTGACTTGGTCATCGTTTCAATTTTCTCAGGGTCATAGAATGCGTACAAATGAGCTGAGCAATAGCACCCATTATGTGCGCGCCAAAAGCCAACTCAGCTGTATTATCTTGGATATACGTGGTTGGCTGGGCTTGCCGACCCACCGAATATTAAAATGCAGCCAGGTTTTTAGAATGACTAAATCTAATGCAATTATTCCACATCGGGCTTCCTTCTAAGCACCGGGAGTGCAGGGAATGTCTTGAGATTAACAATGCACTTAAAGACATTCAAATGTGTCATCTTCCTGCTGTTCAACAAAGGGCTTCCAGCTCCACAAAGCCAACATCTGAGAGCGTGTCTTTATTACAAGAGAAAAAAGGAGAAGAAGAAGAAGATGGAGAAGAAGAAGGAGAGAAGAAGATGGAGAAGAATGATGATCGTAATCCTAACACCAATAGTAATCTGTTTTAAGTGTTTCCTGTTACTATTTTCCGACCTAATTTATGCAGAAAAATAGTACTCATGTTCTATTAGCTGCATTTATTGTTGACTAATGTGCTATATTTTGCATTATTCCGGCATACCGCCAACTTCAGAGCCATCTGTAAGAAAGGCCAGGGTAGAGAGAAGGCAGGAAATGTTTGTGGCAGGACCATGGTTCCTGTGGGTCATCTGGTGGTGATGCTGAACTTTATGGCAGAAGAAAACCGGAAATGCACAGCAGAGGCCGACACTGGGCATCGATCGGGAAAGCTCCTGTGCACCAGGCATGGGCCTCTCGGAAAAAGGCCTACTGGTCCTACAGAAAAAGTATGCATCATTGGAATCTATTTAGGGGCTCCAAGTAATTGCCTATTGCCCAGGTACCTGGAAGACAGTCAACATTTGCACTGTTATTTATTTGTTCTTTTGCTTCCGTCTGGATATGGATGGGAGTTCTTCGAAGATGAGCAGCTGGGGGACCATCGCTTTACAATGGACTTAAAAAAAGAGCACATGCTTTGCAGAAGAATGTGCACATGACACATGCTTTTGAAATGAGGCCTTAATGAACATATCGGAAGTATGATTGTGCACAAATTTCCGTGCCGCGGTCAGGGCTAGATCTTATTTGTATAATGAGCACATAGGGAAGGCCTACTTGCGACAAGGATGACCCTAGACAACCGATGGGGTTGAGGGGCATTTAGTATATTAAATAAGTAAGGCTAACCAATGCTAACAAAGACATTGCCAAAATAGCCGGGAACAATCAGTTAGCCCAAAGGAATTTATTAGAGGAAAAAAATGGTCCTCAAAGAGCCGGTGTTCCATTCCTGCTGAAGCAGGGGTTGGGGGGTGGTGAAAAGACTTTCGAAAATGGCAAACATTGATAAGCACGTGAGGCAATACATAGCTGCTTGCAAGAACCTCTATACGCTTTGAGGAAACGTCTGGTAAGCTTTGCGCATGCATGAATCCAACATATGTGCGCGCATGCATGCCACCAGTGCTACAGATATGATTTAGAAGTAGAAGTATTATTCTTCCTCTTTTTTTAATTTGGGAGTAAAATTATTTTTTAGGGAGGAAACATGTAAGCCCAGATCCCAATGAGAGTATTTTATGAGCAAGTACAAATATGTTTTAACTAGGAAAGGGAAATGTTTTTGTAATAATGATTTCTTTGCACCTAGTTATTCATACACATTAAAAGATACATATGTACTTCTTCCAAGCAATTTCTTCCTGTGATACCTACAACATGCACTGCTAGTCCAAACATACCAATGGGGCTGTGTGAGTGAAAGCAGGGGCAGAGGGTCATATGTGTGGGTTTCCCAATTTAGGGGGGAGTTTTTTACTCCGTTTTTATTTTTTTTCCAGACTATTTGCCCATTTTTAGGGAGTAAAAGTGGCTGATATACCCTTTAGCTGTAGGGTTGCGTGACATCCACACAATATGCAGTGGACAAGCAAATATTGTCTCCAATAAGTGTTAGAGCTGGGCAACAAGACAGACAATGGAACCAGAGGCCAAGAGGAAAAAGAAAGAAAAAGTCCAAATATGCATTCATTTTGTTAGCAGGCATTTGCTTTGCATAGGGCTAAAGTCGTACGTAAGTAGAAGGTGGGTACATAAAGTGGGGTGCAGAGACTAGAGTGTGGCTGCACTGCTCAAGGGTCCATTGAAACAGCAGAGAGCTACTGGGTGACCGCCAAGGAAGGCAATGGAAATTGGGAGGAAGGACAACTCTTGTAACCAGAAATGATCAACGAGAATTCCAATAACCAAAACATATGCATTCATTTGTGCATGTACTGTGTGCCTCTAAAATATGTCCGTTTATGTTTTTTGTCACAAGACTCTGAAACAGTCGAGGATGGAGACTACACGGATGATGGCTCGGTGGCTTGTGCACCCACCGAGTGGAGCTGCTTTTAAATGGGATAACCCACCTGATAATGCCAGCTTTGCCGGTGTGGGCAGCCTTTTCTCTTCCTGGGGTGATGTAATGAGTACCACCGTGTTGAGTAATAACAACACCCAACAGTTAAGCGCCAAGAGCCTGCCCGGCGTGCACTGCTGTGTAGATGGTTAACTGGCCCGCCAAACAACAGAATATTCACAACCAGTCGGATTTTATAAATGAGCAAGAAACAACAGTCATCGGACATTGTGATTGCTCAGTGATTGCGGATATCCCGAAAGGCGGACTGGGGAGAACTATCCGGGGTGTCCTCCATCCCGAATAGAGCAGCAACGCAGCGCCCGGCCCCGAAACTAAATGAGCAGCGCAGGGCAACGCCACGCAGAAATACCTCCGAGGAAAACCCGCCGTTCCTAGGGGCAACATTAATAACAGGGTGTGCCAGCGCAGCAGCAGCACCGGTAATCATTAGGTCCAGCGCCACGGGCACAGCCATAGACCCCGCCGGCCGCGACCTGCGGGCAGAGAGCCACGGCAGACACACTCCACACAATGCAAGCAGCCGCCATCCGGGCGTGCTCTGCCATGCGCTGCCCCCCGAACCCAGCGCCTGAAACAAGGACGCCGATAAATTGCGCCCCTCGGAGCGAAGTGCTCCAGAATCCACATACACACACGAGTTTTTCTAGGAGAAAAATCCATTACGTGGTGTAACAGGAATGTGTGTGTGTGATGAGTTGTGCTACTTGCGTGGCGTTAGAAGGCACTCCGTGGCCCTCCTTACACGGGTAGATGTGTGTGTGGAAGGGGTGGAGGGGGGGGTCTGGCTTACTCATTCCGGGTACCAGAGCCAGTGCACGCGGCCGCAGCAGCACACAGCGAGGGGTGAGTCCCCGTCACTCATCTGATGTGAATTGGGACGTTGCTGGAGTGGTTCGGGCAGCACAGCAAAGATCACATACATGTATTGTGACGGGGGGGGGTGGTTATTCAGTGCCAATATGTAATTCAATAGCGAGAAGGAAGGCTTGGGACATGCACTTGGCAAATCGGGACGCAGGGGCCGCACAGCAGGTGCAGGGCGCTGTTCAGTAGCCGCTGCCTAATGCTCCCGTCACAAGTGGGACACAACACTGTTTTGGGTGAGAGTTGCTACACGATACGCTGTTTGGGGGGGGGGAGTTCTGCTGACATGGCAGCGCGGGGCAGCAGGTGACTCTGGCATGTAGGTGTTCAGGGGTGGCATCGTGAGGGCTCGGGATAGCGGGGAGGCGCTGGCTGCTCTGGTGCATTGCTTTCAAGTGCGGACTACGTTCCGAAAATGCCTTAGTGCCCCGAGGAACCCACTCCCGCACCACCACGAATTTTCCTTTCTGATAGGTGCTCCTCAAAGCCAGAAGAGGTGTCGTCCAAGAAATGCCGCCAATTGATAGTCAATGCGATGATTTACTCGCCTTCCTTGCTGAATTCGTGAACAATTCGAAAGAAATTCACGCAAAACGAAGGCTTGCACAGAAAATATGTCCCGAAGGCGCCGCAGGGGTGCTTTCCCCCCAACCACCGTGCTCAAGAGAGATCCCTTCCTACAGGTGTTTTCGGTGGAATGGGCAGAGCGATTCTGGGTAGGATAGCCCCCGCTTTCCCTGCACCTACGGGTGCCCCCTGGTTCCCCGGGCAAAGGTCCTCGCCTTTTCAAAGCTTCTTCCTTCAGCCCGGAGAGTCGAGCTGCTTCCTTCCCGGGTCCATCGCGTGCGGTTGGTAACTGGCGCGGGTGCCTGCTTGGCCACCCCCCCGTCTCCCTGCTGTCAGTCGTCGCTTCTCGCCGTCAGTGCGTCCAGTCAGGCCCCCTTGCAGCCTGGCCCTTGCCGGTCGCTCTGAGAGGTGTCGTCGGTCTCCCCTCAGAGTTTCTCCCAATCCCGGCGCGCCTTCTTCCTCACACACCTCCCGCTTACACTCGGGCCCGTCTCCCTGGTCTGTGATGTAAGGGAGGAGTCCTTCCCCTCCCGCAACAGAACCCTACTCCCATTTCACAACACGCTCTCCTCCCCAGCTGCACGCCAGCCAACTACCACACGGGTATGGCTCAGCATCTCCTGCTCCCCCGTCCCCTTTCCGCGCCGCAAGTCGCCTTTTCAGCTCCTCTTCACTTCTCTTAACGCTGCACTTTTTCCGCGTTCTTTGCTGCTGCTCGTCTCGCGCGCTCTCTTTTATTAACCGGATTTACTATCTCTCTGTCTTTCCCCTCGTTTGGCAATTTTCCCTTCCTCATTTTTTTGGGGGGGAGTGGGGGGTTGACCCTACTCCTCTGGCTTTTTCGAGGATCTCTCTACCCGCTCGCTCTATTTCATCACCCTGCCTCCTCTTCCGCAGCCGCGCTCCGAGCTGCGCTGACACGTCCCCAGCCCCTCGTGCCACCTGTCCTCGTTTCCTATGCCGCCCCCCCATCGCGCCTCTTTCACTTCTCATTTCCCCGTCACCAAAATACTCTCTACCGAGCCCCCCGCGCCCCCCAGCACTCCACTCTTCCTTCAGGAATGTGCGTTCCGCCCGTCCATCCCTAGCAAAGAACGGCCTCCCTTCATGCGCACCTGAGGCCAAGCCCGGGTGTTTCCCAGGCCCCTCGGACGGCGCCCGCTCTCCTCGCCGGACCCTGGGTCCTCTCCCAGCTTCCTATGCTGTTTCACCCCTACTCACGCAGCTTCCTTCACAGGGGTCTGCCTCCTCGTGACACCTGAGATGGCCCCCCGGTGCCCCCTCTCTCTGCCCGCGCGCCCTGGGCGCTTTCTCTGCTCTACTAAAGTTGCTGCCCGGGTCCTTGCCAGACACCCCAGCTTTGCGGCCACGGGGTTAGGGGGGGGGGTGGGCACCCTCTCTCCCCCTCAGGACTCCTCCGCCAGTCCTTCCCTCGCCCCTCAGCCCCACTCTCCGCTCCCCGGGCAGCAGGCTCCCTTCTCCCCCGTGTGTGTGGCGCTTGCGCCCCGCCCCTGCCTCCTCCCCTCTGCCGTCCATTGGTTTCCCAGGCCCTGGCTCCCCGTCCGGCCCCCGGCGGCTGTCCATTGGCGCCGCGGCCCCTCCTTCCTCGGCCATGTCCCTCCTCCCCACAGCCCCCCCCCACCCCCTCCTCACCACCCGCCCCGGCCCCCTCCCGGCCCGCTCCCCCCGGGTCTGTCCTCTCAGCCCAGGCTGACGTTCAAGTTCGCGCTGGCGGCGGCGGGCGGCGGGCACGTCACGTCCGCACTTGAACTTGCAGCTCAGGGGGCTTTTGCCATTTTCTCCACCTCCCTCCCTCCCTGCTGCCTCCCTCTCTTGCTCTCTCTCTGCCTCTCATTCCTCCGCCGACCCTGGGAGAGAGGTACAGGCGCGCACCACAGCCCGGGGAGCGGGGGATGGCGCTGCCCCGCCGCCCGCGCCATCTTTGTCTTATTTCTGGTTTATTCGGAGGCGAGAGGCTGGGATGAGGCTGCCGGCCCGCGCCGCCCGGGAGAGCGCCCCCGCCGCCCCCGACCCCGTGTGAGCAGCGAACGCCCGCCCGCGCGCCCGCCGCCAGGACTCGCGCACCCGGGCCACCAGCCATGTCTCGCCGCAAGCAGGGCAAGCCCCAGCACCTGAGCAAGCGGGAGTTCACACGTGAGTACACGCCTCTGTGCCCGGCATCTGTCAACTCCCGTCCCCTCTGCCCGCGCGCCCCCGGCTCCACTTGTCTGTCACTGTGCGACCTGGTGTGTGTGTGTGGGTGTCCATGCGTGTGCATCTCGCTCCATTCTCCACCTGAGTGTCCTGCTCGGGGGTGTCCCCGTGCACCCTCGGCGCGCCTGCATCCTTCCCCCTTGCTGCCCCTCTCTCCGCATCTGTTGAACACGCGCACTCGCCGCCAGGCGGAAAGAGATACCTGACTTTCCTCATTGCAAACTTGTTTACTCTTCCTGGGTAGTGCTGGCGGCGCGCCCGGCGCCCCCCTTCCTGCACGCGCCGCCTCGCGGAGGAGCGCTGACCCCGGCCAGGCTCTCTCTCTCCCCGCGCGGAAGGGACCGAGCCCGGGCAGCATGTGCGGCGGCGCCACGCTCCTTGCGCCCCCGTGCCTGCAGAGCACGAGCCCTCGGCAGCTGCTTCCTGGGTGAAACGAGGAAACGGCTCTGCTTTGCATGGCGAGGATGTGCACTGCATTTCAGTATACCCTGCACGGCGCAGCTTTGCTTGCGTAACTAGTATTCACCTTGCATCACACTTTTCCGTGCATCGAGCTTGCACTTTTCCGTGTGTTGGGCTGTGCATCTCCGCTCAGGGATATTTAGCAGTGTGCACATTTACGTCAATGCACGCTGCACGGCTCATCTTATTCCATAGTGTGGTTTGCTTCTATGATGCGCACTACGCTTTTCATTCGTGTTTCGAGGTTGGCATGTTTTGCTCTAAGCTCATTCTCTGTATTTCTTTTGGGGCAGTTTTATATCGTTGGCATTTGCCGGGATGCATGTTGCACCATTTAGCACTGCAAGTGTCTAGATTTTGCACCAAGAATCTTCACTGGGAACTATTTGTATCGGCCACTTTTATTTACAAACATTGTACAGAGCGTGCCCCTCTGCCGTGTCTTTCTCACGGGAACAAAGGTTGTGCACTGCAGTTCTCCTCGCATCGTATTTGGCATGCTCTAAGCCACCCTGGATTCAATTTGCACGGTGCATCAGTATGCACCTTTTCTTGGATGCACTTTGCACGGTGCACCCGTTTGCATCCAAGTTGCAGTGGGCAACTTTCACTTGATGGCATATGCTCTATGCACCAGGAACCCTTCACCCCTGTCCTACATTGTGTATGGGGGCCAGTGTCCCCTTGCCCTAAGCCCCGTCCACTTGCACGGAAGGTATTTTCGACAGGGAGCCAGGCCTCGGAGCCATGAGTGCAACCAGAAATTAGAGTCCTTGGTTAAAGGGACGCTGAGTCCGGGGACTCTACATTTGTAGATAAGGGGTGGGGGTCTTCCTCTGGTCAGCTCTGCAGTCAGGACAGTGGGCAGCCCCAGCCGCTGGAGGCAGCCGCTTAAGTTGTATTTGTTTTTCCTTATACACTATTCCAAACCATGCAAAGCCCTAACCCTGTTCCCCGACGCTTGCACAGCCGCTGCTGCCCGCGGAGCTTTTCCCTCCCTCTCTTTACTATTTTTTGGAAGAATTTCAAAAAACGGAGGAAGCGGGATTTGATTGGGGAAACTCTGGTGTGTGGCTGTTTACAAGCGCCGCGTGTGTGTGAGCGAGAGATCCCCCGGCAGCCTCCCCCTCGGTTCCGGGGAGGGCTCTCTGCCAGAGAGGCGGGCGGGCGGGCGGTCTGCGCGCGGGCTTGCGAGTGTTTATCCGCCGCGGCTTCTCCTGCCTGCTCGGATCCCCAGTTAAAAGTCATGCTCTCGCCTTCCGCCTCTGCACATCAGCGCAGTTCTGAAAGGGGCAGCCCTTTTATAGATATGACCGTGGCCATCATGGCAGGAACTGTGTCATTTTGGGGCTAACAGTTAAACAGGCTTGAGAGATGTGCATGGCCACCCGGCACAGCCATTCTCCCAGGCGGGGAATGCCTACCTAGAAAAAGTTCCATGAGTGAAAAAATCACGCACGATTCATGAACTTTATTTTGCTTCCAGTTTTAGTCTGGTCACTTTCCTATAGTTGACATAGGCAGTCCTTCCTTCCTTCCTTCCTTCCTTCCTTCCTTCCTTCCTTCCTTCCTTCCTTCCTTCCTTCCTTCCTTCCTTCCTTCCTTCCTTCCTTCCTTCCTTCCTTCCTTCCTTCCTTCCTTCCTTCCTTCCTTCCTTCCTTCCTTCCTTCCTTCCTTCCTTCCTTCCTTCCTTCCTTCCTTCCTTCCTTCCTTCCTTCCTTCCTTCCTTCCTTCCTTCCTTCCTTCCTTCCTTCCTTCCTTCCTTCCTTCCTTCCTTCCTTCCTTCCTTCCTTCCTTCCTTCCTTCCTTCCTTCCTTCCTTCCTTCCTTCCTTCCTTCCTTCCTTCCTTCCTTCCTTCCTTCCTTCCTTCCTTCCTTCCTTCCTTCCTTCCTTCCTTCCTTCCTTCCTTCCTTCCTTCCTTCCTTCCTTCCTTCCTTCCTTCCTTCCTTCCTTCCTTCCTTCCTTCTCACGTACTCCCATACTCCCTTCTCAGGGCCCATGTATTCTGTCTGCGCCTCTCACGTGCAGCCTCTCCCCCCCCCCCATCACCACAGACGTCAACGTCGTGTTGTGGATTTCGTGGCCTAGGTGGTGCTTCTCCGCGCCCCTCTTTCCTGCCCCGTCGCCGTGCGGTTCTGCAGGCTGTGTCCGAGCTCTGCTCTCGCGAGGGGGAAGCGGGCGCCCAGAGCCCCTGGCCGCCGCTAGGAGGCACACGAAGATCAACAAACGCAGACGAACTTGAACCTGGCCGCTTCCCCCTCCTGAGCTCTGCTTCATTTTCATAATTTGCCTGTCTGGAGGGGCACGGCGGCTGAGATACCTCCCCTCCCCCTCCTCTCTTTGTTCTTAATTTTGACTTCAGGAAAAAAAAAACTTTTCTGAGAAAGCACAGCCGCTGTCTCTCATAGCACGCGTTGGAAACTAGTTGGAGTCTTGCTTTTTTTCTCACTGAGCCGCACTCTCTAAGCGTAAAGTATTTTAAAAAAACAAAGCACCATATCAGCTACGCGTGTGTTGCGCGAAAAGTAACCTTTCTGCAATATAGGGGTGTTTAGAGGCACGCTATGTACATGTCTCGTCATACATGCCACCATACACAGGAACACACACGCCTCTGCCCCTCTGAAACGGGGACTACACCCGCCGAGTGATAGAGGGGCGTAGGGCTGTGTGCCACCTATTTCGCTGCCGTCGAGCGCACGCGATTCCAATTACTTCTTTCTTTTTTGGCGCCTCGAAAGCCCGAGTACCCATATTTCCAAGAAACGTCCTGAAGTGGCCCCCGGGAAATGAGAAGCAGGTTTCCTGTAACACAGAGGGCCGCCTTGTTGACCGCCTGGCACGCCTGCCTTTCCCTGCACGTGCTCGCCAAGGCCGGGCACGGCCACCAGAGACCCGCCGCCCCACCGCGAGCCTTGCCCCCGCCTGTCCCGAAGAACACTCGGAAGGGGCTTTAGGCGGATGCGCTAACACTTTAAGAAAATAAAGTCGTCGACTACAATGCGTTTTGTTTGTGGACTACGAATCGATGCAAATGTGGCCACTGGAATCGGAAAGACGAAAAGATGCTTGTGGATTGCACGCACGATATATATATGTATATCATGCGTCGTGTGTATCTGTACACGCTTCATGTGTACTTTATTATTATCAACGCACGTCTGCCTTTCAGTTCATTTGCTCCAATTCAACCTCCAAATTACAACAGTCTAAGTCACTGGGTGAAATTGTTCTGGCATTCAGAACTACATTCCTAAAACAGTCACATTTTGAGAGCACACATAGCAACAATGGGGGTTCATACCCTGAAACATATATTGTTTTCATTGTGCCTTTTTGTTCTCGCAAACCCCCGTTGTTGCATCGCACTGGCTTGTCCGTCTGTCTGTCCCATGTCGACGTCTTCCTCTTTCCCACGAGCGTCCTCTTTTGTGTGCCTGTCGCCCAGGTGTCATTATTCTTCATGATCACACATCACCCATAAGAGCTGTGGACATGTTAAGGTTGCGGGGTTGTCGCCGTGCATTTGATCATCTTGTTAATTTCAAGAACTTTGCCTCCTATAAAATTAATTGGGTGAAATGATGGGGGTGTGCTCAGCAGTCTCCCGACTGCCATTCCGCTTCCTGGTTTGGATTGTAAAGCCAGGCATTCATTTTGCAGAGCAGGATTTAGGGTTTGTGTGTGTGTGTGTGTGTGCGGGTGTTTTTCACGGTCGAACATTCATTTCATCTGCGTTAATTTGCAATCATCAATTCCTTCCTATGGGCACACATTTCCACGATTTAAAATGGGCGCCTGCATTCTTGCAAGGAGGAAAGGTGCAGTGGCTTTCAAACCTTGCTCCTTAAGGCTTTGCAGAATCAGTTTTGAGAAAGCACCCCACTGCGAAACACAGCTGCTCCTACTAATTCTTTGCCAGGGACCTGGTTATGCTTTGTCTGGTGAGTTGGCAACCTCTACCATTCCATGTTGAAGAGATGCTTCCTTTCTGTAACCGGCAACCTCCTTGCTATATGACCTTATGTTAAGTGGAGGTCGGTGCTGGGGGGTGAGCGATGACGGAATGTGCCAACTTACCCATGTCAAAATACAGGTGGGAACCTTGTGGGGTGTGGGGGCCTCATTTCATGTAATTTGACCCCCCCCCCGCATGTCTGGGAGTTCTCCGTCTGGGTAGGGTAGTAATGCATTTGACCTCCGTCCACCAGATGTGTGCCCTATTTCAATATCCCTTCCAACATTCGACAGCCAAATTAAAATCTATTTTTTGATTCTCTGTGGCTTTAAGTTCATTACATTGTGAAATTGCCAGCCTACTAAAGAAGGTCAGGCTGATTAACCATTTCAGAGGTCCTTGCCACCACGCTCCTTCTCCAGCGATGCCCTTGCCTTTTTTGTAAAGTGTATTCTCGAGACCGTTCACGTTTTTAGTGCCTTTGTTTGAAAAGTGCATACATAAACGTCAAGTTTTTTTTACCAAGTTGAAATATCGATTGCAGTTAAATAAATGATCACATAGTGAAAAAGAGATCCAGCACATGTCTGTACAGACTTGCAGTGCTAATTTTAAGCAACGACGAGCATAGAAATCAAGTTGCAGCAAATCCCTTTTCTGGAAGTGATTTCAGAAATGACTGTCGACATTGTCAACATTCGGTTTGTTGAGCACATACAGGGCTCCTTGCAGTCTTGGTGTGGACGTGCAGTTCTCAGAACGGCTAGGCCTAGTCCTGTGTGTTGGCCAACACCAATGCGGACATGTTGGGAAGAGTGTAGAGGCTGGGAACTAAATGTGCACTCCTACTCAATGTCACCGACTAGACATACCCACAGAAGTTATGGCTTTCGGCCTCACAGATGAAAAAGAAAGTCCGTCTGCAGCATCCTTGCAGTGGAATATTCCTCCTCACCTTTTTCCTTGTCCATTGCTCCACAAAGCAAAGATCACGGGATTCCATCATGTAGTGCACAGGGAGTACAAATGATGTTAATAATCAAACCATCCCTCCATTTCTTTCATTTGCTCAATGAAAGACGGTGCATGGATTAAAAGTGATATTGCACTCGCTGACGTTTTAAAAATACCATTAGTCCCAAAAAGGGACTGCAATTGCCAAGCCTTTGTTTTTGGACAGGTTTACATTTTATTTACGAGTGCAATGTGAGACTTTTCTGTAGTAAGTAATCATTTGTGTGGTCTGTATGTGTGAAATGATGATCATTTTGGTAATTCCTCTCACACATGGCTGCGACTGTTACTGTGCACGGTGTATGGTTGCGCAGAGAGACGCACGAGTCATACGTCGTGCAGCATTCCATGCCTAGTTTTTGTTGTTGTTTTTCTTATACAAGGGCTCTGACGATTCTCTTCTGTGTTTTCCCCAACTGCAGCTGAGCCTCTTGAAGCCATTCTTGCTGACGATGAACCGGAGCACGGCACACTGGGAGCGCCCGAGGGGGACCAGGACCTGCTCACATGCGGCCAGTGCCAGATGAACTTTCCGCTAGGCGACATCCTTATTTTTATTGAGCACAAACGGAAACAATGCAGTGGCAGCTTATGCCTTGAGAAGGCCGTGGATAAGCCACCCTCGCCGTCACCCAGCGAGCTGAAGCGGACGGCCCAACCCGTGGAGGTGGGCATCCAGGTCACGCCGGAGGACGACGACTGCTTGTCGACGTCATCCAGAGGAATCTGTCCCAAGCAGGAGCACGTGCCAGGTAAATGGAAGCCCACCAACTATGCGTTTCTCCATTGTTCAGCATCATTGTGTTTGGTTAACCTCAGGTTAGTGATCTGCCCATTTACAGGCCAGTGGCAGTCGCAGGGTGGTGCATTTTGTAATATCAAGAGCTATGTTCCCAAGTTTACAGAGATAGAAGCTTGTGTGTTTTCTATCCTTTGTTGCAATGTGTCTTATCCTCAGTAGGCCCTTGAAGAGGAAATCCACTAGCTGTCCAGTATGTTTCAAAGTAGTTTTCTACTTAATTATTGGTCATTTATATTGCGCTTAATGCAAGGCTTCACCAGCTTCTAAGTGCTGGGCTGGAAACTGAGCCCAAGAGCAACGCATCATCTTGTTCCTAAGGCGAGTGCATTGCTACCGAGCTATGCTCCCGGCTTTGCCATTGGCCAGATCTGAATGCAGGCATAGGAAGGGAGAGATGTTCAGGAGAAGTCTTTCCCATCTCAGAAGAGAACGGGTTAAGAGTGTTCCTGGCTAGCCCACCCTCTCACCCCCCCAGCCTTGAATCCATATTGTCTGTCAGCAGCATGGGCTGTAATTAAACACAGCCCTGTGGCAAAGTGACACCACGACCTTGACTTTAAGATGCCATTTTCAGCCGGCCAGGCCAGAGTCGCCAGGGCAGCCGCTGAAGCGCGCAGACATGCTCAGTCGAAAACTTTAAGGGCATGTTGGACATTTCCAAAGGTTGGTGTGACAGGAAGGGCTTCTCGCTGCAGCCAGTGTCTTCAGCCGCATGATAAATGCGCCTCTCTCGCTTTCTCTCATGCCTCTGATGTGGTCTTGACAGATGCATCTTGATTTTATTTTTGGTGTGAAGCGCCATCCCTCGCGCTTGGAAGTGACGTGCACCTTTTCATCTATTGCCACCAGAAAATGTATTAATAGCCAGATGTGTTTGTTGCAATGTACCTCTCTGAATCGGCCCATCCGAAAGAGAGGCTGCGAGAGGGGGGTTTGTGGATAAACAGCCAATCAAGTTACAACCAAATCATGGTACAGAAGCAGTGCATGGGTGCTTAGACTAGTGGCCAGAGTGTAGGCAAACTTTAGATGGAAAATTATGAAGAGCTCCCCTAAATATATTCCCATATATATATTTATTGGGCAATTTGTTTCTTTGACTTTGATAAAATCAATAGAGAAACGAGCACATAACATAGTACCACCACAAACATGTCTTTCGAAATTTTGAGGATCTCACCTATTTAGCATGTTTAGCTCCTCATTTAATAAATAATAGCTCAAGCATACTCACAGACATGCACTACAGTTCACATTGTGAAAATAGTGTTTCACTGCATTAGGGCCCAAAATGAGTCTCTTGTGTGTGCCCCAGCCGTCTACCGCGCCAAGCCATTTATTTCCTCTGCAGGCATCCATTGAATTCCAAGCTGTTATGCGACTTTCTCCAAAGCTTTACAGGCATCCATGCAGATTTACTTTTTCTGTGTTAAAGAGTTGCAATGCTCAAAAGATGTCAATGAAAGGTAGGCTCCAATTTAAAATGGAGGCCTCACAGGGCCTGATGATGCACGAAGTGTGTTTCAATGGGTAAATCCAAGTGAATCAGTCCCGAAGTCTTTGCGATGTCTTTTGACATTGTGTAGGTTAAAGATGTTTACCCCTTCCTCTCAGGGCCTGGTGCATGGCGGGGACCATTTCCATGCGCTGCCTACAATATGAAAGAATGAAAAGGAGTTTGGATATGAGTAATGAAGCCAGCGCCTAGCGGGGTGAAGATGTAGCCCCCAGAGCTCCAAAAGCCAGGCTAAATCACCAAATATGGAGTAGCACTCGGGTGATGCAAGATCATATTTACATATAGAACAGCTCTGTTTAAAAGACACAGCACAGGCTCTGTCAGGCAAGAATTGGAAGCATGCTTCTTGCCAGGGTCCCAAATAGGTCACGCTGCTTAGACTGCAAGTCCGCGAAAGACTTCTGCAGCAGAGGCAATGTGTGCAGGTAGCATTGGCATTGTCAGGGAGGAGGTTTGCTTCTGTTGACTCAAGTTTGTGTTGAGCCGGTTCACATGAAGTGCACTATGTTGGCTTTCTTGAGAGCACACAATACATGGGGGTTTTGCAGAACTTTTTATTTACATAACAGAAATATTCGTAGCTACTAGGGAGCAATACTCGTATTTGGATCTCTTCACTGCTTTGCAAAACATGGCTGCAGTGCAGTGCCCAAAGTCATAGCGGGGGCTTCAATGACAAGGTCTTGCACCTCTTGTGTAATAGGGAGGGGATACCCAGCACATGGACGGCCACGTCCTGTGCTTCGAAGCAGTTACGCGAAACAGAGTCGACATGCTCGCTGAGTCACCACAGCATTTTTGATTCATCATTTTTTAAATTTTGTATCAGATACTATACTATATGCAGTATGGAAAAACCCCAAGTAAATGACTCGAATAAATCGACAAAGCAGCATGCCCCGAACATGTATGAAAATGCAAAGTACAGGTCTTCATAGCCATAGTTGTTAACCCTCAAGCCCACCCTACCCACATAAATCAATCTTCATACAACCATCAGAGGTATTTTGATTAAGTTTTGCCTTCACACGACATATTAAATTGTGATGGGAAAGCAGAGGCATATCCTTCCTGATACCGTGTTGACACAGAAGTCTAAGAACACAAAGTTCCGTAGGGAAAGATCCTCCCATTTCCTCTTTCAACTATTTGGGTCACTCTTCGGGGTATCTTTGCTCTGTCTCAGTTGTCTCCCGAGATGCCAGTGGAACTGAATGGGTAGCTTTTATTGAATTACTGTGGCTCATGTTGGCACTGAGTGTGAATACTTTCGATGCTTGGCATTCTTGCATGTTCGGTGTCCCGGTGGTCGTCGATTGCTGTGCATGAGGCTATAGGGCGTGGTGTTAGCTGTTACAGGGCGCCCTGAAGTTTAAGGCTTGTAGACACACTTGTCTTTTAGTCTTCATCAGCACCCGCTCCACTTGGTTAGATCTCAGAAGTAATAAGCCCTCGGCATTGTAATGTTTTATATACAGACTTATATATGAGTGTATATAACAGCCGACTGAAATCTGAGGATTGCGGGTGTAAGGAATACATTAATGAAGAAGAGGAACATTCTCGCCCAGAGCAATGCTAAACAAAGAAACAGTTTTTGGTGTGGTAAATTCGAGAGAAAAAAAAATTCTGGGGTGTTGTTTAAAGTGCTAAGGACAAGTGTGCACATCCTTTTTGCATAAACTTGATTAAAGCTCAGTAGTTCAGGGGTTAATATTTTTCCTTGAATACCCAAACAGGTGCTATATTTTTACAAATAAACAGTCAATAGATTCCGGTCCGGAATACATTTAAGAAAGATCCGCTCTCTCTAATAAGGTACAGCGCCAGGCCTGTGTTCACTACTGAAAGACCATTTGTTACTGCCCTTTCCTGTTAGGTAAATTCAGATGGGTCCATCCCCACGACCCACTTGTTGTTTGTGCCCATAAATAAACAGAAGAATATCCTATTGCCAGCAGCAGCCTTTGCGGCCCCCTTCCTGGTGCCCTCATAGAGAGAGTGCTGTCTTGTTACATCACTCCAGGGGAGTCCATTTTGTCTGGGGCATTCTGTGTTGTCGTGAAACTCAGGTGCGCACTGCAGGGCACCCAGCACGCTTTGTCATTTCTAAAGGTGGTCCTCTACATTTTATGTGTTGGACCATACACAGTAGGCCTGTTGCCTGCAAACACTCTTGGTCACTGTTTATTTAAAGTGCACCTTAAAGGTTTATTTTAAATTGTATCTAAAACATGGCAGGGCCTGTACATTTATTTAATGAACTTATGATCTAATAGCATCTTTCTCCCACCGCTTCATAAATGTATGGGTGTTATTATTCTTTGGAGGATAGCTCAGGGGCAACGTGCTCGCCTTGGAAGCAAGACGACACGGAGCACCACAAGTTCGATTCCCGGGTCCGCGCTTAGAAACCTCTGGGTATTAAGCGTGTTAAAATAACCTATCATATCACTGTGCAGTAAGCTAGCCATGAAATGGTCACAGCAGAATTAACCGTGCACATGTAATGTGGGTACAAGACAACAACTGAACACAAACAATGACTAGCACCGTTATGAAGAGGCGCCGAGCCCTGGCATATATTAGCCAGAAGGCAGCCAGTGCCATGCTGCAAATGCCAAACACTGCCATTTGCTGTGCCCGCGCAGTTCTTTGTGGCGTCCAGCGAATAAGGGCGAGTTGCACACTTAAATGAGAACCTAATGAGCCACTGCTCAGAGAAGCATCTCTTCACAGAGCAGATGTCAAGGCAGAAAATCGCAGGCGCAGAATTTGCCATCAGAAATGCGCCATCGGACCCATGCAAACTGCCCGTTTTCATGGCTACTCTTGGGCCTAATTTGCCAAATATTTTTCTATGGGATTGCGCCATTGTAAAACGCTTTTGTAAATCAGTCCCTCCTCTCGCATACAATAGCCAGTGGTGCAGACATTATCATTGGCAGGAATCCCTGTTTGAAGTATTAAATGGTAATGTTTCATCGTTAAGCTGTTAGATGGGTTCATCGCTACCCCGCGTTTACATGCTCTTTGCTGATTTGTCATTACTGGCCAAAGTACTTGATGCCTGTATGTGCAAAATTTCTTTAAACCCCATTAGCAATCACTGTATCTGCGTTCAATTGTTTCTCTCAGCGCGCTTAGCTTGCTGAGGCGTTTTAATGGGCAGATCAGGTGCCCCCTCGTTATTTTCCCAGCCTTTTATAAACATACAGTGCAGTAGTATGAATGGTATGATTGCTGTTATCGGTCCACCGTTATGCCTTTTAATACTTAGCATCTCTACCGCTCTGATTCATCTTTTGGACCCCCTTTCGGCATGCCCTAATGATCCTTCTCATCATGAAACATCTCTCCCCACCCGCTGTCCCACCAGTGCACTCATTCTTAAAGGAAACTGTGTTTGGTCCCTTGGACTTTTATGCAAGGCCTTCTTTTTGATGACCACACTTTCTGTATGTGGACAGGCAAACACGACAGACACATCACAAGACAGATTGACTGTCCCATGTCTTTATAACAGTTGCTGCTGTGTGCATGGCGGCGGTGGGGTAGGAAGAGGGTGATTTGCATGCATAGCCTGCTTGTGTGCCTGTTATCTGCAATACTTTGAAGTGGCACACGCGTCATGTAGCACAATATAATAAGTCTGCCTGAATGCATACCTAGCTTTATTCGCAGCCGACACTCACACATTTCAGTCATTTGTATTTTGAATATGGTGCACATTTGGAAATCTCGTGCAACCTCGATATTCCTTCTTACACCCCCAAGTGCATCTATTATATTCCCCCCACTGTATCCCGCCCCTAGTAGCATTCTTCAATTTATTTCAACGTGACCCTCAATCCCAAGAAAGGCATGGGGGTGTAACCAAATTCTTAGTCTGATTCAATGCTTTTATATCATCCGTTTTCAACCTAGCTGCTGTGTAACCAGTGCTCCCGATAGGATTTTGAAGTGGTAGTATTTTACTCCCTTCTTTTTGGACGTAAAACAATCAAGCCCAATTCCCAGGGAGAGTATTTTCATAGTGAGTAAACCTGTTTCCACTGTTAAACAGGAATGTTTTTGTAATTTATATTTATTTGCATTTCGTTTTTCCTGCACATTACGCCTTCAGGTCAGGCAGTATTAACAGTACAGTGTCTTGCTGTGGCACTGCGCGCACTGCTGGTCCAGACGTATCCAAGGAGCTGTGTGGGTGGAAGCAGGAGGACAGGTTCCTCACGTGTCTCTTTCCGGTTTCTTTGTTGGGAGTATTTGCCTATTTTTAAGGAGTAAAAGTGGGTGATAACGGTAGGGCCGGCTTCAACAAAAGGCACAGTGCCCGGCCTGGTTCTGTGTCCATTTTAGATTGCGCGTTTTTGGCGATGTTTCCTCAATAGCTCAGCGAGTGCCCCACACCAGACTCCTGTTTATCATTCGGTGTCTTTGTGCAATCTCCTGGGCCCTATGGGCGCGCACGGCTGTATGCGCTTCACATGTGCCCTTGTATCTGGGTCTGGTTGTTTGAGAGCTCCTGCGTGCATGCATTTTCTGAGTTATGAATGATTGATTATCACTCGTGAATGGCAAAGCCATGAGGCAGTAATTTAATCATCTACTGCAGTAGAAGAAAAAAAAAACATGCTGATAACGCGGAGAAGTGATGGCTTCATTCCATTTTAGAAACATGCGTTCAGGAGGCGATGGAGGCCCGATAGCGTACGATGGCTATGCGCCTAGCGTGAGATGGCATGGCGCGCGCCTGCCCCATCCAATGTTTTCATTGTCTCAGTCTCTTCCTGGAATACCAGGTATGCCATTGGCATCACACGTGTCTTCAACTGACGTATTTTGGATATTTGAAATTAAATATGTAAATTATAATGACAACACACGTGTGCATATATTTATGTGTCTTCGCGTGATATGCCGGCTCATGTATGTACGTCCATAGAGAGAAGGTTTTCAGCTCTAGGGTGTAATATCTCATTTCACTGTGTTGGTAAGGCTTCACGCGAGGCCTGGCCACACATGTGTGATATGGACCCCCCCCCTCCCATCTACCTAGTGCGTAATAATTATTATATGCCATGCTTCATGCCACGCTTCACACAGAGTAGTCTCCACTGTTTGAACTGCTAGGCATCATATAGTAGTGCAATGCATGCTGCCTTGTATTCTCGTTATGGCACTTGCAAAGTAGCTATCCATTTTAACTCAACCCTTTGACCAAATGTCACACGCTGACTATGTCACACCTGGGGTCAGCAGCATGCCATCCATATGTGAAACCCACGTGAAGACATTCAAGTCTCTCGACCAATAACCACATATGAAGGGCCTATAATAACTTTATGGGGTTCTGATGACCTGATAAGTCATGAGTTTGAAGGTTGAGTGCTTTATTACTGTCATCAGAGCATCAAGATGGTGATAAGGAGCACCGCGCGCTGCCGGCCCATGTGGATGCTTTTATATGCCAAAATGTCAATGGAGAAAAAATACTATTCACTGGGTGACGTCATCCCTGTGAATTACAGGTTTTGGCGCCATTGATGACCCTGACATTCATTAAATCTCCTCCACACTCTATAGGCCTAACGCAGTCGTTACTATTCACAGGAAAGCAAGATGATAACTCACGTATGAATGCATTCACACAAAGATCTTCCTGAAGCTCAATGAGAAATGAAGCGAAGCATTCGTTTGCATTTCCTCTCTTTCACTTGTTTTGGGGCTCGTTCTTTGATTCATCGAGTCCGCTGTACCTCAAAATCAACTTACGATGTGCTCTTTCCAGGGTGTTTGAATGTAACATTTTAATTTTCTGAAATAAATCGAGGCTTTCTCAAATATAGAGCTGTTCGCTGCCTTGCATCTCCCACTGGTACCAACACATTGAGCGGGATCCCTGGCAGTGGGCAACAGCTCTATGCTGGCACCGACTTGATTTTAGAAGGGCCATGGCCGTCAAAGCATCGTCAGAAGGACGGCTGAAGTGGGGTTGGCGTGCCGCGCAGCTTACGGCTCCTGCATGGAAGCTGTGATTTTCAATTGCCCTGAAGAAGGCTGCATGTTTTGGGTGTTTTGTCGACATGCAGTGCCGGGGAAAGCCTCTCCGAGGCAAGTTGTAACTAGAACTGTCACTGTGACTGCATGGTTGAGCTACAGGAGTTTCTCTCTGTAGTTTTTCCATTGTCTGGTTTCCCAAAAGCTTAATTAAACACAGTGGGCCTGATTCACAGAGAGATTTTCATTGGGATTGCGCCATTATAAAATGCTTCGGTGAATCGGGATCTGTGGGTTGCGTGGCCACCAAATGTACTCCTGGCGGCATGTAAAAAAATGCTGTAAGAGTCACGGCGGCAAAAGTGTCTTGTGCAAAGCCTTCCTGAGTTCAGAGTGCCCTTTCATACACCAGTGCGACAGTTCAGTCGAGTGAGCTTCTGCCAAAGAGACTTGTGTGTATTTTGGAGGTAACAGAACTTGTTGGCCTTAACTTGCACAATTCCCACCATTAAGTTCGGTTTAGAATCCACCAATTATTTAGTCTCAGAGAAATGGTATTTGTATTTGTGTTGAGCATTATTGTTCTACTAAGCCATACTTTGCCCAACATCCCGGACTGACCAAGGCCATCTTGCATCTCAGCTGAAGGGCTTCCCTGCATGCTGCTCTTCTGTTAAGTGGTTCAGAAAATGTCCAATATTTTTCAGCCACTCCGGAGCCGCCTCACCCCACTAGCAGATGGAAGGGTCCTAAATATGATGTTGGTCAGATGTATTATTTAGTGTCCTGCTGCCCCTGAATTAAATGCAACTGACCTGCAACACACCTATTATGAATTGTGCTGCCTTACTGCAAATGCAACTGACCTGCAACATACCTATTATGACTTGTACAGCCTATGCTGCTTATGCAACCTACCTGTAACACCTGACAACATCTTGTAACACCATACTCACTGTAACTAGTGCCTAGGTGCCTCAGGGCTTTGTGTGCTGCTATAAATGCACAAATAAAATAAACATATGGTAAGGACGCCCTGACCAAACCTCTGTCCACGTGGCTTCAAGTCAGGCCAGTGCCAGGTGGCGCTTCTCGGCGCATCGGATCTTTTTGCCACTCGTGTGGTGTGAAGCTGTTGCAGTTTGGTAGGCCGAGGCATGCAGCTTGAAAGCGATGTGAGAGAATGCAGATAAACAGAACTGGCCCTCATTTCGAAGGATCCTGGCTAGAGGCGTAGAGCGGGAGAAATCCTTTGATGACTCCCTGGCCACATGATACCCAATCACCCACTGTGTGCATGTGCTCTGTCATTGTGCTATCAGACCTCATGCAAATTGGAAATTCAGGTCAGCAGAACGTTTCTGCCCAAGAGCAGGGGCACAACACGGAGCCCCTTCCCGGAAAAGGGCCGTTGACGCAGCCCAGTTGCTGAGGTTGCAGCATAAATGCATTCTTTGCTTTATCAAAATGTGCAGAAAAGGAAAAGGAAGTTTGAAACGACAAGAAGGCAGCAAAGAAAAGCAGACAATTTCATCTCGCTCAATTGAATTCTGCTGGGACGCTGGCTTGTTTTTCTGTGCCGTGGTACCAGCTCCGTGCAATAAAAGGCACTTAGCATCAAAGAAGACACAGCTTGGCACCTTGCCACCCCTTTAGCCCGAGATCTAATCACTCAGAATCTTTGACTTTTTCTACGCGATTCTATGTGCGCCCACGGGTACGTGCCAGCCAAATTATTAAGATGAGAAATATTCAGTTTACATTGCCTCTTCCTTGGGGCCCAGCTGAGCTCGCCTGCGCATATCACGCTGCGTAAGTGTGTCTTGGAGGGTGCAATCGATAACCATGCACTATCGCATGTCTTGATGGATGGCCAACAGTATCACTATCGCCATGGCGTTCCTCCATTTTCTCCGCAAATGTTTTTTCTCATTAATTCTCATGCCAGGTCTGCAAGCGACAGATCCTCGGCGATCAATGTCGCTACGTGTGTTGCGTGATATTTCGGGGTAGCGTTTTAAGCGACTGCTAATGATTCTGTAACAGACTGAGGTCGTGGGTGATTCTTAAAGTGCACAGTGAATGTGTATGAATTTGCGACCGTGTGCCACGAGGCGTGGAGTGAGTGAGGCCAGTGGATTTTGGTGAAGGCCTATTTTCTGGTGGCCGCTGGTTTTTAGGTGAGCAACTGAGCATTGGCTTGTTCTTCGTCTATGTGTGCTGTGCACCAGCTGTGCCGAGTTGATTACAGCCCCCCCCTCCCCCTCCCTAGCCCCCGCCTAGGAATCCAGTTGTGAGAATGTCTTCACAGAGCTGTGCGGAAGGGGGGCCGTGTCTGCTGCGAGCGGTGTCAGTTACTTGGCGGCTGGTTCCGTCGCCGCTGATTAGTCATTCCACGGTGGCACCGAGCTGGGCAGGCAAGGGCGGGGGCGGCCTGGGGTGTGGTGAGGTCGGGCCTGAGCCCAGCAGGGAGCTTGTGTTCTTCATTTGCCTGTACAATCGGCGCACAGCGGCTGTACCTCGGAGCAGCCCTCAGGTGTGAGCGCAGGCGGGCGCATGTAAATGCCCTGTCAGGCACAGCAGCGGAATACGAATGCCCCCCACGCCCCCGCCCCACCCTCCTCCACAGCGCTGTGATAAAGCTGTGCACTGGAAGCTTAATGTGCAGCCGGGCTTGGGAATGACAGCGGCGCATGCATGTCCAATATGCCACCGTGTCCGCACAGTGTAAATACCGGCGTCCCTGTTCCTTTCCCCTGCCCTTGGGGTGGCACGCCGAGCGCACAGCTATTTAGCTCAAATTGCAATAGCCATGCCCGTTTTGAATTCGTGCCATTTAGGTCTTTGCAGAGTGTTGCATAAAGCATGGAGCTAAAACATCCTAGCTGAACAGAAAACAAACTGGAACGGTTAGCCTCGGTTTCTGGGTGTTCACGCACTCTCGTTTTTCCCTCTTGCTCACCATTTAAAACCCGGTTGTGTATTTTTTTCGTGCCCACGTTTAGGGGTTTCGGAGATGACCACGTGGCTTGTTCGCCTTCGAGAATCCACAGCTGCCCATGCGTGTGTAGTACAAAGACACAGTCCCACAATAAGCAAGGACTCGGCGTGCATGTTTCCTGAAAAGGCGCACTCGACTAAAGTTTGCTGCCAAGTGGGGCTGCATTAAAGGGCTGCTGGCAGGGCACACCATAGCGCCTCTTCGTTTGGTACCCAGTTCACAGAAGCGGCGCGGAAGCAGCGCTGGGCGGAAACTGAAGACTCGCAGCGTGCAGCTCTGCACCTGAGCTGCACGTATCCCAGAATGCACGCTGGTAAGGTTAGCAGAGGAGCTGGGCGGCGCGCGCGACGCTCGGGTCAGGGTGTCCACTAGAAACACTTCCGCAGCTAAGAAAGGTTATCATGTATCAATGAAAAAGTAGTGCACGAAGCCAGCAGATTTCAGCCACGACCTCACAGTGCCCTAGAAATGCCCCGACCCCCCAAAAGCAAACACCATTCCCCAAATGGCAGTGTTCGCGCTGAGAGCATGTGTGCGTGCCAGACATGTTGTGGCTACTACATTGACGTGTATGGCTCATGCGCTGCGCTTAACACCTGGCCTCACTTGTCAAGAGGCATTTCCATTCACCCCTTTCATATTGTTTTCATGGAGCTTTCTTTTGATAGGCCAGAGGTGTTAATAGTATCTTAGTCAAGTATAATATGATAATGCATTCACACCGGGGCACTCTAAGCAATTATCTAAATTCAGTAATCACATATAATAGCAGAGGCTATTTTTTTGCAACATATTGATTCACAAACTTGACAGTTGTAATGTCTTCCTCTAATTATCAACGCTCTCATGTCACACCTATCTATGATTAGCCCCTGTGCCCAGCACACGTCTCTTGCTACATGTGGTTGTCGATGTTCATTTACACACATGGCAAAAGGCCCCCCTCAGTGTTGTTAAATGTCTTAAATCCTCCATGGCTTAATAACACGTGTGGTAAAGTGGGCACCCTATGCCTAATAGCTTGGCTTGGCATATCACCCATCTCAAAATATCTCATAAGACGACCTGGTGCTCTAGACAGTGTTGGAAAGTGCAAAACCCGCATAAAACCCTATTTGTATTGAAGATCCTCTGGGTCATATGTGAGCCTAGCTCATGTGTGGGTGAGTGCAGATAAGGAACTTGCTGGAATGATCCCCACTTCCATGCCGTACCTCCCCTGACGAGGTTTTGGTGATTGGCCAAAGAGACATACATTTGATTGTCAGTGTTGTTAACAACCAAATCAGCACAGCGGCCTCCTTCACAGCAAATGTTTCAATGTTGCAGAGCCATGCCTCTTAAGTTTGCGGTCACCACTAGCCAGTGGCTAGTGATTATTGACTCTTGGCCGGTAAGAAAGGGTGTGCTGTGTGTATCTGGAGAACTGAGGTGGCGAGTGACATTTTATGCCTGGCTAGTAGCTTGAACGTGAAGTGTTTACCTCTGGTAGAGCAGTATGTGACTTCTTAGTGGACACTCTCCCCTCTGTTCCTGCCTTCAGGCACACTGCCTTCCAGTTTCAGGCCCTCTGGATCGAGGCAAAGAGTAGAGGGAGAAAAACAGACTTCTGCCTTGAATGGGGACTGCTTCACCAATGCACACTGCGTGGAAAAGCTGGTAGATATATGTTCATGAAGCGGGTCATCTGTATGTATTTAATACATCACGCTCTGCAGGCAAGTTAAGTGGAGAGGAACTGCAGGCTGGTCCCTGGAAAATCAGCTCTAGGTTATGTTAAAAAAGGTATTCTTTGCCTTCCAGTCTGGCGTTCAGATAGGTATACCTATTCTAACTCTTTCTGCACCCTCTCGCCCACCATATAACAGAGTAATCCCTGAACTCCACAGCACAGGAGAATGCCATTTGATGCTGCATCCATACCCAGGACTATGCACACGTCCACAGCGTAACCTCCCTGATTCCGAATATGAGCAGAATGTAAATGATGTTGCACGTCATCTCCCCACCCCTACACCAAACCGTAATGTGACTGCCGCAGTGAAATTCACAGCACAGGAGAATGCCATTGATGCTGCAACCACACCCATAACTATGCACAAACCCACAGCGTAACCTCCCTGATTCCGAATATGAGCAGAATGTAACTGATGTTGCACCCAGCCTCCCCACTGCATACTGCAGCGTAATGTAACGGTTGCAGACGTGCCTGCATCTTTCTCTGAACATGTGGCTGCTACTGACACTCCCACACGGATGCATACATATGGAAGGGTACGCACTGCTACTATCGTCCTGATCATTTCATGCAGTTTTGCTCATTAGTGCCCCTGCCTTCCCTCAAAAGACGGAAACGCAGGCAGCCAGAGCGTGACAGTTTGTTAAAAACGTTTTTCATGCTCCATTTTAGGCGGGTGCCATATGAAAGTTGTCAGCGGGCACGACACCGCTGCAGTGTGTTTGAGGTTTCCCGTGGTTAACCTTTCTGGGAAAACCCTGCTCCAAGAGACAGACTTGGCACAATGGCCCTGCGCCCTGGCAGGGAGGCACTGATTCTTGGCATGGGTAGCCTGACTTGGTGCCCTCACAATGAATCTTTTCTTACAGGCACTCTGGATGCTGAGTGGTTCCCATTTGTGGAGGGGGTAGAAACGAGGAGCTTTGCTTTCCTGTCATCGCTCGTCTAATTGTTGTTAAAGAACAACTACCCTAACAGCTCGAGATTGTCTTACGCAGGAGCTTCCCCGATTAGAAAAAAAATAGAATCCAAAACCACACTGAGGAATGGGACTATTGCTGTTGTGGGGCGAAGAGAAGGGCCTTACTTTACCTCACCGAACTGTGATCTCTGTACACGGAGTGATACCCTGACTTTATAAAAACACCTATTAGCTGTAGAATAAGTATTAAAACACGACATGCAACCCTTCTTCCAAAGGCAACGATTCGTGTGGATACCCTGCTTCGACCCTTCCTGGTGCGTCACATGCTTGCCTGTCCTCTTTCTGGGGATTGCTTTTTCGGCCGTCCACTTTATTTGTTCTTGGAAAAATGCAGGCCTTAGGCATTGCACTTAAGCCAGTGTTCCCACAACCTGCATCCTTTATTTACAGAGTCAAATGTAATGACGATTAGCCTTTAATGTCCATTGCTTCGCCCTTCGCATTTCCTGTTGAAGGAAAGTACATTTGTCTCAGGGTTAAACACCTAAGACCCCTTTTAAACTTTGCAAGACCATAAATAACTTTATGCATTTAATTCTAAGTAATTAGTTCAATACAATGTTTTAATTATTTTGTTTTGCTTAGTTTATTTTGTTTAAAAATATATATGTGTTCTGTAGTATTTACTTTGGGGGAAACATTAAAAAAGGAGGACTGGGTGTGGGATTAAACCCCTGATAAATGTATTCTTAGATCTTCTTTGAAAGCAACTGCTAGCCTTTTAACTAAAACATTTGAGTTTCTTCAAAGCACGTTAGTTTCTTCTGATCTCAGAGCTGTGCGGCTTGTAGCAGTGGCATGAAAAACCTTATTCTACTCACAATTGGGTGGCTTAACAACTCTGTTTGTACAATAGAGATACAAATTCATTTATAAAAACAATTTGGTGGCTTGACAGCAGGCATTGTGTGGCGCTCCCTGCCTTTGTGCAAGACGTGGCGCTGAGATCACGACTCTCCGATTCCGCAGTGGTCTGTCACGATTGCAGGCTTCTGTCTCGTCGATAGATCCTCCCTCCTTTACATTTAGACACCTGAAGCAGGGACTTATTGACTACACAAGCGTTAGAGCCGAATAAGGAACTATCTTATGTTGAGGTGGCTGAAGTTGTGCGACGCAGGCTAGAGGTTTTTTATGACATTATGCTTGAATTCTATTAGCCTCCTCCCAATGGTTTAGAACTTGTGTTTCTTCACCTCCCTGCTAACCTGCTGGCCCCAGAATTCCAGCAGGTGCTTTCCTCTTTTGATCCCTTTATCTTCCCCACAAGTTGTGTTGATGCTTGTTGATGTGCCACCCTCATGCTCCTCGTCTGTTTGTTTTCAGTGTCCTGTCAATGTGTGGTTCTAACCGTACAGTGTCTCCAGTGCATTGCCACAAAAAGGCACCTCATACTGTTCCATAGGGGAGTGCATCGCTATAAGTGGCAAACTTAATGAGCTCTGTATTTGTCCATACATCTTTGGTCACCACCTTTTGAAATTTTGATGCATTGCTTTTTGACCCAGGTATATTGTGGTGTACAGGCCACGTTTATTTTTATTGCGTGACTTGGGAAGGTATGGGAACACTAAATTGTTTAGGTTTGGAAGAGATTGCCCCAGGCATTTGGGCTTGTATTAGTAAAATAGAAGCAAGGCCTCAAGGCCCTGTATCTTTAGCCAGGAAGCAAACCTTGTTGTAAGTGGAGAACGCGGTCTGATGTTTTGATATCGATTGTGCCCGTTGCAATGTAGAGCGTTTTTTTGGTGGCACACCCCCTTCTCGTCCAGCCTTCACTGGCATGACGATTGCGTTTGTTTAGCGGCAGACGTGGGCGCAAGAGTGGAGGGGCTGCAGGAATTGCCCGTGTCAACGAGACTGTGGGTCCATTCAGCCTCGTGGAACGGCAGGGATAACACATCTGAACTATGGCCTGCCAACCAACCCAAACCTTCTGGGCATGGGATGGCGTCTGCAGCTTACTCCTGGAAATCCCAAACTAATCACGTTCAGGCCAGGCTAATTGTTCATTTAGTGAATGGGCACAAGGGCTGTAGCCCATCAGCATGAACAAAACGCTTGGGAAACAGATGAAGGAGGGACTATGGGCAGTCTATTCTTGGAGACTCGGTTGTTTATATCACATTATCAACCCATATTTTCTGAAGCCTCCCATGGGACGTCCTTATTCGTCATTCTGGCCACCTCTGACATATTCTAATAAGCTGCTGGCATGTTTTTGATCACCTTCAAGTGGTACGGCATGCCAGATTGTCTGGGAGTGCGCGCCAGGATTTAACCATTCAAAGCTATATTCTTATGAGAAAAAAATAAAAATGTATACATATGAAACACGTATTCTTTCTATACATATGCAGACGCCTGCATGTGTGTGTCTGCGTTGTGCATGTATTTTTATTGATCTGTACATAGATAGTGTTCCATGGTATTATACTATGCTAGTATGCACCCCAAATGCACTCAATGTTTCACATACACACACACCCACCCTCTGGTTCTCTCTCTCTCTCTCTCTGTCTCTCTCTCTCTCTCTCTCTCTCTCTCTGTCTCTCTGTCTCTCTCTCTCTCTCTCTCTCTCTGTCTCTCTGTCTCTCTCTCTCTCTCTCTCTCTCTCTCTCTCTCTCTCTGCCGCTCTCTCTCTCTTTCTCTCTCTCTGTCTCTCCCTGTCTCTAGTGTGGCCTGAGGCTGTGTGTAAATCCTGTCAGTGGAACTCCATCCGTGAGAACTGCACATAGGATCTCAGTGCGAGCAATGAGCGGATCTGGCCTTCTTTGCATAAATTAGCATGTGCACACCGAGAATGGCATCTTGAGGTTTCTTTCTTTTTTTGGTACACAAGTCCAAATCAGTCTTGTCTGTGACTAATGTGCCTCCGTTGCCCTGCGGCCGGAACGAAAGCCTTCGATCTGGTCTGGAGAAACGTAGAAGAAATAAAAATGTTTGGACGCAGAAAGGAAATCTCAGCAAGAAAAACCCAGTGCCTTTTGGATGAATCTTACTGATAATTTGCAGGAGCTCATTTGAATTTTAAGCACTTCTTTAATCTTCAAAGGCTAAATTGCTTTATGAATATGCATAGTGTGGGCAGACTTTAGTTCATTACCTAGTTGTAAATTCTAATGACCATTAGGTCCTTGCAGTAATTGCGAATTGTTTTGCATTTTTGATTGGCCTATTAACATGTGCATTCGGCACACATCAGACCAGCCTGTCAGGCTGCTGAAGGATTAAAAAAAAAGGTGAAAATTGTTTATAGCACCAGGATTTCTTAGATTTTCGATCTTGGAAAATTGATGATGTAAAAAAATAATAATAACGTAGTGTTTTTTTCTTGCCAAGATTGAAAGTTCACCAAGAGATTTGACATTTTTAATTTACATGATGACTTTGCACTCCTTCATTAATGCAATTTGCATATGAAGCTGTAGTTAATCACTTTTGATCATGTTTTCTGTATTAGCTGCCTCAGTGGCTCCTCTCTCTCTTGCTGCAGCCGGAAGAGGCAAGCCCATGCCCCCTCCTTGCCAAGCTTCCTCTGTCCAATGTAGACATCTGTGGCTCAACCTTCGGCAGCCATCGGAGGCTTGTCACATTTCTTTTCTATTGCAACATTTCAGGAATTGAAAAAAGGAAATAGCTATTTGCTCGTCAGAAAAGGGCCTATTTAAATTGAAAAGAATCCGCCATTTCCCAATATGGCTTCTCCTGTCCATGTAGGTCCACCTTGCATTTTTTATGAGCACCCAATAAAGCTGCTAGGCTTGTTTGAACGTCAGACAATGTTGCTAAATATGCCACTCAAGCCCAAGAAAGATACTTAGTTTGTCTGGGGACACAGAGCTTTACTATAAAGTGTAACTCAGGTCTGATTGCTCCACGCTCAAGTCATAAGCTCACTTCAAGCAAAAGTCTGCCTAGACAACCAACTTTGGCACGGATCTAAACACACCCTGAAGAAGAAGCACACGTGGTTAAAGTACCCTAGCGTAAAATACATTATTTTAAAACTCAGTTCTTGCAGGGGCCTCCCGAGACAGATCGGTGGTAGCTGATTTCTAGGAGCCAGCGGCATTCTGTGTGTTGGCTGGCATGCACCTCCACTGCCAAGGGTCTGAAGCACAATATTATTTACAGTGCATATTCCCAGGATGACATGAGCTCCTTTTTTATGACTTTGTGCGGGGTATTGGGTCCTAAACACTCACTGAATGTCAGCAGCCAGTCGGCAATGTAAATCATGCTCTTTAAGTCCTAGTGTCCCACCAATGACCGGCTGCCTCCCTCAGCACGGGCAGGCAAGGGTCACTTCCTGCACGTGCTGCCCTTATGCTGCACAAAGAAAGTCCAAGGGCAACCAAAGGCAGTTCACAGCGTCTGCGTATCTGGTATGTGTCTTCTGCACCGCAATGCCCTCTACATCATAATGGATGCTCCCCTTTTGGTTTGCGAGGCCAGCCTGACATGTGGCTAAAATATGCTGAAACTGATACCCCGATTAAAAGGGATCTCTAACCAAAGAAAATAAATGGTGATGGGAGGTGGGGGTCGAAGGGGGGGGGGGGGGCGGATCATGTACGAAACATTAGTACGTTTTTAACCTCACGAGGGCCCAGGACTGCCCTCCTGTGACTCCCAGGCAGGGCCTGCTGGATGCGCACCCGCAGTTCAGCGTTGTTAATATTCATCTGGGAAACAGTATCCAGAACACAAATAAATTATTAAGTGCATGAACTTTTTAGGCAGTAAGATGAACTGATGGGGTCCATCTGCGAGATCCAGGGGCTTTTTTATTTGTGTGTGTGTGTGTGTGTGTGTGTGTGTGTAGCGGTTCTGCCCTCTCCGACTTCATAGCCTTTGGTCTCTGGCCAAGAGCATGCATAATTGATTCCACACGCGCTATCATCTGCTTGGTGTAATTGCTTTAGTAAGATAGGAGGAAATCTAATGGACCAATCACCATTTGGGAAACTGGCACAAAAAAACAACTTATTTCCAAGCTTTCTGTTGGTTCTGTGGCGAAGGGGTGGCCCACTCCAAATAATAGACAAAGAACTCTTGTGCAATGAAAGCAGGCGCTCTACTTTACCCGTGCACAGTGTTATTTTTTTACTGTTCAGTTGTTGTATTCTTATCCTCCTCCCACTGAGAGGTCTACCCCACAGGGCTTTTCCACAGAGGTAGACAGCGCAGCGATTTCAACATGACAAACACACTCGATTTTTAGAGGGTTGTCAAATAGAATTTTCAAGAATGTAAACTGCACCTAGTTTTGGATAACATTGTTACCAGAGAAATAAAAGGGACGCTGTCCTAGAATAACACCACAATTGTAGAATTAGAAAAACAAAACTGAAATAGAAGGGAATATGGCAAGTTGACCAAGCTTTTGAAGCTTGGCGGGGAAGACCTTTCCAGGGGTAGTGCGAGAGACAGATATCTCTTGCTGACTTATAGCATGCAGTAACATTGCTCCGTTTACCTATGACAGGGTTGCCACGGTGCAAATGAAGTCACACTGTGTCCACTTCGTATCAGTCTCCTGACACATTATGTAGAGTGTAAACTATGGCCACAGCCGCATAGCCTGCGCTGACAAAGCGAAAATCATCTTGTTTAAATAAAGAAATACTAGGCCGCTGCACTTGAAATGAGTGTTTGTGCGTGACTATAGGGATGCAGATTTTTCTAACTGTACAGGATGGAAGGGTCGACAGCAGAAACATGTTCACGCATTTTAGCACCATAGTAATTCTATGGAGAACAGGTTTTGAAAACCTTTACTATACATGTAAACCCTGAACACCTAGCCAGGGCCCTACAGGAAAAGCTGATAGATTGAAGTTGGCCACTTGCGGCAAGCCAGTTCCACTGGTGGACGAAATCGCATCTGAAATGAGATTGGCAAAGAAGCCGTTGTGTCAGTGAACGTATGCCATTTGCAGACCTGGATTCAGTAAGCCAGCAAAAAGATATGAGGGAGCCATTGGCGGCTGAATGGAGTTGATCGGAGGCTGAACTCCTGAGCGGAACGTGCGGAAACGAGGGAACGTCAGAACCCAGAGTCATAGACAGGCTCCCCACCTCATTGAGTAGTGGTGAAATCCCAGAGAAAGGGAAACACACAAGTACACCAAGAGCACATGCAGGAATTAGCTCTAGATAGAGTTGACCTTCTGACTAACAATGCTTCTCCTTTGATATTTCTATCAATTGTTATTTGAGAGAACTTACAACGCACTAGATCAAATGTAAATCTGGAGACTTTTCTAAAGTGATTAATAATGGTGTTAAGAGTTACCACTTGTTTGTGTGCAGTGTGCGAGAAGCACAGGGAAATTACTTTTTTTTCCGTCAAGAGATGGGGACCAGAACCAGAGTTTGCCTACAGCAATTGACAACTCAGTCACTACCAGGCCCTGCTTCCTTAAAAATAAAAGAAATCTGAATCAAAACCATTAGCAATGAAGGAAACGAATTTCCAGACAAGCCATACATTGGAAGCTATCATCTTAATTGCAAGTCATCAAAAACCCAGGCTTGAAGTGACCAAAGGGGAAGTTGGTTAATTGAAAGGGAGCCTGGCTTCATTCTGGATGATGAAGTACAAGATCTCATGACAGTAGAGCAAGAAGTAGAATTTCATGCGGACATCTTTCAGGGCCTGCTAAGAAGAAAAAAAAAACAACTTTATGTCCCTCAGATTGAGCTATTCTGTTGTTTCTTCTCCTGCATTGCAAATCTGATCCCAATCAGAAACATGAATTTAAGAGGCAGCCACAGCACTCATTGCAAGAGTTGAGTAGCAGTAAAATGAAACCCTCAGCAACGCTAGCTCGTTCTCAGTTCTTCCCGCCCAGAGTGGCAAATCGCCCCTCTGCATAGGAAGCAGGCATCTGAACATGGGGCTCATTGGCAGGTTGGCCAATCACACTGGCGGGAATGGGCCTGAGTCCACCCACTCATGGCACGTAGGCGGCCAAAGAATGGAAATGAGTTCTGATGAGTCTAGATATCTCTTGAGCCTGCGGCCTAGGCATGAAAAGCTTCTTCGCACATGGTAAGCCACCAAGCTATAGGGTTCCATTTTCCAGAGATTGTCTGGGAAATGTTGCTTTTCATCACCTGTTTTTGTTGTAGGTTCCTGCAGAGTCTGGTATTGATTGAAGTGTCACAGAGCTGAGCTACATTTTATGTAGCCTTTCAAAAAAAACTCTCATTAGTTTCTTTTTCAAGACAGTATTCATCTAAGCGTACTGGTGTGTAAGCCCTGCTTGTTTACAGCTGCGCATAAACATTTTCCTTGTGTATCCTTTGCGACTTTCATATGGTAGCTCGATACACACATTAACTTCCCGCATAAATATTATGATGGCAGCATGCAAGGCTGGTAGTGTTTGCTGTGGTTGTTCAGGGATCGAAATTAAGATTGGATAAGCAGGAGCTAAATGCAGCTCCTCGGTACCCAGCCAGCAGTAGCCAGTGACCGGGAGATACCACTGGGGTACCAGGAGCTAGTTTGTAGCGTTCTGCAGATGTAACTTCCACATAAGATGCTCACATATCATTATGTCCTTTATTTTATGACCCCTAATGCTTTAAATGGTGCATAGATGTTTACTAATGTTTATTTTTAATTGGTCCCAAATACACACAGTTAGATTCACATGGGTGTGTTTGTTCGGCATCCGTTGGCCTGGAGAGCCAGGTAGCTGTTACTGTCAAGCTAGCCAGGCTCTTCTAGGCTACAAGCAAGAGCTAAATAACTCCCAGCTCTCCTCAGTGTTGAACCTTGGTTGTTATTTCTCAAGTATGCCACCATCAGTGATGCAGCCTTTTTAGTTGTCTCATACAGTTACTGCCACGCTTATTCACAGAGCGTTTTCCAATGGGTTTTCAACATTATAAAACAGTTATGTGAATTAGTGCCGTAAATGTGTGGCGTGTACTTCCAGCACACACATTGGTGGAGACAGAGCGAGTCGCGCAACGGCATTGCAGCACACACAGCATCACTGACAAATTACAGTGCTTTTGGGGGGTCCTGGGTGGTGGGATAAAGAGAGCGCTTTAACAACAGGGGGCGGATTATCTGTTTTGCACACAGTACCCCCTTTAGCATCTCCTACCAAACACTCAATGCAGCATCTCGCATTGTGAAAGCTTCACTGATGTAAGTGAGCTCCACAGCAGGTCACCCATTTCCCTTTGTCAGTTCGAATTTTTTCAAGTTAACAAATATTTTGCTTTTCACCCGTTTTGTATGCTGGGATTGCAGGCTTGGGGGAGTGAGCTGTGGGGGAGGGGAGCTGTGAAAAATGTGTGTACCCACATAATTCATGTTTCTTTCCTTGCGTTGCACAGGCCTTGTTTTACAGCAGTGACTGTGCTTATTACACATTACATGCCGTGCCTCACGACTGGTGTAGTTCTGAGGGTCACATGTCTTTATACCGTGAATGCCCATACATCGAATATTTTATATAGAAACAGTTTATAGTGAATGCACTTTTTTGGGGGAGGAGGGTCCACGGCCAAATCCCTGTTTCCCACCCCTAAAATCCCTTCCAGCTGTTTCCAAAAAATATTTAACCCGTTACCCCACTCTAAATGCATTCACTATAACATGTTTCAATATAAAATTTCGATATATGGGCATTCAATATAAAAGATTCGATATAAACACTGTATACCGTTCTGAGTAATGCATGTGCTGTCATTGCTTCTGTAAAAAAAAAGAATGTGGAAAACTTATTTCAAAAGCTTTCCACAATTATAAGACTTATTCAGTCACATTTCACACTGTATCCAACATTTTCATGCTGCACTCGATGCCAGCTGGGCCTTCCATGCTATCCCTCGAACCATCAATACCGCTCACAGCCTATATCACTACTCATCTATGCATCTCTTCAACTATGCATTCATACATATAGTTTGTCAGCACATCTGTAGTCAAAGTGGTGTTGAGCGTAGAATGTAGGAATTCCGTTTTGCTGACTGCACGCAACTTTAAGTCGGTGTTGTTGCGTTTAATGGTGGCAGTGCACATGAACAGTGGCTATAATGTATTGCGATTGGCTACACATGTAACTCGCAGTGGTGACTGACAAGAGAGAGAGAGACACTGCGCAATCACATTAATTTTGCTATGTGTGAATGAATGAATGCTTACATGAGCAGTTCTCAGTCCTCATACAGTCAATGCTTCATTTCCCCACCACTGCTGCTACCCCCCCATAGCTGCTCCCCACACTGTCGACATATTTGGGGTTACACTGCAGCTCGCATTTGCCCATTACTGACTATCACCACTTCACAATTAAAGTGAGTGAGAAACCTAAGTGCTGGGCTCAAAAATAAGCGCCAGGGCTGAGCCCTGCAAACACCCCCACAAATTAAGCACTAGAGACATGTATGCAAATGATGTGTGCTGTTCACTGCACAACTGGGTAGCCCACACATCACCACTCATGTTGAAGTGCACCTGTCTAGCTAACGTTGTGTCCCGTGATATTTCATTTGCAGCTTTATTTAGATCTAATCTTAATATAACTTGTTAGTTTTTGCATTTCATATAATTAGTTATTTCTGCAAAATGACATGCGGGTAGATGTAGGGAGCACCCCTCTGCTGCAGCATATAGCCTTACAGCCCTTTCCCAAAACTGTTGGTGAGGATGGGTCTTGCGTTAAGCGATCAACTCTGACACGGGGCATGCCTGCGCGTGTTATTCTGGAATTATGCAGGGCCCTTCTGCAGTCGGCAAATCGAGTACCCTTACATTCTGTGATAATTGCAGATATTATTTTATTACAGCGCTTAAAAACGGGAAATCTAGAATGAAGTGTGATTAAAAAAATAATGTAATTATTATTTCCCCAAATAAAGGTTAATAAAGAGCAATGTTAACCAACTCTACACATACATTTTTGTTCTCATAGTTCGCATTATCAATCATTTAAAATAAACATTGTGTGAGGTGGTGACTGTAGACTTCGAATTCCAATTTGTGGTTTTAAAACAGGTGGTTGACTAACTAAAAGGCCACACTTGCCTTGTGGTTTGAAATCTTACATTGGGGAGCACCCCAAAGTTTGTCTTTTTTTTCTGCTCCCGTTCTTCTTCATGCTAAAGTACTTTGTTTTGAGGAGCGGAATAAAATATGGTTTCCCTATTTTTTCGAAACATGCCGGAAAATACGATGTAAGAATAGGAAGAGCCAGACTGATACTCCCTGCCTGATAACTAGCCACGCACACATATTCCATCAGATTACAGTATCCTCTGCTACTTACTGCCTTTCCCATGTGCAAATCTAATGCATGTTACAAATGACCAGACTGGCCTGCTTCGATTCTAAGCCTAATCGTAAGGACTCTTTTAAATAATTTACTAAAGACACTGTATAAAGTGAGCCGATCCTCGTTGCTTTTGAAAAGGGTTACTTTTTTTCAGAGGAATACAAAAAAAAACATATATCGACCCGGTATCAATGTCATTTTGGGGCATCCCCAGATGTTTTTGAAAGGTATCTTCCTTTTCTCAATAATTAATATTTCCTTCTTTCAAATATCAGAAAGTTCGTATGCAGTTTGAAGTCGTATAGAAAGTATGCTGTGGGTTATGAATGATCCCATACTTGAATTTTCGGCAAATGTGGAAAGCCTGTGAGACCGATTTGTGCTGCATTCCAGAACTCACAATACTATTATTATCTGTGCGCAGACATTGCTGTTTAGCGCTTTTCCTCTCAAACAGTAACATCTACACATTCTGTTCTCTGGGCCTGCGTAGTTAGTGTGATTTGGCGTATCCGGAAAAACAAATTCTTTATTTGAGAAAAAAATATTCTATGAATGTCCTAATCCTACTGAGGACACGGAGTTGAGCACTGCTGGAAAGAGACCTTGCCCAGATGGGCCCACTGCAATACACACGTTGGGCCAGATTTACAAACTATTTTGTAAATCAGGCTTTTGGCCTCTGACCTCAGAAAGCAGGCCTACCGAATCCCCAAAGTGGTTACTTGCTTAACTCCTGACCAGAGCAATTTTTTTGCTACTGCCCTGCCTAAAAACGAAAAAGGCTGAAACAATCTGCACAGAAGGTATGTGCACAAACTCTCGGCCGCTCAGGACATTAGTTTAGTGTTGGCATAGGTAAGGGCAAGTTAGAACTGATGTTTATTACAAAACCGACAGGGATCATACAGGACATTAAAAAATCTCCAGAGTCACCGCTCCCAAGCCTGTGTCGCACCATTTTGTGGTCCTCTTGCGTCACAAGATGGGCCCTTCCCAAAAAAAAACTATTGTTCTTTTTGGTTGGGTGATCGGAGTGGTATGCCTTATAGATTGCCCCTGTGGATCTCAGTTGATTGGCCTTCGCATGTCAGGTGGCTGGCCTGCCCATTCCCTAAGAGACTATCTATCACATTGTTGCAGGGTTGCAGGATTACCATTGGCCCTTGCCCTCTGCCATCCACCCGTGAATTTCTGTCCCCTGATTGGCTGGAACTGGTCTCCCCAGGTCTGTGACCTAGCTCTGTTTGCAGTGCTCTGTGCACCTCTTAGAGGTGATGAGAATGACTATGTGTTCCCAATGTATCTGTTAGCAGTATCATGTTTGGCTATGAGAGTGCCCTCAACGTTGCAACATTGTTAACAAGTCCATGTTTCATTTCATATGTGTGTTGCTGAGAACCGTTCGTCTTAACATTGCGGGTGAGTAACCGTTGTCTAGCTCGGCTGCATCACTTGGTTGAGGACCATGAAATCGAGCTCTTCTGGTCTGCAATTCTGAGGATTTATTCTGTTTTTCTGCAGATGGCCCCTTGTCGTTTTAGGTCTGCAATGTGGTGCTTGTCTGTGGCCTTGGCTGCGAGCCCTGGACTTCCTCTTCTGTGCAGCCTAATTCTGCTTTCCCTCTTCTCTCGTCTTGCGGCTTGTGGCCTCATGTAATCCTTGTTATACTTATACTATGATTTCTACTTATCTATATACTGATATGTTTCCCATATGTTAGTCATATTTGGTCCTTCCAGGCTCCTTATGTGATCATGTAGTTCCATAGGGTTAGTTGCTATAAGCATCTGCAAGCTTGCTCTGCATCTCTTTGTTGCCTTGCGTTCAGCGTTTCTGCACTTAGCTAATGTGAAAAATAATAAAATCTTTTGACAGTATGTATCTATCATCTGTCTACAGAACTGTGTAAGCATGTTCTTCGTGTATTAACGTGTGTGTTTGTGTATGGCTGCGAGTGTGTTTGGTAACTAATGTGGCTATGGCGTGGTGTCACTAATGACATCTGCACCGTGGTTTCTCGGTATTAGTCAACGTCATCCATCGAGGCATTTGGATCCATGACCAATGTTGAAGCACCTGTATTCATTAAGACATTGATTGGATATGGTTTGAATGGTTGTCTAAGAGAATATCTTTCTGCATACGTGTCAGGCACTGGTCCTCCTGGGGACTTGCCGAATAGTGAGTGGATAGTGAGTGGCTTTGTGCATTTATTAACTCTTTGGGCCATCATGTTCATGGGGGTGAGGAGGGGCATTCCAGGGACCCTCTCTTCAGTAGGAATTCACAAAATCGTGTTATTTTTGTTTCCCAAAGTTGTCCAAAAATAGATTCCCTTTTGAAGCACAATTCAGCCTGAACTAAGTAGTTTGGAAGGGCAACTTCCTTGCAAACACGTTTTACAATGGCACAATCCCAATGAAAGATGATTTGGAAATCAGGCCCAATACCTTATATATGGTATATGCCACATCATGCAAGAATGCACATACAACACATTCATATTCATTGAATCTACATGTAGAGTTGAGTTTTGTCTTATCCTCTCAATAGTCACACATTAGTATTCAGTAGTCACATCTCATGAAATGATGTATGCTAGAATACATTGGGCCTGATTTACAAAAGTGTTTTATAATGAGGAAATCCCATTGGAAAACGCTTTATCAATCTGGCCCATTATGTGGTCAGTCACCGTCAGAATGAGAAAGAATAAAGCTTCAGCATTGCATGCCAGTGGGATATTTGTCACCCTAGCCAGTTATCCCTGCTCTATTCATTCAGTTTATAGATGTGGAATTGAGAAGTTCAGAGAGTTAAAATGAGTTAGTGCTTCTTATAGTTAAACATTTTTGAAATCAAGATCTTACAGCATGAAATGCAGTGATTGTTTTAACACTGCCCTGATACCATAATGGGAGTATGAAAATATAGTGTCATAACATACTGCTGTGATGTTAGTATGCATTAGTGGCGTGTGCGTTGCGTGTTTGTGTGTGTGAATGTGATGTGGATATAGAATTAGCTTAGAGTGTCTGTGCACCATGAACTGAGCACGTGCACAGCCATCCTTAACCTGAGACTGGGCTACAATTCGGGGTGGAAAGCAGCTATTTTGTCCCCACATCCAAATCCTGGGGCTGCCTCAATCTGTGTTCATGCTTGCTTCAATGTTACACCCATTTTAATGTTAGGGTAAGTTTTGTGAAACATGAAATGATCACCCAGTCCAGCGTGCATTATGTACTTATATATTAAAGATCTGAAGTCTCACTCCTGCTCCCCTTCAAGATTTCTATTGTCTTCCTCTGGTCGCGCATCTGTCAGCAACGGCTGGAGAGGCTTCAGCAAATGGTCACCTGACAACATGAGGCTGACATCCATAGGAAGATTCGGAGATGTACGGAGCAAATCAGAAAGTCTTTTTCAATGGTGTATCTCATTGAAAACACTTTGTGAATTAGGCCCATAGTGTTAGAGAGTGAGAGAGATGGAGCGACAGCCCCAGATCAGCATATCATAATCCCTCGCTCTCTCGCTTTTTCTTTATGTATATGTATATATATATACACATATATTTGTGTGTGTCATTACTATTATGTTATTGTTTGATAACTGATATATTCTTAACCTTATAGTGCATGTGCAATATCACAAGAACCTATCAGTTTCCCAGTAAATTCTCAAATCCTGACGAAACATTTGAGAAAATACAAATTCAACCAAGGGTGAATGCAGCAGGCAAATGTAGTGATGATTGGTGGAGAGGGAAAAGATACAACATTGCTCAGTGGGTTAATTGATCTACTTCTGATATTGGTGTGCTATCTGCAGGGAAGATGTCTATTGTGCTAAATTGTCTTTTCCTCCCTGGTATCTGAGCAAGGGTCCTCCCTGGTCTTGAAGCTAATTCACTATACCTGTAAAACCAGGATATTACTTGCATAAGCCCAGCAAACGTTATTATCCCTTTTCGATGTCAATGTATAGAGTGACATTGAGTCATGGTTACTAGTACTACCTGTTATCTACAGCACTCCCAAATCTGTCAGGCGCTGACAGCAAACTCTGTAAAAAACACAAGTTATGCTTATTATTGCATGAGGTCCCACTGTCACCAGATAGTTTAGTTCAGGGGTCAACTACTAAAAAGCACAGTGTAGCTCAGGGGCCAAAAATCGAAGTTGCAAGCTACTAGCCACGGTTAAAAAGTCACTTGCCACTTCCATTTTATACACACAGCACACCATTTCTTACTCGTACATGGTCAAATGGCACTAGTCAATAGCTAGTGGCGAGTGCAAATCTTTCACCCTGGTGTGGCTTCTGCAAAAGCAACAATGTGTGGGAAGACAAATTATATGGAACTGTTTGGCTATCGAGCCCCTGATACTGACCTGCCTCTCGATTCTTTGGGTCTCACGTTTTATGGATAGAGATCCCGCCCACTACTACTGTGTGCCCTGAGCGAAAAATATCCTGAAATTTCATGGCAGCCCATACATTTCCCTTTATGTAGTTTCATCACATGTCTTAAATCCGTATTTTGTATTAATATTCATTCCTCATTATCTGTGCAGACTTGCCTCACATGGTGTCGGATAGAATCCTTCACAGGGTAAGAAACCTAATTGGCCAGCTGGACCCACACAATGGGCGCTTGTCGGTAATAGGAGCTCTGCACATACAAACTTTAGTCAGGGCGTTTGCGGGCTTGCAGAAGGCTGTGCACCATTCCCCCTACGAGGGAGGGGGCAGAGGGGGCCCACCTGCTTCTGAAAGAATGGCTGTATACTTTCTTAAGGCTTGGGTGTAGACTAATGTCAACTAGCGCTATAAGGTAACACAGAAGCATTACATTGTAACAAGAATCCATTCATCATTTTGAAATGGGTTTGTTTTACTCCCTGTTTTTTTTTTAAAGATGCGAGTGAAATGATTTTTCGGGAGGTACTTAAAATGGGGGAATTTATTAGTTGAGGGAAAATGTATTTTTTACCCTAAAAATGTATATCTTTCGGCGATGCACACTTTTTTTGCAGCTAGCAATTGGTGGGAGTTCTTCAGAAGATCAACCGGCAATAATATTAGAACTCCTTGCTACGTCACTACTCTGCTGCCGGAGCCACTGGCCCAAACATAACGGTGGATCTGTCTGGAAAGAAGCAGAATACAGTGCCTGACTTACAAAGCATCCTTCAATGGGATTGCACCAAAGTCAACAAAGCGCCGACGGGTCCCTATATTTGTAGTATTTTACTTCCTATTTTTGCGTTTGTCTCCCTTAAAACATATGCCTGATTTAAGGGAGAAAAGGTGTCTGGATCCCCATTTTATCTACAAGATAGAGCATAACAAAGCCAGGCCTAACCTTTTAACACAGTGCATTGTTGCGCAACGCAACATCATGGTGCAACATCATTTGTAGCGTAACTTAACATAGCCCTTTGGCAGAACTAATCCTTATAGTAGCATCATCTTGCCATTACTTGGCGTAAAATTCTTTATGATATTCAAGCTCTCGAGAGCTCCCCCCTCTTTATTTAACAAGGCGGTCTGGCTAAAAAAAAAAATGCCCTCGTTACTTGTGAGGGGGTGGCGGGCCGGTTGTATGAATGCTTACAATTGTGGTGGGGGGAGGTGTGGGCAGGCTGGGCTTGGCTGGGGTTCAGACACCCAAAGTGTTATGCGCTTCAATCAGTGTGCATTGTGCGGCGTGTTGCTCCTCTTAATGTATTCCACACTGGCTGTGAACATTTTAATTGCAAGTCAAAATGAATTAGTACTGTTGGCACGGCTGTGCCAGGGAAGATTTTTGTGCTAAATTTCAAGCGACTAGAGAACGAAAAAAAATCTGCTTTTGTTTTCTGGCTGGGGGTAGTGTTGGGTGAGGGGCGGCATGGAGGGGTCAAAGGTTGGACGTAAGCCTCCATTCTTTCCCCCTTTTTTAATTCCTCAAGTTGCTTTCACCCGGAACCTGTCCCAGTCCGACAGGCCCTTAGCAATGTGGTCAGACTCATCTGGTGAAGGATGAGGGGAGGAGGGGAAAGAAGAAAAGATGTTAATAGTGAGAGGGGCAGCGGCACAATGGGAAAATTGTACACTGCGGCCTTTAGTCTCGGCAGTGCGGCCAGGCTGGTTTAGCAGACAGCATGATAGAGGGCTTTGTCCGGGGTCCCAGGGCGTGCCCTGAACTTGCAGGACTCTGTTTATCTCGAACAAAAAGGAAGGGACGTACACCGGCCTAGGCGATGTCTCGGTTTCTTTCTTAGCTATAAAGATACAGGGGTTGCTGCTGGGGGTTTGGGGACTTGCTGGAGAGGACTGGGGAAGTCATGGGAAAGGAAGGGCAAAGAGGAGCGATGCCGCGTTGAGTGAGTGCAGGAGAGGGAGGGGTGGCGGGGCCTGGCTCAGGCTGTACATTAACAGATGAACTTGGCTCAAGGCCAGACTCGGCATGAGCGAATGTTATAGGGCTGGGAGCAGCCAGGTCTTTGTGTGCGCGTGTAGATTTTTTTCCTTTAATCAAAGCAAAAATACAAACAACTATCAGGGCAGCTTTTGGTCCAAGGCAGTAGAAGGCAGATTCTGTCATTTCTTCCTGGCTTGCTGCTGGAAAATAGAGATCATTCCAACAACCCCACGGGCACACAGTGGCGAAAAAGAAAAAGGGGATGCTATTGTAAGAGGTTATCTTTTAGGAGCTCCCAAACAGGGAGGGGCATTCACAGGATGTGAGGAAGAAGAGGAGCATGGATTACGTGCCACGTGTATCAGGTCTCTGGGCAGAGTTGTGTGTTTGTTTTGGGCCTATATCAACGTGCAGCTTGTGAGTAAAAAGGGGGCGGGGAAGGTTAAATGTGTGTTCTGCATGTAGATAGATGCTGTTGTGTTTCTGTCACTCTGAAATGTTTGGGTGTCCAACTGAGAGGTGACGTTATGAGGTTGCACAGTAAGGGCCTAATTCACAGGACATTTAGTAAGGAGCAAAGTGACCTTGCGCTGCCCCGTGCAAAGTGACTTTGCACTGCAAAAATACACTTTGCACCGGGCCTAATTTACAGAGCGGAGCAAAGTGACTGTGCACTGCAAAAGTACTCTTTGCACCGCACCAAATGGGCCTAATTCACACAAAAAACACTAAGTCCACAAAGAACCGACAGTTAGCCCTGTGGTGCACACGTATGGAGGCATTGTGTGTCGTTTAAGGGGTTGGGGGATTTTAGCGGTGAGTCGATTACTCAAGGAGAAGAGGGTAGCAGACAAACGAGTGATACAAGTGGTGGGGAAAAGAAGCATGGGTTGCAGCCACTGGAAATAAGAAGCGCCATCCAGTGGAGAAGCAAGAGGTGCATCAAGGAAAAACAGCAAATCATACCATGCAATTGCAAGGCATGAGAAAGCCATACAACTGCCCAAAGAGCATTAGAAGTCACAGCAACACATGAAAAAATCTGTGTGTGTGAGCGCAGGTGTGTTGCGTGTATGTGCGAGTGCACCTGCTGAAGGGGTGTGTGTGAAAAGATAAAGCTCAAGGGTGTATTTTTCTGGCAGAAAGTGACCCCTGAAGAGATTTGATAGAGAAGTGAACGCAGTGAGATTGTACGGGCTCTCTCCCAGTACAGCTCTTTGCTCTGAGTGGCTCCCCGGGGACCACCTGCACACAGTGGTAGTGGGCAGGACATTTAGAAAGAGCAGATGATGCAGACAGTAGTCCTGGCAGCAGAATCGACAACCTATATAGGCACATTTTTCACTGGATTCTGATTGCTATCTGGTCTCGACATCCTTAAATTTCTTTCTTTTTAATTGTGGCATGCATCTGCCCCGTGCAAGAGGTTTCCGGCACTAGCCCCCTGCCACGTGGGCTCATGTTCAGACTTTTCTGGCTACTTTATGTGCAATCTGCCCAATCAAGTTTTCAGTTCTCCAATAACTTCAGCCGAAATCCAAGGAAACGTCACAGGTGCCTACGCACTGGGAGTGTGCGTATTGCCCTGCGGGACCTTGAGATCTAGTGAGTATTTGAGGACTTGCTGTGTGGACACGCACGAGACAAACTGACGCACAATCAAGGCCTGCAGCGATTCTCTGCATGCTTGCTGGTCATTATGCAAACATACTGCCTTTTACTGCATAGTGGCTCGATGAGTCCAGCCAACATCACTTGCCTGCATTTTTAAGCTCTTTCGGGTGAGTCCAGCAGGGAAACCCTATTCAGTCCGTAGCTGCCCGTCAAACGCTCATCCATGCTACTGGTTCCCTCAATACATGCCCACAATTTTAATTTTAAAACGGTGACAATGTGTTTTGCCCTCTGGACGACGTTAAAAAATATCAGTTTTAATGATGGTGAACTATCTGTCACCCAATTATGCACGTGTTTCTGGCATCTAAGCACAATCTACAGTCACAGGGTCCATCCTTTCTCCAAAAAAGGACAATTCATTACGTTGGGTCTGAAGTGAAAATATAGGTTTGCTCAACTGCTGGTTTGGCATTCTACTTTGCTTCTGAATGGCATGTTTCGGGAGATTGTGCAGAGTGGCAAACTCAGAAAATGGAAAGTCTCTGAGGGAATCTGCTTAGGGAGCAAGAGGAAGGCAAATAACAAGGAGCAGAGCACCGTCAGGGCTTCTCAGGCCTCAGGTGCCGAGACCCAGGCATTGTGGGGCAGCCTCTGGAAACGGTGATACCAGTTGCATTGCTTGGACCGGGGCATTAACAGGAATAGTGGAGACCAGGAGACCATTTGCATTGCTTGGACCGGGGCATTAACTGGAATAGTGGAGACCAGGAGAGCCATGGAGAATCTTACAGTCCGAATTCCGTGACAAAGGAATAAAACATAGAACAAATGACAGGCTGTGCAATGCACTTCCAACCTCAAAGAAATGGAATGTGTTTCAGGGAGCCAGCAGAACCAGAAAGGTTGGAGTGGAGGCAGTGGCCACACAGGTGCACCAAGCTCCCATTTTTTTTTACATTTTATTTATTTTTGTCTGTGCAGAAAATGTTTGTAACACTTTCTTACAACGGAAACATCCCATCAGTCTGGTGGAAGTGGGAGTACACACTGCCAGTATCAGAGTACGCACAAAGAGTGTTTTACACTAATCCATTTAGAGGATATTTAGCTGGCACATTTCTGTTCATGTATGTCCGGCAACTGGAGCATGCGCCATCTCTTGTTATGGCATAACCCAAACATGCTCGGGTAATATGCAGAGGTTGAAGTGGGTGGGAGCGGTGCGCCTATACTTTTTATTTTTAAGTGTCACTGTTCCTATACTTTTATTTTAAAAAGAAACCGTCCCGGAATAGTTTCGTTTTTAAAATAAAGGTGTAGGAAGAAGTTGAAGCTTGCACTTCAATGCACTGCACTGAGCATTCCCTTAAAGAGCAGGTGTGTTTGTTTAGGGTTGGGTTTTGTGTGGGAGGGGGTGCAGCGATGGGGTTTGTGGGGAGCGGGGCAGGCCAGCAAGGAACATAGTTCCACTACTTCTTTTCGTACACTTCGACCACTGGATAAAGATGACTAAAAGCATCCTTTGAATTTACATATGATTAGAACCATTCTAGACATCCGAGGGCCACTTGCACGTGTTTCACACCAGGTGTAGGGGAACAGATAAAAGCTGTGGCTGTGCAAGTTAATCCTCAGGAACATGTCTTAAGCGGAATATACAGGGGCACTCCAAACACGGCAAAAGCCGAGGAAGCGGACGCTTCTGTGCCCTCAAACCCCTCGCCTTTGCAGTGACCTTTCGCATGACATGTGCCCCCATGCCACCAGCCGCATGCTTTCCTGAGCAAAGCGAAGCATCCCATTTTTCTGACAGTGCTCTTTGCAAGCTCTGGAGCAATGTAACATCGTGGCCTGTTGTGCTGGGAATTTGTCAACACCGTGTAACTGCTTGGAAAACCTGCACCCTCCGTTATCCTGGCTTGCATGAGCCAAGAGGCAGTTCAGTTCCACGATAAATTCCTGTCTGCCTAAGACAGACATCTCTCATATATGTTCCACAATAAATAACACATGCGGGGTGGTCTTATGAGGATACGGAGTGTGACGTAGAGCCATATTCAGTAAGAACGCCCACACTGAGGCCTGCAAGGTCACCCCGAAGTGCCTACGTTTAGTGAAGTGCAACAGCGAAGGCAGGGAGATTATGGAAAACATGAGTTAATCGTAGGTAAACCAAGGGGCGGGACATGGGCAGTTGCCACCCAGTGATTGGTTGTGGCAGAATGACTAACAGACATTTTGATTGACAGATAAACAGGGCTGAGGCTGTGTTATATTTAGACAAACACATCATATTTCTACCATGATCTTAAATATCTGAGCCGCATCGCCTTCAGACATGTTAGTTACAGCTTGCCAGATGACTTACAGCAAACACACCCGGTGATACAGTAAACCCTTACTGTAACTCATCTAAGTGCTGCAACATTTTTTCGAGCTTGGAATAATGAAACTGCGGGTATATTTCTGTGAATTGGCTAACTACTGGGCTACACTATCTTCTTCCAATGCATTAGAGATGAGGTGCTTGTGTGTTTGCCATGAACACATCATTGTTTAACATTGGAAAACTGGAATCGCTGTTGCCACAATGTATACCATGTGGCCAGGTTGAGTCACACTTTTAAATGAATACAATTGGATTGGAATGATTAGAAATATAAGGAAGATGACATTTGAACTCTTACAAAATATGAAATGATTCCTGATGTTTTTACAATCTAAGAAAACAACAAACAATTCACAAGTCTGAAAATTACATTTCTGCAAACAATGTACATTTGTTCAATATTAGACATTAAATACACACATATTGAGCGTTGCAACTTTCACCTTAAAGGTGCTGCAGTAAAGGAGTTGTGACAAATCTCACAACTGATTTCCTTACATTTTTGGCCCAAGTGTACACAAGCAGAGTACGCACATAACGTCAGCCCACTGCCGCGCTTATTTCACGATATGATTTGATAGGTCATGTATAACGCGCGCTTAATGAGAGGTTTCTAAGCGGGGCCGGGATGCGAACCTGTGTTGTTCCAGGTTGTCTTGCTTCCAAGGCAAGTTCGTTGCCCCTGAGCTATCCCGCCGAGCCAAGAACACTACTTGCATGTGGTGAGCCTTCAAACGTGAGCCTTGTCCCTGCCATTCAGAGTTACATTTTCAGCTTGTTGAATATTTCCTCACCCTAATGCATCTAAGACCTGACACTCTAACCGGCTACTCCACGCATGCTTTGGACTATGAATCCCAGAATCCCTTAACGTTGACTAAGCTGGGTAGGATTGATGGGAGTTGCAGTACAAAAACATCTGAGAGCCAAAAGTTGAAGTCCCTTGCACTAAGATTTAAGAGAGTCGTTCATTTCATGCTCACACCTGGCCTTGTCTTCATGCTCCAGTTCACATTCCCCCACCTCTTGGGTCTGGGGGCAGGAAGTACTCTAATTCTTCAAGCCAAAGCCCTAGATTTGGTTTTGCTGAAGGCATTGAAGGGCTGTAAAGGGGCCATCACAACCCAATAGTGGGAAAGACTGGTAACAAGGTGACTGGATGAGAGGGTTAATATTTCTGCTTTAAGCTTCTGGCAATAGTGACTTAAAAAAGGAAAGAATCAGCAGTGTTGACTAGTGGTAATTCACTGCGTTCCCTTTCCTAAGACGTCCCTTTATTTCAGGTGCAGGGATTTGCGTGTTGGGATGTCAGGATAGTAACAGGTGCGGCCTGCCTTGAGTCTTAAGTTGCATTAGCCGTCAGATAGCAAAGCAGGTAGAACCTTCGCTTTGATATCCATACAGAGACTGTTGACGCTGGTTCGAATCTCAAACTCAGCCTTTCATCCTTTCATGGTCGATAAATGAGCACCATACACCATGGGTAATATTAACCAGCGCTGAGATACCTGATGGTTCGTAGCGCAATGTAAATGCAGATTTTTATTGTTATCTTCTGCACAGTTGTCGGTAATTTACATCTGGCTTCGAGGTTGTCACCCTTCCACGGCAGGCCCGTAGTTGCACCCAAGGTTGACACAAATGTGTCGGCTTTAAATGCAACGTATTGTTTCATAATGTGGGAGGAGGCGGAGTCCCATGAACCAGCAAAATGATGCTATCTTCAGGCCAATTTATATGCACTGCTCGTTTGTCCCCGATGCAAATTATTAAGTTCTAATTATACATATCCATTTAATTACCTCATACGTTTTTATTTCGCAGACCCTTTTCGGCGATTCAGCATGAGATGGTTGCCGATGGTAATTATTTGTGCATTTTGCGACATAAATGGCAAGCACGAGGCACTGTTCTCCCCATTGGAGGAGTAACACGGACACACTCTATTTTTTTAAAACCTTGTATCATGTACTTTAAAAAAAGTAGAGAATATCCCCCGTGTCCATATTTAGCATAGTCACGATGAACAAATATAAATATTACATTTTCAATGTAGGTCTGTCTGGATGCTCTGGATTTGGCTATTTCCAAGTTCTACAAATTTCATTTCATACGAGAACTCAGTCACAGGTAGATGGAGTGATTCCGCTTAGTACCAGATGAACATATCCAGACCAGCAGACGCATCTAGATAGACGTTGGCCTGCGTCGCATCTGGATAGGATCGATTGAAGGATAACATGCCCGCGCCTAGGAAAAACGTGAATGCTAACATGTGCCACACCTAGAGTTGTGAACACCAGCCTGCGTGGCGCTCAGATGGAGTTGTGAATGTTAGCATGCCCACACCTGGACGGGTCTCTAGACACTAGCCTGCGCCGCATCTGGATGGGGGTGTGAGGGTTGGCATGACCACACCTGGATGGAGTCCTAAACATTGGCCTGCGCCGCGTATAGATGGGAATGTGAGGGCCAACAGGTGCCACACTCAGACAGAACTGTGAATGTTAGCATGGTAAAGGTCAGTTAACCCACTAACCAATATAAGCTCAAACTCTGAATACTTATCTCACTCAAAAAACTCACACAACCATCTCTCGCACAACAAGCCGCACGCACTTCACAACACTGCAACAACACATAAGCCGGAACAACAGCACACGCGGATTGACTCCGATCCGATACCTGCATCAAAGCTCAGCACCCTGTGTATACGGAGTTGAAGCTGCCAACAGAACACCACTCCTCACTATCCTTCTCCCTTATTCACCTTACTAACCCATCCCACCTTTATGATTTACAGATCCGCCTGATCGCCTGGGGAACAATTCCGCTGGTGACGGTGCGCGGTACAAATACCTTTAACATTTAAGATTTAACATTTAGTCATACAATGGTTGTCCAGGCTGGGATTTTGGTATTATATAACTCATGCATCCTTGTTGCAGGGATGAAATTCCAGCCATTGGCCACATCCCGGCCCAGTAGACAGTGGCACATGGAAGTGATTAGCAGGGCCCCCAGGAGTGGGGGCAGAGAGCAAGGTTGGTTCCTTTGCTCTGCTATGCCCTCAGTTTGAATATGTATCTCTTGTTAATGCTGTACTTACAGTCTCTGGAAGCACTCCCTTGAATTAGCGCGCAATAGAAACAATCTTTTCAGGTATCATTTTGTGCAAGGATTCTGCTTTTTGAAACTGCTGTGGTGTGGAACACTAAGCATGATCCTTTCTATGTGGTGCATGTCTTTGATGCTTATATTTTGCTACATATATCTGCCATGTGTGTGCCAGAAAATTCTTTCTTGTGACCTTCGTGTTTAGGCCGCTACATTGGTAGGACAGAAGAAATTAGAAGAAAGTTGAAATCAGCGTCCTTGTGCCTTCCTTCAACTGTTGTGAATCGGATATTGGAGAGGCGCTATTGGACGTGTGGGGTGTGATGGGAGGCATCCCCAGCAAGGGTTCAAATGTTAGAGTGATGCCATGTCTTTGTTGTATTAATAAGCTTAAAGTCACACCACCCTCTTTCGTGATAAACCTTTCTGTTTACTACATTCACTTTTCCCGGGGGCCTAGGCACAGGCACGCTCGGCATTCATGTAAGGGCCCCTCCGTGGCAACACAAGGAGAACAACAGTGCCTTTTCTTTTAGTTAAGTGTAAGGGCATGCACTGACCAGCCCCTGACCTTAACTTCCCACTGAGAGAGGCAAGGTGTGTTGCTATGCAAACTCAATCTTTACAGCTGGCACTTAATTCTTGTGAGCAACCATGATTGTGGGTGTCATTGCATCAATTATTTTGGTAATACCACTTCCTACATGCCCGCTGGTCCTGTTTCCGTATTACAAATCATTTCTCTGCCACTGGCAATGAGGAAGATGGCTGAGGAACTGTAGAGAATGTCCTCTTCGTTAATGGAGTTCATGCGCAGTCGGCCATCTTACAGTCACGGCCTCGAGGCAAGGAGCTCATATGTAAGTAGACTTGAAAGTCATTGGCTCCTTCAAATCACGGTGTTGTGGAATTTTGTTGCACAAGAAAACAGAGGCAGGTTTTGCGATCACTCTTTGTCCTCGTAACCCCTACAGCCAATGCAGGGATGCGCATCTATATAGACATGATGAAAATCAGTGGGGCTCTGCGTCATAGTGGGACTGGCTCATACCTCAGCATCCCCTCTCAACTCTGCATTGGATCTAATGGAGCACAGGTTCTTGAAGAAGACTGGTGTCATTGGTGGCGTCTGAAAGTGCACCACAGGTGATATCGTGGAGAGGGCTGTTGCAAGGAGGAAACATCCGAGTATTTGCTTGCAGTGCCCTTAAACTGTCAATAAAGTTGACTAAACGCATTCACTTGAGAACATCATCTCCTATTGGACCGCTTACTCCTCTGCCAGCTTATCATTGCATCCTAGTCCACCATCACCTTCTGTAAGAATCCGCTCCTCACCATTGGCTGCCATCCGCCATCTTGCATTAGAAAAGGAATTCAGCACGATGGAGCATGCCAGGCTCTGCCCAGAACAATACATACAACACAGTACTTGCAAGATGTATCAGCGGTGTACAGTTTGCCGTGCAAGTTTCTTCAGCACTTCTTCCTGACATTTACTTACAGTGATTTGACGCTATGACGCAGCCAGAATACAGAAACCATACTGTTCTCAGCACCTTGAACTACACTATCCTAATATAGTGTACACAGTGATAAAAGGGAGCATGAAACTGGTTACCCTGAGCGCTCCTATGACTGGCTTTCCGAAAGTGGCCAGTCATTACATATGTCTCTGAGCGCTTATGTATTTCTGTTCCTACAGTCTTGTCATTTATCGTCAAAGCTCACATCGGAGGGAGGTCATTATTGGGACGGCGAGTTGGTGGAAAAGTGTATTCTGCGTTTATTCTGCTCCTCAGCCGGTCGGCGAGAAGAATCCATTGTGCAAGTCAGAGCCTGAGGTCAGCCATCAAAGCTCCCGATCAATACAACAGCTTGAAGCAGAATGGGGAGGATTCGAAACAATTAAATATTTATAATAACAAAATGTCTGCAGATGAAGGAAAGCTTGTCTTCCCAGAGGATGAGCTCACACCCCAACCCCCACCACACGTTTCTCAGTAGGTTCCGGATGCTGCGGGGAAATATTGTATTTATTACACGGAAGAAGGCAAAATCCGCAGAACCTGGAGCAGTTCAGAGGAATTCTGCATGCCTACCCGTTGCGATTCGGGTGATACTGCTCCAGGGATCTGCTGCAGCTCGCCCCCACATATGGCCTCGTGCCACGGTGTCGAGAATCACAAAAAGGAGGCAGCGAGTACATTCTGTGGGAATATCCATCCATCGTTGACTTGGGAGGCAGGGATCTAAGTGTTGACGATATCACTTACAAATAGTGTATTGCACAGAGTGGGCATGCTGGAGCATCTTTTTCAGTTTTTAGCTTGACTTGTAAATGTAACCCAAGTAAATGCCCTTAACAACGATTGTGCAAAGACCTTGCAGCAGAAGATGTACACGGTGGCAAGAGTTGACAATTGGGTAGCGATTAGCCCACCAGGTACTAAGGCAGGGCTTCTTTTTTTTAAGCCTTGTGCATACGTTTGTGAGGACCAATACAGAAAATGGAAGGTCGTTGGATTAAAGGGGCATACCCCTCACTATGAAAGTTAAATAGGTGCACAGGGGTTTTAACCAGATCCCTACTCCGATGTGTGCTGTGCACTAGCCTGGAGTGCAGCTTCTGACTTCCCAGTCGTGGTTACTGTAATATCGTGAAGGCGGTTCAACAGGTTGATGTATTATAAACAATGAACGACATCAAGTCCATGTCCAGATTCAAGTTAGCAATAATTCAATGCAGAGCGGGTGTACACGCTCAAAGCCCCCTGCTAGTCACGCCAGGCACCCACAGCCTTGAAGAGCCTGCTCACTAAACACAGGCACTAGAAATATATGAGTAACTTGGGACGAACGAAGAGACACATGACGCATTTTTAGGGAAGGTCGCAGAAACAACGGAGTCGAGGAAGCCACCTGCCCTGGCCACCCCCATAAATGTTTTGTCAGAATGAATTTTCTGTTCCCGTCTGCGGCGAGAAATTGAGCATTCGATATTTTGTTTGTGAAGGGAACAGGAGTTGGCATAGTGAAAGCTGTGTGCTCGAGTTAAGCAGCGGCCCTTCCCATATCTGAGATTAACCTGGACATGCCCGGATCTTGCGGGAGGGAGGGTGGGTCGGGGGGGGGGGCTTAGTAAGCAGCAGACGGCTTCTGTGGTCAAGTGGAACGGGGACAAAACCGACGCAGCCCTGCTTGATTTTTGCCAAGTTCCTTATCGTGGAGAACATGTGCGCAGCCGTCTAGTCACCACTCCCTTTGCGCTGGACGGATATGTTCCTTAACCCTGTGTGGCACATTTTCTTTGCGCTGGCATCAGGTGTTCCTGGGCCGCTTGACAGTAACATATGCAAATTAAAACCTATTTACTCTTCCTTGATTGATTTATTGATCGGGAAGCTGTTTCGTTATAAAACTCTGTAGCTGTCCGGGTGAAGCGGTGTTCTTTTGCACCCCTTTAATGCACGATTGAAATTTTTGAGCATGCCTTTTTTTTTAAACCTGCCCAATTGCAATTTATAGGAAGGTGGCAGTGGCAGTTTCTGTAATGGGTTAGCCCTACGTCCCTTCCAAGGATTTGCCCCTGCCATGGGCTAAAGTGACGCAAGCCATCACGCCTGGGCATCGACTAGCCCAGGCCTTCTTTCTCGCCTGCAATCTTCTGTGTGGTTGTAGCAGTGAGTCGGCTTTTACTATGTTGTGTCTGCGCACTCAAGTCTGCAAACGCTGTGATCTGCGCTGGTTTACTGCCTGCTGGAATCATGAGTCACAACTGACTTTTTTTTTAGGCACAATTTAGAAAACTGTTACTGTCATGATCAACTATTTTGATCAATGGATAATGATAATCTATCTGCAGATGGGTTGTACCTACAACAATCAGGTTAATTGAAAACAGGTAGCCTGTTTCTGTTAATAACCCCTGTTGCCTTTTTGACTTGATATTGCTTCGTCAAAAGTATAATCCCCTATTTACATGGGCGCTTGGCAGCCCGTGAAGGTTGGAGTTACTTGAAGTCAAAGAAAGTGGTTTACAACCAACCTAAATTAGGGCCGCTGGCTAGTGGAGAATTGGCACGCGCACTCCGTGCCGCCAGGCAGCTGATTATTATCTACGCCACGTCTTGCTGCTCTTTTCCCTTTCTAGCTTGTCTCTTGGGCCTTTTTGGAGCCCAGTGCTTCCATCTCCAGGGTTCGAAATTGAGAATCAGGAGCTAAAAGCAGGTCCTCGGTGTTGGCATCACCTTGTGGACAGGAGCTGCCGCAGGGGAACCAGGCGCTAGCATAAATGCTCCTTTCACTTTTTGTCCATTTTGTATGAGCCATTGTGTTTAAATGTCTATTAGATATGTTCTAATTCTGCTTTATTAAAATTCTCAAATACTCAAAGTTAATGTCACATGTCCATGTTTGGAAGGCACCAGTTGGTCCTAGGAGCCAAAGGTAGCTCCTGGTAGATGTTGGTTTCAAGCTAACCAGGCTCTACTATGAGTTAGAAGAAGGAGTTAAATAGCTCCCAGCTCCCCTCAATTTCTAACCCTTTTATCTCTGTTTTCAGATTTTGCATCCTTTCATGTCTGTGTGAAGCAAGCACAACTGCTATTCTAGCAGCCCTGCAAGTAAGGGCCAACATATTCCACTTGCATCAGTGCGATAATTCCTTGCACGGGGAAAGTGTTTAGAGGGCTTCTTCCATTAACTGTTTCTCAGCTGTGCATGTTTAATGGGACAGAGCCGCTTAGCTGGCCCATGCCTGCTAATGCTAGTGTGTCACCTACACTACTTCTATTGTGGCCTGTATTCCTCGTGGGCAGGGGTATGTGATTGGGGGAAGATTATGAATGCAGATACCCTACAGCAGGGGGGAAAAATGTAAGTTAGACGCTACTACTCAGCCATAAAAAAGTTACTCACCACCTCAATTCCATACATGCTCATAGCACACCATTTCTTAATCGCATAATCACAGAGTCAGATACCACTAGCCAATGTGCTAATGAACATTTTGTACCACTTCTGTGTGCCCATAGCTGAGCACTGCGTCACTGTGGCATTTGCATTGTGCACTGTGTACTGTTACTGTTGACCAAGTTAGTGGTATTGACTGCAAAGCTGGGCTTATATGCATCATCTGCCTCTTCCTGCCTGTCTTTTTCTCTTCCTCCATTTTGTTACAAGAACCATTCGGATTGGCTAGGAATTAAGAACCCCTCTCCCTCATGAGGAAGGATGGGTTTTGGGGCAATTTTCCGATCACACATGCACTTGGTGGCACGACAAAAATATTGTCCCAGAAATCACAATTGGATTACTCATTCACCACCTCGGGGATAATAAGTAAACCACAGGATATTGTTTTATGGAGAGGCAGGCTTTCCTGCACGCATCAAGCAGGTCTAGCGCCAGGTCCTATGTGATCAGACTGCTGGACAGTCATGTGCTTCTGGAAGGAGAATGTGACAGCTTTTTTGTTCACCTCGCCCAATAACTCACAAACCTAAGATCAGTAATGAGCAAATTATCCACCCAATGCTTCTAGAGTTCAATTAAGGACATTGTACTCATTTCTAACCAGCTCGAGATGGATATTGGCAATTGTGTTATTTGATTATTTTCAGTTTGCTACGGATTAATGCTGCATCACAAATTAGTTTCCCTTTAGCAATGGAGTAATAAGAAATTGCCCTGACTTATGTCTTTTAGTGCCCTTGAAATCACGTAGTTATGATATGATATGTTATTTATAAGATGTTTAACACCCAGAGGTTTCTAAGCGCGGACCCAGGGATTGAACCTGTGTTGCTCCGTGTCGTCTTGCTTCCAAGGCGAGCACGTTGCCCCTGAGCTATCCTCCTGAGAATGCTACTGCACCCTGACTCTCAGGGCAGAAATAAGGAAAATGCACACATAAATCTGCGTGAGTTTTGCCAGTAGACAGCCCAGGGGTATTGAGAGCCAAGCAGAAAGGGGCTACCACAGCTCTGCATAAAGTAATACAATGCGAAATGGCTATAGCCAGGACCCAAACACACTCTTGCAGGGGTTGAAATGGAGATTCAATGAGCGGGAGCTAACACCAACTCCTGGGGGTTGGCATCACCCAGTAGGCAGGAGCTACGGCAGGGGAACCAGGAGCTACCAGAGATGCTCCTTTAATATTGGTCCATTTTGTATGAACCATTGTGATTAAATGTGTTCCAATTATTTTTATTAACATTCTCAAATACTCAAAGTTAATGTGACATGTACACGTTTGGAGGGCACAGTTGACCCCAGAAGCCAAAAGTAGCTCCTGGTAGCTGTTGGTTTCAAGTTAAACAGGCTCTACTGTGCTAGAAGCAGGAGCTAAATAGCTCCCACCTCCCCTCAATTTCGAACCCTGCTCTTGCCTTAGACCACGTGCCTCTCTGCTTGGAATAGTGTATGACTGCATGGATGTACAAAATCCGAAACCTATGCCGACTTGGTCCTTTTCCACTGCTTGCCACACATTGAAAGCTGCATCGGACAGAAATCACAGAGCAGCTCCATTTTCTTTTTTTATGGTGTTTAAGTTTTAGCATCAAAAGCAATTAATCACATTCAGTGTGAAAACACCATCAGGTGGATTTACAATTAGGCAGTGGCTAATGCAGGTCATAATTTATAATATAATGGGACATGCACTGCACTAAAGAACAAACCCATTAAGCACACCCTATTTGTTGTTTGTGCTTAAGCAAAGTAACCTGCCTACAGGCCCAGGGTTCTGAACTCCAGGCCTGTGTTACAAACGTTTTCTACAATGGCGCAGTCGCACCTTAAAACGCAGTGCAAATCAGGCCCTTCTACCCATTTTCTATCAACAGCTAATCTCTCAATCGATGCCTCTCAATCCGGGGGCTCCCTTTACGGCTAACCTGCGGCCGTCCGTACCCATAACGATGAACAGAGTTTTCACATTGGCACACAGGTAGAGGGTACCTTTACTGCCTGCACCCATGAATACTACATGTTTTCTGTGTCTGCCTTTTCCGCTATCCGACTTACACCTCCCACCCTCATTTCTTACAGAGCCATGTGCTGCGAGGCCAACATTAGTGACAGAAAGGCACTATAATACCACTTACCTTACCGTACCTTACTCTTTCTGTTGACAATGCCATAAATCAAAGACTTCACTGTTAAGTTTAATCCTCAATATCAGCCATTTTATGGCATTAACCTGAACCCTCCCTGCTCATAGAGCTCATGCATGAAGCAATCAGTCAGTGGAGATTGCAGACAGAACAGTGTCTGCCAAAAAAAGCTCTTATGTCTACTATTATTTAATTAAAAAAGAGTAGGTGGGCTGCAGCATCAGTGTGGATAACATTAGACGTCACACCCATAAGGGTTGTTCTACTTCTGTCACGTTCTGAGCCTGAGGTTGTGTCTGATTTTTATTTGAGATAGGAGATAATTACATTCTTTTTCCTAGCACTCCCACACCGCTATCGGAGAGGGATCTTTTACGCTCGGTGTCACGTGTGTATTAAATGTATGTATCTGTTGATGGTCACTTGAAGGAGGGCTAGATGAATGCGGGAGACCCTTGGTGGATCACAAGTTGGGCGAATTTGTTTTGGCTACATTTTCTTTATGGATTGTTTTCTTTCAACGCCAAAAGCAGGGGAGACACTCACCCTCTTCCTACTCCCACCTATCCCCTCCTCGCTCTCCCCATTCTATATGCCTGTCCCCATCCCACCATCTATCTTAAGTGCTGGCTATTTTTTGGGGGGGGACCTGCAATGGTACTTCCTTTGCCTTGGACCTCACAGCTGTGCCATGCTCTCCGCTCCACACTGTTTACAAATATGTCTTGAGACTGGCTCCATTGACTTGACTGGATACTGTCCTTCAGCTTGTTCCTGTTTTGTATTGTTCTCCAGAGCATAAAGGCAAGCAGGATGGGTGAGCACCCCCCTCCATGTACCTCTCCCCCTCTGATGAAAGGCATTCCCCATTCTTGAGCTCTTCTGGATGAACTGGCCGGCAGCCTTTAGGATAGCTGAAGATGAGCAGTGATATTCATCTTGACCTCGGCCCCAAATGTGTGAGCATGCGTGTTACCACCATTTAATTGTGTATTTTCTCAGTTCTGTGTCCTGTCACTGGGGGGAGGGGGGCAGTTGTGATGTATTTTCTTAGTTTAGAAGAATGCAGTCAACGGGAGCTTACCATTGGCTAGCATATCCAATTTACTAATAATCTTGGAATATTTGTTTGAAAGTGATTTGCAAAGGACAGCAAAATTGTAACATGTGCAAATCAACAGACAATGCTTGTTATTTGTAAAACTGGCGTTATTGGATAAATGACTTGTTCTTGTACAGGCGTCATCATGTTTCACTGCTTGCTGCCTGGCACCCAGAAATACAGACCAACAGACCTCAGATAAGGGACGTGCCATCCCCTCTCCCTATGTGCACAGGCATATACAAGAAACACAAAGGAGCAGTCCTTTGCTTCCATCCTCACAGCCCTGTGGATGTTTTCATAGTCTGTGGTACCAGCAGCGCTGCGCCACAGGAAGAAGCGCTAATATTATGACTCACTGATCTGAAAAATGAACTTTAAGGGGGAAATACATACTTTAATTTGCATGAGCTAGTTGCTGCAAAGATTTATGGATTACACAAGGATATCTGTCTTATAGTTCAAAGATACTTTTACTCGCCTAAAGAACGACCTCATTGGGAATATGAATAGCTGGTTTTACCCCAAAAGATAATTTTACTCCCAGTTTAAAAAATAGTGACTAAAACACCACCGCCCCCCACCCCCCACATCAACATTTTATATATCTGCAGTCCCTGGTTAGAGTGGTCAAGTTGGGAAGGAGTCTTTCCCTGGGACACAGTGTACACGGACTGCTGTGAAGCATGTATGTACACACCGATCCCAGAGCCAGGGCATTTGGGACAGTTGTGAGATAAAGGTAAAATTAAAACAGACGCAGCCATTTTTGGTCTGATTCAACATATATGTATGTATTAAATGCTAAAACATAAATACACCACGGTGGAAAGGACCGGCTGCATACATTGGGCCTGGTGGATTAAGCGTTTTTCATTGTAATTGTCCCATTGAAAAGAGCGTTTGTAAATCAGGCCTGTTGACTGCCGATGCGTTTTCTTTTTATAGGAGGTTTCAGCAGATGCCTTTTTTCCTTACATTTTTTTTACTATTATTTGTTTACTTGTGTGTAGCCAACTTTTGGCTTTTACAAATAACGTTGAGGAATGAACATGTAAAAAGTAGGTGCTATGCCTTGTGGTTGTCTTTCATATTTATGTTTGTAGTGCTTCAATTTTCTCAAAAGCTAATCTTTTTTCCTTTAACTATTTTTCTTAGGATGGGGAAACTCCTTCCCATTTGCCAAAAACCTTACTGGGTGAACTGGTTTGTTTTGATTTCTAGCATGTGGCCACCCTCACACATATTCTACCCTATACATAGAAAGACCCTGTTTCTTGCCTGCTATGAGTAAACCATGGAGGGAGGCAAAAGTTGTCTGATCTAAAAGGGCAAACTTGTTCAAATAAAAAGAAAGAAACAATCCTAAAAACTAGGCAGGACCCATTGCGCCAGGGCGGAATTTGCTTTTCTGAGGGGGTGTCAGAGGGAGGGGGGGGGTGGCCATGCACTTCTACCAGCAGACGGTGTCATGTCGAAGGAGAGGACTGCATTTTGAGGTCAAATTTCCATATAAGAGACCTCTCCACTTACTGCCTACATAAACCATAAACACTCTATTGATGACGCAGCATAGGAGGGGGATATCAGTCGCGTATTCATTTACCTTTTTTACAGGGATTTCTTATCAGCAAAGAATTGTCTTTTCCTACAGCTAAAAGAGGCACCAACTACGCGTTGTCCAGGTCAGGCCCTTCCTTGTGGTTTAAAGAGGCCTCCAATCATCTAAATGCTTTGTCGGTTCTGCTGGATGCAAGCCAGAGCTTTTAACTGATTTTTTTACAATGGGCTCCATTGCAAAACCAACTCTTCCTGTAAGACTCTGTCACCAGTTCAGCCTTGGCTTAAGAGCGCTTTCACTTCCTTCCCTCGGCGCTGCCGTCAAGATCACCCGGTGGCACTGGTCAATACGCCATATACCAGCATCGGCCCAGCCAATGTTGTCGACCCTGTTGTCTAAATTGTTTGGATTCTGCTATCATTGTGCCTGTTGCAAAAACAACAAATAATTCAACATGCGGCTCGTGATCAGGGTGTGAAGGTGGGAACCAAAGCTCCCTGATCATAGAGACTGGACACATATGGCCAATGGTATTCATGGAGAGTATGGCCCTGCCCTTCCATTTGGAGGCCCAGTCTTAGTGACCGTAGTTATGTGAGATGTGTCATTCGTCTGGAGGACGGTGGTGCCTGGCTCCAAAGAGTTTCCATTCTGGGGCCTGGGGCAGCTGGTTGTCCTCATTTAAATGTGCTTCAAGATCCTCCACTGTGGTGGGTTGTATGGGAGCGCAGTGTACAGCATCACAAACCAGATGCGTGTTGTCAAATATTGTTGGAAAAGAGGTGGATATTGACGCATTTCTAATGGAAGGCAATAATGCTGTCTATTAATTTGAAGACAGACGTTTTCAGTATCTTCTTGTCCATTCTTGTCAAACAGGAGACACCCCTCTATCCATCTTTTCTAGGGGACCAGTTCCACAGTTATCCAGAACATAGATGGTGCCTTCAGAGGAATTCTGGGATAAGGGTCCCCACCCTAGATTGTTCTCGGAGTGGGTGAATGTGCCCCACTTGTTCTTGCAGATTGGTTTGAGAATAGACTTTAGAAGCAGTATGGACTAGGTTCTAGGTAGGACACCTGCAAGACAAAAGTCAAACACCAGGGACACTCCGTAGCTGCAGCATGTGAAGTAACACCCAACAGCACTGTATATTGAATGCAGCCCACAAATCAACGTCAACAGCAAACTAGCATTTATTTGCAGCACCTTAAATGAAGAAAAGGTTAGGAGGAGCATACTTGTTTTATACTCCAGAGTGTACTCCATGTCCCAATGCCTACCTCTTGTTGACATTCATGGCTAGTACCGCAGGTTGAGTCTAGACTGCATGCATTTAGAAATGAAATACACATCAAGCAGAGAATTGCAAACTGTCCTGCCCGGGTTCTTCTTTGAGATTAAATGTGTGAAGAAGTGACCCGGTTTCTCGGTACACACCAACTGGGCATGCATATGAATCTTCATCACCTGAGTGGTACCATCAGACCAAAAATGCTTCTGAATCAATGTGGCCGTGTCAAGGTACTCCTGCTCCATGGGGCGAGTAAAGCAGGGGCAAGTGCTAGCTTGTGCGGGTAGTTTTCCCTGCTAACAGTCAGTGCTTCATTGGAAGAAACCCACATCATGTCAGTTCTGGCTGTAGCTCCCTTTGGTGGCCAGTGAATCAATAGTCTTCTAAAGCAGAAAGGGAGTTTTTTTTTCTTTTCTGAAACGTGGTGGCTGGTCTTGGTGCAGATGTGCAAAAATAGGTTTCTCAGAGTTGTGGTCTTTGGACAACAAGGCTTCACTGCACTCGTGCTACATGTGCAAGGCATTGGGCGGATGAGGGCAATGACTGTCCACTGATAGGGTGTTTGGGAGTTGATCTCACTTGCCTGTGTTGATGAAGCTGAGGAGTTTGAAGGTGAGCTAAGATCTCACAGGAAACCCAGTGAGTTGACTTCCGGGTCAGAGAGATGTACGCTTTGGGCTTTTTCAAATTAGTTAATATGCACGAGGACTCAGTGAAGCATGATATTTGGGCTTTCATCACAACCTCTTCTCCAGGAGAAAACTACTCCGTACATTTAGCAGTGTGCTGATGAGTGATACGCAATATGTCCACACATGTAAAAGGCTTTCTCTCGCTTGTGTCTTGGGGTGGGACTTGACCTCAGTGAGTTGGGCAGCTGTGCCCCAGCGTTGCTTATTCCCCACCATGTGATTAAATATGCGTCTGTAATCCATGCGCAGTTACTGCTTATTTTATTTCCTGAAAGCTATTCAGAGCAGCCTGCTTTCACCCAGAGAGTCTGTGGAGGAAGCGGACAGGCAATTTTTGTTTCAATCCAGGAGTCTCCCCGGAGCACTAGATCCAGGGGCCGATCAATAGGTTTTATTGTAGACCTTGTGGTCTCTGAGGGCTCTGTGACCTTATCTGGGCTAAAAATAGTGTCTGCTCTTGCAGCCGGCAGAACCTTGACCTGCGAGAACCTATTTGGAGCGGAAGTGACACGTGCAGTCAGCTGTACGTCCCAGACACGCTCCGAGAATGGGGTCTGTGCCGCTGTGCCCAGCTATGGAAGCGCAGTTCCTGGGCAGGGAAGCGCCACATACGCTGTGGGGTCTTGCAATGGGGCTGTCTGAGGTGTACTGGCCGGTGACCTGCATGCCTGCAACCCGCCCTCCGTTGTCTCCCGCGGTTCTCAACATTGGGCCGTTTGTTAAGCACAAGCCTTGTGTACACGTTTAAGCATATCCTTGCGTTTTCTCGTGTCCGCCTCCTTTTCCTTCGTTAGTCCAGCAGCTGAAGGGAGAGCGGGGCAGCATAACCTTCTCATGCGAAGGTCGTGTAGCTCCAACTAGAGGTCAAAAGGAAGAATGGCTTGATATTTCAAGAACCCCCTCATATCCCAAAATGACCCAAGTTCACTGTATCTGGCACAGAACACCATGTGCGCCTCATATGACCCAGCACACTGTAAGACCCCTTCTCCGGGAGTGTGTCTCCCACCCCCAACAGCTGCTCCCGTGCAGAGAAATATAAGGGCATCGCCAGAGCCAGGAAATGCTCCCTGCATGTCCGTGTGGAGCTTTATTCCTTGTGGGTGATGTTTCCCTATATGTCCTATGTTCAAATCCTCTGGGCCAGTAAATGAAGTCAGTGTATGTAGGCTTGCTCCAGTGCCCTGTGTGTAGCGTACAAGTTGCCGGCTCAAATCCCAGAAGGGCACATTCAACCCTTCCATCTTTCCGAGGTTAGTCACACAGTTGGGTGAAAAAACCTAGCACTCAAGAAGCAGCCGTGTTTGCTGAGCGCGCCTTAGATGGATGCTCAATAGTTTTACTGGGGGAGCCAGGGAATTCAAGGGTAGGGTCGATGCAGGGGGGTCTGGGCCGGCTCTTAGGGCCGAACATGAGCCGAGTTAGGAAAATGGATATGCAAAACACGGGATGAGTTATTTTGCAAAGCTCACAATTACTTGTAAAAAGTAGAGCTAGACCTGGTAAAATATGTTAAAAATAATTCGACATTCAGACTGGCCTCAAAACCCTGGTTCACAACTTAAACTAAAATGTCTGAACCTTGGCAAATCATATAATCTCACCGTTTTATCTGCCACAGTTGGGGCACCCGAGAAATTATTTAGTTTACAGCCTATTTTGTTTAAAAAAAAAAAAAAAACTCACTCATGGACTATTGTGGTGTTGCTCAAACCATATATAATAGTGACCATTCTTATATTGCCCACCACAAATATATTTGGCTCTTGGCTTACTCATGCCAACTTCTTGTGTGTTTCTTGATTTTCACACCTTCAGCAGAGTGGGTGAGGCAGTGATGATGTATATGGGGGAGGGGAGCGTGGATGGGCCAGATTGTTGTGGCACATGATTCGGGGTTGGGGGGCATAGGGAAAGCCCTAATTTATGTTGAAAGGCTACCACTTAGCATCCCATTCCATTTCAGCTCCACAGACCAGCCGATGTAGCTGATATGAGGTAGGAGTGGGGAACAGCGAGTTGGTGGGGCGGGGGCATCCAACTTGAACAGTGTTCAAGTTGGATGCTGGTGGCATTCGGTAGTGGGAGGCTGGCGGTGCAAAAAGGTGATTACCCTGCTCTGGGCTTGGGGCATTTGATCTTATGTAGTCAAGTGCAGTCGCCTCTAGCAAGGCTCCTCCACATTATGCTGTGATGCAAACGAAAACAGGAAGTAATTGGACTCCCAGTACTGCCCCAACCAATCAACGAGTGTCAGAGGGGCAGGGCAGGAAGTTAATTACCTGCAGTGGTCATGTATGGAAAGCTCTTTTTCAATCTTTTTTAAACTTTCCGGTCCAGAAGTATGTGGGCAGCAGGTGGGTCTCATGGCTTGCCCCTGCTTTAGCAAAACCAAAGAGGTGATGGTTGGAAGGTTTAGAATTAATCTTAACCTCTGGCATTACTCTGGGCAACCTTCCAGAGCATCGTTCTTCACCTGCCAAGCCATTACAAAAGGGGAAAGACCATATGCAAATCAGGCTTGGTCCCACCCCAAAAGGGCCAGTCCAGCCCGAACTGCTTGGTACATCCCTTCCGCACAAGACCACAAGCACCCCCAAACATGTGCCGGTTTAGACCTCATCATTGAGGAGTAGCTTGGGTCTCTCTAGGGTAGCAAAACAAAAGAGGTGATGTCTGGAAGGTTTAGAATTAAATTAGGCAGGCATTGACCCAAAATGAGGACTCAGGCAGCTCTCTCTACTCACTCTTTACAAACCCTTCTCTGGGGGACATTCTTCAGTTCACTGTTATACAGGTTTTTCCGGAAGTCAACAATGGGGGGAAGCATCCCCTTAATTTGGTGACTTGTGCAGCGGACCACAACCAGAGGAGTGTCCATCCAGTGTTGCATGCAAATATCTGGAGCGTGGGAAACACGTGTGCATCAAATAGCAACACATATCCTAGAAATCGTAGTCTTTCTCCTTGGCAATGAAAGCCCTGGTCAGTGGCTAACGCTGCTTTTCATCACGCAGTGCTAGTCATGGTTTCCATAAGTGAAACAGAGGAAAAATAAGAAACGCCCACGTTTCAGAAGCTGCCCGTCATTGGGGGTCTACTGAACATCCCTTGGAAGATGAAAATGGAAGAGAGCGATGATTACGGAGCTGTAAGAGGTGGCATTTTGTTCCCCGTTCACAAAAGCAGGGGGCCATCGTGGCCTCGCTCCTGAAAAGCGAGGTCACTGCTGGCATTAGTGCAGCTAATCACATAAGAGCGCGAGTGGGCCCTGTCTGCGCGCTGCATCTCCTGCCCGGGGAGCTGAGACTGGACACGCCGCTCCGTTCCCATACAACCAGTCCCTCTTTGGTTACACAAAATGTCCGCCCTTGCCCTCTTAATGCGGCAGCTATTATTAGCAAGTGTCACTCAGTTATCTGAGAGTGGCTCTTTTAGCTGCCATCTAAGTGCCTGACACTTGGGTTTACAGCAGATTAAATTAAATTTTAGACTGGTTTTGCTTCACTGAAAGTGGACAAAAGCAGCAGCTGCTGTGGAAATGTAATCTGGCAGCGACAAGTGCAGGGTGCCGCGCCTGACGCCTTTCTCCCTTTCGTCTCCCCGGAGGTTCTTAACCTGCAGGTGACTATTTTCAGATTAGGTGCCTGACGAGCTGCTCTCTGCGGGCCGGCAGAGTAGGGGGCATTGTCCTAATCTCGCCGCCGCCGCCGCTACTGCTGTTCCTCGTCGATGTTTGCTCAGAAAGGCAGCTCTTTGGGTTGTGTGTTCTTAAGGCATGTTAGCTCTGCATCATTTTTGTCTGAGCCGTATGTTGACGTGCCCACTTTCACAACACAGCAGTGAACAGGTGTTTAGGCGGGCGTGCAGAAACTCTTGGAAGGTTTGCAACCTCGATCCATGGATAAATGTCTGACCTTATAGCGTAATAGCAGAGTCGCATTCTGTGTATAACGCTGACTGCCGGATCTCTCCCACTTGTAAACGTTGCACTAATATCGCCCATTACTAGGTATGAACCGGCTGGAATGTGAACCTGTCACACTGGGTTCTCTGAAACGAGCACTTAACTTGCTGAGCTATACTACCGGCTATCGAATAAATGTTTGTGACAGTTGCTCATTGAGAGATAGTTTGAATTCAGGTTATGGTTTTAGGATTTGCAACCCTACCTTGTGCATGGTCTCCAGGTGCTCTGGCAGATCTGATGGAGGGTGGTTAGGTGGAGAGGAAACAGCAAGACTGCAGTGCTTTGTATTGAGTTTGTGCTGAGTATGTTGGTTGTAGTTGGAGGTCTACGTTTGTTTGAACATGTGTGCAAGGGGCTGGTTTGCATTTGCGTGCGATAAGGTGGAGAGAAATTGAGGGTTTGCCAAACGGTGGGGAGTGTTCTTGGGGTTTCCTTAGCGATTTCAAATGATTGGTCTTGCTGTCGGCTGTGTCATGGTGAGAAGGTGTTTGGCTTTAGTGGCTGCTGCGTTAAGATGTCCTGTGTTGCGGTTTAGATGTTCTGGGGAACCAAAAAGTTGTTCTCTTATGGGTTTGGCAGTGCCTTGATGCATTCATTGTCTTCTGGTTGTTATAGGTTCCTGAGTGTCGTGCGTTGTGTTGTAGGCAAACCGTCGGGGGCAGGTATGGCGGATTCCCTTAGGTTACGTCTGCGCATGAAAGTCGAACTATTGAGGAGTCTCGTATCCATGGCTTGATGGGTGTAGGTTAAACTTTTTGTCTGTTAAGCACTGCTGAGCCAGGTTTTTTTACCTTTCCTGAATTTCAGATGGTCCTGTACGGTGTGCTTTTCCCTTGGTAGCGTGTTCCAGTTTTTTGCTCCAATAGTGAAATAGGGGTAGCCTTTGTGTCTTTCTCTGCAAATCAGTTCTTGATCTTAGGTCTCTGGTTGGTTGGTAGTGTGAGAGTATTATTTTTTTGCAATTCTGCCCCTATCTGAAGTTGAAGGGACAACATGCCGAACTGACAGAGCACCAAGTTCCCTTTTTCATTGTTGCCTACCTCCATCAGGAGTCCAAGCCACCGTGCCCTGTTCTGTGCGAAGTGCCATTCCAGTTTTCTCCTGGATCCTGTGTCCTGTGGGCATAATGCACACCCCTGGAGCTGGTCCAGTGCAGGGTTTCTCCCTAGTGAACTCCTCCCCCCATGCTTGAATCAACTTGGTTGGTGTGAATCTCAGGGCCCCTATGCACATTATGCATAGGGCCACCGCCATGTTGTGCTTCTGTGCTGCTTCTCTTCAAGGACTGGCTTTACCAATCCACCAAAATGTAACACCCAGTCAGGTTTTCGGGATATTCACAAATGTAAGTCTAATGTGCTTTTCTTTTTGGTTATCCTGAAAACCCGACTGGATTTGACTGTTCAGGGGTTGAAGAGCCCATCCCTACGCCTGCTTGTTGTCAGGACGCCTTTGGGGTGGTATCTGGTGTTTACATCTAATGCCTTACCATCAAATGCCTTTCCACCGAGGCATTTGCATCGATAAAATATGCATCGAATGTCTGTTTTTTAAAGGTAAAGGGTTTAGTTTAATTTTAATAGGGTTTAAAGGGTAAAAAACGTGGTTGGGTGGGACCCCCATTAAAAAAAAGCATTAGATTCACATTTTTCTGATGCAGATTATTCGATGGAATGGTCCCTCAATGGTAATAATTCGATGCAATGACCATAAACCCTTTAAGGTTGTCCAGATCTAAAGTGTAGGTGGAAATGTCTAAGGGGTCTTGGGTAGTGTAAGCGTATGGTAGGTTCACATTCACTGAAAGAAACACAACCCATGTTTTCTAAATAATCCATTACACCATTTACTTACGGTGCCCGGACGTTTGGTCAATTGCTCCATTTCTTATTCCTCTGCAATGGTTTTCAATTCGCGTTCGCTCACTCTTCAGGATTGACTTCATTATCCTCAAGCCACCTGTCCCTTTGCAGCCAGAATATCTGTCTGCTAAGTGGGTGGGGTTGGGAAATGCACTCGCAGTGCAGCCACCTGAAGGCCTGCCATTGCCCAATGCAGGTTTCCTAAACTCCCTGCTCAGGGCTTTTTCTCAGCAGCTAAGCAGGCCGGGAGTTCCCACCCCACCCACCCGGAGCTTCCATTCAATGTTCCCTTCTAAATCGTACTTTCCCCAAGCTTCTGGAAACCAATTTTTTGTCTTGTATATCCCTTGTTTTACTTTTTACAGTGCTGATTTTATGATATGTTATAACTTTTTCATAGGGTTATTGCTTTTTTAAATATAAATCTGCATTATATTTTTAATTCAATGTCTTTTTTTTGACGTTGCAATGCCTTTTACGGAATCTTGCTGCACCACTGGGACTCGATGCACGTTATGCATTTTTTTTTTAAAAAGAGACAGGAAATAAAGTGTTTACATGTATCTATCTGCCCGACACATGCCCTCTGAAAGCACTTTGGTCAAGATATATAGTTATCGCTAGAATGCTTTGGATTACGTGGCTTGTTGTATTGAACGTCTATGAAGACATGGGCAGTTGCCCTCATGGCCAACAGTTTCTATCGGTGGACCACTCGCAGGGCTGGACTGGGAACTAAAAGAGGCCCTGGAAATAATTACTGGGGATCAACAGAGGCCCTGGAAATAAAGTTCAAAGTGGCCCCAAATGACACATTTTCAGCAAGCCCAATGCTTTTCCTATCAGAAAATTTGGAAATACCACAGAAAAGAGGCCCAGGGATCAGAGGCCCACCGGGAAATCTCCAGAGTTCCATATAGGCCAGTCCACCCCTGAGCACACGTCTCACTCCCCTAATCCGTTCTCAATCCCTCTTAACAATGGGCCCCTTGCATTTTTTTAGACAGATTTGCGTATGGCAGAGCATGTCGATACGCTGAGAAGCAAAATCATTTGGGTTTTCAGAGTGACCATCAAATATGCAAATAATTACCAAGAAGTTCATTGGGAAATATTTGTCTAGCAGATCCATGGTTGAGCTCCTAAAAACCGTATCTGGATTTTTCTCTTCGGTGTGTGTGAAACCCAGGCCTAGATGTGTGTGCAGAATTAGTGTGTGTATGTGTCGGACAGGGTGTGTGTATGTATGAGAGGGAGGTGTATGCCTGTCCCCATTCAAATCTTCCCTAGTGTATAGAAGCACAGACTTGGTCCTCTCTGTGTATGTATATCGTGCTGAGAGCACCAGCACATAACTCGTTGGTAGAGAGCAAGAAAAGCGCTAGAGGGTGTTAGGGTGAAACTCTATTGTGTCTAAAGGGCACTTGTGCCTCCCGGATGGGAGGAGAGGACAATAGTTTCATTCTGAGAGAAGAAAACTTTAGGGCATAGTTTGTTTACGAGTTGCGCTTGATATTACAGTGCGGCTTTGTTTCGCTGGATGCTGCTGGCACATGCCGCCTTGCCTGCTGCTCTGTGCGAGGCAAACTGGAGAAACCACTTTGATATCCAAAAAGGGAAGCCTTTCTCCGGCCTCTAAGTGGAGGACGTGGGACTGGTAATAGTTTCAGTGCTTTCTTCATTAGCGCCATTATTGTTGTTACTGGGGATAACGTTTTTACTTTCTTTTGGGTGTTTACGAGGCTCTGCCCCAGGGAACTTCAGCCCTTTTGCTCCTTCGCCTTAAGGATGTATGTGTTCAGGAAAATACTGCAAAAGACTGAAAGCCCATCTATTCAGAGTAGCATGAGGGGCGTAACTGTATGTAAACTGCTCTCATTGGCTCGGTGCCTGCAGCCACAAGAGTAGCATCCTCGCACACCACCCTGCTTAGCATAGGCTTTGGGTCATGAGCCGCACACTGCGGCTGTCAGTGTTTCATGAGTTATGCTGTTGCTTTTGTGTTTCATGTTCTTTACATTCTCCCAAAGTGCTCTTAAGTGACTGAAGGGTGACATGCTGGTGTTACGCAAAATACATAACACAAATACGTAAGCTGCCTTTCAGAGGTTTGCTAGGGGGGATTAGGGGGCTATAGCCCCTGGACTTTTGGTTCTAGCCCTAGATAGAATCTCAGGGGCTACAACCAAAAGGCCAGCTAGCCCCGAGTCCCGATAGTCCCGACATTAGCATAGCCCCGGACCTTTTCCAGACCTAGCAACACCATCTACCCCTTTTGGGACGGCCTCCCTTCACTCCCTTCAAGGCGGTCTCTATATTTCTATATTTGACTATCTATTTCGCGAAATGTAGCGTCACGAATGAAATCCCTCTGCCATGGATATACAGCTAGAAAGAAAGAATACGAGTTGAGCGACAGCATGAAGAAAGTGAGTGGGTGAAGGGTGGAGGAAAGGGGAGTCAGAAACCAATGCAGTGTCAAAAATGTTCAGAATATTAGAGAACTGCCAAAGAAATGGCGACTGAGTCTGAGAGACAGTGTTCCGTATTTTGCACCATTTTTATCCCAAGCAAGACAATATCCTGTTCCCTGTTTTGTGTACACAGTGTCTGCCAAAGAAAACATGGAAAGGAGATTACAATTACAGTAGAACCAGGGAAGGAGACCAGGAGGCCCTGGAGCTGTGGGCACTTGAACGTGTTTGTGCAGGGGCGGTCTCTGTTCTTGCTTCACCTGTGCAGGTCTCACTGTGTGCAGCCTTAGCCCACATCTTGTGCAGCACTTGCACGGCGGTGATTAATGGGCCAGAGCGGCCTGCTAAGTTCCAAGCAGCCGAAGCAATAGTGGGCATTATTTTCCTTTCTGAAAATAATTTTGGGGGAATGGCGATTTCCTGTCTAGTGGAACGTGTGCCGGTTAAACATTTGAAAAGATGAAGACGCGGCGCTTCATTATGTGACCGACAAACTGGGCCAGAGGGTCACGGGACAATGGGTGTTATAGTGAAAAAAGCAGGCGCCCTATGCAAATGCTGTGTTCAGAGCCCGGGTCAGAGGTAGTGGGCGGGGCCGAGCCTCGTTCTCGCCAAACGCGGCAAAACCCCAGCAGTGACCTCTTCTCTGCGCCACGTCACTAACCCGGACAAGGCCTCGTGTAAGACGATCCATGCGCAGCGCGGGGCACGGGGTCAAAGGCGCATGCGAGAGGGGCGGGGGGCGCCCCTGCGACTCAGCAGGTGACATTCCACACGCGAGGTGCCGCAGGGTAGAAACAACCCGCAGGAAGCGAGCGCGTATTCTCTCAAATAACTCGTGTGCGGAAGAGGAAAGGTGGCGGACAGAAATCAGAGCCCCGCATAGGCTGCTACACGATAGCTGGCGCTGGAGGCCCCCTGGCTGGCAGTGCACTTCCAAGCAGGCCCCGTGACCCTGTTCGAATGCTTCAACCGGCCCCCTTCGCCCAGGAAAAACGTAAACACGTAGACAAAAGTTACACCTGTGCTTGTACATGTTAAGTAGAAGGGAAGGCGGTGCTCGTGAGATGGCCGGGGTCTCGGCGTGTGCATTCGTCGATTCAAGCTCTATCCATGCCGAGTGCTCCAGTGGGCGGAAGTACTGCAACCCCTTTAACATATAAAAATACAGTAATGCGCATGCCCACCTCGTTGCTGCTATGTTAACAAGAGCACACGCGATACTGCAGGCTACCAGTATTACAGTCCATGCACTGCTTGCAAAGGTGCGGCTGAGCTGTGTTTCCGCAGTGACCCCTTGGACAGGACGCGGGGCTGGAATTACAGTGAGAGGGATGGCAAAGAGAGACAGAGAGACAAAAGAGGGAGAGAGGTGGAGAGAGGCAGCGCTGGTCATTGGGACGGATTTTCCTGGATTCGAGAGCCGGCAACAAAAAATCTCACCGGATCTGGGATGGTGAAAATGGAGCCTTTTAATGCAATCAAACTGCTCTTTTTGCAGAATTCAGGATCCAAACTTGGGTTGTCAGGACCAAAGTCGAGAGAATTAGCTACTTGAACCGTCTAGGGTTAACACTTCTGAATATGCCAGAAAAGTACAGTTTGTACGTTTAAAAGATGTCCACCATTCACAATTTGCTTGCAACGTTATAGGAAACGCCCCTCCTTTCATGGGTTATTTTCCCAGTTCTTAATAATTATTAATTAATCTCCTGAAATGAAAATATTTATTTATGGGGGCAGGGGCTGAGAAAAATCTCTTGAGTCCCCCCGATTTACAGCACCCCAATCCTAATCTGCAGTCACCACACAGTCGCCAACCCCCCCCACCCCGTCGCAGGTGGGATCCCAGAGTTAATAATTTCAATTTCCGGCACTGGAGAGGGGTAATCTGTGGAATTTTGTGGCACGCAAAACCATAGCCTTTTCCAGAAATGTGGATCTGCTCTTAACTCCAAGCTGCAGCCCTGCAGATCTCCACCAGAGGCACATGTCTAAAAAATCTCAAAGTCCTAGTCAGTGCTGTTGCCATGGACACAGAGAGGGTCTGGTGGCTTCATTGGGGAAGTGGGCACACCAAGCAATGCAAGCTACTAGGCAGTGGACCTTAAGGGTGGTGGACATTGTAGAGGCTGGCTCTAAAGCACACTGAGTATTGAAACAACCTGTTGATCCAAATACTTAATAACAAATCCCTGTGCATGAAAATGCACAAGCTACACAGCTTGCTTTCATAAAAACTCTTAAAATGGGTACCATGGCATTTTTAATCCTATTGTTGGGCTTTGGAAGTATCCTTCTCTTATAGTTGGGTAAAGCAAAGCTTGAGATGGGCCTCACAGGGACAGAGAGCCCTGGTAGTTTCTCAGGCAGAGCAGCTTTCACTAACGGAAAATAAGGACATCGGCCTAATTTTCCTGTGTAAGTGTGTACAGCGAGCCAATCTTTTCAGATTCCTCTTTCATTTCCACCTGAAACTCTTGTCTGCTATCAAACTCTATGTAAATCACCATTTCTTTATATAGCGTTAAATAGTGATACCCACCCTATCGCTATAGGTGTATGGCCTGGCAATGTATCCCCCCTTTACTTCGCCATAAACACTTACTTTGACATACATTCACTTCGCCAGGCATTTACTTTGAAATACATTTACTTTGTCTGCATATTCACATTGTGAAGTTGGCAATGGATGTGGTTAGGGGGAGAGTAAGGTTAGGCTTGCGTTCAAGTCATAGCGAGGGGAAGAATGTGGGGTAGAAAAGAAGAGAGCATCAGGGTTCAAAATTGAGGGGAACTGGAAGCTATTTAGCTCCTGCGTTTACCCTAAAAGAGCCAGGTTAAGCTTAACAGTAACTTCTACTAGGTGCTACATTTTGCTCCCCTGGCCAAGGAATGCCGAACAGAAATGTAACACTGTGAGATTGGAACAATCTATTAAAAAAACATTAGGACAGACCTATATAACATTTAAAGCATAAGGGGTCATACATAATGGACAAAATGATATGTTTGCACCTTATGTTGAGGTTTGATTTGTGGAATGCTATGTACTCCTCATTCCCAGTGGTAGCTCCTGGTCACTGGTTAATGTGGGAGGCCCAGTAGCTGCTTTTAGCTCCTTCTTATCCAATCTAAATTCGATCCCTAGGGGATGCAAGTGTCTCCCCATGCAATGAAAAAGTAATGTCTGGCGAAATAAATGTGACAAAGTAAAGACATACATCCCCTGTCATGTGTTCTGCTGTTGGGTTTCATACAGCGCTTCTCTTTCGTTTGCATGGTTTCGGTGCTCTGGCAGAGCTGAAAAATATGGGGGACATTGGGGATTAGTTAGGGGGAATGGGCAAAAATCCATGATAGCTTTTCTGTTGCACTGACACATGCTGTTTAGAAGGATGTATGTCTATTGCTCGAAAACAAATGGCTAAAATTGTTGTGCTATTTTTTTCCCCTCTCATTGTTTACCACAGAATATGCAGGGAGACCCCTTGCACCCACCAATTATCCCTCACCAACCCCCATCCCTCCCCCACTAATATTGCCTGACCCCAATCCACCATCTACATTTTGGTGGTCAAATTTGTGAAACAAACGAGCATATTATGGTCAATCAATGGACCCAATGCCATCCAGAACTACCCATGCACTGTAGGCAGGTCTGTTTCTGGGTGATTTGTGCCACACGCACTTGAGGTTTTTGTTTCCACAGGGGAGCCTCATGTGCCTGTTTTGCTAGGTTGCATTGGCCGGGACTGTAGTAGGTAGAAGTCTTGCTCGGATGGCTCAGTTCAGGGGCATAAATGCCAAGTTGCAAGCTACTAGCCAGCCATAAAAAGTCACTTTCCACCCACATTCTATCCATACACTTTACAACACATCTCCCTCATCTTATATAACACCTTCCCTCCTGCAGTCTGAGGTCCTGACGTCACTGGGCGGGACCTAATGCACCTTCACTCGGACAAGGTTTACATGCTTGGAGACTACTTTGGTGATGAGCTGGAGCAGCATAAAAAACAAATAATAATAATATTATGACACCCAGCACATCATTTCTTACTTACCAAGAGTTCATTAGCAGTAGCCAATGGGTAGTGGCGATTGCACATTTTGCACCCTGGCTTAGGTGGTATGTATATTTTCTGTTTGAACATAGGAGTTGAGAGTATTAGTCCAGATAGCAGGTAGCTGAGACCCTGATGAGTATCTTGGCGCATTTTTGTGCTATGGCAATGTTAGTGTTGCTCCTCAGGTAAGGTAACTGTGACAAGATGTCCTGAGGCACCCCTGTATCAATCAGTATCTATGGCAATGACAGCGTGCAGCAACTGGACCTACATCAGAGGGGGAAAGACGGGGAAGAGCAGAGAGGAAAGCATGGAAGAGATAGGGGATCAGGCAGCATTGGGTATGGAGTAGGAGGTGAATTACTTCTGAGGAGTACTCAGAGGCACGCAGACGCAAGTCATAGAGGGTGTACTCACTCCAGATGAAGCACCAAGGAGCATCTCAAAATCGGCAGAGTCACGTGATGTGGAGCAAATCACGGTGAGAGCAAACTCACATTGGGGGCAGCATTACTGTGTTACACCTATAGTGAAATCGCATTTGGCCTGCATTATAGTCTGAAACCTTGCTCTAAATCTCAATGGGCACCTAGTTGTAAAAACTCAATAGGGGGAAGGAAGGGTATTTTCCTGTTTTTTCGGACACTCAATACACCTTCTGCGAGCAGTCACCTTGTTTTCGTGGACAAACGCATTCCAGACTTTTTTTTTGGGATTATAAACCCAGAGAATGTGTTATGGCTGTCAATATTGCAACTGCAGCGCCTATCTTTTTCCTCTATCATGTCGTCGCATTCAGTTGCCTCTCTGCAATGTCATTGCCCTTCTTTTTATTTCCTTTATTATTTGTACAGCGTGTATCCATACAGAACCAAACAGGCAAGCCTCGAGGTGCATATTATTGGAAGAGATAGGTTTTTAATTGTTTCCGAAATATCTCCAAATGCATCGTGAGCACTGAATGAACAAAAGACATTAGATTTCTGACCTAAGGGTTCTTGTGGGCTTATTCTGTGTCAAAAGGGGGCACAGGTAAGGTGGGGCGAACTCCTACGTACACTTGTAAAGCAAGCATAATATCTTGAAGATAATCCATTGGCATAGTAAGGCAAAGGATAACACGCACTGACGCATTTCGCACCACTTGGAGTTTCTGCACTAGGTTATCAGCCATTCCTACATGTAAAGCGTTGGCATAACACAGGTGGGAATTTGTAAGCATGCCAGCCACTGAGGCATACTCTTCCTTAGGTGAACATTGCAGAATCCGCCTCAGTACCCGAAGGCTAAAGAAGCAGATCTGGCGACATGGCTAATTTTTCACGACAATGAAAGATCCCATTCCCAGATCATCCCCAGATTTCTTGCTTTGGTCTCAAATGAGCTGGGGAGACCAACCAGGCCTGGGGAACTCATCAACTGCTGAGGGTCATTAAGCAAACGTCTAGGTCCTAGCCGCGATATTTCCGTTTTTTGCAGTGTTGAGATGCTAGCCATTACTCAACATCCGTTTGCGTTCCATACTCAGGGTCTCCAGTAGTGGAGAGAAAGCGTTGAAGTGGCCCAGAGACTTTGACATACATTTCAGTATCATCTGCAAAGGAATGATACTGTGACTCAAAATTGCGAACAATATTCATTAATGGTTGAAGGTAGATATTAAAGAGTAATGTCGATAAATGCAAACATTGAGGCCCTCCGCAGCCTAGTCTGATGTGTTTTAATATAAAGGGACCAATCTTTTACCATTTAAGAAAGTCAGTTAAGAAGTGCTCAAACCAGGATAGTGTCTGGTCATTAATTCCAGTTAGAGATTTAAGATTTGTCAACAATACTGAGTGATCCACAGTATCTAATGCTGCCGATAAATCGAGCATAACCAGTGACAGGAGATTACCTTCATTAGCATGGGCAAGGATATCGTCGTAGATTTCTGTCAGCGCGTACTCTGTACAGTGCTCAGAACGAAAGCCAGATTAATGCGGTTTCAAAATAGTGTTGTGTTCTACAAATTGTTGGAGTTGCATAAGAAATAATATTCTCCAAAGTCCTTTCCTACCATGCTGTCTCACTGTCATCACTGGAAAAACATGGCTTCTCTTAAGTGTCATCACAGGGGAGCCACTCAACCTGGCTAAACAGAATATTAGTGGCCCCCAGACAAACCAATGTCATGGTTGCAGTTCGTTCTGAGCAGTCTTAAAGAACACTGTTCATTCATGCTGAGGAAAGCACATGCATTGCTGCTCATGTACTAGGAAGGAGGTTGCACTGCATCTGTATCTATGGTAACTTAATAGGGAAAGCCACGGTTCTGTAATCCCATAGTGTCTGTGCACTAGAGGTATTTTATTTATTTGGTTGCTTTCTTGGATGATCTGTATTCTTCTACAGTCACACCAGCACCTCCACCGGTTGAGTCTCGGGAGGATAGCTCAGGGGCAACGTGCTTGCATTAGAAGCAAGACAACACGGAGAACCACAGGTTCTGATCCCCGGCTCTGCGCTTAGAAACCTCTGGGTATTAAGCGCGTTATAAGTAACCTATAATTAAACATCTTTCCTCTGCCATGCGCAACGCAATTAATATTTCTGCAGATTTCGTTTTTGTGGCAGTGCCTTATTGGCCACCTTGTCGGGTGGTCACAGACGCTGCTTTGTCTTTTGAGGTACAGACCGACTGAGTAATGCTTGTTTTCGAGAAATGGTGCATCGTGCGAGGGAACGCGTGTCACTGACGGGTGCCACTGTGAAGCATGGCCTTTTCAGCCATCGCCCCTTGCGAGCCAGATTACAGCTTTTGCTCACTGAAAATAGCAAAAGGAGACCCGACCGAACACAAGAACTTATTAGCCTTCCGAAACATGTTAACAAGTAGCCATTAGCACTTTATGTCTGCATGACTAGTGCGCTGAAGTGTTTCATCCCTGGAGGGAAAAGGCATCGCTAGATAAGGTGGCACGAGCTCGCACATGGGCGAGTCCGTGCCACTCAGACCTCTGAGAGTTATCACCTCTCGCTTGTCATTTCTGCCCTGCATCGCAAAGCACTCTGGGATGGGAAAGGGACGCGGGCCCCTTTGTTAGACCTCAGCGTTCGAAAACAAACAAAGGGGGAAGGAACAGGCTGGCTGAAGTCTTGTGCACTGGAACGTTAAGACCATTGTGATGTCACCAGTGCTGCACCATGCAGTGTGTACACATGCATGTGGAATCACCACAGAAACCAAGATCCTGAAACCGAAATTCATTCTGTTTTGCCGCTTTTGTTCCTGGGCTCAGTTCTTTAGTACTACGAGAGATGCCGTACACCACTTTTCGAATGTATTTATGTGAATTCATAGAGTGCATGTTGAATATTTTCATGGCACCAGCACTGAAGTAGTGAAACAAGGCCATGGTCAGCATACCCAAATTCCTGCTGCCATGGAACGAGTCAAGCTGTGTGTGCCTGGTGAAATTTCAGGCAAGGGCCTTATTGCTTTAGGCCGTATATTTTAAAGTCTAGCGTCAAATCTGTATTGCTGACTTTCCCCCTGCGAGATGCTATAAACCTGGGGAGCGGCAGCAACTGGCCGAGGACATATTGCAGAGCACAACAGGTAGACGGAGATTCCGTCAATCAGGAATTTAGGATTAATACCATATAAAGCTTTTCGGGTAAGCCATTGACTCGCTGTACTCTGCATTCCACCGGAAGCCAGTGTAAATATCCCAGGGCATATGCGATATGTGTACCTCTGTCTAGTCTGAGTAATAATTGAAAGGCCATCTTCTGGACCCATTGAAGTCACCTCTTGTAATTTCTTGAAGGGCCCAAATAGACTGCATTACGTTAGTGCAGCCCGGTAGATGTAGCACTGAGAGTCACAACCACCTTGTACGGAAATTGAAAAAGCAGAGAAAACTGTATTTATTTGGAGAACAGGGAGGCCAATTTCAATCAGAAATGGCTTAAAATGAGAGATTTAAAAATGGCGGAGGCATCCCCGGGAAGGATGCATGCATAATAGCACAAAGATGAGAACAAGTAGGGAGCCAGTATGTGAGGGTGTGAACAAAATGGGATATAGACCAGAGACAAAACAACATAAACAAATATATGAGAAACATTTGAATTACAGAGGCAACATTAACCTAGGAGGGCAAGTGCTTCAAACCGAAGAGGAGTACTGTACAGATATACACAATGACATTATTATATCATTACGTGGCACTGCAGAGATTGATGGGATCAGGTAGGGGCGATGAGGCCTGTTCCCGCCACATAATTTCCTCACGTTGGCTAAAAAAAAGGCCCTGATAAACACCTGTTCTACTAACACAGGCTCAATACAGGGCTGAAGAATGACCCTAACAACCCCTGTCCTACTAACACAGGCTCAATATAAGATTTACAAATAACTTTGACACGTCTCAATAATCTCTCCTGCTTACACCCCAGATTGGTCTAATGACTAGTGGTAGAAAATAATGCCAAAGGCCTCCAGGATTCACATAAATTATGTTTTTTTTAACCAAAGGTTAGGAGAGAAATAGTCACGGCTGGAGAAAAACGGCCTCTGAAAATGTACATAACAGTTTTGAACTCTTTACTTCTTTGCACAAGCTTCATGGGCATCACATGTATTGTTACGTATTAATTTGATGTGATTTCTTTGATCCATTATTGTACACCAAGGAACAATTTTCCAGGTCTATACGTGGACTTTATTATTTGTGGATTAAGTGCAATGATTGTTTGTCAATGCCAAAGATTGTTGATTTTATGACACTACAATAACTATTATTAAATCTTGAAAAACAGCCGAAATAGATGGGCCTTTTTCGATTCATCTTTTTTTTCCCTTTGAGAAAGGTACACCCTAACGTGGATGTAGGGACGATGAGGGGGTCACCCGGCGGAGCTCCCTCTTTGGAAAGTAGGTGAAGTTTAAGCTGAGCTTTGAAGAGATCCATAGTCGGGTTGGCTTTGATTGTGATGAGCAGAGGTTACAATGGAGCGGGGTGAGTGCGGAGATAGAGCAGAAGCAAGAGGAGTCATGGGACGGCATGGAACAGCAAGGCGGAGTGAAGCGAAGGAGTTGGTGAGTGCACTCAGATACAGCCGGGGAGGTAGGTACTGAGAAACAAGACCATTGAGGGCTTTGTTGACTAGCAGAAGGAACTTGAAAAGGGAGTGGTCGTGCATGATAAACAATCCAGCATGATGTCGGTAGTTATATGAATGTTGAGAAGGTTAATGCGAGCAGCAGAGGTGGTGGTAGTGATGAATTGTATCAGTCGGACGTTGCTACTAAACAGGACCTCAAGGTTGTGAGCCTTGGGTGAGGGAGCGAGGAAGTCAGGCGAGAAGGAGTTTGGGGGAGCGAGGGGAGTCATTGGAAGCTGGGAGAAAGATGACTTTGGTTTTTGATGAAATTATCACATGGCAGGTGAGAGCCACGCGTTGAAGGATTGCAGTGAAACAGTTTGCTTTCAGTTCTGATATGTCTGACCAAAGGAGAAAAAAGATTTGAGTGTCATCAGCACAAAGGTGATAGCGAAAGCCAAATGACCAGATAACTCTTCCTACACCAAAGATGTAGAGGGTGAAGAGCAGAGGTTCAAGGACTGATCCTTAGGGGTGCGCCTACAAGGAGAGGCTTTGATTTAGAGGTTGAAGAGTTCCATTATATTGTAAAGGAGAAACCTTCAAGGTAGGAATCAATTCAAGTGAGAGCAGATATGTGAAACCCAAGGTCGTAGAGAGTGAGGAGGAGAAAGGAGTACTCACCAGTGTCAAAAGCAGCAGAAGAGGTCAACAAGTATGGGTATAGAAAAGAGTTTGGAATGATGGTATTTACAATTTAGAGCGTTTGAGAACAGGCCTATCTTGAGTTTTAGGGTGAAGTTCCTAAAATGTCTAGCTTGTAAAATTAGTCGCTTTTATCTGCACCCCTGCCCAAAACAACCTCCCATTTTGAGCAATTTAACTTCAGTGCATTCCTGGCTATCCACTCTGCCTCTACCCTAATCAACAGTGTGTTAAGTGAAGTTGCTCAAACAGCAAAACTCACCCTTCCAAACCTGTGGGGAATTTCATGACAACAGATAACATGAAAAATCCAGGCTCATTGATCGCATCTGCGAGTGAGTACTTGCATAGATTGAAAGAGAGCATAGGCGGGACTGAACACGACAGGACAGTTCTCTTTTCCGCGATTCAAGTGGAGGCAGGTAACTCATGCGATATGTCTTTCAGGAAGGATGAAACCCACACGAGGGCACAGCCTCGAATCCCTGCATAGTGGAGGCTGCCCAGGAAGACTCAGAGGTCGACCTTGTTGAATGCAGATGTTTGAGGAATCGGTGCTGTATGCAGTCCGCCAATAGTACTAGGAGAGAGTCTGTGTGCCTGCGTGGCTGGTAAACACTGCCTAATGCCATAGAAAGATGTCTTCTAAGGTATTCTACGAGGAGGGGTGCTTGACATTTAACTATTGTGGTAGGAATTGTAAGTGGTGAGCCGCCCCAGAAAGCTGGGCTCATGTAACTGTTGTTTTTTTTTAATCACTTTACTTTTCCTGCCCCAAACACACCTCTGCTTGATTACATGTATTCATCAGTAACCATCCCTGCCATGTTTCATGGACCTGCACACCTTTGCACAGTGCCCCTTGTGTTCTGTTTTCAAAGCCACACGTGGTGTATCTGTGCCGGAGATTTTTCTGTCTTGCTTATGTTTCAGAAAAAGATGTTCAGGTGCCATTCATGCCAGGAAAGGCTGCCACCTTTCTCCAGTGTATCTCGTTTCAAAGTGCCATTTGCCCCCCACTCTTGTGCCCTGAAAAGAGGCAGGTAGTGATTTCTTATGGGTCCACTGCTGCTGGTATCCTGCACAGCTGCCTAGTCATCCCAGATGTGTATCCGCAGCACTGTTCCTGTGTCTCTCTGGCTATAATCACTTAAAACAGGCACACAGAAGCCGCTATGGAACTGCCAGGGGTGGTTGCCATATCTGTTTCTCATAGACAAAACGCTGTCTTTCCTGCAAGATTTTATAAACAAGCATTGGCAAAGCCAACAGTTTGGCTTTTTGTGTAGGCATGAGATGTACATTTGCCAGGCACTGCAATAAAGGTGCTACCTAGCCATAAGATGGAAATAGATGGCCTTGTCAATTCTTATTTTTAACAGGACTTCAGTGCAAGGAAATTATATAAATCAAATGGCTCAAGGCACACTTGGTAAAGATTCCTATTAGACCAGTAGTGCATTTAAAGCTGCAATTAAGCCATTAATTCATAGCAGGTAGCATAGAAATAACACTGGCAGGCCGGCATTTGATGTTACTGGTTGCTAGAGCTAGCTCAATGAGATCCCTGGAGGATGTGTTTTGGGGAGTGACGGGCAGGTATCAGGTTGGAATGGCAAAAAGGGAATAGCATGATCATGGGCTGTTTTTGGGTTGGTAAATATCCAAACAACACCCAGATGCGGTGTGTTCCTCCTCACATTTCATGTTCCTCCTCATTGTACTCCAGAGCCATAACTTCACCTTATAGCTGGCAGCACCACCCAACAGCCAACACTAACAAACATCTGCTGGGTTGCTCTAATGGAGCTTGCTTCCGATTTACAAAACATGTGTAGTGACCATTTTTTTTTCCAGTATTTTAACCTCTTTTGAAAGGTCCTGGACATAGACTAGTTTAGTTCCCGTCTGCTCTATTTCCTCCCTCAAATGCTTTACGCCTGCCATGAGTCAAAGTCATTATGTCAGGTCTCCCTTACTACATCAGAGCTAGGCCAGGGGATTCCTAAACACAATGAGGGCCAGTGCATAGGGTCGAGAGAGCTGCCAAAGGCGTCTTCACCAACACTCCAAAGTGGAGGGCGGTGGCGTTGGGAGTGGGGCGCGACACGAGCCATTTTAGAGCTTTTGGGTGACTTGTGTCTGAGAAACACATACATCAAGGCAGAGCAGAGCTCTCCAGTTAAAGGCAGTGCACAGCATCCGATAATGGCCTTGCGCGAGCGCAGGTCTTTGCAGCCTCCTAATATAACCTTACAGTGCTTAAAAAAATGTATTGTACATGTTTGTTTCACAGCAACCGGCAGCCCTCCTTGTTTGTGTAAATGTCAAATTCTGTGTATTTATTGACGGCACTGCTGGGCCTACGTGTCTGACCAGCGTCAGAAGCCTGCTTGAGGCGCCCTGCTGTGTAATCAAGTGTTTCTTCCAGCTTGTGCACCCCTTTTTCGCAATGCAACTTGTTGGTAGGATGCCCCTGGGCAGTCGTCGTGTTAGGATGGTTCTTGGTGCAAGCCACGTGTGCCCCACCCTCTCCTTGCCTACGCCGGCTTTCTGTATGAGTTTATGAATCCTTCTTTGGTGAGGCCTTGTTTCGCCTCGCTTTCTTAATCAGTTTACTGACTCGTGGCAGCGCTTGCGGATGGCAGTCCGGAGCGGATGGCAGTCCGGAGATTTCAGGGCGGAAGACGCTGCGTAGCGTTTGTGAAGAGCCCACGAATGGCTCTCAGAAGCCCTGGCACTGGGCCTGTCTGTATTCGGTGGCGGCCCAATGAAAATCCTGGGTAAGGCGCTATCATTTGCCCCTCTATCCCGGAAATATGTATGTTCGCCCAGGACCCTTATACGAGTTTAAAAAAGCCAATTGCCCTTCCCACTAACAAGGTTCACTCATGCAATATCTGAGGCAAGGCGTTTTCCTAATTAAGGCCCAACCCTTGGGGTTCAGGAGTGCGGCCATAACCTAGTTATCTGTGGCTAGCTGTGCAGCGTTGCTCCGGGTAAGCCGCGAGTGTGCCGTGCTCCAGTTGGTTTACCGTGCAGCGGGCCTTTGCTTTCATCCCTCGTGCGCCGGGTTTTGCATTCCGCTCGGAACGCAGTCAATCCCGGGCCCGCTGTCCGCACAGATATGATGTTTTTTTTTTAATAGTGCTTGTTTATGACTAAGGTCAAAGGCAATATTTCGGGACAATAATGAGTTAGTTCCTAATTGAGGACATGTGCACGGCACTGTTTATTTTTGTACTATTGCTAATTTATTTGTAAACCGGCTCCTGGGCTCTTTTTATCACACGCGTTCTGCCTCCGAATGCTGCTTCCCAGGCCTTCGGGTCCCGGGTTCAACGCGATAATGCTGCCAGGTAGCAGCGATTTAATTACTGGGATTGAATTCTTCAGCACGAAGCGCAGCTTTGCAAGTGCGAGGAAGGGATAGCATTTATAAATATACACACATAAATCTTGACACCGCGGCTATTATTTGGAGTTGCCGACAGAAAAATGGAAATGCGTGAAGTGTTTTGAAGGAGAAATGCTTGATTCTCTCGTCGGCAGAAACATGCTGTCGAAGCATTTTTTTAGAGCGCCGCTCGGCCTGGCCATTTCTTTAGTGAATTTGCTTCATCGTTTGCATGGGAAATGTCAATCGTCCCACGCTACTGGCGCAAGCTTTTCGGTTGTGGTGCCTAATATATGCTAATATACTCTAGCCTAGCGATAAGGTGATTTTTCTAAAATAGTGCCGTGGCTCGCAGTACTTGTGTGTGTTAATGACATTCTGTTTGTGACACCCGTCTGTGCTACAAAATGTTACAATGCTTAAGAAGCTGCAAACATTTATGAGTGTCTGTGGACAGTATTTTAGCAGTTTCCACTGTAATCTGGAAAAAAAATTAGCAGTTTTCTATTCTCTTTTCATGTGTGCTTAGAAAAGACCCCAAAAGTTATGGTGGGTTTAGACAGGCTTGGAAGAAAAAAAAAACGTTCACCTGAAATGGCAAAGTAAGATAGATTTGAGCCAAGTCACACAACGCCACCTAGTAGCCATCGCTGGAAGTTCACCTCCAGTTCTGAGCCACATCAGCAAGGCATTGTGGGTATGCAAATGAGCACAAATGCCAGCTAATCAGACATATGCCAGAGTTTTCAGTCAGCTTTCGGAACTCTCTTGGTTGGTATCAGCCAATAGAGCAAATTGAATAGTCTGCCACTAGGCCTGTATAGTTTTTTGAACTGTGATACTGGTGCGAGGTTATGCTCGTCCTAACAGCAGCGTTGATTTTTGATGTGAGTCACATGTGTAGCAGAAGTTACAAAGCTCGACCCTGCCTTGACACTCCTCATTTACATCAGGGCAAGTGACATCACATGACCTTTCACTCCGATTGCAGGCCTTTGCACGTCTTCTTTTTAAAATCTATATAGTAAACTCGAGGCTGCAGCATACCTATATCGATTGACAATACTGATAGTAAAGCTAGCAACCGCTGAAGGCATGCTTGCTTTAATGAATCAGTAGGCAGGTTGGTCAAGCAACTACCTGCCTAGTGGGGTTTGCAAGCAGCAGGAAGAGGGTTATGATTGCTCACCCCAAAATAATAATGAGCATCCTTCCAGGTGTACTTAGGCTACATTATCCGAGTTTCCTTTACCAGCAGTTGTACAGATGTGCATCAATCTTAATATCCTGCAATGCATACAGTGAGTTCTGTGTCCACTAACGGTGTGAATATAGCAAAGTTTTGAGAGGTGTTGCAAAAGTAAGTGGCAAAGAGTGAGTGCATTGTGTGTATGGAGATGACTAATATTTTCTCTAAACTCCTGGGGCAAAACAATGTATGCAAAGTTTCGTCCACGCAGAAACATCCCTCTGCAGTGTTGTGCTGGGTGGCTAGGAAGCTGGGTTGTTAAACGCAGCAGTGTGCACTGCAGTGCACTTGCTATAAACACACTAGGCCGCAGGTTGGAGAAGATGCAGACTTTTCAAATGCATCATCGTACATTCACCATGCGGTTCGTTTTGTCTTTGCTTTGGCAGGAGCACGAAGGAGGTCAACCTGCCTCAGAGTTTTGATTATTGTGTGCGGTTCAACTCTGATCATGGCTCCTGGGCCCAGCAACCCTTTGCTTCCCCAGCCAGCCCTCCTCTAGGTCCCTTAATGGAATGCCTCGGTGGCAGAGTGCCACCACCATGGAAGAAGGCAGCTCTGCTACAGCACTGCAGTGGGTGTTTGTATAGTGCACCTAACCCGCGGGTAACTGGTCGCATAACTTATTTACATGGTTACAAAACAGGTAGCAGTCGAAGGGGCCAGCCACCCCAGTGTACTTGACTAGGCCTACAAGACATAGCTGGTTACTTTGTGGCACTTACAAAGCTCTAAATGTGATGGGTTGAAGCTTGCAATGGTGGTTAGGCCTGGCGTTTCCACGGCAGCTCTAATGTAATGCATCCTGCAAGCGCTCCTGCCAATCCCAGGTGAGGTATGGTCCCACCAAATGACTCATCACTCATGATGACCATGCAGATTGCGGCCTCCAAATCCACCCAGTTCAGTGAACCAGCAGAGGATTGTGAGACTAGGGGGTCGCATGTAAGCAACGCATGTGTCCACATCGCTGTACCATTGCAGTGTGCGCTGCAGCAGAATTTTCGGTACTAGTCAGCAGATAGATACATGACAGCGCATGAGACGGTAGACACCATTTTGAAACTTAACTTTGGTTTGACTTCGGTTGCCTGGGATGCCATGGCTAAGACATCAGCTGAACGGAGCGCCTAACTTCCAGTCCAGGGTCCCAGGCACTGGACAGAATAATGCTAGTTTCCTCTGCTTTGATTCTTGAGAGAGAGATAATACCACGTGGCCCCTCACTCTTGCCTTTGTTTTGGAAAGGCGCCTCCCACACTGGGCTGAGGCGGATTCGCAGTGTATGCACAGTGTGCGAGGCAGGGGGAGCGCACAGCAGGGTTGGCGAGTCCCAACCCATTGCATGCCCTGATGCACTCTGGTCACGGAAGGGCCGGACTGCGCCCTTTGCCTGTGTATGGAGACTGTTTGCACAGTCTAGGGCGCAGCTACAGAAAATAATAACCACCTGTGCGAGCTGTTGATGGAAAGATAAGGCGGGCGGAGTGCGTGAGCTGGCGCTGCAGAGAAGGCCCCAACGTTTCCCATCGGTGGACGTTGATGAAATGTTTGTCCAGCTGAAACCAATCCCACCCAGCACTGAACCTGTTGAGTGATTCCCAGGACTGACAGCTGCTCTCCTGGATTGTACCTGCAAGTCCAGACAGGGCATTGTTCTGCTTCTGGCGGCTGGTAACCTTTGCACAGTGAGTTGAGAATCCTGCAGCCCGGGCTTGTCGAGGGGAGGAGACTTCAAACACACCTTTTCCTTGGCCGCAGTTGCCTTCTGCATTCTGTTCACTTCACCCTTTCCCCATTCACGTGCCACCTGTTCTCGAGGACAGCCTTGCACCCTACCTATGTCCCAGAAAGCGCTATACAGCATGCCACGCCATTCACACGGACTGAAGAGACCGCCAGAAAACAGCAGAAAAGGCTGCACGATTTTCCACCCCAAAGATACTAGTTCTCTGGATTGCCCAGCCTAATTTAATTTCCAAATGTACTTTGTACGTAATAATCCGAGGCCCTTCCCTTCCCTGCCACTTCCAAGCACCCCAGAAGGGGCCGAGCACAACAAGCTGCCTACTTAGGTGTCTCCATGCCCACCTCCAACAACAAGAAAAGTCTGAAAAAAGCGGGCATCCTAGTGCTGTGCCCTTTAGGCCTGGAGGGCAGAGCAGGATCCCCGGGCCTGCTCACTTGGAGGGGGAGTGGTTTTATTTACTTGCGTGTGACTCCTGTTGGTGTCAAAAATGGAGGCGTAATTTTGCCCAGTCTTGAGGAGGTTTTCCGGGGGCTGCAGCAGTACTAGATTAGGGGGCTTTAAATAGTCCTTTCCACCAGAAAACGTTCCTTTCCCGCCTGCCGCATACCCCCTGAGGTCCCGTTGGAGTGTTGCTCCTTTCCCACCATTCGAGCATTAGATAGATAGCGGCTGTGCTATGGAATTTCTTAGCAGAATGGTGCTTTGTCACAGCGGCTGTGGTGGCGTTCTAATTTTTGTCTCACTCTAGGGTTATTTTTTGAGTGGGGGCGGGAGGCGAGTGCTCACCTCACCACCGGTAATGCCTAGTGGCAGAAAGTGGGGGCATGGAAGACTGATGGTGCAGGCTGTGGTTGGGCAGGGTTTAGGTATCAGGATTTAGGCATGACCTAGCCTGTAACTCTAATGTTTGTATGAGTGGCTTAGGGCTTTTTTTGGGCAATTTCTGTGGGGATATTTGGCCCAGTTGGCCAGCACCCTATTGATTGATATAGGAACAGGGCAATATATGTGTATGCATAAACGAACATAATCTTCCGAGATTCATGCATATGTCATACATTTTTTCAAGTAGAATAAATGTCGAAGCAACTTGTGTCTATTTTCAGCCTACAATACAAGCTCCACAATATGGAACAAGCCAGCAGTGAAGGCATGGCCCCACAAAGTAGTAGATACTCACCCTGGTTCTACAGCAGGGAGACGCCACCAGCCTGAGTTAGTTTATCTGCCCACTCCTGGTGCTGACATCCGAACTGCTCCTTACACGATTCTAATTGCCAGCAGAGAAGTCATTGTTTCTTTTAAAATGATAGGACAGACATTGTCAGCACAATTGGATGTTCTTCCAAAGGGACTACGGTGGCAGAGGCTGTCCTACCTCACTCACCCCCTTGCTGCATAACCCCAAATATGGGCACACTGAACTTACCAAATGCAACCAGACCAGGTTGCACTCTGAGGGGCGGTGAGCTCTCATTTAGAGCACATTTGCTTGTAGCCCTGTAAACCGCCAGAGGATCACCTTGACGGCACTTCTGTGTCTCAGGACAGAGAAGGTGCGCTGCGGGAAGCTGACTGTTGGACTGGGCATTCGGGGGACTCTGTTGCTTTTTCACCGTTCGCCATTGTCTGGCTGGCCTTGCAATGGTCAGCGGTCCCTGGGGCATGGTGACCACTGCATTGTGATTGTTGGGGCGCCTACTCAAAATGGTCTGGCTATTGAATTCTTTTGGCCTGGATCAGCTTCTTTTAATTGTATGCCACCCTTTGTGATCCACGGACCAGCATGGCGCTTTACTTTCTTTCACTTTTAAAAGCATAACAAATCCCATCACCCCAGACTATCCCACATAGGTTCTTCCAGGTACTGCACTGTTCTCATCCCCACAATTTGGCTCCCACCAAATGGAAGGGCCGACAGAGGTGTCGTTTTTGGAACATAATGTAGGCTGCTTTCATTGCTGACATTTATACATTTTCCAAAAAAACACACTTGCACATGTTTTAACCAAAATCCTTATCTAAACCACATTACAAAACATTTCTGAAAAAGTACAAGGTATATAACACGTTATGTTATGCTAGCTTAGGCTCACTTGTGGAGTGCGCGTACACCATTGAGGTGATTTCCTGATGCTTAGTGTCAGCAAGACAAGTATGAGGAGAGGGATATTATGTGAGCGGGGCGAAGAGCCAGGTTTTCAGAGAGAGAAAGAGAGCTGGTTAGTAATAGAGCAGAGGGAGCTTTTTCAAGGTTGAGACAAGACATGAGAGAGAGCGTCTGCCTTTGTAGCAGAGACAGGTGAGAAGAAGGTGGTTAGAAGAGCAAAGATTACGCAAAGGGAAACGCCTTTGATGAGCAATGGCGGTCCACGCGAATCCAAAGAACAATGACTAATACAGATCGTTTAAAATGAACTCTTTGATGAATGGGATGCCAGTGAAGTTTAGGGTGGAGGGGAGAGATGTGAAGGCCCACAATGAAGCCTGGTGCATCGTTGTACATGCGCTGAAGGTGATATAGGAACTCGGAAGGGAGCCGGAGAGAGCGAGAGAGTTACCATAACCTAAACGAGACTAAGCACAGAGGTGCCTGTAGAAATGATTGCAGACTAAGAGAGAAAGGGAAGAAGCGGACAGTGCAAAGTTGTAAAAAGCAAGAAGAGAAAACGTGTTTAATCTGAGAGAGGACCGTGAGTTGAGAATCACATTTTACACCCAGGTTTTGACTACAGTGACTGGGGGTGGGCAAATAAGTGGGGCAACGACTAAGGTGGGGTGGGGTGCCGTGCGGGGAGGTTCCTAAGAGAGGGTTTATATCCTATAATCAAAACCTCTGTTTCATCTGAATTCAGTTTTAAATAGTTGTTAATTCATATAAACATTACTCTACCGGGGAGGCTGTTTCCTACACTGGGTGATTAAGGTTGCAGCCAATAAACCCGCAGCGAGAACGGCAGTAAAAATGTTTTTGTTTCAATTGGGCAGGGTGCTGCATTTCCTTGGTAGCCTCCTGTGCATGCCTGCACCTGTGGGGGGATGATTCTGGGCTCACGTGCCCCATTTACTAGCTCGGGCTGGCTGCCCCACTAGACCACCTGGTCAGAATGCACGTGGCACCTGAATGGCATACCCCTCACCAGGGGGAAAAGCATTCTCACCACAGTTGTGATAGTTTGAAATGGCTGCAACTGGCGTCATGCTGAATGACACCAAAACCCTGAAAACACTGTCTCAGCACTTCCAAAATGCCAGTCCTATCGGTAGGGCGGGGGCAGGAGGGTGGGGGGGTCTTCAACTGTTATAGATGAATTTGAACATCTAAGGAGTCATTTTAAACCCTGTCTCCAATGTGATTGTAAGAAAATGCCTTTGTTGCCTAGAAGTTACACAACTGCACCTAGAGACAACCTGAAACGTGTTGGTCTCCACTGCCTGACCCTTAGATAGCTCAGGGTTCTCCTGGTTTATGGCTGAGGTACCCATGAACCCTCCAATGAGCACATCTCTTGAGATTATATGATGTAAATTGTTTCAGTGCATGTATGTGCATAAACATAGATCAGGAGGTAGTTGAGAAATTCAAAATGGTGTTTGTGGCACGCTTCATCTGGGAATGACCAGTATCTTTATTTTCCACAAGGTTCTATGGATTTCCCAGTCTACGACCCCAAACTGTAGCAAACTGCACATGTGCTGTGAGCAAGGTACTTATGTCAGATATCCCAATGCATACTGTCCACCCATAACCTCTCTGTGACGCTTTCAGGTCATGTAACACTTCTTTGCACCGTTATCCATCATACTGTCTGGAGCAGTGTTGGTATTCGTGAAACAGCACCTTTCCTTAGGTAAAGATACAAAAAAAGGTTGTTTGTCACCAGGTCAACACAGTCTGTTAAAGAAGCTGTTGCTTGCAGCATCTCCCAATAGGATTGGATAAGCAGGTGCAAAAAGCAGCTCCTCAGTATCCAGCATTAACAAGTGACCAGGAGCTGCCACTGGGGTACCAGGAGCTAATACATAGCGTTCCGCAAATCTACCTTCCACATAAAATGCAAACATACCATTTTGTCCATTAATGATGACCCGTTATGCTTTAAATATCGCATAGATATGTCCTAATATTTATTTATAGATTGTCCCAGATGTACAGAATTAAATTCACATATAGGTGTGTTTGTTCGGCATCAGTTGGCTTGGGGAGGCAAAAGTAAGCTGTTGGTGGCAAGCTAACCAGACTCTCCTAGACTACAAGCAGGAGCTAAATAGCTCGGAGCTCCCCTCAGTTTGGAACCCTGACAGGTGATGGCTGCTTAGTATTCCCAGGCCTTAGACCTGACCGAAGCTGTAATGCTACAGTTATACACAGAGCCCCAGATAACATTTTGAAGTGGAAGTATGTTACTCGCTATTTTTGAAAGATAACATTAAAATACATTTTTGTGCGAGTAAAAAAGCCATTCATGAGCTTTTTTCTTCTCGTTTTCCTTTTTGAGAGTGCTTAACTATTTTTAGGAAGTAAACGTAGCTGATTTGCCCCTTATCTGTAGTGTGGCTTAAACAGCAATGGCGTGCTAACAGATACCCCTAGCAGTGCCTCAACATAACCCACTCTGTTTTTACCCCAATACAACGAGAAGCGAGATTTCAGATGCAGATTGTAGAACTGTGCAAGCAACTCAGTAACAACTGCAAGAATGGGACAGACCTTGTGGCATATCAGGACCCTAGTCTGTGCCCTACGATGACGGTGTCGAGAAAGCGGCTCAGATGAAGTAGTGGCTTAAAATATAAGAGAGTGGCAGGGAAACGTCAGAGGACTAAGGGCCTCGATTCATGGTATTTTTTGCATGGTACAAAGTGACTTTGCACTGCTGAAAAGTGACTTTGCACTGCCGACACAAACTCTGATTCATGGAACTGTTCAAAGTGTATTTTTACAGTGCAAAGTCAGTGTATAGTAATTTTTTCTGTATAAAATGAACTTTGCACTGACTTTGCACTGCAAAAATACACTTTTCGCAGTTCCATGAATCAGGGTGTGTCAGCAGTGCAAAGTCACTTTGAACTGTGCAAAAAAATTCCATGAATCGGACCTCTAGCCTCTGCACCCACAGACATTAATTTCCATGGAAAGGGCCAGGGCTGTATGGAATAATTGCCGCCCATTTCATAATTCCGAACTGCCGAAAAGTTCGACCAAATCCCCAAATCGGTGGCAAGGGCTGCAGGGGTGTCCCCTACACGCTTGTTCACTATATTGTGAGCGCAGGTTGCGGGGGTGTCCCCCGCAGCCGATCCTGTAAAAAGTAAAAAAATATTTTAAAAAAGGAACAGACCCTGCGGCACCGGTTCCCGATCACGGAAGTGAAAGGGAACATGCGTTGCAGGGACACAGCGAGTCGGCGGCCCACAGCAAAGTGTGCTGCCGCAAGGTAAGTAGGGGTGTGTGGGTGGGGGCGGTGGCCAAGATGGAAATGTTCAGGGGAGAAAATGCCGAAAGTTATTTTCAGAAAAATAAAGTTCTGTCTTTTCTCCCTCCAACATTTCTGCCCCAGGCTTCTAACCCCAATCCCATGGTAACCATGGTTGACATAGAAAAAAATAAGTCCATAAACTTGGGCCTTTGGGAGGCCATTGATGGAGCCCTTAGGAATCCTGGAGAGCCTGTGGGGCGTTTAGGCAGAAACCGAACTATGCACTTGTTCCTTCTTCGTGATCGAAAAGCAAAACTGTACCATATAGTACACATCAAGCAAAGAAAGTATGTCAGATGCTGAATTCATTGTGAGAAGTTGCAATAGTTTGGTCATCGAATGATGGCAAGGAAGATCTTATGGGGGTGGGGATATGATGTGCAGTACCTGTGGACCAAGTGTGTGATGAATTTGCTAGCCAGTGGAGTTTTGTTCAAACAAGTGTTGCCGCTTTGAACAATGTAGTGCCCCCAAACCATTTAGTTGGTTGGTTTGGAACATCTGGCAGATGTTGGGGTGCCGCTTCCATCACTGCAATGAACCTTGAAACAATCTGGCTAGGGCATGAGGGGCAAGTTGCACCTATTGTTTCCGGGCTTTTTGAAAATCCAAATTCGCTACCATTGTGTAACCTGTAGAAGAGGCGAGACAAGATTTAAAATGCGTTTCTTGATTGCTATTTAAAGTAACCTGTAGAGGAGCGGCAGGAGCTCTATAGCAGTCACCCCAATTACCAGCAGAGAGACACCCGGGCCCATCAAAAACTCCCCACTGCGAGAACGGAAGACACAGCCATAGGGCAAGCTTTACTGTCTTTATTATCTAACAAAATGACAGGGATCACACTAGAAAAACATGAATTCTGCTAAACACTCGTCTTCTGAGCGTGTGTCACCCAGTTTTATACAGGTGTGACATCACAAAACCAAGTTCCGTTCCGAAACCTATCGGGCGTTCATATTGGTCCGTTTAGGTGAACCATAAATGTGTTCTATACGGGTTAATTCTACTATTGGGTAGCCATATCTGACGGCTTCTCCTAGGACTACCTCTACATGTAACAAATTCACTGTTGCACGGTCGAAGGGAGTCTATTGGCTAGAAAGAACAAAAAGAAAAAAGGCAATTCATGAATACAAATTATTGAAAATATCCCATAAGACACCATATTTATCAATTCTTTTGAGCCTCCGATACGTTACTTTCTCCCTACTTGAAAGGATAGAGGTCAAGTAACCAGTCATCAATAGATGGTCTAGTATCGCTCTTCCAGCATTTTAAAGTTAGCTTCTTAGCGATCATCAGCATTCTATAAGTCCAAAAGAGCAAGTCAGCAGACACCCGAAGATCTACAGGAAATAATCCAAGCACACATATCAATGAAGTCTAAGGGAGTGAAGCATCCAGCACAAAGTCTATCCGCTGAATGATACCCTCCCAAAAATCAACACTATTTGGGCATGACCAAAACATGTGTAAACCTGTACCAAAAGCTGATTTGCAATTCCAGCAGATATCATCTTGAATGAGTTTACAGCACTTCATCTTTGAAGGGGACCAATAAATACAATGTGTTACACGTTGCTGAATGTATCTCAAATCTAAATCTATTTTCTATCTACATGGCCCTGCACAAATCTGGTTTAATTCGCCATGTGACAGATCAAAAACTAGTTCTGAACTCCATATCCCCCTAGCACATTCAGAAGCCATAGTAACTTCATTTAATGCAAGGAGCTTACAAGATAGAGGCAGAAAGTGGTTAGATCTTACTCAAATGCAATATAGGAGGGATCTCGTGTAAGGAAGCATTCAATGGAGTGAATAATAATTTAAAAATTCCACATAACACTCAATAACGGTGTAGTTTAGACAATTGCCGCTCATATATGAATCTCAAGAACTCAAAATTGAGCATGGAAGTCCCATCAAAAATGTGCCCAATTTTCCAGATACCCAACGCCTGCCATGAGGGCCATGATAAAGAGCTATTATTAAATCTTTAGAACAGATAATTTCATCTATCATTATAGATAAGACTGTGGGGCTATTTCCCTTCCCAACATATGGCCCTCTCCTTTGACTGGAGAACATATGTCATTGTGGGCAATCATCAAGCCATTATGAAATCTCCCCAATCTGTCACTCCAATGTAAACATAAAATACTCCTTCATTATAAGCACTGAGCGGTGTCTAAGGCCTGTAATTCGGCCCGGGACTATGATGCATGTCGTTGCCCTCGTTCAGCTAAGTTCAACGTTGTTCCATGTGTCAGCACCGGGACCATGATGTGGTGGAGAAGATTTACATGGAAGAAACTAATGGCAACTTTTGCCAATATTGTTGCAAAAAAAGGAAAACCAACAGTGCTTACTTTTCCCAAATGTTAAAGATCGGTGCAGCGTACGTGTATGCTTGCTTGCGAACTGTGTAAACACCAAGTATCCAACAATGACATTCCTCTAAGAACGTATCAATCCTGGTCTTGCGTGTAAGGTATGAAAGTAACACCCAAGCAACACCTCTGCAATCCACCAAACAAGTTCAAACAGAAGTTCCATGGAGCAAGAGCACCAAGGGTACAGGACGAGATGCTCACGAATACCCTGGAACCATTTATAAAAACACACCCAACCCTCACTTTAAGGGAAGTCATAAAACCTGCACTTCTTAGATAATACAGAGGTGAGTAGGTTGCCAAATCAACACCATTCTCAGCCATGAAAGAACTTGATTAGGCCGTCTTTTGAGTCTGCCTGAGTCTGCCTGATTGCAGATATGACTTAATACACCCCCAGCCATAAGGTGGACAAACCTGTTGCAGGTTTGGATATGTGTCACTCACAGTCACAGATCACATCTCCGTTGCCCAGTTACCCATCCCAGAAAATCGGTTAACTTTCATTAATTGTCACATTCCCAGTTCTTGAAGTCACCCCCTGAAATGGCAGGGAGGTGAATATACACTAGAAACCTTAACAGTGACCGCAAGGGCCACCTAAAAACTGTGCCTGTTCTTCACCGACTGGGATGGAGTGTCAACCATTATACACACAACCAGGCACACCAGCCATCCAAATCCCTAGTCTGGAGATACGGGAGAAAGGAAAATGGGGAAACAAGAGGCAGGCAATCGCTACATCATGTGCTTGCCATGTCTTTCTCCCCCGTTCCAGGACAGGCGAAGACTGTCCTTGGTATCATGGTGCAGAACCTACCTAACCACCCACACCTGTTGCGGTGAGACATGAACGGGCGTGTAATTTATCAAAAACAGTGTGTTTTCATGAATTTCTGTGCCTTATCTTCTCAGGCCAATTTGTGTCCATTAATATGCACCTTTATCTTTTGTGCCCATTGCTGGAACTCCATATCATCCTCCATTCCCGCAAGCCAATGTGAGGCCACCCACAGACCCTAGTAAAATGCAGGTCCAGGTGCAACACCTGGCTGTGCTGAGGAGCACCGCGCAAATCCAAGCCGCTCCAGCATCGTTCTCTCAACAGGGGATACTGCACCTGCAGATCTGCCCCAAACGGAAGTCTTTCTCTCTGGAGCAATACTGCAGTTTGCATAATCCTAGAAGACATTGAGAACGTTAGCATCCGCAGCCTAGCGACAATTATTTCTTGGACAATCAAGTGCAGGGTGGTTAAGGCCCAGCGCACTATTTCAGTTAGGATGTCAAGATAGGCCTTTCTCTCTGTTGCTGTCTGGGGGATGCGGCAGGAGAGCACCGGGCAGTGCAGGGAGGCCAGACACCATTGTCTGCCAGGAATTCGTGTTCCGGAGGAGAACGCTCCTCTGTGTGGAATCGAAAATTGTCAGAACATCAATTCAGCCTCCTTTCAGCACTTCCTCCTTTCGCCCGTGTTTTGTTTTGGAACAAGTGTTGGTCAAACAAGCTTTTGTTTGTGGTCAGTCGCTTGGCACACAACAGAACGTCTGGCGGGGGACAATGAGGAAGCTGTTTCAGTGGCGGCCAGTGGCAGCTGGGATATCAGGGGCCGACCGATTGTGAAAAAGAATGCAGAATTCAGGGCGGCTCAGGGGGACGGGGAAGTCCGCCTTGGGTGAAATGCAACTGCCAAGGGACGGCAGAGTGAACCAGAGTCCCTCTGGGGCGTGATGACGCAGATCTGCAGGTGCCATTGAAGTCATGGGTTCTGACTTCATCAGACTGTTTATTTGTACCAAAGTAAGGCCATTTGTTTACATCATCAGAAAAAAAGGAAATAAGCAGTTAAATGTACAGCACCTAATTTTAAAAAATACATCTCTCCAGCTGTTTAATAGATTTCCTTTATAGAGCCAAGGTTTTCCAAGATATGTTTCACCTTTATTTGTGTAGGTTTTGTTGCTGTACTTCTGGGGACTATACGTGATTCTGAGAGGCAATACGGTAATATGTTACTGTTATATTACCGCGTGTTTGTTTGCTACCACATTCTGGCACTTAAGGCTGAGGAGATGCACGTGGACAGGAGCAACCCGGGAGGGTGGCTAAGGATAGCCTAAACTACGGCCTGGCCTTGTCTGCCCACCAAATACTACCCCCCCCCCCCATCATTTGAATGCACTCTCAACGTAGTGCTGCTTGACAATTGTGAAGCTGCACATTTTCTTTCAGAAAGCATGTTGCACTGCTGCTTTGCCAAATCAGACAGTGACACTGTAGCCAGTATCGGCGCCAAGGAATGCATCTTGCAGAAGTCTGGGGATGGTAGTAGTGCTTCCCGTTGAGGTGGTGGGGTCAGATCCATCACAGGCAAACATGCTCCACTCCTCCCTTAAGCAGAATAGAGGATGTGGGCCTAGCAGATGAAACGTGGACACGCCTTTGGAATAAGACGCCTTTGGAATAACGCCTTTGGAATAAGACACGTTGATTTTAATCATGGCCTTTCCAATGATCTGATCCTGGGAAAATGTCTGCATCTTTCAGTGTCTCGTTTACTTTATCTGCAATAAGTCTTAGAAACAGAATATTTGCATAAAATCAATGGACAATTGTAATCACTCAGGCAAAATTGAATAATTTTGATCAATATTTTGACCACAAATAAGGTGAGGTATCCCTTAGGCATTGCAAAGGATTCTGTGTGTGTGCAAAGGCTTCTGTCTATCCTAATACATTGCTTTCTGGTGGATTGTTATTTCGGATGGCCTTTCGCTAAGCTTGCTTTGCGCACTTACCATTGATTTTGAGCGCTATTTCCTACTGTGACATCATTCAATCTAGCTGAAACACCACACAAAAGGCAGTACATTTGCCTAATTTGAGGGATACCCGGAAAAGGTTTGGCAGCCTGAGAGAATACAAAACACTGTAGAGGAATCCCCCAAATCCCAAATAGACTCTGAGGAATCAAACTCAGTCAAAAAACGCAACTTTATTCAAACATCAAAACAAAGCCGGAATAGCATACAAGTCTTGCTGCTCGCTACATGTTAATCAAAGAAAACGTCTTAAGTACTGCAAACTCGTCATTAATGCTGTCACAGCATGATATTAGTTCGCAAAATGTATGGGGAATGGGGATAGGTTTGTGGGTTTGACTCCCTATGGATTATATAAGGGTTAAACAGTTCATTGGACTATCTGTATCTGATGACTCCTCGTGGAACCACCCCAATATTGATTATATTATAATACATCATATCTAAGACAAGTTGTTGGTTGGCATAATACTTCATGGCGGCATGACACCAGGGACTTCTATTGGTTGGCACTTTTCCTAACCAACCTTGGACACTTGATAGGTCGTCAAGACATATAGTAGGGGGTGAGAGGCCCATGGACTGCTCTTTTTCCAATGAAAAGCTACCAACTCTCATTCTTAGGCCATGAGACAGGGCATTCCCTTTGTACTTGGCCTTGTTGTGGCGATTCGTGTCCATGTGTGATTTTAGGGAGTTTTGCAGGTGCCCTATCTGTGTTCACTTCTAATGAAGGGCCATTGTCCTTTATGTCTGAGTCACGTGCTAAGCGACCGTGTGTGAAACTGAATTACTTTCTGTTTATTAAGGCTATAGCTAATATTAATGTGGGTGTCATGTTTTCTCGTGCCACTGGGGACGCTCTTGGGTTATGTTTCATGGAGTCTTTTGGCTTATTGCTCTGCTGCACCTACCCATCAAAGGCTGTTTGTACCTCTTCTGAAACATTAATTATTCGGCGAGTATGCTGCTTGCATTTTGTGAACCGTTATCTCGTCACTTCATTCCACTCTCCCAATCCTCCCTTATTTCACTCACTTGTTGCCAGCTACTGTCTGAGCTCTGCACGAACACGTGTTTCTGTGGATCCAGCATTTTGAGTTTTCCGAGGCCTTGAGGCCTGTGCTCATTCTGAGACATGCTGCGGCTACCATCTTTGGGAAGATAGCTGCCCAATTACACTCTCGCTTCCATGTTAGCAAGCTAAATTCACATGTCATTCATGTTGTATTCACTTTATACTTTGGTCATGTTAATGTTCCTCATGTCTATGGGTGCTCTATTAGTATTCTTCATGTATAAATACATATATTACCTACTGTATATGTTCTTCATGCGGAGTGCATGTTTTCTTCATGTCTAATGCAGGCGCTTTTGCTATGACAACTTTGGTTTGAATGCCTTTGTTCTCTTCAGCTAGCATTCTCTCCTATCGTGTCGATGTAGTCGACACTTTGGGCTATACCAAGGATTTGCACAAAAGGCCATATCCACAATGGCAGCAACTGAAGCAGGAGGTTGTTTCCTGCCTACAGGCAACTAAAACATCTGAGGCACTAAATACATCTTCAACCTCACACATTCACCACAAAAGGGCCGTGGCCTAGCACACACGCCTTCCATGTATGCACATGCTGCTTAACGCCACTGCTGAACCTATGCACGCAACAGTGGCGGTCATTCAAAGCTAACATTGCACCTCGTTGCAAAGGAGTTTCACCTACATTCACAGCAAGGTAAAATGCAGATCAGTGATTCTTTGTGTCTCACAGAGTGGCTTTTATAATTTCTGTGAAATATTTGTGACAACATGAAGCTGGCCACTGCGCTTCTTTTACTTCCATGAACCTATGATGAAACCGATCTAGTGTTTTAATGGCGATTCAAAGAAAGAAGCACAACTTTAAGAGAGAGGAACCTGTATGCATACTAAAAACTCCAAATATCCTGAATACACAATTTAAGTGACTGTTATAAAGCCCACTGGAATACATTTATCAGTCATACGAACATATTTCAAACATAGCGTCTCGTGTGATATAACCTGTGCTTGATAAATTTTACATTATCTCGCGGCTGTTTCTAATCATAAGAGATGTAACGACTTTTACAGTTGTACACGCACATCATTTAATTCTGCTATTTGTAGTTGAGGCTGGATGGGTAGCCAGAAAGCTGCAATTGAACTTCTTAGTGCAAGAGTGAATGGAGCATTATCAGCTCAAAAAGTGGAACCAGCGTGAACGTTTTTCGCTTTCAGCAGAACAACTGGCGTGAGTGCACTTGTGGGAGAGGGATGGCTGATGCAAGTTAGCAGAAAGCAATTTCATTTAGCAAAATATGTGTGATTTGATAAAAAGAATTCTCCAAGCTGCTGTATATTTTCCTAGAGCCCTAATCTTTGTTAACTCACAAGTAGGTTGCACGGGCCCTTGTGCGCACTAAGCTTTTTCCGTGGCATTCTCCCACCTCTAGTACCATCTCTTTCTTAACGCATTGGCGCCATAGCAGCCTCAAATCCTTCAAAGGCAAAGGGGGCAATTGGGAATCTTGAAAAAGAAGCAAAAAAGATTGCATATTCATCCGGTGGGTTGCTCACAATTTCTGAAAACTAATTATCAGCAAATCAAAAATGGCCCAGAGGTATTTACGAAGATAGAAAGAGGGTGAGAAAAAAGATAGTTTGCAACTGCTGGCTGTCTTCTGGTCCTGTGGTTGGGAAGCGGGCGCCATTTGGAGCAGTCTTTATAAGCAGGGTCAGGAAGTGGCCCCTTTGACCTCAATAGTGGCGCCATCATGGCCCATCAGAAGGGAATGCTATGCACGGTATTACATTCTCACAAATGTGCATGTCTTGACCTACTGCACACTCCATGGAGGTGGGGAAATGCCGGAGAAATTAATCTAGCCCACTTTTTGAGAAACGTAAAAGTGGGTTGTCCCCAGCTGTGTGGCGCATGCCTTGTTTTACCTTTTGGCATCACTTTACCAGAACACATTGCAAACTACTGAGTACAATTTAAAAAGTCGCCTGCACCTGGAAATTGTGAAATGGGACAAGAACTGCTTAAAGGGATTCCAGGCAGAAGGGAATGGTGGAAACAGGGCAGCTTTCGAAGAGGAGAAGGCCAAAAGTGGAAGTGGAGCCCCTCAGTGGTCAAGGCTGGAACTGCTATCACTTAACATGTTGGTCTAGAGGAGGAGAGCCGTCTCTTTGCGCTAAATGCTGCAGAAAATTCGGGAAACATAAAAACAACACAGGAGGTGAGAAAACGGGTCTGTCCAGGGCTCAAAATGTCAAGTCATTCACTTAGGAAGTGGACCTCTAAAGAAGCAACCTGTCTCTGGTAGGTTATGGTGGAATGACAGACACAAGGGTGCATGTGTCTTTGAAGTACTCGACAGAGGATGGAGGGTCCTTCATTGTTGATCCAGTGCCCCTCCAAAGTTAACCATGCCTTTCTTCATGTATACATTTTCTGTCACTTGCTATTTTTCCTAGTGCCCCTTCTCTGTCTCGGTGCACTTTGAAGTAGCTGCTAATCATTGTAAATATGTTACATTCATTTGTTGGTCATTTATTATTGATTGGTCATTTATTAGGCGCTTATACAATTAGTAAAATGGTTTCAAAGCGCCCACAGGGCCAACAGGGTGGCGAAAGGGCAAGACAATGAATTACAGCAAGGATAAATATTTGCAATAATAGTACAAATAATGAGAATAAGGGAACGGGAGATGAACCAACTGTGCCTTGTGAGAGTTCAGAATGTGCAAGTGCAGAGGGGTGAGGGATAAGGTGCTTTGATGCTCATGGGGTAGTGCTCTGGGTAAGTGTTAGGAGCAGAAGAACGTAAGTGCAACCACCGGTGAGTGGGTGGGCCAAGTAAGTGCAGTAGAAAGAAAGCGGCTGAGATGAGAGATTTGGGGTGGGTCAAGGCCTGAGGACACATATGGGCCCTGCACATCCGTCACGCTGCTGTAAGATTAGCAGGGAAGAGAGGAGGAGACCGAGGAGGTAAACAGAAAGGTCTTGAGGCTTTTCCAGAACTTAAGGAGGTCTTGCTCAAGACGTCGAGGGAGAGGGAGGCTGTTCCACAGGAGGGAGCCAGCCGAGGAAAGCGATTGCCTACCCAGCTCTCTGTTTAACATGAAACAAAACAAAAGTATTCATCCTTACATAGGTTAGCAATAATTCCATATTTGGAGTACACTTAAAGATCTGCCACTACAATATTCAAGAACAGTAAGTAAACTTGTGAATGTTCAGAGAGAAGTAAGCCTAATTTTAAATGGCTTGCCAGAGTAATAGGAAGAACGACCAAAAATAGCCTACTACCTTTCTTGTTCAATACGTTATTAAGAAAAGGGGACAGTAAAGCACCATAAACATATTTATGGTGAGAATTTAACTAGAAGCAAATGTCTTGTTTAAAGCAACGAAAGGTTCATGGTAAACAATAGCTGGATTAGTTGTAGACACAACATTTAGGACATGGAAGAAATTAATGATTGGACTAGCCTTCACTTAGCAAAAGTATCTACTCTTTTTGGTTTCTCCTGACATCTTTTTGCCAGTGATAACAAAATCTTCCTCTTCTATCTCTAAACTTGAACTCGCTCGCAATCCTGAACAAAGTACTCGACTTTTCTACTTGTTACCTCTACAATCTTCCCCCATACCCCCGACAACCTCCCGCCCCACCCCGGTTGCCCCAATGCTGGATTGCAGTCCTCCAAATAAGACTTTGAAGTGGGAGTATTTTACTACCAATCGTTTTAAAGATGGGAGTACAAATCTTTTTTTGGGAATAAATAAGTAAACCCGATTGGCAAAGGGAGTGCTTTATAAACAAGTGAAAATATGTTTTAATGTAAAACAGAAAAGCTTTTGTAATAAATATTTCTTTGCACCAAGTTATTCATGCATATTAAAGGATAAATGCTTACATCTTAGGATCAAGCAGTAATTAGAGTACCTTTCTTCTGTGGCACTGCGTGTACTACTGGTCCATACATTTTCATGGCACTGGGTGGGTGAAAGCAGGGGGGCAAACTCCTATGTTTCAGTTTCCTATTTTTTGTTGGGAGTATTTTCACTCACTTGTCGGAGTTTTTGTCTATTTTTAGGGAGTAAAGGTTGCTGATACACCCCTTATCTCCCACTGCAACTTCACCCCCTGCTATGCGCCTCCTCACACTCTTTGCTCTCAATCACTACTCTACCTATTTATCTTCAAACCACCCCATCCCCCTCCGACAGTTCCTCATGTATCACTCCTGATCATTTGTGGCGTGATTCCGCTGGAACGCACTAGGTATTGCCACTATCACAGCTTGCAGCATTCCCTTCATCGGCCTCTGGCTGCCCATGGGTCCGCAGGGAGCCTGATGATGGTTACCACTGGCTGACAGAAATACTTGCAGTGGCTTCATGATAGAGCAGGGGTGCACCACTGATTTTGCTGGAGGGCCGAAAGTACCACACAAGTTTTATACAGTCGACTGGACCGTCTTTGGGGATGAGCGGGTGGTAGGGGCAATGGTGCGCAAATTTGAGTAAAACAAATATGAGGTGTACGTTTTATTTATTGCTCTATTTTTGAACTGTAACCTGTGTGATACATTGCTTTTTAATACCATTACCACTTTGATTTATTTGCGTTTTGGGACTGAGATCATGTTTTATATCAAATGAAACCTCAGGCATCAGGATACAAAGCCAAAACACTGACAGGCAATACTTCATCTTTAAGCTCAGATGACTTGGGGGGGGCATAAATAATGTTCTGAAGGGCCGCCTCCGGCCCTCGGACCATATCTTGTTCATCACTTGGTTAGAGTATTTCCCAATACCACTCACGGCTGCTCTGCAAATCGGTTGGAGTCATACTTATCCATTTTGAGGATATCCAATTTTGAGATCATGTAGCCCAAATAATCCAGACTGCAAATGAAAATACCCTTTCAAATGAACACAGGGCCAGTACATTGCCTGGAAAGCGAAGTGGGCTATCGTAAGTTCCACATGGCAGATTTGGGGATGGGCGCAAGGATTCTACACTGTATTGGGTGACTTGTGATGGGCTACACTGTGCAGATTCTGGACTGCCAAGGGCACCCTTTTAATGCATAGTGGAACAGCCGCAGTAACTAAGGACCCACTTTGGGGCCATGGAGTTTGCAGGAAAGAAGTGAACCGCAATATACATTGACGGAGATAGACTGGACAACAAAAAAGTTGATTGGGCATCCAGCACAAGCTGGGAAAAGGCTTTCATGGCAGTGGCAGACAGGAGAGGCGATAGGTCTCGGGAGGGGCAGCGGGACTGAGAATAAAGAGAGCAGACTGTCCAGCTGGTAGGTTCCGGCAAGAGCGTGGGAAGCTGCTTAAGGCGATGAATATTCATAGACTGCCCTCCTTTTATCAAGAGGATGCTCTGAGGTCTGCTGGCTTATATTTTTTGAGTATTTGCTTATCTGCGTGACCAATGTTGGTGATTTGTGTGTGGATTTTGGTCCTCTGTAGAAAAGTGCCAAAATAAATTAGCACTCAACATGTGCTGTTTAGTTCAGATGTTGGCAGCAGTGCGGAACGTACAGAAGACCCACCGACTCAGTTCCAGTGTTGTCAAATTGCAGGCTTCGAGGCTCGTGTTTTTTAGCCTCCCAATTGGAATTAGGAATCTTGTGCTGTCCTCATACTAGAATGCTGTGCATCATGAGAATCCAAACCTGTACGACACCTCCTGGATGTAATTAGGCCATTGATTCCCTAGGTCAGGCCAGGTGCCATCGGGTGAAGATCTGAGAAGCAGGGGGCACATCAGTGGCACCAAAGGGAGCAAATAATGATTCCACACCCCTGTTGCATATGTCACAAAGAAAAGGGGGACATTTTAAAAAAAAAGACTAAGAGAACGAGGAATGCTCCGAACACAGGAAAGAGTAGTGCCAAAGCTCAATAAATTGGCATGTTAATGAAAGAGCAGCCAACGCTGCAGCACTTAGAAAAGAACGAAGTCTGCAGGGGGCAGGTGGTTAGAGCGTTCTGAAATGATCTGACCTCTGCTTTAAGAAGTTCCCCGATGCTGTCCACGTTGCGGACTTGTTGTAAGACCCATTTCTTCCATCTGACCTTGTTGTTCTTAGAACATTATCATTTTAGCTGTTTTTTTTCCTGTACAATGTTTTGTTGCCCCTTAAATGTTTTTAAGCACGTGAATGAATAATGAGAAATAAAATAAAAATTATTTTAAAAATTCAAATGAAACGTCATTTGTCTACATTTTATGCTCTTCTGAACACAACAAATACGTTGTTTAAATGTTGCTTGAGCGCATAGGCGCTGTATGCCACTGGTTTACTGTTTCACACACAGGAACTACTCAGTAACAGTTGCCCCCTTACTTCATGAAACACTGCCTTGTGCCGTCCTGGCACGGGCAAAACACGTCTATGCTGAAAGCAAGCATCGTCAGTGTGCAAAGTTCTGGGATGTCTCATGGATAAAAGCTGACTATGGGTTCTGAAGCTTTGTGCGGGTAAGAGTGGATTTGGAAACGTAAATGATGGATTTGACCCACCAAAGTGTATATTGGAGGCCTTCCTGAAAAGTCAGCCATATTTTGTTTTTCCATGACACCAGGAACTCCAGATTTATTCTCAAAATGAACTGCTGTTGAGTGAGCTACACTGGACCTTTTTTGTCTGTCGCATGTTTCGGGTGCTGCAATTCCTTTGGTCTAGTTACCAGCATTCTAGTCAGCTGACATCATCATTTAGACGCATCCCAAAGCAAAGACACATGTTTCTGCCGTTTTTGGACATCATCAGGGAGGTGAAGCTCAGCCTCTCCAAGGCACAGTAAGCAAGGGTCCGTGTCTGGATAGGCCTTAGAGTAAAACCCACGTTTTACTGAATTCACAAAGGTGTGGGAGCCGCTTTGCTGAGTAGAAGTACCCATTTGCATATCAGCCTGGTCCCACCGACGAGGGCAGTCCAGCACCGAAATGCTAGGCAATTCTGCCAGGCCTCATCAGTGAGTTGAAGCTGGGTGACCCGCTGAGCACAGTGAGCAAGGGGTCCACATCTGGATTAACCTGGGTAACTTAAGGTGAAACTCCAAACTCCTAAAAATTCAAAAAAGGTTTGGGATCCCTTCTACCACGAACGAACAGGCCCAAATAACCTGTTCTATGGGAAGGGGCCCACTCGGAAGGGTCTACAAACACATTTTAGCTCGCTTTAGTTTCCACAGAGGAGCAATATGCATTTGCATATCAGTCTGGTCCCACCTACTTGGGCAGTCCAGCACAAAACTGCTAGGCAAATCTCTTCATTCTCAGCACAGGGACACCCACATTTTTTGTAAGTTTTGGAAATCGAAATACCTCTCTCCACCAAGAAATAAGTGAAAGAAAAGAGATTAAGCTATAACCGTAAGCACACTATTATCAGAAGAAACGTGCTATTCAAGTGAACATTGTTTTATTTGAAAAAAAAAAAACTGTTCTGGTGGCAACGCTGGAGTCAGACCCTTAGGTACTGAGTCATTAGGTGAATGTCATTTTTCACCCAGGATTCTGTTTGCCCTTGTTGTGGTGATTTTGTGAACTCCATATTTATTTCTCTGCTTGATTTTCACAATCCTGTGTACAGGTTTTGTCCCACGTCTTGATTTGTGTACATCTCTTGAATTCTATCTATTTGGTTGATCATTGGCAGATCTTTTTTGTATAATTCTTCAGAGTAATGTTTGTTCTTGTCCGTTTCATCTCAGTTCTCTATTTAATGTTGCTTTTAGTCAGGGGAAAAGGAAGCTGAGTTGTGTGCTAATTTTCCAGATCTTCATTTTCTTTCATAGGAATTTGTTGAAATAATGTGGTGGAAAACATGGCAATATCTTAAAATTCTGTGACCCTCAAATACATTTCCACGTGGTTGTCCATTCTGTGATAGCATGACAATTATCAAGACGAGATTCCTTGCAATGCGCATAAAAAACGGAGGAGCCATGCTAATGTCTTCTCGTGCCTTGGTGTGTAGTGTCCACGCGCTGAATGCCAAGTTACAGCCTTGCTTGTTGTCTCACTAGAAAGATTTCAGACCCAAGTACAGACAGGGAACGCATCTAGAAACCAGAGCCCGACGCCCTTTTTCAGTCTTCTCAGTGCGTTCATAGTTGGTCACAAACAACCTAGAATCTAGAATGCAGTTTTTTTTCTCCAAAATCGATAGTTGAAATGAGATTGTTCCCTGTGGCCACCAGACGTTTGATGCTAAAGATGCACAGTAGAGACTCAGGGGAGGCCTTTAGAAAATTGTGTTTTCGTGTCCGCTATGTGGAGAGTTTTATTTTTTAGACTAAACCGTGAAGTCTGGGTTTGACCACCATCTTTTTCCTACAGGGAATTACTGCCTGAACGCTGCATGATGGTGACATAACAAGATCTCTTGATATATGTAACGACATTTGAGCTCTACCTCCCTGATACCTTTGAGCTTTTAAGGCTTCATAATTAAGTTATGGCCATGCAAGAATTACAGAATCATGCCATCTCTCCATGTTTTACTTGATGCTGGACTGGCTGTAACCGTTTAATGTAACATCCGTCTGTTGCAACTGAATTTGCTTTCTCTCCAACATTACAAGTGAAACTACTATTATAATTAAAAGTAGTGTTTTAAGTGAGGTAAGACATTTGGGGGGAGGGCTAATTTGTGGGGCGTGGCTTCCATGATGGGCGTGGCCTGAGCATTACCATAGGAAGGTATGGAAACAAATATATAACATACATAAATATATTTATGTACGCATTTATATATTTGTAGGCATACCTTACTATGGTCTGTGCACTTTTCAAGCCATCGTTTATAAACATAGACATACGTAGCATATGTCTGTGTTTATAAAAGATGGCTTGAAAATAATACAATTCAAGCCATCTTTTATAAAGCTTTGCCGACGGACAAAGCCCGAGGTGTCTTTTCCAACAAAGCTTTATAAAAGATGGCGTGGATTATGTACTTTCCAAACCATTTTTATGAACATAGAAATATGTACAGATGGCTTGAAAAGTACACAATTGACCCTCGCGAACCTGGGGGTTCCGTGAGCCCCCAGATTAGCTGAGGGTCAAAGACGCCTTGTTGACCTCGGGAGGGGGTGGGGAAAGAAAGGGGCCGTAACTTCCTCTCGTGACCCCTGACCCACTTAAAGCACTGATTAAAAGATACATTGAACTGTTGGTGTAAAGTCTACTACTCTGTTGTAGAATATTCCCAAACCCTTCCCCTTAATCCTGTCAATTTGACTTTTGGAATTTAAGAGATGGGTGCACCTGGTAGATGAAGTGTGCATGGTATGTGCCAGCCTTCGTTTCGAGCAAGTACAGCTCAGTCTCCGAGCCACTTAAATACGTAACTTTCCTGCACAGGTTTGTGGAAGCTGCCCGGTAGACTCCCCACTCCAAACACATGCTCTGGGCAAGGGCTGGTAAAAGAAAAAAGATGGGCTTTGTCCACGTGGCTTCTGTTTCCCGAACACACTTTTGCAGTACAATATATAGCTGGCCCCTATCCTGGACGTTTTACGAAATGGTCGTTGAATCAAAAGCACAGTCAGTGAAGGAAACAAATATATATATATATATATATATATATATATATATATATATATATATATATATATATATATTTGCATAATGAAGCACCTTTACGTCCTTGCCCTTGCTTGTACGTTCTGGCAAGCAAATATTACAAATGAACCACCCAACCTGAGCACCAAAGCCCGGAAGCCACATCAAATAGCCCGTCCCTCTCTCTCTAATCCCCCGCCCCCCCCCCCTTGGAAGCCCTGCTATTCTTAGCGAGGCCTGATGCAGATTCGCCTCCGCGTTTGTTTTATGTGAGGAAACGGAGTCTGTGAGTGCTCTAACCTTACTTGTAACTTCCTGGTGGAGCTGGCAGGCGTGATTGAATTCCGTGACACCGTAAGAATCTGGCCAACCCTGCCAGCGCGCGGAAGGGCAGCCCAGCGACTGTCACGCGGGAGGCTTCAGAAGCCGAGGCCGTGGAGAGTGACCTGCCTTCGCGGAGGAATCCGAAGGCTTTCTAATTAACTCAGGAGCTCTAAATTAGAGGAAAGCTGCTCGACAAGCCCCCTCGTATGCTGCGAGTGTCAAGGCGCAGATAATCATTACATCTAACAAGCATCTGATTTTTAGCAGGAGCTGTGAGACCGAGTCAGCTCATAATGTCCTTGTTTCCGAATGCTACCGTGAATTTAATTTTCTCCAACCCCACGCCCCTCGGGTTTATGTTCTTGGATCCCCACGAAAGCAATTGGTTAATTGAAGGGGGGGGCTGTACAGCGATCACCCTGGAAGAGCGCGAATTCGGTTTGGTGACCAGCAGAGGGGTGGTTGCATTTTTTGAAGCACCCTTTCTAGTTCCAGCTTCTCTTTTTGCTCATTCTATGTGAGAAAAGGATCACAGCTTGGTTGAGAGCGAAATGGCAGCCCTGAAAAGCTTCCGGCAGATTGTGTAATTTCCTCAAGTCGACCACAGAAGATAGGGTGCAAAACCTTGCTGCGTTCTGTGTGAGTTGTCGGAACACACGACCGGAGCAATGCATTGGTTGGCTGATGCCACTGAACTTCCTGTGGCTTGCTGTTTCTATTTAGTCTAGTCAAACTACAGCGCAATGCTCCAACCGTTATAGTGTATTTGACTTCCTGATCTTTTCTTTTTACATACATCTGTCACGCAGGGCTGAGCTTGGAACTGAAACGTTTGCCCATTTAAGTGCTTTTATTTGCACAATCAAAAATAGGAAAATATATACAGAGCTCAAAATGTACACTCGCCCTAGCCATTGACTAGCGATCAGTGAGTAAGGAATATTGTGCTGTGTGTCTGTGCAGAATAGGCCTCAAAGTGCTCTGCGGTGAATGGCCCCTCTGCCGACCGTAGTCTGAACAGACAGGAAAATAAAAGAGCCTTACATTGCATGCAAATACAGGGTTCGAAATTACGATTACTTGAGTAGGAGCTAAAACTATTGGGCATCACCTAAAAGCATCAAGCTACCCATAACGAACCAGGAGCAAGTACATAGTGTGCTGCAAATAGATGCAAACCTGAACTTGTTGTCCAATGTATACAATCCATGATGCTTTACATGTCTTCTACATGTCTCTAATGCTTCATTATAGACATTCATAAATGCAGAAAGTTAATGTTACCTAGTTATGCTTGTATGGCATTGGATGGACTTGGGAGCCAAAAGTAGCTCCTGTTTGCAGTTAGCGTCAAGCTAGCCAGGCTCCCTAGGGCTAGAAGCAGTAGATAAATAGCTTCCAGAAATATCTAACCTTGAAATAGTATTTAGACTTTAGGCAACTGTTCAATTACTAGCAGAGATGACTAGCTTAAAGACAGTATACTAGACATACAATGCAGAGTGTTCAGGCTGCTATGTCAGTGAACACCTGGACCAATTTGCTTGTGGGACTTGGCCCCCAATGTACTCTGTGTGTCACACCATTAAAGAGGGAATTATAAATTCGTATATCAACCCCAAGGACAACTGTCTACAGTTGAGGGCTCTGCTGTGCTTTACATGCAGCACACATGTACACTGAATAATATGCAGTCACATGCACATCACATGCACATTTGTCTTATGTCTCAAAAATACATTCAGTGGATGCCCACTTGTAATTAATTTCGAGTTAATGCAGTAGAAATGTTTTATAGTGAATACAAATATAGTGTTGTACCGTTGAATGAAGTGGACAACACATATTTAGTATTAGCGAAAACACTTAATGTACAATATACCAAGAAAGTTATGGTGGCATTAAAAAGGTGGAAGAAAAAACCTTTCACCTGAAATGTCAAAATAAGAAAGCCCATTTGAGCTAAGTCACACACTCCACAACCCCCTTACGTCTTGGGTTGATTAATGTATGTATAAAGTAGCACTGCCCTCTAAAACAAAGACAATTTTCTGGAGAAAAGGGTTTGAATTTGGGGCAGTTTGCATACCCACAGTGCCTTGCTGATGTGGCTTGGAACTGGAGGTGAACTCCCAGCGATGGCTCTTCAGTGGCGTTGTGGAATCTATTTGGCTCAAATGGACTATCGTACTTTGAAATACATAGCTATCTATAGAGAGACAGTATAGCCTGATCTACCCCTTTGGGTGCAGTTCATTATTCTGTGTGAAAGGCAGAGGTAGATATGGGGCAAACTGTAAGTAGGGCAAGAATGGCCAGATGCCTGTCTTTCTGTATGCCATGACTGCCTTGCACCCCTCTGTTATGTGAATGTTATCATGCTGTGACTGTTGCCTTAAGCCCACCACACATTTTGTTGCCTGTTCAGTGCGTTATGCCAGCAACAAGGCCACCTCACAGGACTGAGGGGCAGAGTGTAAATATTTCAGGTTCAGAGATGAACAACGTCAATACCAGTGCAAGCAAGGGATCAGCACTATGGGCCTCCCAGCAAGCCAGCCAGGCAACAAGCCAATGTGGACAGAATGAGCGTTCAACAGAAGTGATGTGCTCCAAAATGGACTCACAGGCAAGAGAAATGGTGATGTGCACAGCTTATACACCAGTAACCCTTCTAAGGAAAATATCCGGGAGGGGTTGTGTGTCAGAAATGTCAATCTGCCATGTTTGCAACTCCCTGAAAAGTTATCAAGATTTTCCATGTTGTTTTCCCTCTTTATGGTACGAGGTTTGCATACTCTACCAAACCATAACTGCAATAGTCAATTTTAGCAAAATTGTTAAGGAAACCAAGCACTGTCTTTGGCCCAGCAGTGGTCAGGCCTCTATGCCTTACACATATGAGGAGGATATTGTGAATCGAGGTAAATTCCGAGGATTTTAGTATTAGAAATGAGACAAAAGAGTGATCAGACCGGATAGATGGACTAGTTACTAGGGAGCCAAATTGAGTTTTTTTCTGGCAACCGAGTCCAGGCTATTACCTAGATTGTGCATATGGTTTTTATTATGAACTTCAAAGCCTACTGACAATAGCCGTTGTGTCAGACTGGTGGCTTCTGTATGTTGGGGGTTACCATACCATCAGTTAAAATCACCCAATACAATTATTATTATTGGGTTTCTTGCGGGACAATACAATATCTAAAAGATAGTCAGTGAAAGATGGCATGTCGTTAGGGGGTGATCAACCAGAATTATTCGGGGTGGGGGTAAATTTAAGTAGAATGGTTTCACAATTATTACAATTGACTGGTGACCGAAAAAAGTGTAGGTCATTGACTCCCCCACCTTTTCCAACATCTCTATTTTGGCAGAAGAAAGTATACCCAGTGGGGGTGGCGAAGTGTATGTTTGGACCACTGGAATCTCGCAACCAAGATGTACTGAGGTCGTGGCAGTAGACAATAATCGTGAAGTAGGCACATTTGGCGTCATGCTTGGGCCTACTGCAGTTATAGTGGTGGACTCAGCCCACGGGGAAACACCACTCTAGTTTACCAACCTCTGTCTTGTCTTCCTAGAACAGGGGTCAGCGCCGGCGTGTCACTGCGGACTTGCGTAAACACCTGGGGGGAGAACGCGGGATCTCCTTTCCCTTCAAGGTTTTGGGGCAAGAACCCTACGCTTAAAGGTTCCTTATTGTGAAATCCCTTAGCAACCCTACCGCAGGGAACCTGACCACAAGAGGCTCACAACAACGCGTAAACACAGCTGTTTGTGTCAGTCTACGGACCAGAAACTTGAACCTCCTCACATCTCCTCCATGCTCCCACGCCTGGTCTGTTTGAACTCTGACGTGGCTTTCTAGTGAAATATTATTTATTTAATTGTTAATTACAGCCGACTGCAAACTCTGAGGCGAATGAAACGTGATTTGCTGTACACAAAATGGACTCCTTGACAATAGTGTTTCAGTATCAAACAGAGCTAACTGACGTGTACAAAGGTGCCTGATGCTTCCCACCTTGTATATATGAAAATATTTAGGCCAACTACTACATTTCTCATACCATTTATTTGGTTTGTTGTAACACACTGGATCCTACAAACGTAAGTGGCTAATCCTGCGCCCAGGCACCAATCACTGAGATCTGGCTCTTTTTCATCTTAACTCTTGGGATAGTTCATCCGCCTTTCGGTAGTCCACGGTAGCCCACGGCTGCTGCGCGCTTTATAAATGATAATAAATAAATAGTACCATAAACCGTGCCTAGAAACTGGCAACTACCCCCTTTTGTGATTTTGTAACCTTTTATAGGGGCGATTCAAGAACAACCTGCACTTTAAATAAGAATTCCTGGTTGACAACACAACCTGACGTCCACCCATTGACACCGTCCATCCTTCTTCTAATTTAGGAAGTGAGTAAGCGAAGACGCTCTTCTGTAGCCTTTCAGGCTCTTCTACAGGTAACCAGCAGTATCTGCAAGATAAAATACATATGTTTGGAAAGAAAATGCTGTACGGTTTCCAAACAAATGATTTGTAAACTTCACAGCAAATGTCAGCCTTGGTTCCAGGCCCTTACTTATGTGCAGGATACTCAGCTGGTGAATGCACAAGAAGGTGTGCCTTATAAAGTAGCAGACCAGGTCATGCAGAAACAATCATCTGTTTTTCACCTGCCAATGCGTGCAAAACAAGAGGCAGCACCTTGTGGACTAGAAACTATGTTACTGCAGCGCCTGCTCAGAACCACTGGGGGCATCTGTTGCTCAATGGTACGTAAAAGAGATAGGGCCTGACTCACAGAAGTGTTTTATAATAGCGCAATCCCATAGGAAAAGGTTCTGTGAATCGGGTCAGTAGTATGATTGTGCACCATACCTAAGTGTGCCCTAGTTCATCAATACCTGTGCAACACCTGAATGTCAAATAAGTCTGTAAAACATGTGTTGGTCACAATGGCTTTTAGAACAAACATTTATTTATCTTCCTAGGAAATATGGCACTCTAGCTTGTGTCTTCAAACACTACACTGTTAGTAGGGAATCACTTTTCAATTAAGGGGAAAGCACCACGTGTTTCTGAATTTCACACTCGGGTGTTAGATATTACACCATTCTCCTTACACAAAGCTTGTACTCCAACACTAATTTTAGAAATGATTAGAATTAGATTTTTTTTAAATTCCCTCCCTGCAAGGAAGCGGATGGCAGCCTGTCATCTCTGAGCAGCTGTTAATAACTTGCTACTCACACAGCTTCTGTTGGAAACCAGTATGTGAGCCTCTGTTCTGCGATCACTGAAAACCTTTCAGAAGGGTGTCAAATGGCAAGTCATATCTATGTGCAGAAAGTAACATTTTCTGTAAGCTCAAATTGTTATGTTACCTAATGCCGTACACCAGGCCTAAAAATGTGCACTTGCCAGTTGCCATTGACTAGTGATAATTGACTTTTGTTTGCGATTAGCACACGGTGTGCTTTCTGCAAGTGGAGAACTAAGGGAGTGGGTAACATTGTATACCTGGTTAGTAGCTTGCCGCTTGACATGTTTACTCCTGCTTTATGGCATCATTAAATATCTGAGATGGATAAAACTTTCTTTGTTCATGCAGTGAATCTCCCTGGATTAGCCTGGATAGCAGGAGCCTATGAGTGCCACATCAAGTATCCTATGGACATCCCTGCTGTGCTTTGAATGATCCTGCCCCCAGAATAGATGTGTACATATCTATACGTGTACACCAAGAAAGTTACGGTGGGTTTAAAAAGGTTTGGAAAAACCCTTTCACCTGAAATGGGAAAGTAAGATAGTCCATTTGAGCCAAGTCACACAACGCCACCTAGTAGCCATCGCTGGAAGTTCACCTCCAGTTCCAAGCCACATCAGCAAGGCGGGTTCATCACATGTTCTGTGGATGGGTGTTACTCATGATGGTACCCCTTGCATACTGGTGGATCGTTCTGACCCTTTGGGAAGACTTGCTCTGGGTCATTCTATGGGGATGCGATAGATTGCTTGTTAAGCCCTACTTATTGAATGGAGTTCGGCTTTGGTGATGCTTGCTCTTCGGTGGGACAGATGCAGCATGGTCTCAGTGTTTAAACATTCAATGCGAACTAAACACGATTTTGAAAGGGGGTGATGTTGTTTTTTCTAGCACTGCTGATCCGTTTGCTTCAGGTTTCCATGGTGAGTGGAGAAGATCCATAAGGGCATTTGAAGAAGGCATTGTTGGTTTCAAGATTTTAAAAGACCATGTCAATAGCATACTTCTATGTCCACTGCTACTGCAACTACATGATGTGGCTCTGAAGCCACAGAATGTGTTATTGCTGGTTGTGTGGCTGTGAACATTGGATGTCCTACTGTATCAACGGATTACTGTAAACATAAGATATTGTACTGTAAACATAATATGTGTTACTGTAGCAATGAGCTAGGCATTGTAACCATCGGACATGGCACCTCCCAGGATACAATAAAAGATGGATATGGTTTTTCTATGGTATTTTATTAGTACAATCTTTGACAATGGAAATGGTGTTGAAACCTTGGGCTAGTGCACTCTAATAGAATGCTACAGTATAGCAGCATTGCACATAGCATTATAAATGTAACATATGGTAGTTAGGGACCATGTTAAGTTGCATTGCTGTCCCATTTTACTCCCTGGACTAGGTAATAGGTCCAAGAAAATAAAAAGGGCAGTATAAATGTGTTAGCTTTTCCCTCTTAATGCCACCTGGGCTGCTCTGTCGATGCATTCAAACCAGTAGCATCCATCAACCGTTCCATAACAGGGAGCTCTGCAAATATGTTTCCTGGCCTTAGCAGGGTACTGAAGATAACAATATATACATATCGATTAGCAGGAGTTATTCAACTCAAAGAAAGTATGGATTACAACAAAAATATTTTTAAAGAGCAGATCTATTTTTACTTGTTTAAAACAATCACCCCCAGCCCCCCAAGAACTGGAATTTTTACTTGCTGAAATTCCTTATTACTCCCAACTTCCAAAATTAGAAAGTAAAATACACCCATGTGGCACCGCAATTGTTAGCTATGGAAGTGCAGCGCGCATGGGGTATGGCCGTATAGCTGTAGGATTCCGTAAAGTGTCTGGGATGACCTCTATAGGGTACTGTGCAAAGGCAATCACGAAATCCAACTATCATGCATGGCATTTTAATAGTGCAGATTGGTACGATAGATAACCTTGGATATTAAACTTTTTATGATAACGGGCATAAGCTACAGTCAGAGGAGGATATGGTATTGCAACCATGGCACATCGAAACGTAATTGTAGTAAAAGATCACCAGGGTTTTGTAGACATGGTAGGGTTTGGTACTAGAACCCTAGCACATGCTATTGCAAGATTACTGTAGCGTACATTCACAGTGGGCTTTGGTACTGTTAATGTCGATTATAGTTCGATAGCAGCAATTCATGGGTATCATATCATTAAAGTAGTATTTACTTTCTAATGTGTTTCTCTTGGCGTGATATTTCTCAAATTCAATAATCCTACTACTCCGGACCAAACCCTAAACTAATACATTTAGTGACAAACTTGGGCATCCTTTCCTTCTTTGTCATTCCTTGTCTCCTTCTCACTCGGTCACTTTATCTCTCTCCATCTCTGTCTCTCACTCTCGCATGCGCCCCCCCACCACCCTCTCCCTGTCTTAACATTTAGATTTAGAGGAGGGGGGCATTCAGAGGACCTTTTTCTTGGATATGCAGGGAGGAGGCATTGTGTGGCTTTCGGAGCGCGCATATCAAACCTATGAGGACAGAATCAGTGTCTGTGGATCAAGTGTTATCTTCTGGTGCCTCAAAGGTTGAATATGAAGCACTAAATAATTGATACCACCTTGCATCAGACATCTTATAAACAAATATTATTACTCTATCGAAATTATACCTATTTTATTAACCAGGTAAAGATTAAAGCTAGAGTCGGCACCGTCAGGATTCAAACCTGCAAGCTTCGGGTCGCACTTGGATCATGAAAATGTCAAGTTTTCATATAGGATATCATGCTGGATACTTCCTGCTTCTAGTCTCTGTAGTAACAGCTGCTAATATTGCTCGATTTAATGGCACTCAATTTATAGATCTCCGAAGGGTGATGGGCCATGTTGACCATACAGTGGGTTCTAAGTTGTGAAGTACGGACGTATCCTATGTGAGAGGTGAGCGCTTATTCTGGGAGATATCCAGTCAACATTTACTCAAATGATAGTTCACCGAACTGTCATACAGACATGCCAGACTTCAGAATTTGATAAAATAGTGCTTATCCGCGATTGTGAGGGTGAGTGTTTGTGGGTCTGTGGGAAGGAGGTGCGAGGGAAGGGGTTGGAATAACGCAATTAGTTTGGTGATAACGAAGGGCAGCACCCTTTGTATACAGTAAGTTTCTCAGCACTGTCCATGCAAATATACATGAAAGTACAGGTTTCGACCATGTGCTGTTAGGTGATATGCGGCTTGACTGCATTCCTCGGCTGCTGCACTTCCTGGTGGAGGCTGTAATTCTTTCCTTACCAAATACAAAGGTGTAAAGTGTGTAGCATCCAGAAGTGATCAAGGGGACAATTCACAGAGCCCGAGGTTTACCTGCAAAGTGTTTTGTTTGCCTGATGGGATCACTCTTGATATCCTGTGATTTTAACAAAAAATGTTTTATAAGTTTTACCGAAACCAAAATACCGAAAAAATACCGAAAATAAGTGGAGGTAAGGGGTTAAAACAGGTGGGGGAGGGGGTTGGGATGGGTTAAAAAAAAATGGGGAAACGGGGGAGTTCTAGATGTTGGGGGCACATCGGACCGTTTATATATGCAAAGTGGGCCCAGGCTGCAAAGCCTTTATTTGCTGCTTGGCCCCCTTCTGCATGCAGGACTCCTTTGAGGATCGGGTGCTGTGCGTGCAAAGCATGCTGGGAGCAGGATGCAATACACACTAGTGTGTTCATCGTATCCTGCTCCCAGCATTTCCCCGCGATTTGGCCCACATTGTTTTAGCTTTCTTGATTTAACACACATGACAATACTGCTTAGTAGTGAACTTCAGTAACCCCCAAGGCAGAGATACATGCTTGAGGGAGTGGGCCCTATAGAGGCAAGAGGGAGTTTATAGACCACTCAGAGCAATCCCTCTGTATTCATAGACTCTCAACACTTATATTTGCTTGAGTGGTCTTGTGTCGTGTTAGGTAAACGCTGCCCGGTCTGCCTTATCCTTGGAGAAATTAACTTGCACTTCCCATTGTCAGTCATCATTTTATACTATACACTCCATATATTGTACAACAAACCTCAAGGACAGTACATTAGGATACGTGGATCCAAGGACTATGGTGCTTTAAATACATTTACAGGTAGGGTAGACTGTGCGTAGAGAGATGAAGTAAGTATGAATGGGACTGTTGTAGTATTTATAGCATTTATAGATAGGAAGAAAAAGTTGATGTTTAGTCATATTTTCTATTTGTATTTGAAGCACCATAGACCTTGGATCCACAGATCCTAATGGATCGCCCTTGAGGTATGTTGAACAATACATGGATTGTATAGAATAAAATGACGATTGACAATTAAACTGTCATTAGAGTCTGATGAGGTATAGGCATCACTACTGCCAGGCTATTATGCAAGTCTATGCAAAAAGGGATGCGTATACTCGTCCTTGTCATTTAAGGGCTTAACGAGGTAATGGGAAGTGCAACTTAATTTCTCCAAGGTGAAGGGAGATCGGGCAGTGTTTACCTAACAGGACATAAGACCACTGAAGCAAATGTAAGTGTTGAGAGTGAGTGTGTGGGCCACCATCAGACACCCAGAGACGTGTTGTGTGTAGGTGTAGCAAGGCAACAGCCTGTCTGCTCAAGACCATTGGGATGTTGCAGACCCCATCACTCAAACACGTGCCCCGGGGCATACTCTGGAATTCATTGGATGAGGACAGTGCTGTGTGTCTATGTGTGCGTGATATAGGCATTTATATGTTTTTGTATTTTTATTTATTTATTCAATTAGCTTTTCAGACAGAGGAAACTTCAAAAGCTGATATTGGACGTTTTAGCGCACTGCTGATTAAAAAAAACAGGATTCTGGGTGGATCGTTGGTAGCCACGCATTTCAAAGTGATAAACCAGTTACATGGTAGTCCACTTATATTGTTGTTTTTTGGCCATGTGCAGGAGCCTTGGCGATGGAGACCCCTAGACTTGAAGGGCGTGGCATGTGAGGGGCCATTTTGAAGATGCTCATACAGGTGGCAGACACTAGGTTAAGAGGATATTCCAGCGAAGGAGCACAAAGAGGGGATATGACGTGGATTGAAAGATGTGGCATGGGGACTTTGCCTGGGTGATGTTGTTATGAAAAGCAGTGCAAGGAATGTAAATTAATGTTTTTTTAAGAGGCCACTTTACAATGCATGTGAGATGCTGGCTATCATTGTGAGGAGTTCATAGTGAAATGAATGAAAAAGAACTTTTTTGTTGGTCTGTGTTAAATGATGTACTTTTTAGTGCACACCTGAAAGGCTGATCGTTGTTTCAAACATGCATTGCAGGGTTCAAAATTGCTGGGAGCTATATAGCCCCTGGATACGGTGTACAAGAGCCTAATTAGCTTGACACCAACAGCTACCAGCAGCTAGATTTAGCTCCCCAAGCCAACTGGTGCCATACAAATATACCTACCTGGCATTAACTATGTGTCTAAGAATGTGCATAAAAGTTGCAATAATGAACCTCTAGAATACCTGCTTGTATGTACTGGACACAGTTATAGTTTCATTTTATTTGGAAGGTAGGTTTGTGGCATACTGTGTATTGGTGCCTCGTTCTGCAGGAGCAGCAGAGAGGAAGTGAGCAACATCGCATCACAGAATAAGAGGTATCGGCAGAGATAAAATGTGGCAGCAAAGAGACTAACAGGTGTAGTGGCAGAGTTATAAAGTGGAGTCAAAGATAGCTAAAGGCTAAATGAGAGGTAGCAGCTACAAGGAAGACCTGACAGAAAAGAAATGTAAAAGAAATACAAGGAAAAGTATATTAAAGAATGTAAAAAACGGAAGACATGTAAAGCAGCATGGCAAGAGATAGGATCAACACAAACACTCAGAAATTGAGTATAGCAAGACGCAAAATGTGCACTCATCACTAGCCATTGTCTAGTAATATCTGTCTCTTGGTAAGAAATGGTGTACTGTCTGCATAGAATTTAGGTGGCAAGTATCTTTCCATGGCTAGCTAGTACCTTGCAACTAGAATATTTGCACCCTGAGTATAGGACATAGCAACAAAGCACTAGACAGGGGGGTTCAAGGAATGTGCATTTTTGGGTCCATGCCACAGTTTGCCAAAAAAACAAGTTCCGTCCTCTCTCAGGCACTCATTCCATGAGACTGAACCTTTAACAGCTCTTGGGTAACTATGAGTAACTCCTGATCAGAGGAAACTCTTGACACCCAGGAGCTTCATCCAGCTTCTGCTCCATGAATTTAAATTTTGACCCATGCATTATGGCTCAGCTTTATCATTCCTACAAAACTTGGATATAATATGGGAGAAGCTCACCAGAAGAACCGCTGAAATAAAGTGGATGCTGGGCCTTGCCTGCTGGGAGCCATGATGCCCCACTCTTACATGCTTTCATCTGAAGGTATGTCTAAATCTTAGCAAGCGCACCTGCGGTGGCAAAGGGAATATATATTTCTCTTAACTTTAAATTAATGGATACTTTGGGCCCGATTCATGGAAAAGTGTGCATTCTTCCCACAAAGGCTGCATGCCGACACTGAGCGCAGAATAAATTATGCACGCTCCACATATTCGTGGAATTATTTGCCATATACGCAAGTTGTGGCCGGAATGACCTCGATACGTCCCCACGCAAAGCAAAAACAGCCAGAATAGCCACCTTTGCATGCTTCCCTCGGCGCGACTTGATGCATCCTCCAAACAGTGCGTGGGGTCTCCCGCAAGCATGCCTGCATAATGGTCACCATGCGCGGGGTCACCGTAACTGTCACCGACAACATGCGTACGATACTACGTAACTCGGGTAATACTTGGGAAATCTGTGTGCAAACCCCCGTAAACCATTCCTGCATTCCTCAACACTGCGTACATGCAGCCCGAAGTCAGATCGGAACTATGGCTGCGTGCACGCACCCCTAAGTCCGACACCCGATATTACCTAAACGATGTAATTCCTATGCGCAAGTGTGCTTTCGGGTGGTGGATTGTTTGAGGGCTTTGCGTGGCCATATCCCCACCGAGAGGTTGTGCACTCAGATCCATGAATGCGTATCGTTCCATGCGATAGTGGGCATCCGATGAACTGCATGCGAGCCGTCCCTCGTAACGCCCACATTTTCCTTGGTTCTTCCTAATTTACTGTGGTCCGCCACCTACGCAAGCCTCACTAACGCATTTTCCGTGTAGATAATTCCATGAATCGGACCCTTTATCGCATTAAACACTGCTTTGTACAAGTTTAAAAACACACTTTGTCCCCCCCCCCCTCCGCTGCCCACAAAGCTGAACTGATTTTTGTTAGGGATTTTCCCACCAAGCAGTTATTATTATAAATGTAAGAACAACGTTGTGTTAATAACGATAGCAATTTATAGAATGCGCAACACAACTTCAAGTTGTTATTTTCACCTTAACAATGTGTCTTTCTAGTCCACAAACTTGCGATACTCTCTTTATTGATTTGAAAGGAATGCTGGAGGATAAAACGGGTACCTGCAGGTTATGCACAGATCTCCTTACGCCGTGCTCAACACTCTGAAACACCCTACTTTTTGACTCGGTCTTTGAGAGCGCCTATTGGCTTGCACGGTCTGCTTCGCCTTGTGGTGTCTGTCCTCCGTCTATAGCGCGCCTGCCGGCCAGGGTCTCGCCCAGAAGAAGTGGTGTGCGAGTGACACAGTAGCGCAGGAATGCAGCTGGCCGGCCCTGTGTGAAGGTCAGGTTACTCTTTCTGGGAAAAGCAGAGCACTTTTTGTCATGAAGTATGGCAGGGCAGAGTTCACTGACAGGTGGGAGGAACTGTGTAGGGCTGCACACCGTATGTACTGCCTGCCACATGCATACTGAGCGCTCTTACACCGTGTATCACTTGGTTAGGAGTCGCAGTCTCACCTTGGGCACATACCACTGCCATAGATCAATGTATTTATGTTTTTATTTTGTGGTTTGTAATATGACACATGCAAAGAACAGAATAAACACTGGTGCACACCACTGTTGTTAATGTGTCTTTCTAGCGTTAAGGTTTGTAGTGACGTGCAGAGGAGTGTAATATAACCTTGACACTAGGTTGTAATAGTCGAAGAACCAAAGAAAACGGTGTCCACGTGCTGTAGAAAACTTGCATCCCCTGCACACTCAAATGTTTTGTCAAGCCATAAACCATCATTAATACCCTTTGACTTTAAAATTGTTGATATCTTGACTCACAAAGTGAATTAATGATTGTTTGTCGCTTGACAAAACTTTGAGTGTGCAGGGGGGGCGAGTGTTCCACAGCACATGGACACCGAATATGCCACATGCAAACAGGATGCCTCAAAGCAAGCCCCAGGCGCACCCTTCTAATAGTGACAGAAGTGGACTGTGCAGCGTAAGCATATTGATTACTTATCCCTAAGTCACCGAAGAAGCACCCACACGCCCGCCTTAAAAATCCTCTGCGTTGAATGTGCACGGGCCCAATTGGTGTATGTTCAAATATAGTTCATTCTTAAAGTTGACTTTTCACTTTCTAGTGATGCAAGCATCCTTGGCAGTATTGCTGTCGTGTAGGGCTGCTCTCATCGACCCACTCTGTTTTTAAGGATATCCACAAAGATTAGGTCTGAGGAAAATATGAATTTCGGTGGAAAATCTCTTCAGATGTTTTGGGCATTGAAAAAGCCCTAGTACCTTTTGTTATTTGGGGAGTCAAGGAGCCCACCGCTTTTGTTCTATTTGTGATGCTCCATGCACCCTTCCTTGGCCCGCCAACTCCATCTTGGTCCGGCCAACACCAATTTTCACTTGATTGCTACCACCATAGGCTCTGCACCTGCCTCATCGCCTTTGAGCAAAACTGAACAGTAGCAGTGAATACATCGGGCATCTTGACGTCAATAATGGCTTAACAAAGTGACTGTGCTCTAAAGAAAGTGACTTATTTGGAAATAGCGCATCCCACATCTTGGAGGTGTCATGATAGTGTTGATCCCCGTACTGTCTTAGACGGGCATTCATTGTTATTTTCATTATTCTCGATCCGAGGGCTTTGGGTTGGATGCAGTTGAATCTTTTCTGGTTGGGCGCATCCCGGCAGGAATTTAGATCAGTGGAGAGTGCCCACCCGCAAACTGGCATGCGAGCATCCATTCATTTCAATCATTAAAAGCAATTGTAGGTTCAAAAAGCTGTGCACGCAGCGTATTGCTTGATGGGGCATGCCTGTTAGATCTGGGGGTTCATCGCAAGGTCACCTCCGGGGAATCTGTGTGGCAAACTACTTTAGCCTTTGTTTGCTTGGTGTCGGAATACTCGTGGCTGAGTGCCACTGCTTTGGGAGCCCCTCTATTAAACTGAAAAGAGTGGAACTTAGATAAAGAACACGAAACCTTCTGGAGAGCTGTCTTCTTTGCACACCCTTGTAGCCAATGTTGTGGTTTGAGAGTCTGGTCCCAGGTGCCGCTGGGACTCTAATCTCACTCGGTTTTCTGGAATGCCCCCAGACCATGGCATCTTGAGCGCCTTGTAGAATGTATTTTAATGTATTTTCTTCGTGGTGATGTCCTTATGCAGCGAGGGGGCTTTACTTGTGCCCCAGCAATGAACCCTTCTGCAGAGACGTTCAACTGCCATGCGATGCCAGCCCTGGTGGGCATTATCCTTTCCTTATTTATAGCCCAAAAAAGGGAAACTTTCTCAGTCCTATCTGGGTCATCGCGAACTGTTTGTGAAATCCGGTCTTCCTATTGCCGAGCGGCTCTGCAGGTCAAGCAGCCATTGCTTTGTGCTGGTTTCCCAATGGGTTTTAGATGAGAGTGCCGCTGGCTCGTGGTGAGTGCGCATGCGCACATCCCTGCGACCAGCCTGAATGCTCTGCTTATCCTCCCTTGAGCAGCTTTTTTTAATACGGTAAGAAAGCGATTTCTTTTTTGCTTCAGGGTCTAGAGAGGAAAAAGCACACGTCTGCCCAGATAAAAACTAACTTCCTTCATATGCAGTGCTGATTCATCAAAAACAACAGGTGCCTGGGATTTCCACAACGCTCTGGCTCTATTCCGAGCCCTAGAAGGCAGCAGGAGCACGCGCCAAAGTACCCCTTGCATCTGAAGTGAAGAGAAAACTAAAGACAACAGAAGAAGGTAAAGGAATAATGAAGTGCACACTGGTGGGAGACCTAGGCCACGCCCTAGCACCAAGAAAGCCATTGCCATCGTCAAGCAATGGCGCTTTGTTCTTTTATGTACCCAATGGCAAGGCTGAGCTTGTCGACCCCGCCCAAAAATATCCACTGAATTTCATGTTATTTAAATGTATCTCACAGATAATCATTGTAGATAACCTGAAAAACTGAGTGGGTTTCAGTATTGAGATGGTCGCCAGACCAAGTCTACCCCTTTGTTTAGCAACATAAGGAAGGGAGCGTAGAAATGAAGCACGGTGGTAATACCTTCTTAGGTGACCAAGGCTCAGTGCCCAGGTCTACGACACCCTCCCTGCCTTGCTCTGTGACCTGGGACAGTCTGGCATCAGAGGATTTGCTTGGAGCCCCGCTGGGCCTCTCAAAGGATTTCACTCCAGCCAGTACCCAGCAGGAAACCCTTTGAGAATAGAGTTTGGTGTTAAGGCCAGTCCAGTCTCCATCCGCCTGACCGGACCCAGGAAGATTGTAGAGAAATTGGATGTTCCTTTTGCGCAGCTACTTTCCCTTTTCTAAACTGCTTCCCTGAGCACTTTGGGGATTTTGTTTGCCAGAGAGATTTTTGAGGGTAAAATGCACACGGAGAACCGAAGGAAGCATATTATTTGCTACTTAGCTCAGTGATAGGCTTGAAAGTTTTTTTTTTAAAGAACATTCCTTTCTCAAGTCTTTTTTTTTTAGCTCAGATCTGAACCTGGTTTAAAATGGAGGAAAAGGAGATCTCATATTACGGCTACATGGACGGCCTTGTTACCTGTAGAGCTGTGCCTGGGGTTCAGCAATTGCCCAAAAAAAGGCATGCGATTTTGGGCAAATCGATTGAACTCGCCTTGATCCGAATTATAAATATGTGCATAGTGTAAAAAGCAGCCCTCAATGTGTGCTCTAGTACTCTGCCAGTTACACCCGCTACACCGCTAATAAGCCCTGGTTTCTGTAATCCAGTTTTAACTGGATTCCACTACTCAATTTTCAGTGCATCATAAGTCAAGATTCCCAGGCTGCAATGCGTGTATATTGAAGCAAGGTGCCCTTCTTCTGTGAGCCAGGCCTGCGCTATCAAAAATGAGGTGCCCTTCTTCTGTGAGCCAGGCCTGCGCTTTCAAAAATGAGGTGCCCTGCTTCTGTGAGCCAGGCCTGCGCTATCAAAAATGAGGTGCCCTGCTTCTGTGAGCCAGGCCTGCGCTTTCAAAAATGAGGTGCCCTGCTTCTGTGAGCTAGGCCTGTGCTATCAAAAATGAGGTGCCCTGCTTCTGTGAGCTAGGCCTGCGCTATCAAAAATGAGGTGCCCTGCTTCTGTGAGCTAGGCCTGCGCTATCAAAAATGAGGTGCCCTGCTTCTGTGAGCCAGGCCTGCTCTATCAAAAATGAGGTGCCCTGCTTCTGTGAGCTAGGCCTGCGCTATCAAAAATGAGGTGCCCTGCTTCTGTGAGCTAGGCCTGCTCTTTGAAAAATGCCTTAAAAAAGGATCCACACAAAATATATACCGAGAATAAAATCAGGATTCTATTTCAATTCAAAAAGACTGCCAATCAGGGGCGTTGAGTCCGTGGGTGCTCCAGGGCCCGGGCACACCCCGGGCACACCCCCTCCCCACCCCCGTGAGAAATGCTATTTTCATGAAACTCCCGATTCTTAGAATTAGACGTTTTGTTTTTGTTTTTTGCCGCCAGCTCCCCCCAGGAAAACCAAAAGTCGGCACCCCTGCTGCAAATTCCATGCTTTGTTGACTTTAAGGGCCTAATTCACAGTTTATTTTCCAATGGGGTTTGGCAATTATAAAAACGCTTCTGTGAATTAGGCTCTAAATCTCACTGTGTGACCATTTGTTAGCTCAGTTTCAAGAGTTTTTTTTTTTTTTTTAGAGAAAAGTGAATCCTCTTCATTTGTTTGAAGTTGGACCTGGCTCGTCCTCCTAACGAATAGTCAAATTTAGTTTGGTTTTGAGCATGACAAATAAACATGCAAATAACGGTCACTGAGATTCACTCGAGTGGGCGTCATCTAGCTGGGTTCCAAATGGAGGGGAGCTGGGAGCTATTTAGCTCCTGGTTGTAACTAAGAAGACCCTGGTTAGCTTGACACCAACATCTACCAAGACCTACTTTTGGCTGCCCAGGCCAAATGATGCCAAACAAATACACCTGTGTGATGTATCTGTGCACTTGGGACAATCTATAAACATTAAGACACATCTATACAAAATGTAAAGCATAAGGAGTCATGAATAATGGACAAAATGATATGTTTCTGTCTTATGTGGAATTTAGATTTGCGGAACGCTATGCACCAGCTGCCTGTCCCCCAGTGGTAGCACCTGTCACTGGTTAATGCTGACTACCCAGAAGCTGCTTTTAGATCGTGCCTATTCAATCTTAATTTCGAGATTTGATCTGGAAACCTTTGAGTGACTAGAACCTTTTGGACAGCAGCCCTAGGCAGCATAGGAAATGGCGAGGGATCATGGGAGTTGTAGCCAAGAACATTTATAGGGATGCCAGTTGCAGATCCCTGCACTCTAGGTACATTTTATTGCATGCATGTTTAGCACGGAAAGCGTGGAAAATACCCTGTTTTTTAATTGTTCTTTGGGTATGAAAGCCATGTCTTAGAAGGAAAAGAGTTTCTAGGCACCCATGTCTCTCGAACAGACCTCAAGTAAGCATGGTGGTCTGGATAAAAGTACTATTTCCGAGCAAACTAGCTCAGTGGGTGAAGAGCTTTCAGCTGAAAACTGTGCATACACTGCTGGTGCTCGGTTTTATACTATCATGTAATGCAGAGGTGACTGTAGCACTGAGCAAAATCTGAATTTGTTGCTCAAAGGAACATGTGGCAAACATTCTTCAAATGTCCTTTGTTTTTCACATTAAATATGAAAATTGCAAGCCGCAGAAATGCATTCATTTTCTCTATCAAGGGCCCTTGAGCCATTGGAGAAATGAGAACACGTGGGGGTAGTCTTGGCTGCTGGGGGAGCTGGTATAGCTAACCACCTTGCTGCTTAATGTGTGGCTTGTGTTGCATGTTGCCAGCCACTCAGGCTTTACTTCACAGATGGATATTTTGGAAGGTTTTTTTTTTTAACATAATTTGCATGTATCCTGATCTACAAAGAATACTTGTTTTTCTGTAAATCTTTCAAGATCCTGGGACCCTGCTGGGCCCTGGCTGCTGTGCCCATCTACTGCCCCACACAATTCACAAACGTTCCCTTCCTCACAAACTGGAGCAGTTCACCTGGAAAGTTGAGAAAGGGAAAATGTGTTCAGCCACCAATCTGGCCTCAGAACCATACCACATGATGCCTTCCTGAGGCAGACAGCCTTGGCTGCTGGGGGTAGAGGGGGCGAAGGGGGGGGGGCTAGCATAGCTAACCACCTTCAAAGACTGACAAGTCACATCCTCTAATTCAGGGCTCAAAATCTGCACTCACCATTAGCAATTGGCTGCTGATTATTGACTCTTGGTGAGTCAAAAATGTTGTGCTGTGTGAATGTGTAGAATTGAGCTGGCAACGGACTTTTTTATAGGGCTGGCTAGTAGCTTGCAATTTGAAAAGTTTACCCCTGCTATAGTTACACCATCTAGCCCACAAGGGCCTGATTTACAAAGTATTTTTTTAATGGGACTGCACCACTGAGAAAGGCTTTTGTAAATCATGCCAGGAAACAATGCTCAGAGAATTAGCAATTGGGGGTTAAAAACAATAATGGGCCCGATTTACAGCGCGTTTTTCAATGGGATTGCGCCATTGTAAAACGCATTTGTAAATGGGGCCCAGTGTCCCTGTTGCTATCATTTCCCAGCTCTACTTTTCTGAAAGTGTGACAAAAATGTTTGCTGTGCAAAGTGTTGTGAAATACAAGAAATGATTTAAGAGGGTGCCATGTCCTGCAACCCACCTTATACAGTGTTTATCCCTAAGCCCCCCACCGCCCCAACCTCCTCCCGCCTCCCAATACTCAGCTATTTTTGACGCTGCTGACGCTGGGGTGCCATTCATCGGCTGCCTCCCCCAAAATAATTTTTGACACCTACGGGGTCCCCTCACACCCATTAATCAAACCCAAACCTACTCTTGTCACACAAGACATGTACGTACAAAGGCAGTAACTCATCTCGTGCGTGGATACTTTTACCTCCTATATTTTTAAGAAATTATAATAAATATGTAAGCATCATAGGAAAAAGGGCTAAGGGAGTGTTGCCCTCAGAGCGCCGTGTTGAGTAAAGTGTGGAGGAGCGCAGCAGCCAGGAGATCTTGCTTCTTTGAACAGGTTTTTTTGTGTGTGTTCAAAGCATTCCTCTGTCTCCCTTGTCTCACTGTTGGCTTCTGCTGTGCTCCTTCTGAACTTTTTCCTGGGGGCATTTCTACAAAATGGCCTCCTCGTTATGGATTTTCGGAAGGGGGAAAATGCCTGGCGAGTGCAACGCAGTAAAAAGTCTATTCGAGCGCGAGTGGGGACAACTAACTCTGCTTCATTTGCTTAAAATCGAAACAGTTCATCCTTTGGACAGTCCCGAAGCAATGCAGCGTCATAAAGTATGCATGAGCCTTCTGTGGGGGTGTTTAAACTTTAAAACCAGAGAATTCCACATGCACCCACAGTCCTTACTGGAATGGATCTGCGCATCAGTGGTACGGGTGCAGGGCCTGTGGCCCGACCAGGCGCTTCTGGATCAAGCGATTGCTCCCAATAGTTTGCAGACATTGAGAAAACAGACTCGGGGGTGGTGCAAACAGCCTGGACACGCCCACTTGCTTAATTTTACAATAGGATAGAAAAAACAACATTACATGAATGGGCTGCTGTAATAACCGTAAAAGTGGTTGTTTTTTGTATGGAGAAGGTTTATAAGCAGGGACCTGGCACGCTGTGGGGCATGGGACGCTCATTGTTTCCGCCTGGGAGATTGGCGATTGACTGAGCTTTTTATAAGATGCTTGGCCTGGAAGTTACAAGGTGGGCGTTCAGGCTGTTGGGACCATAACCCACTCTGAACCCCATCAACCGTTCAGCAATCAATTGACATACCCTTCAACCTTCCAGTGATACAAGCAACGCCAGGGTCGGACAGGGACATTAAATGGTCTCAGGCACCAATTAAAAAGTGGCCCAGAGTTGCAAATGGGAATTCATTGCTTTTGTGACCGACTGTTTGCATAATACCCAAGGGGGTGGCTTTTTATATAATGCGATGCAAATTGTGTATTTTAAAGAACATTTATCCAGTAACACTGGTCAAAACTACTAGCCACATGGTGATGTAACTTTTGACCAAAATAACTGGCCCACACTAGCATTTTGTGTTTTTGGTTCGGGCATTGCCCTATAGGCCAGACCGAGCCTGAGCAACATATTCACACAGGGAGGTCTAGCAGTGGCTGCTGGTCTGAATATTTGTCGGTAATATTAGTATTGTGGCAGATGCGAGCTTGTTGTTGTTCTGATAGACGAAGCGTAAGTAGCTTACTGCGAAGTAGGTCAGAATAGGGGCAGCCAGGGCTGCACATGCGCAGCAGGGAGCAGAGAAAGGCAGCTGCTTCCTGGGCCTGTGAGCTGCTCGGGGCCATTGTGAGCCTCAGACGCAACGCCGGCCGGACGGGTGCGTTACTTTGCAGTGCTGTTGGGATATGATAAAGCGAAGGCCTTGCCTCTTGGCGGTCTAATGGACGTTGGTCCTTGTGATTGGCACACATTGCTCGGCAGCGTTATGATCTTGGTACGCCTTGAACAAAAAGTGCGGGAAACATGCCATTTGACTTATTTTGATAAATTAAATATTATTGGCGATTACACGTCGAAAAAATGAAGAAACACGTCACCCCATTCTGTAGTTAAATAACGGGGAAGACCGGAGCTGGTGTCATTACGGGGCTTTGCGGGGGAGGTGGTGGGCGGTAGAGGGGGTGTTGCTCCTCTTCACTTAATCTTCACTTAATTCGGAGGTTTGTCTTTATGGAATGGCAAACGGGAAAGCTTTGCCTGCTCATTTCAACACATTCAACGGAGGGAAAAGAGCCCTTGTACACACATACGTTTTATATTTGTATCAGCAGAAAAATATTTCCATGACATGTCGACACATGCAGCACGCACACCCCTCCGCCGCTGGCGCTGTACTCTGCCGAGCCTGCCTGTTTCGAGAATAACGCTTCAAGCTGTGGCACATGGCTGTCATTTCCCGCAGCTTTGGCCTTGTACCAGGAGATGTCTGCCGTGCAGTGAATAGGGTCTGGTGCAGTCGACCGCCTTCTGCTCGGCCATTTTCCTGGCGTCCTGTGCCAGCATAACACTCCCTTTATCTGTTCGGTGTGCGCGCTCTATGCTGCCATCAAACAGAAACTGCCGTTCACGATATGTGTGCATTTGATTTAATGCATGCAATTTAAGTAGATAAACGTAAAAACATTGTCCTGTAACTTTTGGCCTTGTCCATAAAGGCTCACACTAAACTTAGCAAAATAGGGTATTGGCCACATTTGAGAATGCATACCAAATTTGGTTAAAATTGATCATTTTCACCTTAAAAAAGGTCTGCTCAAAAGTTTTTTTTTAAAAAATAGTATCTTCCACAGATCCAAAAAAGACACTTTTAAGAAAAATATCTTGAAATTGTGTCCCATTTTCAAGTTTTTTGGTAAACACGCAGCCATTACATGGAATCATTGCACACCACAAACATTTCTAAAATAGTTTGGCAGACTCCAAATATTTCATTTTAATTTTGAAATATGCATCTATAATTTGGGTGTGTGCAGTAGGGCCCAATAATCACAAAAACCTACTTATGAAGATAACGCCTACACAAATCCACATGCACGTGTGACCACCCGGTGCATTGCGTTGGACATGCACACGGACACAGATAGTGCATGGATAAACACACACATACACACGTATGTTCAACAAACTGATTTGTTCGGGCATTAACACAGACATTGATAACAGATACTCAAATACACACTCTTAACGCCATCAAATGCTTTATTTAGGATATGCACAGAAAGCACAGAAACTACACTAACATAAATACTCATAGGGCCTAATTCACAGAACGTTTTGCACAGAACGTTTTGCATGGAGCAAAGTGACTTTGCATTACAAAAATGCACTTTGCACCGGCCCTAATTCACAGAGCAGAGCAAAGTGACTTTGCACTCTGCTAAATGGGCCGAATTCACAGAAGAAGCACAGACTTAGGGCTAAACACGTTCCAACAAGCCGCAGGCCACTTTGCTCCGCTCTAAACGTTACATGAATTAGGCCCATAGTGCTTTTGTGTGAATTAGGCCTACTTTGCACAGTGCAAAGTCACTTTGGGGCGCTCTGTAAAATAGGCCTGGTGCAAAGTGTATTTTTGCGGTGCAGTCACTTTGCTCCACACTATGCGCTCTGTGAATTAGGCCCATGGAGTACGGATACACACATTCACAGACAGAGGCTGTGATAACATAGATAAAACCACAATTTGGGCATACCCGAACACGTCGCCATGCAGTAACTCATATGACTACAAAGTGCAGACATTTTACTTGGAACTAAGAGAACATTAAACCACAACAGAAAAGTTTTCTTGCCTGTAAAATACTACAGACTTTAATTACAGACAAAAAAATGGAATTAGAATAAAAATACTTTTTAACTGGGAGTAAAGGTTGCTATCTACAAACAGTTAAGGCTGTAAACATTGGAAAGTCCATTGTTAAAGCTCATACAAACACGTAGTCAACATTAAATAGTCCATCAGGGAATATAATAGGCTATCAGGGAGGATAACTCAGGGGCAACGTGCTCGCCTTGGACGCGCATACGAAGCAACACATGTCCGATCCCGGGTCCGCGCTTAGAAACCTCTGGGTATTAAGCATGTTATAAATAACCTGTCATATCCTATCACACTGTAAATTAAACCCTAACACACAGTATGCTATTACTTCACAGCACTCGCTTTAGATATTAGGTAGCATACATCAGTACTGTATTCAAAGTGAGTTTAAGTGTAATGTAATGGAGAGGGGTCTTATCTAGCACAGCTTCTGCCATTTTAGCATCCTGTTTGCACTAGGCCAGTAAGAGAAGGGGAAGATGGCAGGAGGAGAGCGAGTGGCATGATGCCAAAGCTGAAATGCCGATGAGTGCAGTTGGAAAGCAAGCTGTTTGCTGGTGTTCTTCTAGGTGAGTTGTAGTCAGGAAGTATTCTGCTCAGTTTGATTCTAACCAAGTATGCCTCAAGAGCGAGGACGGGTTGTTGGTTGCAGAAGGTTGCCTGTTACAAGCAGGTGAGTGAGGCGTTGAGTTCTGATGGGTCTGTGTTTGCATGGGCTGGGTTACTAGGTGTTCACCTGCAATGTCGAGTGGCTTGCCGGTGTGCCTAGTGCATCGGTCTGCAAGTCCCGTCTTCGATAAACCCCAACCACAGCAGTTTTTCAGGATAACCACCAATTACACAAATAACTTAAACAGATTCTGTATATTCAGAAGTGTTTGGTGTAGAAACGATGAAAACAGAGAGTTTGACTCATGAAGACCATAGTTGGAGACCCGTAGTGGGTTAGTGAAGATGCAACAATCAAGATGCATCTTCTTTGCCGGAGGTTGGAAGAGAATTCGAAGATTCAACAAACAAGGACACATGCATGGGATGCAGCAATCACAAAGCAGTACATGAGCTCATTGAGCTGTAACAATGAAGCGGCAATATATGACTTGCAACAATCAAGGAGCAGGTAATGGGGCACAGCAATCAAGGGGCAGTAGAAGCGGTGCAGCAGTCAAGAAGCAATATATGATCTGAGGCAAAACAATCACGGCGCAATACACCAGATGCAGCGACAAAGAAGCAATGCATGAGGTGCAGCAATCAAAGCTCGAGTCATCAGAGGCCACACTCAAAAATCGGTGTAGGATATGTTATCTTTTTCTTCAGACGTCATGCCCCCCCCCCGCCAACATTTTCAGCAAAGTTACTCCACTGGACACGTGAGATGGAGCGCTATGGATGCAATACGTTTGGCTTATAGGTGTGGCTTAGGTGCCACTTAATAGCCCAAACTGAATAGAGTGCTAATAGTGGCACTGTGGGGAAGTAGGCCTGTGTGGTGGCACTCCTGCGAATCGTAGTATGCCAGATGGCAAGCGATGGACTGGATGCTTGTCCGAATCTTTTCTGTCTTCCCAGGATTATTAGCACTGACTTGTTTCTTGATGTCATATAATAAGAGTGATGATGCTGTTTGTGATGTCATTCAGTGTCCTTTATGTCATTAGCAAAATTTGGGTGGGTGCGCGCTCTCAATTATATTGCTCACTCACATCCATATATCATGGCTGGGGAGTGGGGAGAATAGTCCACATACGGGGTGATCGGTCAGAGAGTTTCTGGTGTCTCCTTCGTCCATCGGAGCAGAATGCAAACTAGATCATACATTTTTTTTTTCCAACCACCAGCGCTGAGCACTCAAAGGGCAGCTATCAGTCTCAGGGCTCTTCCTTCCAAGCAACAAGTGCCCTGAGAGATTTGGCCATGCCGTTGGCAGGATAGCAGGACATTTGTAGGAAATCTGAATGCACACAATGCTCTGTTGCCTTCCCTAGCCATAACTTGCCACATGGCTGGATTGACCCAAACATTCTCACCTTCTTTTGGGCAGAACAACAAATGTTTTGCCAAATCAGTGAATCTGGAGAGTGGGTTTGTGGGCAAAACGAATGGTATTTCTGCAGTCCTGTGCGACTCTCCAAGGTACCAAAAGAAGCTGCCAACCCTCTGCACCGCAAGGCCATTCCATGGTGTGGCGGGCACATTGGAGTTGCTTTATATGAAAAAGAAACAAGCCACATATCCATACACATATAGCCGCATACAATACCTGTCTAGGTTCATTAAAAGATGTTCAAGGGTAATTAAACGGAGCGTAATGCCCCCCAAAAAAATCAGAAAACAAGGCAGAAAAAATTGAGTTTTTTAATCAAATATTTGGTGGATTTTCGCACTTTTTAATTAAAAAAAATAGATAGGGTAGGGTAAGAGTACAAATTAAGGTGGAGGTGCAGGGGTCCCCCACCGTATTATAAAAAAAGTGCAAAAAATAATAATATTTTCGCAATTCAACCAAAAAACCTCTTTTCATCCTTGTTAGTTTTTTCTCTGTTTTTTAACGTAGAACCAAAGGGAGTATTTTTGGTTTTCTGAAGAGTGACAAATGATACGTTTGTAATTAAATTAGCACACCTTTTGGAACATTCTATTTATCTCAGCCAATCTGAAACAAGAATTCAGAGCAAATTCTGTCCGCTACTCGCTGGAATATGCTTGGGTTAAGCATTCCTAAAATGCAGGGCCAAGCACCCTCCCACACTACTCTCCATTGTGCTTTGACCTGCATTGCTTGCCCTTTGCTAGCCGTGTACGTGTACTACTGCTGCCTCTCACTCTGGGACTTCTTGCTAGCTATCTGAATTCTGCACAGCCCTCCGTCCACTGGATAACTACTGGCATAGGAGGGGTGGTACCCAACAGCTGTGGTGCCATTGTCACCCTGCCATGCACGGGCCCCACAAATAGAACGGGAAACGCATCATGGCTGGTCCCCTCTTTCCAGCAGCAATGTATTGCCACGCCACCTTCCCTAGGTCAGGGGAACTGGGCACACCCTGTTTCGGATGCCGCCCTGCTGCAGCCCTCAGAATAGACACCAGCTCCACTGTATGTACACGCCTCACTCATGGCGTCCCCCTGCCATGAGAGCGAATAGCGTTAGCACACTTGGGGGAAGTGTTGGCGGGCGTTAAGGGAGCCCGAAAGCCCTCCCTAACACCCTTGCTTCACTCAGGCCCTTATTCACAGAGCTTTTTCCAGTGGGGTTTTGCCATTATAAAACGCTTCTGTGAATTAGGCCCTTAGGAAATGACAGGGAATGCTTCCCATGTGGGCTCTGAGGCTATACTAGCACAATGTTGAAAGTCTTGCAGCTTCAAAAACTCGGGCATCAGAGGTTCGAGTGCCATAGGACCTCAAGACATGCTTGGCTGGTTTCATCAGTGGCTCCACCCCATTTGGCACACTTTCTAATATTACGACAAAACCGGGTTTTCACGTTTTCTGCTGTCCTAACGATGAGACCAGGCCGATCGCGTCAGCAGAAACCCGACAGTAGAACTAATTGTGAGAGCGCCTTCATCGGGCGAGCCAAACATTGTCTGTTTTCTTTTGCTTTTTATTAGGATACCGGATTTGATGTGGCATTGCTAATAGTTAAGAATTGTGCTAGTGCATTTTCACTAGAAACCGCCGTAACTGAAAAATAATATAATATAATAATTTCTGAATGTAATAGCTGGCAGCGAAACACGTACAAAATCCCTCATTTAGGAGCATGTTTTGTTACATGAGACTTTTAGTAATTTTGGGCAAGTGCCAATCCCTCCAAAGGAAGTAGTCTTCTAAACTCAAACTAGATGCAAAAGAATGATCGTCACCCAGAGATGCCACAAATGCACATGTGGTGCAAATGTTGGCAACCTGAGGCCCGCCTGACGTTCCAGAACTCCCATCATCCTTAGCCAGTCTAGTCAGTGATGAGGGATCATGGTCAGGGCTCAAAATGTGCGCTTGCCACTAGCCATTTGCTAGTGTTAATTGACTCTTTCCAAGTTAGAAAGGGTGTTCTGTGTGTATGTTTAGAATTGAGGTGGCATGTGGGTTTTTATGGCTGGCGAGTAGCGTGTAACTTGACATGTTCCCCCCTGATCATGGCAGCTGTTGACCAAAAACCTCTAGAGGTACCCTTAGGGTGCCTACCTCTGATGTAGAGGCAGGACATGAGCTCTTTCTTAATGTCCAACATGGGAAATTTCTAGGGCAGTTTCTGAGTGTCCCTCTCTGAGGTGCTTCACTCCAATTGGTTGGTGAGTAGTAAGTGTGCTTCTGCCTTATGAAGAGCAGAATTTGGGGTCAGCGTTACCACATCTCAGATACAAGTGATGTTTATCTGTGCCCATGTTGAATTTACAATTTAAACCACACTTACAAAATGCATGAAATCTCACAATAAAATGAATAATATTGAGATATTTTATTGGCTACCATATACTTTATGGCTGTAGGTTTAGGACTTTGTGAAAGAAGCCCCAAGAAAACCAATTCCTGATGTCATTATTACATGAGAATAATGCAGACATTACTAAGTATGATGAAGTCGCTTTAGACTTACCCAAATGAATGTTAGACAAGAAATTTGAAATGAAAACTTTTTCCCCCTTAAATCAAACGAAGACCTTGGTTATACATCAGCCTTTCACCGTGGGCCATGATTATGCCATGCAGCAAATCAATGTTCATCTTTAAACAGTTGTGCAGAGTCATTTTGTGAATTATCATACATAACACGTTTATTGAGGACTGCAGCACGGGCAGTTGGGACCGGAGCGGCGTGTAACACAATATGCTGCCCTGGCAGCGGCTGAGTGAAATACAGATTGCATGATGAGACCGTAATGCATCATTTGCTATTAGTGGACTAGTAATAATTACCAGTTTCAGAGCGGCCCTCCCAGCGTAATCTGCTGCCTCCATCCTAGCGGCCCTTCTCATTGACATTATGATTACCCGGGCTGCCCTCCCGATCCGGAATATCTCGCTGATGGGAATTCCAAAATGCAATCGTGAAAAGCTGCGCATTGCATGCTCATTACGCAGTGAAGTATCATTTTATGTGACCTTACGTTACAAGCAGGGTGGCATTACATTGTTAGCATTGCCAGGCGTGATGGTGCCGGTTCAGTTCCTGATAAAAGGATACATTTTTCACAATTGTTTTCTTTTTCATTTCTATCCAAACATATGCGTGTGGGAGGAAGGGAAGGCAATGCTCCAATTGAATTTCAATTTATTTCCATCTGGATGAGACCGCCCTTTGTGCCTGCATTTACAACGCATTGCACAACACCCAACACACAGCCGCGTACTCTGCAGAAACAGGGCCCTGATTTTATGTTTTCTTACATGCTAGACAAAGAATAACTAACACTGCTCTAAAATGTAATGCCTAATGCCGGGATCAAATGCACAATTACTTCTCTCACAATATTTTGAAGGCCGCTGGTAGTCAGCTATTTTCTGCCCACCCATCATCTTCCTTTGCTCCAATTCAAGTGGTCACACGAAGGGTATGGTAATTTAACAAGTAACCTAAAGAGTGAAGAAAATACTTTTTGGGTCACCGCAGACAGCCTCTTAATTTTGTTTCTACCTTTCTCACCAAAGCATAGTTGAATTTCTTGAAAAAAATATTCTCCTTAGATTTGGTTCCTTCCTCATAAAAAGGGAAATCGTGGGTGTACTTGGACACCGTAGTACGTTCCCTGAAAACCAGTCTGATTTTTTTTACATTAGGTAAATGTTTGAAACCTAATTTTTAATCTATTAACTAATCTTGTAAAGAGTTTAATCCTAGAGCAGGATGCATTCAATGAGATTAGGAATGCATTGTTAAGTAAATTACAGTTCAGTCCAGGAGTACAGTGCATAGTCGGCCCGATTGTGCTGTAAATGTGGCTTAAATTGTACTGCTGCTGCCTTTGCACTTCAGTTGAATGCAAGGGCCCTTGTTTTTCAACTATAAATGGTGTATTTTGGCAGAAAATTGCTAGATTGTGTGAATAGTATTTTGTCCTGTTTCCTCACATTTCATTGCAACATTGTACTAACAGTGACACATGATCAGCATAAAGTGCTATTGGGTGTCATCAATTGTACGGATACGACCACATTGAAGAAAAAATACAGTTCATCTTGAAATAATGTTTTTTCATATCATCCTATAAGCCTACGATCCTGAGCATTTGAAAATGGTGTCTGGCATTTTGTAGTAGCTAAATTCTCCTTGGGTCACTTTCGTTTCTCTTTCTTTCATATTTTTGGATTTTGGAAATTTTCAAAAACGTGAATCCCGTGTTCTTTTAGGAATGAGACCCTTCAGTCTCCTTTATTGTTTCCTTGGCAACACGGGGACATGCAGAAAGTGGTCATAGAAGGCTCAGGAATGTGTGCAATGCGGTCCCCTTGACAAATGCCACTTATTGCACAATTGTGTATCTGCCACTCCATGCCTGATATCAGTGACCCCATTGCTCACACACGCTGGCCACCGTTTTGCCTAATGTGTATGCATACGGTCACTCCAGCAAAGAAGTGCGCTTCTGGGGGAGGCGTGTAGGCTTGCTAGTGGTTACAAGCCATCAGCCTGGACATGTCATTGTCGTCTTTCACAGGTAATATTTGGAAAGCCCTATGTTTGGTATTGCAACCCTCAGAGTTGGCAGCAATCTGTGGGAGGCTGCAAGGAGGCTTCTGGGTGAAGTGCTCAATGGAGCCCTTGGCTCGAGCCAACAGCAAACTAGCTGGGTCCTATTTGTGTATGGAAATGCTTAACACACATATCTTTCTAAACCAAAAAAAAGACACTGTAAACAAACAAAAAAGTTAAATTTACCCCTGTGGATCTATGCATTGCTATACAAAATGGTGGTTTTGATTATCCTGCTTACTTCGTGTGTGAAGGTATTATTTGCCGGCGTAGTGGTCCTTTCATCTTGCCCCTTAAACGAGAGATGTTGCCGTTGCAGCGAGTCGCCATTTCCCCTCTACGTTGGAGAGAAATAAGGCCTCTTCAGTGGGCAGCTTGGCCATAGGCCCGTTGTATGTGTTGATCCATCCCTCCCTCACAATACGTGCCCCATTAAATAACGAGGGGGAGACGAAGGTTCTATTTGAATTTGCTTGTAAAATTGTGTAGATCTTTTAAACTGTGTTTTCTGGGTCCAGGTATTTGTTTACAGCAGCTAGATTTGAGAAGGTAGCCATCATGCGTTTCTTTGTTAGGACGTGCACAGGGTAATCGCACCCAATTGAACTATCGAGCATTTGACAGAACTGGTCCCTGCTCTTAGTTGGTCAGACATAACTCCCAGAGAAAGAGCATGTTTATTCTTGGTAAAACTCTGAAATTCAAAAATGTTGTCAATCTTTAGGTTTCAATTAAAATCACTAGCACCCCACAGTGGATGAAGCTCACCCTGGCATTTCACAACCGAATCTGCATTTTCTGGAGTAAAGGCGCAGGACTGAAATGTGCACGATGAATCTGGTATATGAGGCATTTTGGCAAATGCTGCAGAGAAAAGCCTAAGAAATGCAGGGCGTTTGATGTATAAATGCATGCTTTCAGACCTGGTTCAAAAAATGCACTAAATGCATCATGGCTCCCTATTTTCAGACAACAGTTATGTTTCAGTTTCCATGCTTTGATTTTTTTGATTAATCTCAAGAGAAGATGAAAGTAGGCTCAGTATGTGTACATCTTTGATAACCCACGCAGTGATTTGAAATTGATGTTGTTATTGTATTGTTTTGCAGGTAAAGATGAGCCCAGCAGCTACACGTGTACAACCTGCAAACAGCCCTTCAACAGCGCATGGTTTCTCCTGCAACATGCCCAGAACACGCACGGCTTCAGAATCTACCTGGAAAGTGACCATGGCAGCCCCTTGACACCGCGGGTAGGCATCCCATCAGGACTGGGTGCAGAATGTCCCCCACAGCCACCACTCCATGGAATTCACGTTGCAGACAATAATCCCTTTAACCTGCTGAGAATACCTGGATCAGTATCGCGAGAGGTTTCTGGTCTAGGGGAAGGCCGCTTTCCACCCACGCCGCCTTTGTTTAGTCCGCCACCACGGCATCATGTAGATCCACATCGCATAGAACGTCTCGGTGCAGAAGAGATGGCTCTTGCAACCCATCACCCTAGTGCCTTTGACAGGGTGCTGCGACTGAACCCACTGGCCATGGAGCCACCAGCTATGGATTTTTCCAGGAGACTTAGAGAACTGGCTGGGAACACCTCCGGTTCTAGCCCGCCATTATCTCCCAACCGGCCCAGTCCTATGCAAAGGTTACTGCAACCATTCCAGCCAGGCAGC